>NW_028327172.1:87526283-88138471 GCF_987537825.1 Furipterus horrens | reverse complement strand
ATAAGACTTAACAACAGAAATCTGCAAATAACTAAATCTATATAACTGTTAAATAAACGATTCTTTTTCTTTTCACCAAACTCTGGTATTGAGAGTTATAATTTTGGCGGCGGGCAATCGGGCCCCTAACTAAAGAGCCCATGGGTTTGTTTTCAACTGGAGCAGCCCAGGGGTTCTG
The DNA here is from genome assembly GCF_987537825.1 of Furipterus horrens. Taxonomy (NCBI): domain Eukaryota; kingdom Metazoa; phylum Chordata; class Mammalia; order Chiroptera; family Furipteridae; genus Furipterus; species Furipterus horrens. The sequence continues at coordinate 88,138,293 of NW_028327172.1, read as the reverse complement.
TAACACTTGGGGCTGCTCAGCTCTCATCTGGAGTGTTGGGTCCATTCTGTTTCTAAGAAAGTTGCTGCTGAAATTGAATTTGTGCAAAAAGGGAAACCAGCAGAGTGAAGGGTCTGGAAATTGTCAGAAGAGGCATTGAAAAAACTAGAATGTTCAGCCTGGCAAATGGAAGGTTTAGGGGCCTGTGGCGGCTGTTTCAAATACTGAAAAAACTGTCATTTGGCAGAGATTGAACACATCCTCTGAACTCCACAGGGCCAGGGTAGATTGGGTTTAATTAAAAAAAAAAAAGAATATGTGCATGATCACGGACAGTAAAATTACTATGAACTTCAGAGTGGGTTGGGAGCCCCTTGTCTCTGGAAGCATTTAACCATAGGCTGTGTTCGCATATGGGTAAAAGATGGGGTGGTGCACTGGCCAAGTTGGGCTGATAACTCCCACTGTCTCCACACCTTGTTTACCTTCACTGTACCAATCAGCATTCCACTCCACTCTACAGCCCCCTGGCTCTGTGACTTGGACTTTCAGCAGGGGGACATTTCCTACTCAGAGTGGCTGGAGGGGCTTCCTGGCTGGCGTCTTGCACGACTCCTGGGCTTTGAGGGGTGTCTCAATCTTCCATGCTGGTGGCCCCCATCACAGTGGCAGGAGGGGCATTATCCTACAGACAGAATGTAGAGGGGATTAGGACAGTACTAACCCATCTTCCAGCCCTGAGATCCTCCAATGTGTGGACTGACAGACAGGTCAGGCCTTGGGGAAATGTCCACATTTTCTAGAAGGAGGACTCTCAAAATGCACCTCAAGGCCATTACCATAGGCCCAGGCATTGACTTCCTTTTCATTCTGTGGACTCTCTTAAGGGAACTGTGGCATTTTTAAGTGCCTTTTGTGTGTATAGCACTGTACAATATATGAATTATAAATTGACTTACATCGCTGAGGTCAAGGTTGTGGTAGGAAGAGCCCTGGGCCCAAATCCAGAAAACCTGGTTCTGGGCCCAGCTCAGCCACCCTGTGGGAGCTGAGGCAAGTTTCTGAGGTCAACTCAGTTTTTGTAGAACCTGAAGCTTAAACCATTTGGAGGGACCTCTTTAAGGACAACAGTACAAAATTATGAATCCATTAGATGCAAACATGATTATTTAGAACAATAAAAAGAAGTTCTAATAAATTATAAATCTTGAAAAAACTGACAAAACCCACAAGTATCACAAATTTTGGACAAATAACATAATGTTTGTGTTAATAAACCACTGAACCACCTCTATAATTTTTTTACATTACTTTTGCTCACAATTTTACACAGACTAGCATCTGGCTGCTTACATTTTGCATCTGAGTTTTCCTCCACTGCACACATACCGCAGGTATCTCAGGCCATGACAATGTTGCAATACAACTTCTGATCCTGCAACATATGCAGCAAAGCCAAGAGAGCTGGCCCAGAGGGTGATAGTGTTCACACCTAGCCATTCCCGAGCTGGGATGGCTGTACAATAGTGTCTGTGAACCCATAAGTCTATCTCACCAATCCCAGGTGGAATGCAGCTGTCACTCACTCTGGAGGATCCTGAGTCAGGGCACCAAATGCATGCCAGACCCAAGAGAGTGTAAAAGGGGAACAATCACAATGAATTTCAGTTAAACTATAGTACTCTACCAAATTACTGCTAATACCTGAGCATGTGAACACACAACTGGGGCCCCACAGGTTCCTAAAGCTGAAGCTGTACTAGCTTCGTGGTAGATCTGCCTCTGTGTGCATCACAAACTTCTCTGAGCTTCAGTTTCTTCATCTGTATAACAAGCAAAACAAATTCTGGCCCAAACTGTCTATTTTTGGTGAGGATCAGAAATGAAAGAAAACATGAAGCCTTTGGATCCTGACAGCCTTGTGTGACGATGACAATGATGAAGGTGATGGTGGTGCCAGCTGAGCAGGTATCTGCCAAGACTTGGCTTTGGAGTTAGTTGCTCCTGCAGGCTCCTAGGACCTGTCAAGTGCTCAACCTTCCCGGCCAGAAACTAATGTGAGAACTGCAAAGTTTAAAGCTTCGATTTTGGTTAAAGGACAACCCTCTGGAAGGCATGACCCATGAAGTTGTAATAAGGTATTTGCAGCCCTCTGAGAAAGAGCTCATCCAGTCATTAAGTCAACATTCACTGAGTGACCCTAGTGCAAAGATGACCAGGCTAGGCTCTACAGGTACAAATTGAAAGCGTTAGGAGTTGAGTCAGATGTATGTGTAAGTAACCACAGTGCAGGACAAAGGGATGAGAGCCCAGACCAAGCTGATGTGTAGGGCAGGCAGAGCCCAGAAGAAGGCTTCTGGGCTGGTCTGGCAAGACTGTGGTGCCTGCCCAGCCCTGCTGCATGGGAAGACTTATACAGGGAGAGAAGGGGCACTGGGCACTTGAGAAAAAAGTGAGGAAGATTTCCAGATGGAAGATACACACAAGTTGATGAGCATATTTGTGTCTCATGGGTCAGAGGATTGCAGGAGAACTTGGGAAGCCAGCAAAGTTAGATCCCACTCATGGAATTTCTTCTTTCTTTCTTAGTTCAGATTCCCTCCACCTGCCCCCACACTAGAGAGAATTGCAACAGTGAGCTTCAGCTCCACAGAATTCGGACTTCACGGAACCTCTCTGGCTTGGTTTCTCAGCAAGTTTCAGAGTTGTGAGCTGAAGGAGAACAGTAGGGGAGAGGCCATAGTTACTGAGGGACCTCCAGCCTTCCTAACCAACCCTCCTGAGAAGTGGCCTAAACAAGGGCAACAGGACCCTAGAGAGACCAGCCATTGCGGAGGAGCCTCAGGGACTTGAGCCCTTTGTTCCAGTGAGCTTAGAACCATGATGTTATAATCCAAAATGCTGAGAGGATAAACGGTGAAATGTGGCTAGATATTCGCCAAGCTAAGCATATAGAATTTTGGTTTAAGGAGTGCTTCAGTAATTTAGCGATATGTATTTGTTTTTAGATAGTCATCATAGTCTATGAATTGCAGTGATTCATCCGTTGTCTAGAAGCTGGAAGTATTTTAGATACATGTGCGTATATCTGAAGCAAAACTTTTATTTTGTGTGTGTGTGTTTTGTGTCTGTTTGCTTCTAGGTACCTGGGCATGAAAACTCGTATTTGTTTCTTTGCATGCAATAGAGACCATGCATATGTTTGTGGGGACATACACATACACATACCTTTACATGGGGTAGGTCATGTGTGTATGTGTTTGTGCTCACCTCATTTCCAGTGTTAGGAAGGGATCTTGGTTATTATTCTAGCTCAATCTTCTCATTTTACTGGTGAGGAAACTGAGGCCCAGAAAAGTAAAGTGACTTGTCCAAGATCACCAGTTGACTGAGGTGGCAAAGGTGAGACTAGAACCCAGGATTTCTAATTTGTTGTCCAGGACTCTTTCTAAAACATTAAAATAAATTACAAGTTGGAAAAAAGGGCAGGAACATTCTTTTTTTTTTTTTTCTCCTCAATCAAGGTCAGTCCTGGATTAGCTATATAACCCTAATGTTTTTACATTGACCTTGTTCAGTATTGATTTCTTTTATGAAAATTATATTTATATAAAGTTGTTATAGAATTTCAGAGCACATATAGAAGGCTTTGTTAAAATAATCATGTGCCTTTGTTTTTGAAGAAAAGTATCCAAAATATATAAGCTGTTGTTTGAGTTAAATAACAAAAACATCTGTTGTTTCTTACGATGGCTCTAGTCCTAATATAACATGACAAACTAATACCCCCAAGTATCCATGATTAACCTGAATTGAAGAAGGTTGACCTCCCAGAGCCTTCATATTACTGTTTCAGCTAGCATTGATAACACATACACATGCACACACACCAGCTACATCATCAACCAACATTCTGATGCAACAAAATACTGAAATTAACCAGTTTTTAAATAGATGGTAGGTCCCTACTAGAAATAAATCCCAGAAATTTGAGACTTTTTAAAAATAATGTTAAGCCCTGACCAGGTGGCTCTATTGGTTGGAGTGTTGTCTGTATACCAAAAGAGAATTTGGGTTTGGGTTCAGTCTCTGGTTGGGTGTGTTCGGGAGGCAACTGATTGATATTTCTCCCTCATATCAATGTTTCTCTCTCTCCCTTCCTCTCTCTCTAAGATCAAGAAACATATCCTTGGGGGAGGATGTTAAAAAATAATAATGTTAAGACATGTGCATAGGTGTTAATGCAGAATTTCTGGATTGTATTCAAACTGCATGTGAGAGCAGGTGTGCTGTCATTAAGTGTTTCTGTTTTCCTGTACACAGGAGGGTTTGCCTGGCAACTGTATTTGTTCTCACTTTGGTGTGCATGCATTTGTGTGTGGGTGTGAGGGCTTCTATCCAATTTGAGACTGTAAAGGAATTGCCTCTTTTATCAAAATAAAAAATAGCCCCTCCCAAATGTCAGCTGTGGGAAGGGAGCATCAGGGGTCAGGGTGGACACAAGCCAAACAAATTCACTCTCTTACCCCGAGGTTCACTTTCCCCTTGCTAGGATTCCTGCTGACTTTGTCAAGCTAACTTTCTCAGTAAACTCCACTTAAGGGGGAGTTCCAAACACATATAAACCAGAATGTCATTTTCAAAAATATTTCCCTTAAATACTAAGGAGGGGAAAAAACCTAGGAAATGGAAAATACAAAAAACATAAGGACGATCCATTTTCAGGTCCTTCCCTTGCTGGCCATCTTCCAGTGCTCTTCCAGCCTCAAGTGCATCTTTTTTCTGTGTTTCTGCAGCTCTTGAATGGATTGCCAACTCCTTAGCTCTGACTTTGTTGCAGCATGGAGTGTAACATTTCCTTAACAGAGTCACGCCGCCCCGGACCCCTGCCACCCTCCCACAGGTCAGGTCCCCTGAGCTAAGCCAGGAACATTAGCAATATATTCACCTGGGCTTACAATGTGCCAGCCCCTGGGCTTGTCTTATTTAATCCTCACAACAGGTCTTGAGGTAGATGCTGAGGCTGTCCCTACTTTACAGTCAAGGGAACTGGGGCTTGGTACACATAAATTTCCCAAGGGTGCACAGCTAGTCAGTGGCAGAGTTGGGCTGAGATCTGAGTTCTGCCTGACTCTAAAGCCACACTCTTAACCATGGCATTATAAAGGCTCCCTGTACTAGAGAGAGTCCCCGAGTCTGCTCTCTCCACCTGCCCACCCCCTGTTCCCACATACAAGCCTCCTCTGTAGGGACAGCCAGACTCTAATCCCTAACACCATGAATGACCTAGCCTTCAGGTAACTCTTGACCCTTTACACAGAGTGTGTGGTCCCTTAAAGACCCCCAGTTATAACCAGCATAACAGGGACACTGAGGTTGTAAGAGGCACTTTAGGTAAATGGAAAAAAAGAGACTCTTCCTCTTTCTTTCCAGAATGTGGGGCAGGAGCAACGGTGCTGATGCTCCTGGGCTCACTCAACTTCAACACAGCCCCCTCCCAGCAAACAGTAGCCCCTTTCAGCCTGTCTGACATAGCAGTTTATTTTAGGCATGGCCTGATCAGGTGCTCTAGGTCAACAGGCTTAGTTTTAAATAATCGAATTCAACCATCTCTTTTAGAAGGGAAGCAGCATGAGGGAAGAATGAGCCCAGGAGGCTGGGGGTGCTGAGGGGAGGGAGTTAGGCTGGGCTCTGTCACTGCTCCCAAGGCTGAGGACAGATCCATGGCTTCCTCACTCTGGGCCTCGGTTTTTTTCATATGTAAAGCAGAAGGTTGGGTTGAGTTATCTCAAACAACTGTTGCACTCTGTTGACAGAGGACAAAACAGCTAGTGAAAAAGCATCCACTTTAGAGTGGTTTTAGAGAATCGTAAGGCAGAGGCATCACAATGTAAAGCAAGCAGCTCTGCCCTGGAGCCAGGAGAGCTGAGTTCTAGTCTTGCTTGTGATACAAATGGGGGTGCTGAACAAGCTAAGCCTCAACTTTCTCACCTGTTTTAAAAGGGGGTGATAAAGCTTCAAAAGATCTGGTGAAGACTACAGAGACCAATTGTAGGTGGGAACCCTTTATACTCTTAATATGTTATACAAAAAAGAAAATGCACCGGGCACTTCCTCAAAAAGTTAAAAATAGAATTACCACATGATCCAGCAATTTCACCTCTAGGTACCCAAAAGAATTGGAAGTAGGATCTCAAAGAAAGAAATATTTATACATTCATGCTCATAGCAGCATTATTCACAACAACCAAAAAGTGGAAGTTTCTATTCACAAATGAATAGATACACAAAATGTGGTCTATACATACAATAGAATATTATTCAGCCATGAAAAGGAATGAAATTCTGACATATGCTACAACATAGATGACCCTTGAAGACATTATGCTATGTGAAATAAGACACCAAAGGACAAATATCATATGATTCCATGTATATTATGAGGTACCTAGAATAGGCAAATTCATAGAGAAAGAGAAATAAATGAGAGGTTACCCCAGGGAAGAACAAGGAGTTACTGTTTAATGAGCACAGAGTTTCTGTTTGGATGATGAAAAGTTCCGGAAATAAATAGTGGTGATGGTGGCACAACATAGTAAATGTATTAAATACCACTGGAAAACAGTTAAATGATGAATTATATATATATGTCCCTGGCTGGTTTGGCTCAGTGGATTGAGCGTCGGCCTGTGAGCTAAGTGTCGCTGGTTCGATCTTCCAGTCAGGGCACATCAGAGAAGGAAAACTCTGACTTCAAAAAACCTCCGCTGCCTTGCGGCATACCTCTTCAGGGGAAAGGCTAAGGGAGTAAACCCCGACAGAAAATCCGGAGCCGGAGTCCCTAAGGCGGTTTGACGTTGTAGTCAACACCAGCAACTCCTGCGGCGCACCTGAAGCCAAGCTGTATTGACTCCGTCTTTCCCTTGGACCCTTCAGCTGCGAAGAGAGGTGGGGGGGGTCTGCTGCATGGGCAACAGCAGACCCTCCATATCACCCTGCCCAGGCTCTGTAGCTTCAGCTTCACTGGGGAGGACACTCCAGCGTCATCGCAAGATGTCGATTCAACACGGGAGGAGACAGATACCGTGTCACTCCCGAGTCGGACTGCACAGCCATTCTCGGCGGTGCAGATAGACTCTTAAGAAGCTACACCATCGTCTCTCTCGAGACGGACGGCTGCCGACGATATATATAAACATTTTTTAAAAAGTAAATGACCATTTAAAAAATTTTAGTTAAAATCTCTTGTGATATCTTGGCAAAACCTGGGAATGAGGAGTCTTAGTTCTCTGATCTGATCTTGGGCAAGACATTTGGGGAAATAAACTTTCTTCCTCTGTCATGTAGAGCTAAACAACACCCTCTCTACCTTCCTGCCTCCTTCATACTCCCCTCTCCTCGCACACATCAGAGAACTGTGTAAAAAGTGTGCCAGCCCAGGGCCCAGGGCATATAATCAATGTGGCCTCCATTACGCTTTATGAGAGAAGGTTCCGTCCTGACTTATTCCCTTCTCAGGGTTACTGTGGATCCCTTCTCTGGATCCTGCTTAAGCCCTTATTTTGGAACTACAACATAAGGAGGACTTTTCAACCATAGCAATCTTTTCACAGCTGACCTGGCTCATCCAGCCTTTTGTCCCCAGTGTCTACCCCAGTGTCTGGTACTCAGCAGGTACCCAACATTTATTTTGTAATTGAGATGATACCCTCACTTGAACCCTATTCAATTTTACACCAACTCCATAGAGATTGGTATAAGGAAGGAGCCAATTTTTGTTTGGTGAGAAAGTTGGGGGCTGGGAAAGGATAGGTCATGAAGATACAGGAGAAAGATACAAGAGTTACAGCAGACATTGGACTATTTATTTATTTAAAATTTTTCCAGTTTCAAAGGAATTTATTATTATATACACAGTTAAGGAATAGATGATACATTTCCATCAATTAGAAACTGATTCTGTAATAAAATAGATTTTAAATTAGGTGCATGTCATTATTAAATGCTAAGGAAATCTTAGCCCTTGTCTGCCTTAAAGCAATCTTTATTTGCTGTAATTATTGCTGTGCAGTCACTGCTTTCTGTTAATTTCTCAAATAATTTGGATGATCCTGTCTTCCTCTTGGTGGTCCACAGGAGGAAGATCCAGGAGTTACAGCAGACATTGAACTATGTGTTGCAGATAAAGTCTAAATAGTCCCTATGAGCCAGGTGCTGAGAAAAATTCCAACAGAGTACTGGGGGAGTCCGGGCTCAGCTGGGACCCCGCAGGAGGCCGACTGCAGAAGTAAGGAGGGGCTGTAAGGACATGCAGCTCTGAGCTTTGAGGTGAGAGCACTAACGGGCACCAAAGGGCTTTAGCCTGGATTTTACTGAGAGCATCCATACTCCCCCACCTAAGGGTGTAAACTGAGTCCGAAAGAGGCAGGAAGCATTGGCCTCAGCTGACTGGGCCAGGAGATACGGGGCATCCTTGGCACGAGCATGGCGGGCTCTTGGCACACGTATGGCACGCTTGTATGCGACCACAGGCTCTGAGCCGGTGGGTGACAGGAACCCTTTGCCTCTCAGACCGCGAACCCCGATCAGGGTCGTAAGGCCGGGGTCCCTCCCCGCCTCCGTGCCTGGGCTTGTGGGGCTGGGTGCTTCCTGGGCTCGTGTCTGGCGCGGCGCTCGGCACCGCGGGTGCCGCGGGGGGAGTGGGGGGCGGGGGCGGGGAGAACGGCCGCCTAGCCCAGCCCCGCAGATGACTGGAGCCAGGGAGCTGAGGAGGGAGGAGCCGCCGCCGAGCGCTCGGCTGAGGAGCAGACCGAGCGGGCACTGAGTGCGGGCGGCTGCGAGCGCGCTGAGCGGGGGACAGGCGCTGCCGCACGGCCGGCCACAGGACCACCTCCCGGAGAATAGGGCCTCTTTATGGCATGTGGCTGGTAACTTTCCTCCTGCTCCTGGACTCTTTACACAAAGGTGAGGCCCGCGCTGACCGCGGGGCAGGGGAGGCGGGGGCCGGGGGCGCGTGGCTGACAGCCGGGCGGGGTGCCTGGCGGGCTCCAGATGTCCGGGGCACCGACCCCGGCGCCTGGCCCTGGGTAGGTCGCAGCGGGGACAAGGCCAGCACCCCGCGAGGCGCCCGGTGAGAGTCCGCTCAGGAGCGCTCCGCTAGTCACCCCGCTCCTGCCGTTTTGGTGTCGAGGCGGTGGTGCGGGAGCCCCTCATCTCCGGTTCTTTGCCGGGCCGCAGTTCTGCCCCCAGACCCCTCCCCCTGCGGCATGGTGGCGCTGGGACCCCGGGGTGTTCCCCGAGTCGAGGGGTCCTCAGACCGTGAGTGTCCACATGGGAGTGAGTCCTCGCTTGATCTGGCCTCGGACCCCGCGGCTTACTCCTGCCGCCGTGCGCCCCTCTGCCGCCCCGGACACCCTGCACCTCACCGAAAGGCGCTTGTTCGAGCCTTGGCTGGACGAAGGGCGGGGAGAGCTGCGGGCCCTCGGATAGCAAGTTTGTTCTCCAGACTCAGGTCGCCTTTCCCCAGCCCCACCTCACCCCCTGCCCCCGCACTAGCCCAGGTTTCGCGGCTCCGCCTTAGCTACTTCAAGCGGCGTTGCCTCAAGGTGCAAGGTTCTCCACTTCGGCATCTAGTCAGCCGGACACGGGGACATATCTTCGGTCAGGAGTGGGGGTGGGGGGCGTGTCGCTTTCCTCAGAGAGAGAGAGCGTTGCTAGGGGTGGGTCCTGGTGTCCGGCATGTCCAGACCTGCTGCTGGGGCGCTGCGCACCTGATAACTCGAAGTGACCGGGACTGGGAGTTAGACTGGGGCAGAAATTTCCGACCAGAGTACCTGGGCACGAAGTCGCGACCAGGCCGTCCCTGGCGGTCGTGCTTCCAGGCTGTGGCAGAGGACGTACCCCGGGGCGCGCAGATGGCGGGAGAGGAGGCGGCAAACTCCGCGCCCTTGCGCGGTAAAGCACACACTCAGCGTTCCCAGTTCAGCCCTCTAACTTTTCTCCTTGGCGCCCTGGGGGCGGTTTGTCCCCTCTTTGCCTAGGTGGCGGCCTGGGACGAGCTGCAACTCTTGACCCCTAGGCGATAAGGGAAGGGCAATCAGCAAAGGGGTGGTGTTCGCGAAGGGGTTCGTTCAGTCCATCAGTGTCGACGCCCCGGGGGGTCTGGGGTCGGCAACCTGCTGGAGCTGACCGCAGTATCCCCTGGCTTTGGAGGGAGGAGAGTAACCCTTATTTTATTTGTCGATATCGCCCGGTCAAAGCCAGACTGAAGACCAAGATATTGCTGGGATTTACCACAGCTGGTGAGCTGTGAGGGGTGAGTTTCTCAGACTCAGTGGGGCCATGGGTGACACACCAAGTCTGGAATAGGTTGGTTAACCCCTTGCCCCCTGCACAGCACCCTCTCATCCTACTTTAGGGCATCAAGAAGGCTGCCTAGCATTAACGTTCCCCCCACACCCCTCAACACACAGCCCAGTCTCCCTCTCTCCAGGCTCTTCCTGCCTCCCTCCGCCCCCGCAGACTGGCTTGGCTTGCAGCTTTAATTACATTAATATTAAAAATACATAAGGTGAGGAGCGGCAGCTTTCTCTCTCACTAGTTCTCTCTCCACCCCCAACCCCTTTTCCATTTTGTCTGGTGAGAAAGCACAGGCCAGAGCTGCCGCCACACAGTTGCTCAGCTTTGTCCTCAACCTCCTCCCACACCCTCTTTCTGGAGACCTCTTCCAGAGCAACGCATTCCCCAGGAGTGGAGGTCCCCGTGGCAAAACCTGAAGGACTCTCCCCTCCCCCTCCCAGAAGCTGGGCATTAATAAATGAAGCTCAAGTTATTTGATAGGGAGGGAGCAGATGGAGGTGGGGGTGGAGAAAGGCCCAGAAGGCAACAGGAGAGCCTGAGGGGCAAAAGCCTTTCTAACTTGAGAAGAAAGTTGCCACTGTGGGTAGGTTGTTGGTAAGTTGGAGGTGCCAGGTGAGGCGGCACCTAAGTGACCTTTTGGTCTGCAGAGCCCCAGCGCTTCTGCCATTCAGCCGCTCCAGCGTCTGTGTTGGGCTCCAAGGCGACTTGCCAGACAGGGCTTTCTTTTCCTTAGCGCCTTAATTGTGTATTAGGTGCCAGGTTGGTCCCTGGGGCCTGTTCTGCTTGGGGTGGCCTGGTGCGGGGGTGGGGTGGGGTGGCAGAGGCAGCTGGAGGAAGATGTGATGTGATGAGAGCAGGGAAGGTGGGGTTTGGTGTATTTTTCTCTCCCGTTTCCAGTCACCCCCACAGCACCAAGGAAAATGTAAATGTGAATGTTCAAGCCTGTTACAGAAAACAATATCCTCCTGCAATAATTTGTACGTCCATCTGTGAGGAGCGGGAGGAGGCAGAGAGAGAGGAGGAGAAAACAAGATGAGATGGCTCATCCTCTGGATGGAATTTAGCAGTTATTGAATGTGTTTTAAGCTTCTGTTATTTCCATTCCTCTTGAAATACCTTTTTTTTTTTTTTTTTTTATGAAGACTGAGCTCAGACCGATCCCCCAGAACTGAATTGGGAAGGTGTTTTAATCATTGGTTATCACGTCTCCAATAACTGCCTTATTATTGCCAAAACAAACCCAGGTTTGGGCAGCCAGATGAACCCCAGTGAGGCTCTCTCCGTTGTTACATCCAGCGTGCCAGCATCTGTGTTGCCTGCATTTGCATTTTTACTGTGTAAAAGAACAAGCTTCCCTGGCAGTAAAATTCCTGTTTTCTAAAAGCCGAAATAATGGGTTGCATTGATTTTTTTCATTTCCTACCCCAGTCTCTCAAATAGGGACTTGTGGGTCTACTCTTTTGAGAACACAAAATTAAAAGGTTCGTCAAACCATTAAGAAAATCACTAATATTCTGTTCAGTGTCTCATTAAAAGGGCAGTGGGGAGAATGGGTTTTAAATCTTTAAAGGGCAAACACAACTTAGGGGAAGCAGGTGAAGGACCAGTAAGCATTGGGGTGGGGCAGGTGGGCAGAGAGGCTCTGATTGCTAGAATTACATGAGAGAGAATGGAACTGCCGTGATGCTCAACAAACCTCCCATATGCTTCATATTTCTGGGCATCAGAGTCAGCTGCCTTTAATATACTTCTGCAGCAGAATGGGGACCTCAGTTAGAAACAAAAACCAAGTGAGCAGTTGACCCAAAGGCAGCACTTAAGTTGGGCAGATCCCAGGAGAAGCTGGAGAGGCTTATTTTTTCTTAGATTGACAAATGGGGAGGAGGTAGGCAAGCAAACATGGGTTTGGCTCAGTGATGTTTTGCTAAAGAAGCAAGCCCCCAAACAGATAGACTGGGAGCTCCCAGATAAGGGTCTGCCCAGAGCATCTCATGGGCTCTTGGCCTTTGGCAATGGGGTGTAGACCTCGAGCCCCCCTTACCTTTTCCATGTCTTCAGGAATTCCATCTTTGTGAGTTGCTTGGTCCCCTGCTGGCCCTGGTGAAGGAAGATTTTATTTGTGGATTAGTTGAAGGGAAGGTGGATATTCAGATATTTGGAGGGGGGTAGGTACGGCTGCCAGACTGGGAGATTCTTCTCTCCCACATGATCTCGGAGGAGGTGTTTCTTGAGGATATTTGAAGCAATCAAGTGGAAGAGCCCCTAGCTCCTGAAGTGTTTTGTCAGCCCCTAGCTTGGTATATTCTGGTCAGCACCCAGGTACCTGAATGGGGTGAGCCATAGGCAGAAGCCCAAGGACAGGCCCTAGATTTGCATATAATTTACATTCAGATTTGCATGCTCACCTAGCCAGGCCAAGAGCTTCATCCCCAGTGAGCCTCAGTAGCAGCCAGGCAGTGACTTTTTCCTTGCAAGGAATGTGGATGAGGCAGGAACAGGGAGAAGGACTGGTATTTTTGGTAGGGTGTCTCTCTTGCCTTGGAGTTTTAGGCCTGCAGGGACTCATACTGAGTCCTTCACCTGGCTGGGCAGCCAGGGAGCTTGCTGTTGGGGTGGGATGTGTGGTAATGGACAGAGACACCAAAAAGGCTGACCAAACTTGGGGTGTGGGTTGTCCCTCTTACGCTGTAGGAAGAAGAGGGCTCAGCAGCTGCGGGAATAGGGCTAACATGAACCTGTTGGTGCTTAGGTCTGTGATCAGTAGATAGAGAAGCAGCCACTGATGGGAAGGGGGTATGAAGTGAGGCAACATGTTCTTTTACCCTCCTGGTTTGTCAGTGTCCAGCTTGGGAGGGAAGTGTAGCCTCTGAGAGACTAGGGGAAGAGCCTACTGTTGAGCCCACTCCAGTTGTGTGGCATCCCAGTGGGGGCAGTGGGAAGGCAGGCACTGTGGTCACAGAGAGAAGGGTGTATAAAGAGTTGGGAGTACATAGTGCTTAAGGGGCACACATTTCAGGGCAGCTGGAGTGGTCCTTCCCAGAGTTCCCACTGGGATGCCTGCAGTGGGCATGTGGCCTCAGAAATGGTTTTGTCTGCATTTGTGGGGCCCTGAGTAAACCCCACAAGGCAGGGGCAGCTCCAAGGCCTCCCAGAGCGTTTTCCCACACATCTTATGATCCAGGAGCCCACAGAGGTTCCCAAGGATGTGGGGTGGAGCCTTAGGGACTGGCTGGAGATAGAGAGAGGGAGGGCCAGCAGCAAAGCTCAAGCTCCCTCCCACCAGTTTTTTCAACCAGAGTATTTTACATATTGGAGTTGTGAAGAAAAACATAAAAAATGATTGGAATTTTCTGGTGCGGTGGCAATTGGAGTCAAGACAAACTCTTCATTCACATCTTGGCTCTGCATTTGCTTGATACATATATAACTTTGGGACCCTCTGAACCTCACTTTCTCTAGCCATGAAATGGGATTAAAGGAGATAATGCATATAAAGTAGACAGCAGAGTTGGTGCTCAATAAACATTAGACCTCTTCATTTTTTATGAACTGCTCCCACCTTCTCTCCCCAACCTCCACCAACTAGATCATCAGATCTTGTCTCAAACAGTTGTATTGATGAGCCACGGTTTTGGCCAAGTCTACTGGCTTAGACTTCGTACCAACAAGAAAGACTGAAAAGTGACCAGGGCAGGGGACACCTGGCTGGGTATCCTGCAGGACTCTTCCTCAGCAAGAGAGCTGAGGTCATGCAGGCACCTGGGTGTCCCTGGGGAACACAGCACACTCCCTTTCCTCATTATGGCTGGGGGTAACAGTGGAAAAGGCAAGGGCAGAGGTTGGCTCCAGACTGGGATTTGAGGGTGAGGCAAAAGCCAGTCCCTTACCTGCCAAAAGAAAGCTAGAATTGGTTGTTAAATCTCTACCATGATTTGATAGTGTAAGAATGATCTGGATCTAATGCCATAAAACCTATGTAAATGGGCCACACAGGGTGCACCCACCATACTTTGTAGCTGGATGGCTTTCTGTGTCTCTCCTTGCTAGGATGAGACTCACTTTTTTGGGGTAGTTTTGTATGTAGAGAACACCCTTGAAGCCCATGACCTTGGATGTCCCTAGACCACTCCACCCTCCATGACCCAGTCAGCAATAGAGAAGCAGCATAAGACCCAGAGGTCAAGTGCTGCCCATGGCAGATTGTGGCCTGTGGGTTCTGTGAGTGTGGGGGAGGCTGTGGGCACAACAGCCTGTGTGCCCTGTTTAACAGATGGTTGTCCAGTGCTGGTTTAGCATGAACAGTATTAGCCTTGAGAACCACCCCTGCCATCCAGCTGCTACTCCCCTCATCCATTCAGCCATCCTATAGCACCTCCCTGTGCCCTTGCTCTACATGATGCTTGCACTGACAGTTTCTGAGATCACCATCTTCATTAAGAACAGAGTTATTCAAATGCCAGTTGCATATCCATTAAACTATGTGTTTTTATGTGTGTGTGTGTGTGTATGTGAATCAGAAACAGCATTGTCCATGGACCTAGAAAATGAAGCTCAGTCTGTTTAATTTAGGCATGTTACCTAACAGTTTATGTACCTCTATTTCTTTGTAAAATGGGCAAATCATCCCTGCCCTAGCTGTCCCATAGAGTGGTTGTTATTGCATGTGTGCAAGAAGGATGAGGGGCATACATTGCATATCATGTGACAAAACTTTGTAAACTAAACAATGGAACATATAAACACACATGTAAAAACCATATCAAAAATTAATTCCAGCCTTATAAATGCTCTGCTGAAACATGGGGAATAATTACTGTCATTTCATCATACCAGGAAAAATGAAGGTCTCACAGCTGTGTGTGGCTATCCCTTCCTTTCTGGGCCCCCCACATATAAAGAATTTTCTTAGTTTTTTCTTTTCATTAACATGGGAACAGCTGATGAAGCACATCCAGGCTGGCAACAGGCTACTTGGAGCAGCCTTGGTGGATTCCTCTGTGGCCCCAGTGCCCAGTGGGATTGGAAGAGCCTCCCTCATCTCCCTTCCTGGGTCCTCAGATGCAAGTTTCTCCATAGTCCCCTGGAACCCATCCATAGGGGTGATTCTTCCTGCAGAGAATCCACAGTCTTATGGGGAGATCAGTAGGCTCTGGATCCTACCTTGTGTGACTCCCTCTGAGGTGAAAGCTATTACTAGAGTCTAAGTCCTGAGAACCCTGCTGAGTCAGGGCCATGGACACACTGCTGTGGTGTCCTTCCACAGCCATTGGGGTCTGCATGTGAGAGACAGAAGACTTGCTTTGGAGTGACTGCCGTTGGTAAGTCTTCCGGGTTGGAAGGCACCTTTAAGGATGTGGTGGCCATTCCCTAATCAGACACCTGAGCCTCTCTACAGCGTTCCCAGCAGCAGTGGTTCTCCCAGCAGTGGTTCTCCAGCCTTCCATCCACAGGAGGCGCCTTCCTTTCAGGGCAGCTCACTCCTGGTCATATAGCTCTGGCTGTCACAGACTTATCTTCGAGTCAGCCAAACCCTGTCTTGGTCTTGTGCCTTCTGCTCGCTGGTCCTGGTTCCACCTTTGAGGCCGGCCGCATGGCTGTAGGTGAATCCCTTTGCCACTTGATAACCATTTGACCACTTACACAAATGTGCTGTCTGTCTGAGGCCTCTCCTCTAGGCACCCAGCACCCTGGTTCCTCTAATGCTCCTGTATAGCTGTCGTTTCATTTCTGCATGCTGCTTCTCCATCCCTCGGTTGCTGGTTCTGAAAGTGGAGTGGCCAGGATTGAAAGTGGAGACAGGACACTGGCTAGCTGTGTACCTGGGGGTGAATTGCTCTATCTCTCTAGGCCTCTCTCTCCATCTGTAAATGGAGGAGATTGGATAACATAATCTTTTAAGTCCCTCAAGCATTAACAATCTAAATCTAGGAATCTCTGGGGACAACTGTGCTGTCTGAGCCAACTCCCTAGAAAGACCTTTCTGGCCAGAAGGGGCCTTCCTTTGACAGGCCCTGTCTAGAAGGGACTAGAAGATTATAGTCTCTGACTGTCAGCTGTTGCTCATAATTTCTGTGGAGCCAATGGTGAGGGGCCTTTTAGGTTGAAGAATGAGTGATCTTCACTGGGTTTTGTAGGTTTCTGGTTGCTGGTTACAGGAACTGTTTGTGCTAATCTTAGGGGGAAAAAAGGAAAGAAAGAAAAGAAGCGTGTTTGTGATGGATAGAGGTGGAGCATTTGGACACTGAAGCAGTGCTTCTCATTGGGGTGGGGCCACCTCTCTAGGGTTATTTGAAAATTGGGGGGCGGGGTAGTATTTTGGTATTTAATGACTAGAGTAGGAAGCTACCAGTATTTAGCTGGGGGAGGTGGGGTGATGTACTAGGGATGAAATGTTTGATGTCTGGGACAGTCAAATAAGTCAGAATTCTCATACCCCAAACTGCCGTCCCTTGTCAGAGAACCCCCTTGTGGTATATTCACACCCTGGAGTCCAAGTCTAGAATGCAGTGTGCCCACTGAGAAATGAGCCAATAGTAAGGGATGCCTGGGTTGGAAATGCAGCTCTGCCCCCTCTAGCTGTGCAACCCTAGGAAATTACTTGACCCCTCTGAGATCCTGTTTTCTTATCTGTAAAACGTGGTCTTGTGCGATAGCTACATTACAGGGGTTGTCATAAGGACTGAATGCACTGTAATGCAAGTAAAGGACTTCTCACAGTGCCTGGCACAAAATAAGTGCTAAAAAGAAATGGTGGGCATGGCCATGGCAAAAATAGTGGTAACGCAGATAGTGGCACACCAGATTTGGGGGGAGGCCACAGACAGAAGGCATGGGGCTCAGTCCCTGCTGCTCCATCTTGTCCCAGGGAGAATATCAACTCTGATGGCCTATAAATGCTCTGATGCTGTTTGGGGAGACTTGTCCTTCTCCTTCCCAGGGTCTAGACTCAGATTGTCTCCAAGGTTCAAACACACAACAGGAGGGTTTCTGATGCTGTAACCGGACCCTGACTCGTTTGTCTGACTTTTGGATGGATGTAGTGGTTGAGCTGTGGTCCCGCTGGTTGATCCTCTCTGGACCCAGTTTTATCAACTGTGGGATGAGAACAATCAGAGTGAAGACAAATAATATACAGAGTGGGGCAAAAAGTAGGTTTATAGTTATTATGGAAAATAATGTGATAATTAATAAATAATATAAGAATAATCTCTGAGTTTTCTGTACCCACAGCTGTAAACCTAACTTTTGTCCACCACTGTATCTGGGACAAAAGCCTTTGTGTGGAAATGCAGTGGAGTAATCAACCTTGCAGATTAATCTAGGACACCTCACCAGGCCACATCTGCACAAAAAACTGTGTGAGGCCTAGATGTAGCTATTGCACTGTTTTGTTGCTGTTGATTCTACTGCAATTATTTTGTTAACTTGATTACCAAGTTAAGTTAATGTGGTGCTAATGTCCTCTTAGCCAAGCCCATGAGAACTGTCTACTGTTGGGAAAGGTGATACTGAAGTCCAATATGGCAAATCTATTTTTTTCTAAGGAGTGTTGCTCTGAGTGTAGACAGAGGACCACCTGAATCAGAAATAGCTTCCTGACCCTGACAGACTTGGTGAATCTGTTTTTCTGGTGGATCTGCATTTTAAAACAAGCTTTCCAGGTGACTCTTATACACTAATGTTTGAGAACTACTGTCTTAAGTTGTTGTTATTGTAGGTGAAAGGTAAATATTTGTTGTGGGATATTTATTTCACAAATACTTACTGCTTGCCTGCTATAATAATAATACTTATAACAGCAAAAAACATGTAGGTGGTACCAGGCACTTACTTACACCAGAAACCATCATATATACACCAGTCATCTAACCTGACAACCTTGACATAGATGCAGTCATCCCCATTTTATAGGTGGGGAAACTATGGCACAGAGCAGTAGAGTTAATCCTGCCTGAGGTTACACAGCTTGTAAGAGGCAGTGCAGGGATTCAAACATGGGAAGGCTGGCACCGGAGTCAGAGTGGTTAACCATTGTGCTAAGTGCCCAATGCTATACTAGGCCAAGGGGACAGAGTGGTGACCCAGAAAGGGAATTCACAGCCCTGCAGGGGAGCGCTGACCACTTCTTCTGCCACCCTGCTCCCCTGAAGACCCAGTGCTTCCTCCCATCCATGCTTGCTGTGTCCAGGCACCAGTACCTCTTTCATGCGCTTGCCTGCCTGGGGTGAGGGTTGTTACAGGGGCCCCAGCACTGGCAGATGCTCCTGGGTGAAAAGTTCAGTGAATGAGATGAGTAAATATTGTAAAGGAAGAAAACAAAATGACTCAACTCTTCCTGTGGAGGTGGTGAGGTATTAATATTTCAGTCCCCTTGGGTTGTCATTTATAATGATTAGAAATGATTACATGGGGATAATTCAGTGCACACACCTATGAGGAAGCCTCAGTTGGCCAGACACCCTTATCCCATGGGTGTTGAATACATGGGTGTCCAGTTTCCTTTGACGAACTAATCCCAATGGCCAGACGCAGAGGGAGGGAGTTGTTGCAATGGATATTTAGGTTTCAGTGGTGACCCTGAGGGTACCCCAAATGCCTGGGGGTGATTTCTGGTTTAAAAATATTGCTGTGCTATTTATTTCTACACTTCTAATCTCCTAGCGATTTGGAGCCTATTTTATGAAACACAGCATTGGGTGGTGCTCAGTGTTAAACGGCTGAGAAGATTAACTGGGTTTAAGTCTAGGCTTCTCTCACATCACAACCAAACCCATAACTCCCATTTTCTATTAAAATTCCACATCCCTTTTTGACCTAAAGAAACTTTGCTGTTGATATGAATGTCTCTTTACTTATTGAAATGTTTTCCCCTCCTTGTCGTTCTCTCTAAATACACCTGATTCTATGTGCAGAGGAAAGAAAGAGCTGGAAGGATGGCCGGGATTTAAGGGGAAATGTAATGTCAGGCTGCCTTTGCTCCAAGAAATCATCCAAAGAACTAGATATTTATACTGGGTTTATTGAGCAAAGGGAGGAGAAAAAAAAAAAAAGCGTGTTAAAGTTAAAAGAAAAACTCCCAAACTTAAAAAGGTATAATAACAACAGCAAAGTAAGACAAAAAAAGAAATGGAACTCCCAATTCATTTTAAGAACCTATTAGAATTCCCTGCTTATGTTCTTCCACGTGCTGTCGCCACACCTTTTCTGGACACACATTTAGGTTAGGGTGAGTTTACCCATCAACACATTAAACAGGTTATTTACAGCTCCCTGTTTTTCCCCAGTCAATATGTCGTGTTCAGTCCATCTACATTTCTTTTGGGAACGAGCAAAGTCCAATTTCTTACGGGAGAAGTTGGGACCTAGGTTAATTTGCATACAGTTTATTTGCATATGTCAAAAGTCAGGGGGCGGGGCCCAGCCGCCAGCACGTTTTGACAATGAAATAACAGGAGGCGTAGGCAGCACAGATGCCCCGAAGGAACTGGGCTGGAGGGAGGAGCCTTTGGGACAAGACGAGCACAGCCGCAGCAGAAGCCACACTCCCGTTTTTCACACTGACTGGACCGCCATGTTCTGACAAGTACGAGTTTCCTGTTCAAGGACTGGTTTTCCAAATTAAGACTTACTTCCAGAGAAGTGAAGGAGAAACCTCATCAGGCCCCAAACTTTGAACCCTTCAGCATTGTGACAGAAAATACTCAGGCTTGGGAGCCAGACAGACCTTGGGTAAATGTTGGCTCTATCTCTGTCTAGCTGTGCCATCTTGGAGAATTTCTCCCCAGAAGCCTCCTTTTCCTCATCTGTAAATGAGGCTAACAGGGCCTACTTGGTACCTTTGTGTGAGGATTAAATGAGAAAATGCCTTTGAAGCACACAAACCTCAGTGCCTGCCATACAGTAGGTGTTCAACCAGTCCTAGCCTCCTTTCTTTGGAGAACTCTGTACCATTAGCCAGGTCAATAAGCCTTCAGGGGAATGGGTGTGTAGCCAAAACGAAGTTAGGCCTAGGGCTACAAGACCTTGAATGATCTCAGTAACGCCTCTCCTGGTGCAAGCCTCCCCACTGCCTTCCGCCACTGAGGGTCAATCCGCTGTTTTTGCTTTTTCTCCCCAGCCCCACCCAGTGCTCCCCCAAACATGCCACATCCATACCCGTCACTGAGCCATTGTTCAGGCGGGCCTTTCTCTAGGAGGGCCCTCCTTCGTTCAGATCCTCCATCAGGCTCAGCTCAAGCTCCACCCCCACCTCCCATTCCCTAAGCTTTTCTCTGGCTGCTGAGAAACTTACCTTCCCCTCCCAGTGGCTCTTCCTGTCTGTGTCAGTACTCCCTCCTTCCCACACACTGCCCTGAGCTGTGGGTTAACCCTTTCCTGTGCTCCGTCTCCTTTATAAGCTCCTAGCAGGTGGCCATTTTCCCGTCTTTGATGTCTTCCACCATACCTGGGGGCCTGCTGAGCACATGGCTGGCGCTCCTTATCTCTTGAAGAAACAAGTCCTTCCTGGTCCCTGGGTCAGAAAGGACCCAGGGGGAGGGGAGAACTGAAGCTTTGGGAGAAGGCTGAGGTGAAGTGGGGGTGGGAAAGGTTTGGAGTTCTGCGGCTGCAGAGGGGAGCTGTGCCCTGGTTGCCCTCTGCAGTAAGCTTGGGAACCCTGGACCCTGGGGGGATTGTGGAGACAGGAATAGCAGCCCTATACCTCATATTCACATATCCCAATTATGGGGAGCCAAGTACTTTCATACTCTGTTTTACCTGGGGGTAAGGTAAGATGATGCAACCCTCCCTCTTTTGACTTTGAGACTCAGAAAGGGTAATTGGTCTTGCCTAAGGTCACACTGTTACCAAGCAAAGTGGCACTCGTTCAAGTGGAGCCTTGGTGTACGACCCAACAATTAGTGTTGAGGAAAACAGGTCTTTATTTACAATATTCCAAGCTGGGGGCGGGGGTGGGGGAGACTGTAAGCAGTCCTTCTCAGCGCCTTGTTCTCCCATG
Source organism: Furipterus horrens (assembly GCF_987537825.1). Classification (NCBI taxonomy): domain Eukaryota; kingdom Metazoa; phylum Chordata; class Mammalia; order Chiroptera; family Furipteridae; genus Furipterus; species Furipterus horrens. The sequence goes on along the minus strand of NW_028327172.1, from coordinate 88,116,959 downwards.
AGACCCAGTATGTCCCTTGCTCCCCAAAAGGCTATAAGCCCAGAACCAAACCCAATAGTTCCCCACCCCGTTAGCTCTCTCCTTCAGGATCTGGGGTATATTGTCATTCAGCCTCCATATAATAGTCCAGAAAAGCATGTGCTGTGTTACAATGGACTATGGTGAAGTCCAGGAAAGGCACAAAGCCTAAGAGAGTGTCCTCTCCATCAGTGTTCCCAGTAGCTCCCATCCATCTGTGCCTGGTTAGGTAGGTCCCACCCATGTCGCAGTGTTCTCCATGCTCTTAATCCAGAACCACATGGTACCGCCTTACATACCTGACCTCATGGCCAGCTGGTGGGGTTCACCTGCAGTCTTTGAAACCACCTGACCCAGCACGCAAAATGGCTCTCTCCTTTCCTTCTGCCTGGCTCCTTCAGGAAAAGGCTTGGCTATATCCTTGTCATTGATATGCAAAATATCTTAAACAGTATCATCTGCCCTCCTACTGACCCTAGCTACCAGCCTGCTATAGATATGCAAAGTACCTTAAAAGCTGTATTATTTACTTCTCGCATCCCCAAAACCATGGGCAGTGGGGACTTTTGGAGACCCCTGTTACATTAGCCCAGGTTGCAGGGCCAAACCCTGACTACAGACTACAGAGCTACTTCTCACATGGCTGCTACAACCTGCTGCTCCATCATGCTCCTCTAATGTGCTCCTTCCATCATGCTGCTTCTCATGGCAGACAGCGGGGCCCTTCTTCATCCTTTCGAACAGTGTGGGCCCTTTCTGCATGCCTCCCTCTAATTTTAAATGCTGACCCAGAGCCCCATACCTCATTGTTATGAAAAGTATCTTAAGCTGTACCCAGCACAGCTTCCTTTCAGGAAAGGTTGGGGCTATCACCTTGTCATTGATATGCAAAGTAGATGTCTTAAATGTACCTTTTACCTGGGCTGTAGTACAGCTATTTTCTAGCTACCAGCCTGCCTTAGATATGCAAAGTACCCCCAAAACTGTATTATCTTCTTCCCCCATCCCCAAAACCATGGGCTGTGGGGAGTTTGGGGAGGGCTGCTGCCCTGTTATAGCACAGCAGGCCAGGGGTGCGCCCCAGGAGGGAAGTAGCTCTGTCAGACTCCTCCCAGGGCTCCATCTGTTGTACCACACTTTCCTGCTCCTCTCAAAGCTTGCTGAGGCTTGGTCACTGCTCTGAAGTCTCAAGCAGGAGACAGAAGGAGGCAAAGCCCCAGCACAGAGGTCACACCAGACTCAGTGGTGCCCTTGGGCCCTTGCTACTCCCCTTCCTTGGTGTGGTGACTGCACGTGCCCATTACTACTGCAGCCACTCACCTGGTGTCTTTATACCAGTCTTTATCTTGGCATGTTGCAAGGACTTAAGGTGGTCAGTGCCTCAGTTTCCCCTTTATGGATTTGTTTACTCCTTTCACATGGCAGGTGGGGTGAGGCTAAATTAATGTTTATGGAAGAGCTTCTGCATTTTGGGCTGACAAGTGCCTCCTGATGGTAAAATATGAATCCGACGTAAGTGCAGAATGCTATTGTTTTACACCTGCGGGTGATGTTTCTTGATGGCAATGCTCTGTCAGAGACATAAGCAGAAATGAATGGTTAATCTAATCCTCCCCAACTTCCCAGATTCAGAAGATAGCAGTTCACATCCCAGGTGGGAGGTATATGAGGCTGCTCTCCTTTTGCTATAAATCTGCCCTTTCATGAGCCCTGACAGGTGGCTGGGCAATCCCAGCCAATTCATCAATTAAATCTACTTATTTGTAGTTGCTGAGGATCCTATGTCTGTGGCTCTGGCAAGATCTGAGGCCCTGAGTGCAGGAGGGCTGCTGTCTCTGGTCCGTGCTCCTGGTTGGAGGCGGGGGCTGGGGGGAGGCCTGGGAAAGAGGCTGTCTCAACAGGCAGGGAGGTGGAACAGACTTCCAGTCAGGACAGAATGTGTGTTTGGGGTGGGGTGGGATGGAGAGGAGAATCCAGCATGGGTTTTGTGCTTTGATCTGGCTTCAGAGTGGCACATACAATATAGAGCAGTTCCATCCCCAGGCTCTGAAAGTGAGGCCCAGTGGGTTCTGGTCCCAGATATGACACTTACACTCTGTTACTTTGGTAAATTAGTTACCTTTGTCTTAATTTCCTTGTCTATAAAATGGAAATATAATAGTAATATCCCCTAGAAAGTCATGCAGATGTGAAATCTGTGGTGGCTATTATTACTGCTGGTGATATAATCGTTACTGGGGCTATATCATACTTATCCTTAATTATGTTTTCTTTTTCTTTTTTGTTTCCTTTTTTTAACTCTTAAAAAATTTTAAATTTTTATTGTGATTTTTTTTCCCATTACCATTCAGTCCCCTTATACCTTTCCTCTTACCCTGTATCTTGTATCAGACAATTCCTGAATTCCTCTTCATCAGGAGTCTTTCTGAGGTTCCTAAGTCCATTTGTCAGGCACAGGATAGAGTCCTTCTGTTTTTTTGATGGATTTTGGCTCCCAATATCCATAAAGCTGCCATAGTGAGGGTGTCTGATTAACTAGGTTGTCTCAAGAAGCAGCCAGGACCCCAGGCTAAGTATTGTCTGAAATGTCAAGTCTGACAAAGGCCCCTCCAGGAGGGGTGTGTGTGTGTGTGTGTGTGTGTGTGTGTATAGTTGTATTAATTCTGTTTCTGGCCAGTTGAATATAGAAGTTGGAGACCAGTGGTATTTAAGGGAGGTGCGAGTCCCCTCTGTATTACTGTGGTGGTTACAATGATCTAATGGTTAAGAACTCAGACTCTGGGCTCAAGATTGCCTGCATCTGCATCCCAGAGCCCCCACTTACTGTTTGTGTGGTTTTGAGTAAATTGCTTTTATCTCTCAGTGCTTTAGTTGCCTCATCTTTAATCTGAGATAATAATAATGTCTATTTCATAAGGTTGTTGATAGGATTAAAAGAGGACATAGAAGTAAAGTGTTTACAGCAGTGCCTGGCACCTAGAAGATGCTTATGAAATATTTGTTGAATGAATCTTGATAAGGAAGTCTTTCAGAAGGTGAGCAGGCTTGGGGAAGGGGAACCTGGTAAATGTGGATCCTAAGAGAAGCTTTCCTAAGTCTCAGTTTGCTTATCAGTGAAATGGTGTCATTTCACAAGCTTGGAGAACACTCCAGTCACTGCGAGTTGGGCATCCTCTGAGCTTCTGAGGGTCTCCAGGTGGGCCGTTTTCCACCGGGACTGTCAGAGGGGAGACAGAGTGAAGAGGAGGTTAGGAAGGAGATGTTGCTCCTCCTCCCCAGAAATCCTTCAGCTGCTAAGGGTGTTGGGCCTGGTGGGCACAGCAAATGCCTTTGCTGCTGAGAGGATGCCCCTGACACTTCAGCAAGCAGCCCACGAATCTGTTTTCCACCACTGCTGCTAATGGCTTCATCACACTTTTTATGAGATGATGTGAATTGCTCTGACCAATGAGGCTTAATGGCCTCCCTCAACAAACTGCCTGGTATATTCTTCTCCCTGGAGGCTCAGCTCAGAGTTAAGCCAAGAATATTAATACAGTCCAGATTCAGGCCGTCCCCCTCCCCATAAATTGTGGAAATTGAGGTCAAGTTGGGTCCCTCTCAATGTTCTTTAAACAAGCAGCAGAGTGGTTTGTTTGCTCCTTGATCTTCCTGGTGGAGAGGGAGCGGCTTCCAGTGGGAGTCCTGGGAGCAGGCTCTCCTTTCCTCTGAATTTGCTGCTATTTGTTGAGAGGTGGCTCCTTAGTAGGAAGGGAGGTCCTTTGCTGAGATGAGGGTTGCAGACGGCTGTCCTCCCTGTGAGGTGGCCCCGCCGTTGTCAGGTAGCAGCAATCGTGTGAGTATGTTCTCTGTGTGACTGAGTGTTGCGATGACAACATGTCAGAGACGCATGGAGTCTTGCAGCCTTGTCCATCCTCTCCCCATTTTACAAGCTAAGGAAAAGGCAATCAGAGTGGGGAAGGGAGTTCCACAGTCATGTGAGGGCCAGGTTTAGAACCAGGGTGGGTCTCTTGCTCCCTGAGTTCAAATTTATCCACCCACAGTACCACTGGTCCTCATCAGCCCTCTGGGGCTATGCATTTTCGAAATTGACCTCCAGAGGTGGAAGACCTTGAGAGTCAAGGTCTCCTGGAGTGTTCTATCTTCCAGGCCACATTCCTACTTCCTTTAGCCAGTCAGCCCTCTTAGGACATGGTCTTAGATCTCTTACCTTTCAGCTATGGTGTGATAGAAAATGCACTAAGATCCTCTTTAGGAACAATGGCTTCAAATTTCAATTCTGTGGCTTATTAGCTGTGTCATCTCAGGCAAATCACATAACTATTCTCAGCCTATAAAAGAAAATAGTTTAAAAAAGAAGAGGAAGAAATGGTGACATCTCCTCTCAGGATTGTACAGATGAACTGAGGTATTGAGGTGTGAGCCTGCCTATGTAAAGTAGCTGCTCAATAAATAATGGCTTCAAACCCTTCAACATAGCAGAGTGGCGTCCACCTCTCTCCATGGACTAGGCTTGTCATGGAAAATGAGATGTTTTAACTTTTGCCATTCCTGTGTCAGACTGGAAGATCCTGTAGGGCAGGAACTGCCTCATACTCAACTTTTGCCAGTGCCTGGTGTATAGTCAGCACTCAGCAAGTGCATATTGAATGGCTGGTGCTTGACTGTTATATGTGTGGGCTTTTGCATGTCTCCTGGCCCTTGAGGGTGTTATTAGAGAGCCACTAACGAAGCCTCTCCCCTCGCCTCCCCCGCAGCCCGCCCTGATGATGTCGGCACCAGCCTCTACTTTGTAAATGACTCCTTGCAGCAGGTGACCTTTTCCAGCTCCGTGGGGGTGGTTGTGCCCTGCCCGGCTGCAGGCTCCCCCAGCGCAGCCCTTCGATGGTACCTCGCCACCGGGGACGACATCTATGATGTGCCGCACATCCGGCACGTCCATGCCAATGGGACACTGCAGCTCTACCCCTTCTCCCCCTCCGCCTTCAATAGCTTTATCCACGACAATGACTACTTCTGCACAGCGGAAAATGCTGCCGGCAAGATCCGGAGCCCCAACATCCGTGTCAAAGCAGGTACAGGAACTATGGCCTGCTCCCCTGCTGGGGAACTCAGTCTGAAGGGCCGGTATGGGGACGGGCAGCATCCATCATTCTGAAGATATGGGCGTAGCATTCTAGCACGAGGGGCAAGGGGAGATTTGGGTACAGTCAGGCCCTCAAGGAGAGTTTTGTTCTTCGGAATCTTATCTCTGCCACTTCCTGTGTGTCTTTAGGCTGAGAACACACCTTTCTGAGTCTCAGTTTCCTCATCTGCAAAGGTTATACCAGTTTATCACCACATGTGGTCATTAAATGAGATAGCACTCATTTAAATTAAGTGCTCATTTCAGTGCTTGACTCATGGGAAACATTGAGTTTCTTTCTTTAAAAAAAAAAACAACCCTTTTTATTGAAATAGAATATATAGAAAAGAGCATTTATTATACATATAGCAGCCTGATGAATTTTCACAAAGTTTAAGATATACCAGTTCAAGATATACAGTATCAGTAGCTCAGAAGACCCCCTTATGCCTTTTCTATCACCATTCCATAGGGGAAACTGCAGTACTGACTTCTAACACTGTTGATGTAAATGGATCCCTACAGTATGTATTCTCCTGAATCTTTTGCTCACTATCATGTTTGTGGGATTGACCCCTACTGCTTTGTGTAGGTGAAGGTCGTTCATTCTTTGCTGTACAGTCTTCTGTGGTTTGACTGTACTGCACTATATCCATTCCATTGCTTATGGACATTCGAGTACAATATATCTCATCAGAACAGGCATTTAGGTGAAATTCATGATGAAGAACTTAGCAATGAAGGAGTTTGGTCTTTGGAAGAGTTAATGGAGTCGAGAAAGTGAGAGGTTCTGAGATGGTCTCTTTAAAGAAAACAGAAAACCCATTTCTCTGAGTTAGGTCTGGAGGCACAGAATGACTTAGCTCAGCTACTCTTAACTAGGGTGTCATGCTATGCTGGCGTGTCATCGTCAGTTGTGAGGTGTGCTCAAACAGTAAAAAAGCACTGAAGTGCGGGAAATGGTTTTCTTAGGAGCACTTTTTGGGTGGGAGAGGACAGATAGCATTCCAACCAGCCTGCTGCAGTGACACCAGGCCTGAGATCCACCATCTTTCCTGGCAGAGGAAAGTGAGCTCTGGAGAAGGCCCCCTAAGCCATATGCCTAGTGACAGATCCTGCAGGATCTCTGACTCCCTGGGTCTTTCTGATTCAGAAGTGCCTCTCATGAGAACAAGGTTCCAAGTAGCTGGGGACCCGTGTTTATAGGGAATGAGAAGGGGTAGCAGTTCTTAATCAAAGAGCTGATTTTCTTCCGTTTTGTTTGGGGGGAGAGAATGAGCTCTTCGAACCCCAGGCCATGCTCAGAGTATCACCCCTGGGGCTTCCCAGCCAATCGCTTTTCAGGAGCAGGTCCTCTGCTCTGTTCCTCTAGTAATACCAGGTGTCTGGCTGGGAGCACTAAGGCCAGGATTTGGAGCCCAATTTCGGCCTCCGCAAGCTAAAAGGAAGTGATTTACTTTTCCTATTACATACCCTTCATTGGGTTAGGATGCAGTATTTACAATAATTCTATAAAGTGTTTCTTACAAATGAGGGGACTGTGACAAAGAAGGGTTAAGACAGTTCACCAAGGGTAGGTGGCCAGATGTAGCTATAGTGGCACAACATTGTTGCCGTGCCTTCCTTCCACGTGCCAGGCCTTATACATGCTGCCATTATTATTATTATTACTTCCTTTACCAAATGAGGAAGCTGAGGCTCCTAGAGGTTAACTAGTTCTTGCCCAGGACACACAGCTACTCAAAGGCAGAGGAGGCAGATCCTGCTTGTCTAATACTGTTAACCACTGGCCTCTGCTGGTTCCCTTGACCTGTCCTGGGTGGTATGCACCCAAACCGCAGCCCTGTCCCCTCCTCTCCTCTGCTTCCCTCCAGAGTCAGCTTCTCTTAGTCTCCTCTGTGTGTTCCCCACATCCACAGCAGTGCCATGCCCAGACCCACAGAAGAGTGGGCCATAGTCCCACAAAGCCCAGTTGGCAGTGCCTCCCTCCACTCCTCTCTCTTCCACCTTAACTGTATCTCTTCCCATTACAGCCACAAAACAGAGATGGGAAAGAATGAAGGCTGGGGGGAGGGCCGGGGAGGGCTGGCCCTACTGGAAACACAACCAATTAAGAGGTTCTTGATGGAGGCAAAGGGGCTGCAGGTGCATAGCCAGAGGGGCTACTGGGCCCGCAAGTGTCACCCTGGCAACCCTGGCAGAGAGAGCAGGAGGGCACACTGCCCAGGTGCCTGCTGAGGGACAAGGTCGGTAGGCAGTCGGGCTCTGGAGACTCCAGTTCTGCTTGGCAGAGGAGGGGTGGTAGAATGGAGTGAACCCTTGGTGGAGGCCAAACAGAGGAGGACAAGCCAGGCCCCTCAGGCCCACCCCTAAGGCTGGGCTAGCCCACCCACAGGACCTGACACGTAGAGTGGTGGCAGGTAACAGCACCCCACAAACCAACCCTGGGACTCAGGTGGTGGTCTTCATTGCACTGAGGGGAAAGAGATGCTTCTGAAGGCAGGAGAAAGTCTAGAGTTCAGGTGTAGGCAGTGTCAGGAGTGGGCAGAAAGCCAGGAAGCTTTGTTTTGGAGGATCTTGGAGATTGTCCGTGTCTCTGCATTCTGCATTTTCAGAAACAAAGATATAAATACTCTCTCAAGTAAAACCACCAAACCCTCCAGTTCTTCTTCTATACTCCATTTTCCCAAACTGCTTTTCACATTGAGTGGCACAAAAATCTGTTGTTAGATCATGTGTCAGTTTTTATTTTGGCAATCTGTGGTCACTGTGCCCAAGACTCTTGCCACCCTGGGCCCAGGGATAATGTAGAAAATCAAGTTTGATTTCCTTAGATGAATTCTAACCCATTGCCTTGTTACTCACACATGCCTTTGTTGAGTATGATCACACTTCACGGTCAGGTGCTTCCCTCTGGTCCCTCCAATTTCATACAGTTCGTTACTACTCATTGAACTTGGAAAGGTTAGAAGCTGAATTTATGATCTTGTGAAGGAAGGCTGGCTATTTCAGAGGGAGAGTGGGCTGCTCAGCAGAGTGGGAGTAAGACCATGGCAGGTACTTCGGGGCTGGGTAAGTGGGAGGTGGGGGAAGAGGTGATGGAGGCTGAGGCCTTGGGGTGCTGAGGGGGTTGAACTGGCTTTCTTGGGCACCTCGCCATGCCACAGTCAAGCCTTGTGATACTGTTCTCTTCCCTGCTCCTCATCTCTCTGCAGTTTTCAGGGAACCCTACACCGTCCGGGTGGAGGATCAAAGGTCAATGCGTGGAAACATGGCTGTCTTCAAGTGCCTCATCCCCTCTTCAGTGCAGGAATATGTTAGCGTTGTGTCCTGGGAGAAGGATACCATCTCCATCATCCCAGGTAAGAAAGAACTGGGACCCATGGCCATACCACCCTGAATGCTCCCAATCTCATCTGATGGAAGCTAAGCAGGGTTGGGCCTGGTTAGGTCTTGGATGGGAGAAAAAACTGCAGGGCCACAGCAGGCAGGGGGCCTGGGGTGGGGAAGCAAGAAAGCAGAGGTGCTGAGTTGGTCATGTGGAGCTCACCAAGATCTTGAGGTCAGTTCCGGTGAGCAGTTTGTTACTGTTCTGGTGATGCTTCGGCAGAAAAAAGTGTCCTTGGTCTCAGGTCGGTACATCTCTGTGTGGCCTGGTGAAAACCCATGGCCAGCAGCCTGTGCTGGGTGTGTAAAGCTCCCATTAGACACTCACCAAAGGAGTGGGGTCCCCCTCCTTCCTACCCCTGAGTCTTTTCTTGCCTTTGCCCTTACGGATTGGAGTTAAGGTTGGAAGCACCTCATTCGTGAATGGTTGTGGGGAGAGGAGGATAAGATGCTGGTTTGTGGGCCGTGTTTGTGATCAATTTTTTGCAGGATGATATGGGACTACTTTTCCTGAGTTAGCTAAAGACTCCATCAGAATTCTAGCTGGCTCACTCCTTGCCTGCACTGGGAGAAGAGGTTAATCATGTTGTAGGTTCACCTTGTCGGAGCTGCTGTGATTGTGAGCCCTTCATTATTGGTCCCTTTTCCCTATTCAGGGTTGTCCTTCAACAGGAAAACAGGTCTAGAAATCCCAAGAGGACCTCAAGTCCTCAAAATGCTTCCAGGCCTCCAGTTGTAAAACTGTGGTTTCCCCCTCTTCCACTTGTTCCAGCATCTCTCCCTTCATCCTGGCACATTGCAGAGGCTTTCCTGCCTTTTCATCCTTTCTCTACCAATGACCTTGGTTTTTCTTTCTGCCAAATGGAGGAACTTGACCTGACGCTCTCTGAGTGCCCCTTCCACATTGATGTCCCATCACTAGTCATGTGAAATGATTCTAGTTGCTCCAGGTTTTCAGGTTAGTTGGGAAAGACAGGCTTCTCTGCATGGAGCCTGTAAAGCAAGGCTTCTTAATCCTGTGGTGCACTCGAAGCCACAGTGAGCTCTTTATTTATTTATTTTCAAGTTTCAAGAATCCATTAATCAGTGTAAACCCCCACACAATACAGCAGCATGTGTATACGGTGAGCTCTTTTCAATCCTGCAGTGTGTGGGGCCAGCCCCCAGCCAGAGCGCCGTCTCTAGGAGTAGAGCGCTGGGCCCCAGCAGTTGTGAAGCTCTGGGAGCTCCAGTGTATAGCTGGAACTAATGCCTGGTCACATTTACAGCTAATGTGGCAGGAAGCTTTTTGAGACATTAATTTGTGTTTTGCTCTTGGCACTTCTTCCTTCTCTTACTTCCAAGCAGATGGCCAGACCATTATATCTCCTGGCCTCAGAACTTGTAGTGGGGCAGGAATCCGAAGCTACTTGAAGACAGCTGCTCCTCCTGCCTTTTGTAAAACCACAGTGAACAAGAAAGGTTAGGATGGATACTCTGGCTGGGGAGGAGGGCCTCGCCTCTAAAAGCAACAAATACATAGGAGATACATGAATACCACAGAGAGGGATGGTGCTATAGGAAGTTGTCGAACCTCACTGGGGTGACTGTGTGTGGCTCCATGTGGTCTAGGACTAAGAGGCTGGTGTTCTTGTGTCCAGATGAGGCATGAGGTGCACAACTCAAGACCCAAAGGGATAGTGCAGACAGGGACAATGGACTGGTGATGGCCAGAGAGTCCCTAGACACTGCCACCTCTATGTGGGAAACCTCAGTGATGGAGACTGAATGTCCTATCTGTCCAACAAAATAAGGTTGAAAGTGATTCAAAGAATATACAGAACTGTGGTATCTCTTATACACTTGGGTTTATGGACTAAGAGTTATAGTCATTAAAATAATAAGAAGGAGAAGGAGAGAAGAAGGTGAGGAGGGGAAGAGAGGGGGAGAAGGAATTTTGAGTGCTTTCTAGATGCCAGGCACTGAGTTAAGAAACTTTTCATGTATGATCTCATTTTATCCTTACAAAATGTCCTTAAGTGTATTTTCCCCACTCTACTTCATGAAAGAAGGAACTGAGGCTCAAAGAAGTAAAGTAACCTTCTGGGTCACAGTCTAGGAGAGTGGCAGGGCTTGAACTCAGGTCAGTTTTCTCACCCTGCCTCCTAGCACCTGCACCAATGTATCCATGAAAGGGTTACAACAGAGGCTTCTCTGCTGCAGGCAATGAGGCCCTTGGCCTCTGGAAGGGGAAAGAAAATCAATGTTGGTTTTTAGGGAAGGCTTTTAGGAACGGAGTTGAGTGCAATGATTAAAAGCCTAGATATCTAGGACTAGACTGCCTGGGCTTCAAACTCACTCCGTTGCTTACCAACTGGGCAAGTTATTTACCCCCTTGGAGCCTCAACTTCCCCAACTATAATAAAATGAGGATGATGATGAACTACCTTTAGAGCTTGATTAAGAATGAAACGAATTCATATGTGTAAGATGACACACTGAGAATGGGCTGTCGCTGTGAGGATTATTAGGTGCAGGAGAGTGTTCCCATCTGTGCTGCTGTTTCCTGTTGCGGAGTGTGTATTTTTATGTCATAGGGTCTATGTTCTGCACTAGACAGGCTTCCCAAGGATGGGAACTAGATTGTTTTCATGCATATTCTCTGGCTTCTAGCATGCCCCCTAGTACACTCAGGGCAAATGCTCACTAAATGTTCAGCGAATGCCTAGTTGCGTGGTAGGGAGTTTCGAAGGAATATGGGAACAGTGTGGACAGAGGAGTTGAAATAACAATGGGTGGTGGGCATGGGGTAGGAAGGAGCCCAGCTCAAAGAGGAGAGAAGGAAGGTTAACTTGGCTCCTGTGCTTAGGAACTGGAGGCAGTGAGCTTCCCCAGGTTCTTCAGGGCTGCCTTTCATGTCAGTACTGGGCTGGTGGCCCCAAAGGGCATAATTATCAGGGAAGTTGGCTTGGTGCTAATCTGCAGGGCTCTGTTCATCTTTGGTTTTGCAGAATCCATTTCATTCTTTTAGTTTTGGAGAATCTTCCTCTTCTGCCTAGCCCTCCAGCCCCATCCATTATCATTCTAGATCGCTCCATAGTTACAGTTTAGATCTCTGGACAGACTGCCTAAAGCACATGAATTCAATTAACACCCTCTCAGAGGAATCCATGAGAACCAGAGAGAACAGAGTTTTGCTTTGGCCAGGCTCTGTAGCTGAGGGGGTAGAACTTGGGCCCAGTGTTGGATACTTTAGCTTTGGAAATGCAAATTCTTTATTCTTTTTTTTTTTCCATAAAATAGGATTCTCTGCCATCCATAATCACACTGTACCAAGTGTGTGCCTGATTGTGTTGTCTGTGAGGTTGGAAGGCAGCCACAATGAGGGGGAGAGCTAATGATTAGGTTGCCTTGAGGTTAAGGAAGGACCTGGGCCCTGGTCACGCCCCTTCCCAAGGCTTCTGGAGCAGGAAGAATGATGTTGACTCTGAACTCTGGATCAGCAAGGCTGGGCTCAGTTTCTTTACCAAGCACAGGGCCAGGAGGAGCAGGTGCTAGAGAGCAGAAGGAGGGACAGAAGCTGATGTGGTCCAATCAGGCTCCAGGAGTCAGTCATCTCCTTTGGAAGAGAAAGTGCTGTGGGGAGGGCTGGGTACAGGCCGCTGTGAATGAAGGGCCTGCCCTTCAGTGGTTTTCTCTGAAAGGCTTTGGAAGGAATTAGAGGCTTGGGGCCTGAACAAGCTCTGTGAGTTGGGAATTTGCTCACAGATTAGCCTTCCCAACTGCCCACAATTGGGAGGCGCAGGCAAGCTTCAGGAGCTGGCCACTGAAACTAAGCCGTTTTTTGGCTGTGCTTTTCTCAGGGGTTGTAGAGGCTGGAGAGACAGCCCCAAAGTGCTCTCTTTCTCCAGAGCTACTTAACACACCTGCCCCTTTCTGCCCCCCCTTTCCCCTCCCCCAAGCTGGTCATCTTCCTTCTATCAGGCTATTTAAAGATGTGTGGGTAAAAGCACAGAGCCTTTCACCTGTGATCGGGCAGAGTCCTACCCCTTCGTTCTCTCCCGTGGACTTGGTCTTGAGGTGAACTGGCTCTTCTGAGCAGGTGGCATGGGGTTAGTAGGGCAAAAGGCTGTGCACGAACATAAAATTTATGCCTCCCATGAAGCCAAGATGTTTAATTTCCCAACTGCATGATCACCATTACAATGCAAGTTATGGGATATAAAGATAAATCCAGCCCTGTTTCTAAAAGCTTTTAATTTCCACCAGACCTGAGTATATCAATGCTCCTCCTATGGGAGTTTCCTGGTATGCTCTTCACCAGCATCCTGACTGGCTGTCTTGGCCCCAGCGGGAAGTTTTGGACACAGCTCAAGTGCAGGCCAGATGTATTTGCTGTCGTTCTGGAAGACAAGCTGGATCAGCCCCCTTGTCTATGCGAATGGGGCTCTTGAATGCAGGGTTGTCATCATGCCTTGGCCAGGCTGGGCACACTGTATGTTGGGGAGGGGAGGAGCAGGCACAATGAAGAATCTGGCCAGAGAGGTCTTTTCTGAAAAGTGGGCAGTGCTCCCTGACCACAGCCCACCTGTGCCCAAGCTGAGAGTCTATGAACCCACCACCCTTCTTCTACCTCTCTCATTTTCCCCAGGGTTCCAGATTGTTCATGGGTTTTTGTACCTCTTTTCATTTGATCCTGTTGTCTCCTCTGACTGGACTGCACCAGTTCCTGCTCTCCTATGGATACCCTATTCCTCTTTTGCTTTTTAAACTTAGTTCACATGCACCCTCTTCCATGAGGCCTTACGTAACCCGAGGCAGAACTTCTCACTCCTCTGATTTTATTCCTGGAGCACTTACTTCATTCTGTCTTACGTCATAGGCGATGTTTCTGTCTGTCTGCTGCAGGAGGGAGTAACCCTTGTCCTTTACATCTCTTTTTCCCCAGGGTCTTCATAGCACCCGCCACAGCATAACAACAACAACAAGATTAATGATAATCTATCATGTATTGAGACCTTTCTTGTGTTAGGCATTTTATATATATTTTATCTCTAATTTTCACAATAACTCTTTAACAGAGATAACATTTTTTTTGTTTTTTGTTTTTTTCTTGGTTTCTTCTGATCCCCTAATTTTATAAATGAGGACAGTGAGACCCAGGAAGTTAAGCAACTTACCCAAGGCTGCACAGCTAGGAAGCAGCCTGGATTTGAGCTGGGGTCCTCTGGGTGGCGCCACTTCCTGCTGCCTCTCCAGAGCAGGCTCTTCATTAAGAATGGACTGTCCTTGGGTTCCAACATAGGAGGAGGGCCTGTCCCTGTCTCCTGCACTTGCCTGAGGACAGATATGTGTCACCAGCCCTTGCACTGACCTCTGGCTGTGTGTGTGGTGATTAGAGGTTTTGGCTTTTCTGAAGGGCAGCCGATCTCTCTGTAGCTGAAAGATCAGTGGACAAAGCACTCATTCTAACAAGAAGGCTTATTGAGTGCTGGCTCTGTTTTTGGCCCAGTGGAAGATACGGAGCTGATCCTGATCTGGAAATTTAGGAATGAGGCCATGTTTTTAGCTCGATGAGCAAGGATGGAGGGTCTCAACGTTATAAACAATCAAATATGATCTGGGTTTACTTTGGAAAACAGATTCAACTTGTTTCTTTCATTTTGCTCAGGCTGTCTCTAAGGCTACTTTGGATCCCAGGAGTTTACACCAGCGTGGAGGAGGGATAGCAGAGGAGACAGAGATGCGTAGGGCTACGCATCCAGTTTGGACACATGTGGGCTACAAGGGAATGGAGTCACAGACTGTCAGAACTTGAAGGGCCTAGAGCCCATTATCCCAGCCACCTCATTACTGATGAAGAAACCCAGGCCACAACCAATGCTCACTCATGCCTCCTTTGCCCTTCTCTCCTGCTCATTCTCAGGGCGCGTTACTGTGACTACTCATGGGGTGCTTCTCTTTTACTACCAGACTTTTTCCCTCTTTATCTAAAATCTACCTATCTTTCAAAGTCTGATTCAAATACTACTTTTTCCATGATGTCTTTCCCAATTTCTGCTAAGAATGGATTTACAAATCACCCAGACTAACCTCCTATGGAATCCTTTTCTGAACTCCCTCAGGACTTTATCAGTTCCTTGCACAAACACTGGTCATACTTTGTCCTGTAATATTTTAAGATCTGTGCTATTCCCACTACCAGAATGTGTAATCATCAAGAACAAGGTCTGTATTTTATTCAGACCCCTCTCCCCTCCAGTGCTAATAAGATGATTAACGATGATGACAAAATGCCAATCTCTTCCCAACTGGACTGTCATGTGGCAAGAAGGCAGGACGGAGGCCTGCCTGAGGTCAGAGAGAAATTTGGTGGTACTACAAGAGTTAGGCTTGGTGGTCCCTGGTCTCCATTACACCGAGCTGCTTCAGAGCTGTCCAGAAGGAGACCACTTCTGTGGGTTCCTCCTGTGTGACACTCTATTGTTGAGATGCAAAACTGGGGCTCTCTGCTCTCACCTATTTAGAGGCATGGGAAAAATGGGCTAAGATGGTCAGCCTTTGCTAATATGAAATAGATGATATGCTTAAGGCAATTTAACAAATGGGGTTTGGGCCCCTGCTGGGCACTAGGCACATTGTCAGGCCTTGCAGAGGAATCCAACTTGACCATGACCTACTTCTTCCCTTCAGTAGTCCTTATCTAGGGCTTACAGTACCTTCCAGTGAAGAAGGTGCTACAACAGAGGCTGGGATTCTTCCTGATAGCAGCAGCTCAGTGGGGCTCATGAATGGGGTGGAGGCCTGCATTCAGGCCTTGGAACACATTCCCAGGCCAAAGATGCAGAAACAGCATTGAGGCAGAGGTGACAACAGAGGCAAAGGCAAGCAGTCCAGGAGAGAGTGGGTGGTCTGGGGACATGGCTGGAGGGTAAGTAGAAGTGGGGAGAGAAGTCTGAAAAGAATGCAGGACAACTAACTCAGGAAGGTCCTATCTGGTTCCAGGAAAAAAAGAAAACAACATCATAATAATGACACTTACTCAGTTGCCAGGCTCTGTTCTAAGCATTTTATATGTTTAGTTCATTTAATCTTCAGATCAATTTGAAGGTGAGGGGACTGTTATTCCCTATTTTACAGATGAAAAGACAGAGGCACATTTTATTAACCAATGTCACCCCGGTAAATTTAATAAAAAAGAAAAAAACACTGAGGCACAAAGAAGCTAAGTGAATTGCCTAAGGTTAGTAAGTGGTAGTCCCACAATTTAAACTTTTGCATTCAGACTCCATTACTTGTGCTCCAAAACATTACATTATATTACCTCACAAAAAATTAATATACATAATATATGTATATATACATTAATATACATTATACACACACACACACACACACACACACACACACACACACACATATATATATATATATACATACTGCAAATTGACCAGAAAAGAAAACAATACAAAACTGGATGACATATATGAGCGGACAATTTCCAGAAGCGGTAGTGGGATGTGGCAGAAAGAGCACCCTAAGCAAGTCACTTTCAAAGCCTGAATTTATTCACCTATGAAATGGGGACAATGAAATCTGTTACACATGGAATCCTTTAGATGAAAATCAAGCCTCTGGAGAGACTTGAACTCTCAGATGGAAGACTGGCCTCAACACAGCAGGGAAATTGCCCACCCAGCTTCATGTCGTTGCCCAACCTTGGGCTGTGCTACCGTGGGTGCTGGACTGGAAACAGAACACAGGTTGGCCAGCGTGCAGCCATGCAAAGCAGCAGTCCACTGGGATCATGGATTAGAGAATGGCTCCCCTTGCACGTGATCTTGTGAAAGCCATAGCAGCAGAGGCTAGAGTGGTGATCACGATGATATTTCTAATTCCAAAAGGCCATGATACTATCTGGGCCGAACGAGGGAAACAAAATGGCTAAGATACAGTATTATCAATCTCTGTGTTCTCTCGTGCCTTGCTTGCATGGTTCCTGATCCAAATTATGTTCAGGTACAGAATGAAGGCATGTAGTTTGGTACCAACACAGAGAAGATCAACTCTACAAAATACTTGGGTCTAATCTGTTCAAAGTGCTCAAACCCTGGTTCATTAATAAGTAATTGCACTAGACAGTTTATACAGTGTTTTTACATTATCTCATTCACTCCTCATAGTAACCCGTAGGACCTTCCCCATTTTACAGACAAGGAAACACATGCAGTAAGGTTCAGTGACTTGTGCAGTTAGCAGAGAAGCGGAAGGGGAGGAAATAAACATGGATTAAAACAAATGTGTATGCAGGGTTCTGTGGCATTACCTGCATGTTATCTCCTTTAATCCTCTTTTTGACCCTGTGAGGGAGACATGCTATCCACACTCTTATGTGTAAAGGAAATGTGATTCCGAGGGGCCAAACAGTTTGCTCCCAGTCACACAGCCCTTCAGTGGGCTTGGACCCAGAGCTTTTGTCTCCAAAGTCCAATCTCTTTCCTTGTAACACACTTCTGTGACTCCAGTCTGAGGACTTACCCAAGGACCCAGGACAACTGCTATTTTTCTCACTAAGGCACTTGTAGCTGGCCCTTAATTTTGTTTTTGTTGTTGTTGTCTGTTTATTGTTTGCTTTTATGGGGAAGGGGGTGTCAGATTCAGATAGCCTTGTTTTCTTTCTTGGGGTGCAGAGAGAAAATCCTACTTTCTAATGCCTTAAAACAGTTTGTAGGTTAGAGATTACAAGGAAGCATTGAGAATAGCAAAGGAGTTCTCTTCCTAGTCAGATGGGTTAAATTGAAATAATAATTATAGTTATAATAATGGTTAGTAAGGAAATAAATGATCAGTCATTGAGCTCTTATGCAAGAAGTGTTTTTCACAAGTCATTTCATTCAATCTTCACAAGTGTTCTATGTAGTGGGTGGTATTATCTCCATTTTGTAGATGAGGAGCCTGAGGCACAGGGAAGTCCAGTCACCTGCCCAAGGCCATAGTGTGGCGGAGTGGGATCTGAGTCCAGAACAGTGTGATTTCAGTTCTTAGAGATTACTTGAGCCACCTCTCAAATTGTGCCCTGCTGCGTGTGTCATCTTCCATTTGTATGGTGCTCTCTGGTTTATAAAGCCAGTTCACTGGTATCATTTTATTTAATCCAACCCTATCTGTGGGAGACACATTCTTAACCTCATTTCACAGACAGGGAAACCAAGGCTTGGGTGGTTGAGGGGTCTGCCCAAGGCCATGAAGCCAGGGAAGGGTAGATCAGAACTCTGGTTTGATGCCAGTGCCCCAGGAATTCCTGAGTCCCCACCTGGAGCACATTCCTGCAGCTCCCAGGACCCCTTCCAATCTCCTGGCAGCAGGCTGCTGTGCATTTGTCCACCATTTGGTTGGTTCCAGACCCATCAGATGCAGCTCCTCAGTCAAGCAGAAATGTGTGTGTTCACAGGTGCCTCTGGCAGTGTGTGCATGTGTTGCACTTGCTTTTCCATTTAGTTGATAGCAGGCACCACATTTCCTAAGCACCCACTGGGTGAATTTCAGCAGATATAAGACAGTTGCGGGCAAGCAAGGACTGTGCCCGGGGATCACGCTGTGGCAGTGGACACGGAACAAGTGGCATTGTTTGGTTAAGTCGGCACCTCTGTAAGTTACCCTGAAATCAGAGTGGAATTCTTTATAGAAGGTTATCTTACACATAAATCATCATTAGACTACCTCTTTTTTGTTTAATGCCTACCTAACTGAGCTGTAGTCTAAAAATGTGTGTTTAGTGAAGTCAAGGGTTGCAGTGAAATTATAGGGTTTTCAAAAACCCATTTGCTTTGCTGGTGTTCACATCAGAATCAATCTTGCCTTTAGTTCTCAATCTCATTGCAAACATGCAGTACTGCTTGCAGAATTCTGGCATTTAATGTAGGGTAACATTTATTCAGAAGAAGCCAACGGTGCTCACAGAATGGTAAAGCTATGTATAGATGGCACTTCCTGCCAAGCCTGTGATTTTGAACTCTGTTGCATATCAATGAGACGTCACTGCCAGAGCTGGAGTCATGCTGGGTACAAGGCTGGGGTTCCAAGCAGAGGCCTGCACTAGGTGGCAGTGGGAAGGGAGCCTACATTTGTAATGCCACAAGTCTCACTGCGTCAACACATAGTAGGCACTCAGACGATGGCTATTAATTGCCTGGATGGACTCTTTAAAAGAAGGTGACTGACCTTTGACTAGACTGTAGAGAGGATGGATTAAAATGAAGAGAAGGGTGCAGTTCTGTGGCTGCTAGAATAAAGCCTTCATTTGCTCCTGTTATGCCCTAAATAAGTAGGGCTTGCTTGACGCCCTTCTGTGATGGAAAAGCTGTGTAGCAAAACTAAAGGAAATGGACTCTGGCCTCAGAGAGACTTGGGTTCAAATCCTGGCCCTACTTCTTACCTGCCATATGACTATTTAAGTTCTTTAAGCTTTCTGAACTTCAATTTCCTAAGATGAGAGGATTAGAAAATATGTACTTTTTCTATATAGGGAAAACCTTTTCCATGTTATCTTATATTTTTCTATATAGACCTTTTTTCTATAAATAGATACTCTTCATGTAGGTTTTAGTTTTTCCTATTGCTGAACAGACACATGCTACAGGATTAGTCATCTTGTCCTTATGACTAGAAAGGTCTCCATTTGGAGTGAATTTTTAGGAGTGAGCATTCAGGTGTGCACATCCATGTGTGAGCATCTAGGTGTAAGTATAAGGAGTGAGTAACCAGCTTTTAACATCATGATATGAAGCATCCAGGAGTGAACATACAGAACTGAACATTCAGGTATGAGCATCCAGGTGTGAACTTCCCGGTGTGAGCATCCAGGAGTGAGCATCCATGTGTGAGCATCTAGGTATGAACATTCAGGAGTGAGCATCCAGCTGTAACATCTGGTGTGAAATATCAAGGAGTGAACATTCAGGTGTGAGCATCCAGAAGTGTGCATCTAGGAGTGGGCATTCAGATGTGAGCATTCTGGAGTGAGCATCTAGGAGTGTGAATCCAGGAGGGACTATTCAGCAGTGAACATCATGGTGTGAGCACATCCAGGAGTGAACGTTTGAGCATGTAGGTATAAGCATTAGGTGTGAGCATATGGGAATGTGAACTTGGCTGTTATTACACTGGGGTAATTTGGACTTTAGGACTGAGGGCATAAGGTAGGATGATGAGAAAACCCTTGTGTTGAGACAGAGCAGGATAAGCTCTGCTATCCCACAGGGCTGAAACCCGCTTCCTAACATCATGACTTTGGCCTGTGTATGCTACCAGGCATCTTGCTGTGTATGGAATCCTCAGGAACTTGGGCATACATTTTGTTGGTTGCCAAGTCCACCTGTACAGTGACTGCTAAGCCAGTTGGAACCAGAAACAGCCCTCTGCATTCCAGTACAGAGGGCTGTAGGGGCACAGGGGCACTAAGGCCTCAGAATTGGAAGTGTTTTCCTCTCACACCTAGAGATCTCCTCCCTCTGCTTGAGGGTCAGAACAGATCTGAATACTCATATCTTTAGGGATATGGACACTGCCAGAGTTCCGGAGTTAGCTGAGAAGCAGACTATAGAATGGGGAACAGAAACCTGTGACAGTGAGTGGCAGCAGGGCTGGATGTGGGGGGCAGCGGAGGAGTGTGGGCTCTGAGTTCAGCTTCTGCTTGTGCCCTGGAATCAGCCAGGTAGCAGCTGACCTTGGTCTTCTATGTGGTGGTCTGGTTGGCTCTCAGATCTTGTGAGGCAGAAGAAAAGGAAAGGGCTCGTATCTAGAATATTCAAGAGCCTGCTAGTACTGACGCAGGCCTAGGGAAGCAGTTGTGCAGAGCCTGATGGGCAGTTGTGTATACATACCCTCAAGGCCAGCACCCAAAGATCCATCGGGCTAGAGCTGGCAATGCCATAGTCTGTCGATGACATCTCCTGGATCTATCTAAATGGCTATGTTGGCATAAGCAACATTCGGTTGGTTGAATTTTCAGTTCATTATTTAATTTAGCAGATTTTTTTTGAGCACTTCCTGTGCACAAGATGCTGTGTTATATAAACAGTGATTCCCAAGGGTCTTTGCTTGAGGACATCAAGGGATTTGGAAAAATTCTTCTTCCTACACACCAAAGAAACTCATTTGAAGGAAAACGTGTGTGTGTGTGTGTGTGTGTGTGTGTGTGTGTGTGAATAATATGTATTGTGTAATTTGTACATTCTGAGCATGCACATATACAAGGTCTGTCCAGAAAGTATTCACCCACATAATATGAAAAACAGAGACATTTATTGAAGAAGATACAAGATAAAAGAAACATTGTACGTAGGACAATGATGCCTCGGTCCCTTTCAAAGTAGGCACCTTGGTACCTTACACAGTTCTCCCAATCATCTGCTGCCCCAATGTATTTTTTTGAATTTCACTGATGGTCTGAAATCTCTTCCCTTTCTAAGGTGATTTTAGTTTTGGAAAAGCCAGAAGTCACAGGGTGCCAAATCTGGGCTGCAGGGGAGCTGAGTTATCTGGGTGATGCGATGTTTCACAAAAAACTCTGCGCGAGATGTGATCCATGAGCAGGCATGTTGTTGTGATGAAGCTGCCAATCACCAGTTGCCCAGAGCTGTGGCTTTCTGAATCATCTGAATAGATTCCATGGAAGAATGTTCCACCTTAATGCAAAATTTGTTGCAAATTCGTTGCTCCACTCGCTCAGTCATTTTGAATGTGATGGCCACACAGTGCTCATGCTCACTCAGTGGCGTCTGCTGCCCACACTGACTTCTACAGTGAAGTTGTCATTGTTTACACATACATATTCTAGTCCATTCTCATTGGCTGCCAGGTTACATCAATGTTGTGCAAACCGTTCTCGTTACATAACAATGGTTGTACTTTTTCTGGACAGACCTTGTATATATTCACACTCATAGTTTTTGCCTTTGGAAAGCAGAGAGAGACTCACCTGTGTAGACTCTCAGAAGCACCTGGGGAAGAGACTCAAGGCAGCAGATGCCTGGCCTATTGTGTGTGGGCAGGTGCAGCGCCATGGGAGCATCCAGCTCTAGGGTGTGTCTGGTAAGTGTTCAGGTGTTGGCCTTCTTTCCTAAACGGAGAGGACAGTTTGTCTTTCCCCTCTTCATCTTTTGGGTCAGAATGTGGGGGGCCTTGGATCAGTCACTATTTAATGATGCCTGTTTGGTGTTGGAAGGATGGGTAGAGGCGTGGAAGATGTGGGGGACATTAACAGGTAAGATGACATGGGATGCAGTTGATCCCAACATGAGGCAGAGCGTGATGAGGGCACAGGAGAGGCGCAGGCTCTGGTGGCGCAGGGGCGGGGCACCCCATCTTCTGTGATTAGAGCAGGCTCACTTTAAGAAGTGGCGTTTCCTGTGGGTCCAGGAAAGCAGTTCGTTTTAGCAGGCTGAGCTCCTGCAGGGGGGAACCTTCCAGACCCACCAGCCCTTGACTTTAGAATCACCTGGGGAGCTTTTATAAATACTACTGTCCAAGACCAACCCCAAACAATTATCCAGGATCCTTGGGTATAAGACCCAGGCACCTGTATTTGTGAAAGGCTCCTAGGTGAGCAGCTGTTGTTGCAAACCCCTGTTATGCATACAGGAGGCCACAATGGTAAAACCTTGGTGCGCTGAGAGCAAAGACTGAGTTCTTGGGGGAAACAGCCTCATTTGCCTGGAACTCAGGATACATTTCGGGGTAGAGGGCGGTGATTGAGACTGCACTGAGCTATGTGTAATTAAGGGCAATGGGGAGCCATTGAAGTTTTTGAATGGAGAATAATCTGGAAGGACTTTAGGGAGTTTGTCTTCAATGATTAAAGATGTTACCAGAAACCTGGAGATCATCCCTGCTCAACCTCCTGGAACCCAGCTTGCCCTTGACTTCCCAGGAATGATCACTGGGCATCCTTCACGCAGGTGGGTTACAGACAGCCCACACTGCCATCGTTTTCCTGTCCCTTCCCCAGGTTGCTGTCCATACCCAGGGCTCCAGTAAGGCAAATGTGGGAGCTTGCTGGAGAGGCCTGTGCAAGGAAGGACCCCACCATGGCATACCCAAAGTTTAAGCAGTATGGAGATCTAAGGCAAACTGTACAGTCCCTTTTTCTTTATGATACCAGTGAGTTAAATTTGTACTGCGCTCTTACAGTTTACAATTCAGTTTATATAGATTATACTTTGACTCCCATAACAACTGTGTGTAGCATGGAACAGTTACCCCCATTTGGAGATGAGCAAACAGAGGCTCAATGACTTCATTCTACTTCCTCTCTAATTCCTCCTATATCAAGAGAAGGAAACCTTCATGACAGCAGGGAGGGAGCACCACGGGCCACCATTTGTTCTGCTACTGGACTGTGGGCCAGACACTATGCCAGGCACTAGCACAGATGTGGCCTCACATTTTATAGATGGAGTACCATGTTTTCTCATGGATCATGATGAATGGGAAAATGCTTAGCCTCACCAGCAGTTACACAACTGGATAGATAAAGTTCTTGCAGGTCTGTTTCATGAGCTTACCTTGTTTGATCTCATTTTATTTTCATGACAGATGGTATTATGCCCATTTTCAAATGAGGAAACTGAGGCACAGAGAAACACCTTGCCCGAGGCCAGTAGTGGAGTCAGAGTGAGCAATGAGGCCATGCTGTGCGGGCCTGCTTGTTGCAGGGCACTGGTGCTGCTCCTGCTTGTTGTGAGGGGTCTTGGGAAGGGTAAGAATAAAACACATAGCACTTGCCATGTGCTAGGCACTGTATGAACTGCTGTATACAAACCAACTTATTAGTTCTCCCAACATCATGATAAGTAAGGTAGGTAGAATTATCATCCCCATTTTAGAGGTGAAGAAAATAAAGCACAGAGAGGTGAAGGAACTCAAGGCTACACTGCTAGTGAGAGATGGAATGGGAACTCAATCACAGAGACCACTCTTCACCTCTAGGCCATAATATCTGGGTCTCCTGGTTTCCAGATGCAGGGTCTTTCACTGGACTGGGCTAGCAGGAAGAAGGGAATACCACAAAAGTCGGGCCTCCATCTGGGCTTCGGGTGTGGGGATCCAAGTCCTCAGTCTGGACTTGGCCAAGTGTGAGACCCCAGCTGAAGGCTAGGTGTCCAGGTGTGAGGCCTATATTTAGAGGCCAGGCGTCCAGCTGTGACCTCTTTAAGCACCTCTCTGCTCTCTGCATCTACCCTCTCTCCTTTGGATCATCTAATAGTCACCAGTTTCCCCTGAGTGTGGTAAAGATCAGGCTAGAACAGTGGGGAGGGAGCCTAGGGATTCCAGTTCCAGTTCTGTCACTAAATTATTTTTTGCCCTCTCTCTGGATATCAGTTCCCTCATCTGTAAGCAAAGGAGCTGAAACAGATGACCTCATAGATCTCTTCCAGTTTGGTTCAGTTTAACACACACCACTGAGCCCCATGTGCCCTTCACCATATATGTCCTCCTGGGGAGACAGACATGTTAAGAAAGGAACTCCAATACATGTATTTCATGAAGAAACCCTTGCATGTGTGCATAACAGGAAATGTCACAGCAGCCATGTTTGTGATAGCGAAAAATTGGAGAGCAATATGGATAAATTAAATGTTATATTCCTACAATGAAATGCTATACTGCAGGGGAAATGCATGAGCCAGAGCTTTACAAATCATCCTGGACCCGTCATGAAAAATGTTGAATGGAAAAAAGCAACTTGCAGAAGGATGCGTACATTATGGTACCATTTGTATAAAGTTTGAAAACATGGAAAACAGTAGCCTGTATTGTTTCTGGATACATACATATGTAGCAAAAGTATAAAACATGCATGAGAGTGATAAACACCATATTTAGAGCAGTGCTTACCTCTGAGGAAGGAGGCAATGTGCTCACTCAGGGAAATACAACTGTTTTCAGAATGTCTTATGGCTTAAAATGTTTCTTCTGTAAAAGATCTGAAGAAAACACAGCCAAAATATGCAGGGCTATTTAAATTTTTTTTTTTTCCTTTTATATATACATGATATATTTCATTAGAAAAGCACCCATTTCAACACCATTGGCAAAATGCTGGGAGAGAAGTGAGGTTACAGTTTGGGTCCCTCTGTGAGAGTCTAGGGTTGGTGAACATGAGATTCAGGGGCTGATCCTGGAGGGGGTGTTGGTGGAGTTGGGGAGGGGCCAGTGCACATACCTACAACTCATCTATTCCCTCCTGCCCCAGGCCACCTCCGGCAGGGCTCAAAGCTGAAAGTGATGTCTCTCTAAGAGATGTATCCACCTCAGGATTCCATTGTACTCTGTTTTCTGGTTTAATGAGAGTCTGAAGACTCAGTATGAGGCCACTGAAAATGAAGATACTGGAGTGTCTATCGAACTGTGAGGCTGCCTTGCCATGAGAAGAGCTGGGAACCAAGGAGCGTTCTGGGGCAATCAATGGGTCAGTGTCAGAGGCCCGGTGGGTAGGGACAAGTGACTTGGGAATAAGATGAAAGGCCCAGATAATTAGCCCCTTTGAGGGCTTTACTCACAATTCTAACTCAAATTACAAGAGAGGGCTGAGATTCCCAGCCAACAGGGAAACCTGAGAGAGAAAGGTGACCTCCCAGTGCTCCTGGGGCAGGATCCGACCTGGAAACTTGGCGAACAGAGGGTGCGCTGGGCAGAGCATGGGCAGGGATCCCCTGTGCTGCCTTCTTACTTGGCTCTTAGAACACCTTGTTTTATTGCAATTTATCCTGAAACAGTGAAATCCCCTGTAGTACTCTTCCTCTATTTTCCCCTGACCCCTTACATACCCAAGTTCCCAGGTGACACATGCAGGTGGTACAGTTGGTTTGTCAGGGTTGGAAGGGGCTTTGGAAATCACGGTGCCCAGGCCCTTGCTCATGTCACAGATGCCTTGCCTGGGCCTGGGACCCCAGCCTCAAGAAGCATCCTACTATAGGGTGAGGGAGGCTGTGTCTTTCTCAACAGAGTGGATGTGTGTTGAGACCACCTCAGGTCAGGAAGTGTCATCAGAGTTTACAAAGAACACAGAGTTAGGTAGTGTGGGTATCGGTGGGTGTGTGCAGGACAATTTGTGTCTTTTTCATCATAAAGAAGCATAAGCAGACATGTTCCTGGAAAGCGAGGTATCAAACCTCATCTTCATTGGAGGAGCACTCTGTTTAGGGAAACCTTGAGGCGATGTTGGCAAGCATGGGGAGAGCTGGGCACACTCCCACACTGCTGATGCGACTAGATGCTGGTCCGACCTTTCTCGGAAGCAGTTTGGCAATGGGTAACTGGAGCCCCAAATATGTCCATAGTCTTTGGTCTCTAGCCTTAAGAAGAAACCCAAGTGGCAAGAAGAATTTTTGTTAACTGCAATGTTATTTACAACAGTGAAAAAAATTTCGTAAAATTCTAAATATCTAATAATAGGGAAATAATTACATAATTAATGGTACAATAATACAATGAAATATTCCAATACATTTTTAATTACGTGAGAAAATATCATGATATGACATTAAGTGAAAAATACAGTTTATATATAGTAGGATCCCAGTTGGTTAAAATATACATATACATGTACATACTCGTATATCATAGATGAACATCTTGTAGGAAATACTTCAAGGTTATTAGTGACTGCTGTGGCTATCTCTGAGTAATTAGATTAGGAAAGTTTCTATTTTCTTTTTTATAGTTTTCTATATTTTGTGAGTATGTGCTGAGGATATTAAAAATGAAGTGGTTTTGGAATGGAAAAACCATATTTAAGTGTACATACCTTGCAAAGTAGCTGCTGCTTCTGCTTTTTTAGGGAATTCCTCTTTTATGAAGTTCCTTCTTATATTGGACTAAAATCTGCCTTCCTGAAATTCATCCCTTAGGCCTTCCTTCTGCCCCCTGCCCACTCCCAAACTTCCACAGAATAAGTTTCCTTCTTTCCCCACAGCATCTCTTGGTTGCCTGAAGATGTCTCTCATCCACTCTTGTCCTGCCAGCTCAACCCTGGCTAAAGAAACCCATTTCTGCAGCAGTCCCTTCTATGATCTATGATCTGATCTGGTCTCATTATGGGGGCCGCCTCTGGTCATGCTCCAGTTTGTCAATGTCTTTCTCAAATCCCAGGCCTGCAGTGAGTTTTCTGCACTGCAGATGCAAGAACAGAGGGGTCAGTGAGACTCGCCACCTCCTTGATTGGCACATACTATTTCCACCAGGACAGCCTGGGACCAGCTTTCTCATCAGCCACCTTGTGGCATCAGCTCCTTCTGAGCTGGCTGACTCTCGGTGGCTCTGGACCTGCATTTCTCAACTTCCTTATTTGTAAAATAAGATTAATAATATTTATCTATAATCCAGATATCAATAGGATGGCCTTGCATCTTTTTTTTTTTTAAAGTATATTTTATTGATTATGTTTTTACAGTAGTTCCAATTTTTTCCCCTTTACTCCCCTCCACCCAGTATCTCCCTCCCCCAGCATCCCCACCCAAGTCCATACCCATGGTTCGTAAAAAATAACTATCCCTCCCTCTCAGATATTAAGACCCTTTGTAATCTTGTAAAGGACAATGGGCTAAGGTCTCAAGCTCCTCTAGCTGCTTCAAGCTGGACATGGTCGTCGTCCTACCTACCCTTGGGTCCAGAAATCCCTAATAATAGTGGGGGTGTGGAGGGGAGGGTGGCCTTCCCACATGGGGAAGGATTGTGCAGACTCCAGGTCAGTTGGCTGTCTCCGGACAACGGCGTGCTTGGTTTAGCAGGCTGGCATCCTTGTTGTGTTCTGGGGGCAACAGATTTGGCAAAAAGGGTTAAAAAGCATCATTCAATCCATAACTACTAGGTGACAAAAGGCAGGGATTAATTTTTCAATGTTCGGCCTTGCCTCTTAAACGCTATAAAAAATTGCCTTCGATCGTAATTCCACATCCTCAGAAATGTCCTGTGTCCTTTTTAAGAGCTCTGCAAGTTCCAGGGAAGGTTTCTGCTCTCACAGCCGTCTCTGGCTCTGGCTTCCTAGCTCTGCCGAATTCTGTTTCTTTGCTCTGTTTTAGGATTCTTTATTTTTGTCTGATGCCAACCAAATATGGCCTCAGCCTCCTTCCTAATTTGGTAAACATATCACCCTCACATAGGTCTGTCTATATCTTGCAGAGCTTCCTGGGGCTTTTGTGAGACAGATGACACAGACCATGGAAGGGCTTCTCTGTCCCTTAGGAGTCCACCGGGCACTCACAATGTTGAGTGGCCTTCTTCCCTGCCCCAACTCTGAACGGCGGTGGCCAGTCCCATTTCTGAGAGGAGGTCAGTGCCACTTTTCTTTTTCCCAATTCCCAAATTAACCTTCTCAACAGGGAAAACTCAGAGGGTCATTCGGATCTTCATACAGTTTCAGGGTGTTGCCGTGTAGTAAGTGAGAAAACCTGTGTTCCTGTCTCCTCCCCTCCTCTTGCTTTACCCAAGGGCATGGCTGTCCTGCTCCCAGGACAAAGGACCTTTCCTCAGGGTGGTAGAGGGTATAACAGAGACCCTACACACACTGGTGGCTGTGGTTTTGGTGGCATGGGTGCAGCTGCAATGTCTGGTCTAAACGATGGGTAGGGGAACAGGCTGCAGGGTTGCCCCCCTCACTCTGTGTCCAGTGGCTCCTTTGTTCCAATGACATCAGCCCCAATCCTTAGATCGTTCCCCCAAGCCGTGCATGTTGTTGGAGAAAATTTATAATCTGACTTTATGACTCAATGAGAAGAAAATGTCAGAATTTCTTAAGACGTTTAGAAAACAAAACCAAGAACCCTTTAAAATGGCTCATTTTGCATTTGACTTGATGGCAATTTCCTTATAGTGCAGAGGAGAGATTGTCTGCTTGTCATTCCTGAGTAAGTGGAAGTCTTCCAGAAAGATGTGCTGGTGTAAGGAGAGAGTAAGCATGCAGATGCAGGGGTCAGGGATTGGTCTGGGCAATCACCTACCTGTCAAAACTTCCTCATCTGAAAAGTGAACATATTAATGGAAGTTATTTTTTTCAGTAGCACTATTTCCTTGGCCGTCCCTCACCTCAGCCAGGAGTTCAGACCAGCTGCTAATGTTTCCCTGGGGAATCGTCTCCTTCTTTTAGGAAAGGTTTTCCTTAAATCCTCTCTTCTGTCATAAGTTAGCATTTACATAATTCATCTTTTCTATCCCTGGTCTTATGATTGTTGTATATTTCTTTACAAGCCCTGGACAAACCTTTTGGGGGCTCCACAGAGAAAGAGGAATTAAATTCAAGTGCTACCCAGTGACTTAACAAGAGAAATCACTGAAGGCTTTTGAAGTATTGTTTCCTTGGACAACAGACCTGAGACTTTGATGCCCTAAGGCAGTGCTTCTTCACTTCTCAGGGCAGGCAGAACAAATGTAATATTGATTTGGCATTTGGGGGCAAAAGGGGGAGGTTGCCTACAATAGGGGTACTGACTCCCATTGAGGGTGGGGGTATCTCCCTGGCCCAGGCCCTGCCCTGACTCAGGATGAGGGACCTCTGAGCATGGGTTGCTCATTTATGGAGTCAGGAGGAGACTGTGGGGACCATAATAGGTAGATAGGAAGTAGGAAGTTATATGTAGGTGGGTGAGGAGTCAGTTTGGAAGCTGTGATTTTCTTTGGGTGAGAAAGTGTCATGACACTTCAGAGTTGCCCAGGTTGCTTCTGCAGCCTCTTCTCTTTTTCTCCCTTCTCTGTCTCCACATAACTCCTCCCGAAGGGACTTTAATTATAAAGTCGTTGTTTCAAGAATAGCTAAAAGAGGGTGAGCCAGTTAGCTGTCACCATCAGCTTTCAAATCCTTCTTTCTGCTGCAGGTGAAGAAGGATCCAGCATGGCCTGTGGTCCTTCCTTCACTTTCTCTCTGTGAAGAAGTGTGTGTGTGTGTGTGTGTGTGTGTGCGCGCGCGCGCACACACACGCATGCATGCATGCACACACCCATCTATTGTCTCCCCCCAACTCATTCTTGCTGTACCCTCTCAATCTGGGCCCTGGGCTCTGGTCCGCAGTACAGTCGTAGTGCACGTGACAGTCAGGGGAAGCTTCCCTTCTCAATGAGAACTTTTGACATGAAGGTGGGGAAGATCAAGGAGCAATGGCTGTTGAGGGGAAAGGGTGACAGAGACAGAGTGACGGGCCGTGAGTTGAATTAATTCCTCGGTGTCGGATTTAATGAAGGGCTGCCTCTGTGCTGACTCAGAAAGGCACATCATGGAGCGATCAGTGCTGGATACAAGCACAGCTCCAATTAAGAGTTTCTGCATCTCACGGGGCGGGGTGCCTTTGAATATCTAGACTCAGGGGGCTTTCTGTCCCCTCTCCCTTCCAGGCTTATACAGCCCTCATCCAAAAGTCAGCGATATTTCTCCCCTTAAAGGGAAGAGACTCCAGGATCTTTTTTTAGCTGCCACATCCCTCCCTGGTGGCCCTATCTTCTGCCATTTCCCTTAATTGTCCTTAGGTAAGGCCCAAACCACTCTTTTCAAACAATGCTTATTTTACCTGGTCTCCAGGGAATGAAGAATCAGAGGATAAGCACTATAGGGAACCTTGGAGGTAATCTAGTCTGGAGTCACATAATTAGTAACAGAGCTAAGACTAGAACCAGCTCTAGATCAATCGCCCTGGCCTCCTCTCTCTGTTCTAGTAGCATGCAGGATGAGTGACAGCTGCATTTCAAAGCCCTGATAAGTCACAGGTCTCAGTCACCAATTCAAGGTGATTCTCACAACCATTGCTGAATCATGGCAACTGAGCCAAGTATCACACTTGACAATCCACAAAAGTATACCTACATCATCTCATGTCATTCTTGTGTTGAAGGCCAGGGAGATACTCTTACCCTTGGGTTTGAATCCTAACTCAGCCACTAACAAATACATGGCCATGTGCAACTTCTAGTGCTTAATTTCTCAAAGCCTTCTCTTCCCATTTGAAAATTGAGAAGAATAACAGTTACCATATAAGTTCATAACAGAATAGACTCTCATTTTATAAATGAAAAATAAGGCTCTGAGATTAA
Source organism: Furipterus horrens (assembly GCF_987537825.1). Classification (NCBI taxonomy): domain Eukaryota; kingdom Metazoa; phylum Chordata; class Mammalia; order Chiroptera; family Furipteridae; genus Furipterus; species Furipterus horrens. The sequence goes on along the minus strand of NW_028327172.1, from coordinate 88,086,373 downwards.
GTAACATGCACGAAAACATAGTGCTGACAAATGGCAAAGAGAACTGGAACACAGTCTTCTCACTCCCAGGCCTGTGCTGGTTTGCTAAAATGATGTTGCCAGTCCTCCTCTTCTCCTCCTTCTTCCTCTCCCCCTCTTCCCCTCCTCCTCCTCCTTTTTCTTCCTCTTCTTTTTCTTTTACTTCTTCCTCTTCCTCCTTCTCTTCTTGATCATCATCATCATTATCATCATCTTAGCTACCATTAATGGAGACTTTACTCTGTGCCAAGCACTGTGCTAAGTGCTTTATAGATTTCATACCATTTAAACCTGACAACAACCCTGAGAGGTGGGTTTTAAATTTACTCTCATTTTACATTCGAGGAAACAGAGGCTTTAGAGAGGTCACATTGCTCAAGGTGGAGAGCAACTAAGTGGCTTCTGCAGGATTCACAGCCAGGTCTCCTTGACTCCCATGCCCATGCAGTTATTCACTGTGTTCCCACCACTCCCGCCACCATCCTGGGGTCACAGCTCCCCTGGGTTAGTTGTGGACCAAGTGACGGAAGAGGTTTTGAGACCCAGTCTCACTGGCTCCCAGCATTGAGTGTCATGAGTTAGGCTCTGTCCTGGGCCAGGGGGATGGACGCTGCTCAGCGCCCCGGTGTCTTTGCTTTAGTGCAGGGCCTTTATGCTAACTCCGCCCCTGAAATTAAGATTCGCATTGTTTCCCAAGAGTGACAGAAATAGATTTCTTCTCCCTCATCTTCAGAGTGGGAAATTGAGGCCCAGAGATAGATAGTACTTAGCAGGTTCACACAGAGCCTCTAGCAACCCTGCATTTCCCCAGACCACTCTGCTGAATGTGCCCCAGTCCCTACAAACACCCAAAAAGAGACATTCTCTGGCTAATACTCACAGAAGTCCTCTTTGTCCCAGTGACCTTCTTGAGGCCCATTTCATCAATGTGTGCTTGGCATGGAGGGGTCTGGGTTAGGTCCCTTGGGAGATCCAGGGCGCTCTCCCCCCCACCCCTCCTAACTCACTGTGGGGCAAAAGGCTGCCATGAGTGTTAAGCGTCAACTCGTATGTATCTTAACACCCCCCCCCCCTTTTCAATCAGTGAACTCCTAATGAGACACTGGCATGAGCCACTGGCTATTTACGCAAATGGTTGTCCTACCCTGTATGTTCAGGCTGACAGAGATTTCCCCTTTTTGCTCAGCTGTGGCTTTAGTAATGAGTTGCTCTCAGCTTTCAGAGGCATGATTTCAGTTCCCAGAGGCTTTGGTAAAAGAAGCCTCCTGGAGTCAGAGCTCAGAGTTCCTATCTTTCCTACCCTGGAATTGGGACTTTGATAGAAATGAGAAGGCTGGCGCTAGGGAAGGAGATGCTGCCTTCTGGAATATAATCTGGATCATTTAAGTGACACATACACAGAAGATGTTTGTGAACTGGTAGTGTTAAATAACAATTAGGTCAATAATACCCTTTATGAAAAACCTTTTAGTAAATTATATCCATTGATAATTAGCCCCTTTGAGAATCTCAGACTGGGGAAGCTCTAATGGAAAGTGGATCCAGATGCGCTGGGAATTGAGTCTTTTCTTTTCCAGGAAAACCTCTTCCCTTGCTCAGTTCTACTTGGGAAGGTCAGTGCACTGCCCTGGGTCAATTTCTGCAACACGTTTCCTTGACCTTGAACAAGGGCACTGTCATCCCCCTCCCCCAGCCCCCGCCTCCATTTATCTCCCCAGATGGCTGAGAAAGCTGTGAGTTGAGGACATGCTGCTGGCTCTGTGGCTTAGGGCACAGCTTGGTACCAAATGCCTCTCTTTTTAAAAGACAAGTGCTTTCTGCTTGTTCAAGGCTTCTCGAAGAGGTGGTGCCTTCTCTTGCCTATCTTCCTGCCCAAGCCCAGAGATGATGCCCAGGCATGTTATAGAGAGAAGTAGCTCGAGAGGGGTTAGAAACTGTCTGAAATAATTCCATCGTTCCCTGGAGACTTGGCGTGAATTTTATCTAATCACCATGGCAACAGATTAAAAAAAAAGAAAAAAGGTGTGAGCGTATCGCCTTTGCTGTGATAATTCAGATTTATATATTCAGATCAGATTGGAGTTGGAGATTTTTTTTTTTTTTTAAGGGAGCAGATGCAGCAGAAGGTGTGACTACAAATAATGTAGCACAAATGTTTGATGATCCTGCCCTTTAAGAAGTGAAACGCAGCTTCCTGCAGTTTTTCCAGAATATAATTATTTCATCAAACCCATTGCAATGAGGACTCATTACAGGCCTGGATAATGCAGAGTCACGTCGTGCCCATGACACGCCTGCACACACACAAACACACACAAATGTGCGTGCACGGGCAGCCCCAGCTGCACCCTCAGCCTCTGGCCTCCCCCGAACAGAAACCTTGGAAAGCCCCTACAAGCATGAGGCCTCAGCAAGGGCCTGAGAAGGCTGCGATAGAAGGGCGCAGGAGGGACAGTTCTGACTCCACGCTGGAGGGAAGATATTCCCAGCTGGTGCAGGCTGGCGGGACTCCCTCCCCTGCCTTCCTGCCCACGTGAGCCTACCGCCATTCCATGGAGCATAAGCCTTAGAGGGCTGGGGCTGGGGTAGGTGTCCTGTTGTATAGTCTCAGTCCAACCTGGGTGATTAGTTCAGACATTTTCATGAATCATGGTATTCTGCTCATTTTCTCAAGGTACTGTCTGATCTGACCTAGTCTCCTGACCCCCAGGCCAGGGATTTCTCTACTAGCGACTTCACTTCGGGATTAGAATTAACAGAGAGGCCTACACTTTGTTTTCTTTTATCCCTGCCTCGCTCACCTCAGAGAAGACAGGCATGCATGCACTGGCCCGTATGCTTGGCAAAGGAAGCCCTTTATCAGTGTTATTGGGCGTTATCTACCCTTGTCTGCCCAAAAGTCCATGTGCCTACAGGTACTACGTGTGAGTATTGGACAATTTCTCTAGGTCTTGGTCTCAAGCCATTGGAAATTCCCATTGTAGCCACCTTCATAATTTATTGTCCATGGTGGAGACTAAGAGCACTCCTCCCATTCTGTTAGAACGACGGCACAGTCCCCCTAAGCTGCCCCTATCCTGGGCCAGGAAAAACACAGTGTCTTTACCTGCCCAGACCAGCCCTTCTCAGTTCCACCCAATGCCAAGTAAGGGCAGTGCCAGGGTATTCAGCACGAGGGTAGGGGATGGGTAGGAGACAAAGCCCCTAAGCACATAGAGGACTTGAGTATGGGTACCCTCAGTGCTTCCCCCACTTTTTGTTGAAGGATAAGGCCACTGTTGTTCTCTCTCTTCTACCCCAGATGCCTCTGCACCAGCATCTCCCAAATGAGAAACCCAGGCCCAAAAAGATCTCCTGCCTTGTTGTAGGCAAAGCCCGAACAAGATCACAGGGCCTTCAACTTCTAAACTATTGCTCACCAGTGCCTCTTCTCAACCACATCAAATGTCAAACAGTGGCTTAACACAGGCTTGTCAATCTGCATGTCCATGTTCCCTGCTTGGGGTCCCCACTGGCCTGGGTGTCTGCTATTGCAAGGACCAGCAGAGCTCAAGTTGGCACAGACCTGGGGTTGTCTGTTCTGATGCCTCCCATTCATCAGTCCTTGAGATTTAGCCTCTACTCTCCCTGTCAGTGGTCAGGGAGTTCCTTCCACCCTCTGCCTCTGGTACACGAACTTCATGCCTGGGCAGAGCTCCCAACAGACCTGCAATTCCCCTGATTCAACCTAGCCTCCCTGAGTTCCAGGCCGTTAGGACACCCCACCAACAGGTTGTGGCCATCTGTGTCTGGCCTCAGCATTTTACCAAGAAGGGTCCAGGTTGCCCACTGCCTCCTCCCCAGCAGATCGACTGGCTGCGAAGGCTAAGGTCTTCAGCCTCACAGTGCTGTTCTCTGCTGCCCTCTCAGCAGAGTGCTTGTAAAGTTTGTTTGTTTGTTTGTTTGTTTGTTTGTTTGTTTTTCCCAGTAACTTGCCTGGTCCAGGCTAAAAGATATGGAGTTATAGAGATGTGGGGAAAGTCCCAAGCCCCCAGTGTACCCCATTCCTCACTCCTGTGAGGAAATAAAGCTTCTTCTCAAAGGACAGCTCCTTCCTCCGTGTGCACAATGCCCTGTGAATGGGGAGAGGCAGGCAGCAGATTATTTGTGTTTGATGTGTAATTTATTTACATGGGAAGGCACAGCTCCACAGCAGCCTCTGTTTTCTAGCATGTTTCCAGGCCCTCATCCTGACTCATACCCCACCTGTCCCCCATGAGACCAGAGAACCAGGTTGTAGGGGGCTAGAGGAGAAACCTGTGACTTGGGGCCTAATTCTTTCTTATTCTGTATCCCTGGGCTATAATCCTCTCTGGGATTGGGTGTGTTCCTTCCACACAGGAGAAGGCTGAGGAAGCCTACAGAACCCCTTCCTCAGAGCCCAGCAGGGCCTCATGAGACATGTGTAAGCCTGAGTCCTAGGCATAGGAACCCATAGCGGACTAGAGCCTCATCTGACCAGCTGGGCCTCGGAAGTGGTGCCCCGAGAATTTGCTGCCTATAACACCCCTGCCTCTCCTACTGTTACTCCAGTAGTTAGCCTGTCCTGATTGGGATGGACAAGGAAGGGGTAAATGTCACAGACTCTTGTCTGCCTCCTTGGATAGTTGGCTCTCCCTGAGTTGGGGTGAGGGGCCATTCAAGCCCAGGCTTGCACACATCATACCAGGCTAGGCTGCACACCACGTGACCAGCCTGGAGGCCCAGACTTTCTCTCCTGCAATCTATATCTTCCCAGTCAGCCTCGGGCAGGAAGGGCCTGGCCCTGCACTCTGCACTGGCCAGAACTTGTGCTTTGTTCCCGAGCCTCTTTCTGGAGCATGTCGATGGCTGGTGACCACGGAGGGTCAGATCTTAGGAAAAAACTGATGGACCTGGACTGTATGGCTGGAGATAGGGAGATTCGAGGGTAACATGATTCCTGCCTTTTTTTCCAACGTCTGTGGTGCCGTCGGAGGGAGGGGAGTGCAGGCCTTCTTCCCCTGTAGAGGAGGCGCCCAGAGGCAGATCAAGCCAGTGGGCAGAAATTATGGGGAGGACGGAGGCAGGTCCATATTAATATGACTTTTCTAACAATTAAATAGGTCAAGCAGTGGCCGGAACTCCCTCATGAGGCAGTGAGCTCACCATTCTTGAGTGTGTCTAAAGCAGGACCAGAGGGTAATGAGAACATTAGTTACAGTTTATGGAGGAATACCTACTAGTGCCAGGTGTTAGTACTCTGTGTTCACTTTCTCATGACCTGCAGTCTAAGTATTATTGCTCAGGAGACAGGATGCTCAGAGAGGTTAGGTATTCTGCCCAGTATCACACAACTTATACACAGCAGAGCAGGTCTGTCCTGCCCAGCCTGTGCTTTTCCTGGCATATTATGGGGCTTATGGAAGGGAAACCTTTTGTGTGAGGGAAGGAGGCACTCAGATGACCTCTAAGATCCTTTTCCTTACTAAAGACTTGGCGGCTTACTCTAAGGAAGAGGTGGATGGTCAGGCATGTATTTCAGGAAGATATCTCTGACAGCAGTGGGGAGGATGGCTTGGATCTTGGGAGACTGGCCCCTTTATTGAGGGATCCCAGCACTTCCACTTCCATAGGTACCACTGAGCTTCCTTTGGCCTCCCAAGTCCCATGACGGCAAGAAGCACAGACAGGTTGCTGCACAGCCCTCTCCCAAGGCACTGCCCCTCATCCACACAGCCAGCTGGTGACAGTCCATGTACCAGGCCCAGGGCCCAGCTGCTGGACCTCTGCTCTGCTTCCAAGTGTTCATGTCTGAGGTACCTAACACATTTGCAAAATGCTGGATTATAATAATAAAAATTCATTTACATCACCGTTACCATGGGCCAGGAACTGTTCTAAGCACTTTTCATATATCAATTCATTTAATGCTCAAAATAACCTTATGAGGAAGGTGCTATTGTTATCCCCACTTTGCAGAGGAAGACATTGAAGCACAGAGAAATAAGGGACTTGCCCAAAGTCACACACTAGTAAGTGATACAACTGGAATTTGAAACTAGGCAGTCTAGTTCAGACTCTCCCTGCTTAGCTAGTATAGCAAAATGAAGCAGAAGATAAGTGATGTAAGGCCTAGCCTCTCTTAAGGAGAGAAGGGTGCTAGATATCTGTCTCACATGGGAAACATGAGAAAAAATCCCACTGCCCCTAGTCCTTTGAGCAGGGAGTGAAAGGGATGCAGGAGCAGAGAAGGCTTCTTCTGGTCAGTGCTGATCCACCTCCATGTGAAGGACAGGGTGGCAGAGTTACTGTCCCCCAACCTACCCATCTTGGCTTTAATGGGAGGAGACCTCCCTCGGGCCAGGGCAGCCTGTTTTCCCCTTGGTAGCATGCCCTGTTTTTTTTTTTTTTTGTTGTTGTTGTTGTTTGTTTGTTTTCATTTTCTGACTTTTTAATGAAGTATAACATGCGAATTTGTACAAAATGAACATAACCATGTGGCCACCCCTGGATCACCTCCCCCGCACCCCAGAAGACTCCCTTGTATCCCTCTAGTTCCCCTCACCTGCCCCTCAAGGTGATCATTTTCCTGATGCCTGCCACTGTAGATTAGTGTTGTCTGATCGTGAACGTCTTATAAGTGGGAGCATGTGGCATGGCCTCTAATGCCTGGCCCCTTCTACTCAACATACGTCCGTGAGGTTCACCCCAAGGTTGTGGCTATCGTCCTGGTCTTTAGCCACTACTGCCGTCAGGCAGCTCCTCGTCCAGGCCCACCTTTATGTCCTCTGATCTAGCCAGCCCCCCAGGCAGGCTGAAGCTGCTGCAGGCCCTGTTCATCTCAGAGCTGACTTGCTTCCTTTTTGTGGCTTCTTTCACTTTCGCCTTTTGTTTTGAGATTCTCATCTCCTTCTCAGAACCAAACCCAGGCCTTGTTTGAGTCTTCCCTTCTCTGCCTCTGGCTCAGGTCTGAATGGGATGCACTGTGGACTTTGCCCCCTGGGGCTCTGGTTACCAGAGTGACCAATGGCTGGGGCTACTTGGAGAGTGGAGCAAACACCCACCAGCCACAGGCCTGGCAGGGTGCAAAGGAGGACTAAGGGATTGAAGGTCCCTTCCAGCCTAGAAATCCCAGGAATCCAAGTTTCTTTGTAAAGACTTTTTCTGCAGGAAGTGAAAAGGAAAGATGCTAATGTGTATCCTTGAGGATTCACCTGGCCTCCCTGGGGCTTGTCAGAAATGCAGACTCTCAGGCCCTATCTGCCCTACAGGGTCAGAGTCTGCATTTAACAGGATGTGTTGCTTCAGTACATTAAGGTTTGAGAGGCCCTACCTCACTCAGTACACCAAGGTGGCCAAGAACTTGGACTCTGCAGCCAGACTCTCTGGGTTTGAATCCTGGCTCAGTCACAATGTGACCGTAGGCAAGTTACTTAAACTCTCTGAGCTTCATGTATAAAATAAGAATAATCATAGTACTTATATCACAGGGTTGTTGTGAGGTTTCAGTGAGATGATCCATGTGAAATACCTGGCACATGTAAGCAGTGACTACTGTCTACTGCTCGGTGCCAGGCACTGGGTGAGGTGCTGGCCATACCTCATCTCCTCTGACTCTCACAGCAGCCCTGAGGGTAAGGGTGTAATGTGATTAGGCCCATTTTACAGATCAAGGAACTCGTTTTTCAGATGAAGAAACTGAGGCTGATGAGCTAACTAGTTCCGGGAGACAGAAGGAACCAAGTGTGAAAGAAGAGTTCTCCTTCTGCATGGGGTAGAGGTCTGGGAATGTAATATCCGCAGGTCCCAAACAGGCTGCTGAAGTGTTTATGGGTATTAAATTCTGTCAGTTAATCACTAAGGATTGATTGTTCAGGATAAACACAAGATGTTTCTCTCCCTGCAAGCTCTAAATTAAATAAGAAAGCAGAAGGCAAAAGCCTTTTGGAGAGTAAGTGAGAAGATGCTCAGAATGACCTAGGCTTCAGGAAGGTCCTGCTGCACAGGGAGCTCGGCCCGGGGCCAAGCAGGTGGTGATGCCGGACAGGAGGGGACAAGGTGGCCCAGAGGTGGTAGACTCTCAACACCTTGCATCTCAGGGAACTGGCAGGCAGATGGGACGAGGAACAGCTGGCTCCCTGGGGAGTTTGGGAGGAAGAGGGCCCTGGCTACACACATGTGGATAGAGGTTTCCATAATGGAGGGTTATCAGGGAGGCTTGGGGTGCAGTTGATCACACCTTGGCTCTTACGTATGTGCAGCCAAGTTGTCTCTATGGCCCTAAACAGGACTGACCCTGGTCTTGGAATCTAGTCAGCCTGTTCTCCTCCCAGGCCTCCGCTTCTGCGCCTGGCTATCTTGCAACCCCCCTCTGCCTTCTGCTCTTTCCCACCAGCTTCTCCAGGGTCTGCTCCTCGGCTGTGCCACATAAAGGCATGTTGTAATTGCCCATTTACTTACCTCCCCTGCTGACTGAGGGGAGTGCCTTGGGTACAAGAAACCATGTCTCATTTTTTCTCAGTATTCCCTCATCCTAGCACAGGGCTTGGCACAAAGAAGATTGTCAGTATGTGTTAGGCAGGTGGATGGCTGGATGGATAGATGGAAGAAAGAGTGGAATGAGCATTTCCTTAGATGCACTTTCAGAAGGGACACTCTGGAGACACAGGGAGACCACCTGAGATCATAGCATCACGAGTTACCCAGTTCCCCTAGTGTTTATCACTGTTTCTGACATGGGTCCCTGGGTGTGCCAAGGCTGGATGCTAGATAGCCCATTCTCGGAGATAGGATTAGCCTTCTTCCCCACCCCCAATGGTCTTCTCCTCCAGATATTTTTCTCTGACCCAAATATATTTACTCTTTTCAGTCAGGATTGGTGCTGAGGGGTAAACTGGCCCAAACGCACACACATTTGTTAGTGAATGGAGTCATGGGGAACTCGGTGTGTGTGCAGTGCAAGGGACCTGGAGGCTGACCACCCCAGGTCCCTGCCTTGCCTCCCTGAAGGAAGCCACCCATGTGGTCCCAGGCATACTCTGTCCAGTCACCTCCACTCCCTCCAGGGTCAGGGTGTCACCAGATGGATTTGATCTTGTCATTTTTCAGAGCACTTGAGATTCTCTTGTTAGTGAACAACCAGGCTTGAGGTGGGGCCGCAGGACGGCCTCAGTGCCTCCATTGTCCCCAGTGGGTCTCTGGCACAAGCTACGTCCTTGGCTCTGCTGTTGAGTCAGCTGCATGCCCTGTCCTCACTGGACTGGGAGTCAGGAGCTCGAGTTCGAATGCAAGCTTTCCCTCAAATGTAACGTATGAGCTCAGGTTAAGTCATCTTGTTGGGTTTTACATTTCCTCACCCATAAGTCCCTGAGGCTCTGCTAGATTTGAAGCTTCTAGAAGTGAGACCAGTGTAAGAGAGTGTGCTGTCATATAAAAGAGGGCCAGATCGCCCCCCTGAGACCCATGGTCAGGGAGCTGAAGCCCAGGAGAGATGATGCCTCCTGTTGTTTCTTCCAGGTAACCTCTCAGCACCGTGGAAGCATGATCATGACTGCCAGTAGGGACAGAATCTCATGGACACCAGGGTACACTTTGCCTTCTCCTTCTTATCTTCCTTACCAGAAAGGAGATACCAAAGCCAGGCTGGGTGTTGCCTGGGGTGCAGAGCTGGTGTCGAGCGACATCCAGCATCCCTGGTGCAACCCTCAGGATGCAGACGGCACTCCGGGCCTCCCGGTGATGCTGAGCGGTCCAAGACCAGAGTCCAGAGACCTGCAGCCTCAGGGAGGAGGGAAGCTGGACATGCTTGTACATGAAGAGCACTGTGCTGTGTGGAGGAGCCTGAAGAAGTGGGGGTAATAGGTGGTTGGGGTTCTACCTCCCCTAATTATTGTGTGTTCCTAGGGAAGCCTCGAGTATCTTTGAGGCTCAGTTTCCTCAACTGTCAATGGGGATAAAACACTTTATTCATTCAGCTGATATGATCTGTTGTGTTAGAAAACTCCCAAATCTCAGCCTGTTAACACAATAAAGTTTATTTCTTGCTCATGGAGAATCCAGTAGGCAGTGGGGTCTGCTCCATGCAGTCATCCAGGGATCCTGACTAAGGATCCGCTGTATGTAAGGTTCCACTATCTCAAGCTTGCACAGATGTCACCATCCAGAGGTGGGTGACAGGAGAGAGAGGACATGGAGGACCAAGTGGGAGGTGTTGGTAGTCCAGGCCTGGGCTTGGCATTCCTCACTTCCACACATGCCCCGTAGGTCAGAACTCAGCCCCACACCCCACCAAGATGTAAGGAAGTCTGGGAAACAGTCCCTGGATGGGCAGCTGCTTCCCAGCAACAGCTCCATACCATGAGGGCTGGGGGGTAGGCATGAGCAGCACACTCTCTGCCAAAAGCACGAACCTCAGGATGGTTGTGAATATTATCAATAAGAGCACAAAGAGAAAGCACTGGCACATAGCAGGTGCAGGGTAACCATTCTCCTCCCTTCTCTTCTCAAACAAGGAAAGCCCCTTCACTGCCTGACATCTCCATTTGAATCAAAAGGGACATGGGGGAGTCTGCAGTTGCCCAAGCACTTGGTCTTGGGCAGGCTGAGCCAGACTCAGCTGGCAGTTCCTCCCGACTGAGCCCAGCTGTGGCTCCTCATGGGCACATGCTCTGGGAGATGTGAGTATGCCATCAGCAAAACCATGCCCCTGGGATTAGCAGGCATGAGTCAGGGAGGCTCGGGACAGGGTGGCCATGGTGAGGGCTTGCTGATTTCTAAGACCGGGCTTGCTCCTTCTCAAAATGTGTAAGGTTGCTGGAATCAAGGGAAGGAAGGAAATGTGTCAGGAGGAGTGAGTTTTTGCCATGCTACCTGGTCAAGGTGCAGCCGGACAGAGGTTTTCAGCATCAGTAATGAAGTGCACTGATGGAGACTGGAGTTGAAGATGGGGAGGGACTAGAAATGGAGTCCTGCTGGCCCCCAAGTAAAAACTCTCTGTGGTAGAAAGGGCAACACATCCTAGTTTGCTCAGGACTCTTTTGGTTTTAGGACTCAAAGTCCCATGTCCCAGGCATCGCCCCCTCACCCCAGTCTCAGACAAACTGGGATAGTTGGTTACCCTAGTGTTAGAAGTAGAAAGAATGGGAACTTTGGAGTTAAGACAAAGTTTAAGTTCTGGTACTGGCATTTACTGGCTGCCCAACCTATGGCAAGTTCTGTATGCTCTCTAAGCCTCAGTTTCCTCATCAGTAAGTTGGGGTTAATGGTGCCCATGGCACCGAGCCATTTCCGTGACTAAGTAAAATCACATGTGTGAGGAGCCTGGTCCTCGCCTGCTATGGGGAAATGATCCAGCCTCCACCTGGCTCTTTCCCGTGACCAGGCAGCTCTATCTCTTGAGGCAGCCTGTTGTCTCTTTGCCTGGATCTGGTTGTTAAAAACACCCACCTCAGGGATTTCATCTGTACTGGTCCACATGACAATGATGGTTGTGTGCCCAGCTATATGAACAGATGGATCGGTGTGGAGACTGAGATGTGCCCCCTCCAAGGGGGCTGGTGCTGGGTCTATGGTGAGGAGCTCTAGAAATACAACTAGCTGGCTATGGGTGGGTGACAATGCTGGGTCCACCTCCTCTTTCTGGTTCTGGGCAGTTTCAGTTCTGCCCATTGCTGCCACCATGTGAGACCATCAGCATGGCCACCACAAATGGCTGTGCAGGACATCTATCTCCAGGGGCACTGCTTCCTCTGAGCTATGCAGTGCACAACCCCGATGAACACGCACAGTGTCCCATACACACTGGTCGTCTAGTGAGTAACAGAGGTTGACTTCAGTGGCAGGGCTCACAGCTGTGCCCACTGGGAGCAACCAGCCACACCCTGCTCCCAGGCACTCCCTATCAATATGTAGTCTTTCTGGGATTAAAGTCTTTTTTACCTGTTTTATCTCATTATCTGTCTCTATGTCCTAGGTCAGTGTTCTCAAACTTGTATTCGCGTCTGAATCAGCTGGAGGGCTTGTAAAAACCTCCTTGCTGGATCCCACCCCCAGAGTTTCTGGCTCAGCTGGTCTGGAATGAGGACCAAGAATTTGCATTCCTAGTAATATCTCAGTTAATGCTGGTGCTGCTGGTCCAAGACCACCTTTAGGAGCCATTTTCTAGGTTAATCTTTCCTCATAACCTGTGCAATGGGGGACAGGAGACCATTGGCTAGGTCGCTTCTCTGCCTCTTATTACTGACATCAGTTTAGGTATGTTTTCTCACCTCTCTGATATTTTCTTTATCAATTAGGAGTGGAAACACCTGCTATTAGTACCTTGGGGCATCATTTAGAGGATCAGGTTAGACATAGTGTGTTCCAGTGCTATAGGTATTTGATAACTGTATAGTTTTGGTTATAGCTGGTCATTTCTCTTTTGGGCTGCAGTGTGCTTGCTGTCTTCTGGTGGACTCTCCTGGCCTTCTCCTTTTAGGGCATAACAGCACACCTCTTCATTTCTTATTCTAAAGAGTACCAAGATGTGGGGAGAGAGACTGTTGCAGAACAACTTCTGGCTGGATACCTGGTAGCCATCAAAGTCAGCCGTCCCAAAACAGAGACTAGGCTATAACAGTGCAAACTGCACTGTGGCTCCAATCATCACAACTGTGGGGTTGCTGGCAGGTCACTCAAGGTAGTCTAGGAGAGGCCTGTGCTCACCTCCTTCCCTGGGCACCACAAAAATCCTGGCAGAGCAAGAAGGAAATGCCCGAGCAACCCAACCAAGGCTTTGGCCCTGGAGGGGGTGTAAGACCAATATTTCTAATGAATATTTTTCATATTCATATATTTGTGAATATGAAGCATGGATATGTAAATTTTTATCCCTATTTTTATGAACATTTGAGCTCTGAGCAGTGCACATGGACTAAATGTGCCCTGAAACCTGTGTGCACAGACACACGAAGTGTGGTTAACACTGACATCATATGATAACGCTGGCATCAGCCAGAGGGGTCTAGCTGATGTCAGCATCTAAGGGGAGACTTGAGAAGCAGTCAGCTAATTACTGCTAGACCCACAAAATTCTTTGTAGAGAGGAAATGACCTAGAATGCAAAATAGGTTTCATTTGTTTGGGAAACTGGGAAGATTCTAGCATGAAAAGTACCGAGAAAGTAGGAATCACTGGGGTGTTGGAAGAAGGTTCGAAAGGAGTTCAGAGTGTGTGGCTGGAGGAGGAATGAATAGATGCCATTTGAAATGGTCGTGTTCTAGACCAATGCATAAAGTGTGTCTGTATAGAGACATACCGCACAGTCATTCACCAGTAAACATCTATCTATCAAGTAACCTTTGTTGCCCAGGCCTCAGGCAGCCATCGTCTTTCACCCATGCAACCTGCAATTGCTTCCTAACTGACTTCAGTGCCTCCAGTTCCTTTCCACCTCTAACGAAAATAGAGGTCTGATCATGCCACTGCCTGCTTTAAACCTCTCATGGCTTCTCACTCTTTGTAATAAATATCTACACCCGCTAGACTTCTACTCCCTGGAGCCTGCTGGCCATCTCCCACCTCTGGCTTTCCTCTAGTCGTTCCCATTGCCCGAGTCATCCTTCTACACATGGGAAGCTCAAGTAATCCGTCACAAACTCCTCTTTGTGTCTCTCAGTGAAGCCTTCCCAGGGTCCGGCAAATGAACCCATAATGATTGTTGGACGATAAGATGCCACTGATTCTGAGCTAAACTACCACGTTTTTAGTAATAATAAACACCACCTGAAATGTATCCATCAATTGTGCCATGTATCCCAGACTCAGGAACTTCGCTTTGGACCAGCATGCCCCTTGGAATGGAAGTTTTCTGCTGCCAGGCCCATAGCCCCGTGTTTTAGCCACACAGAGCGTTAACCTATAATCCACTTTGGGTGTGCTGAATCACATAGTACTTGGCACATAGTGGGCACTCAGTCTGTACTCACTAGCCAAGTGACTGACCAAACTATGGGGACATAAAATGAATCAGACACAGAACTTGGCCTTTGTTCACTACACTCAAACTGTAAACGCTGAAAGACCTTTCTACATCTATTCTTTCTTTTTCATCATAGCATTACCGGAAAGAATTAAAGTAACTGAAAGTGATTTTTTTCCTAACTTGTAGCTAGGAGAGTTGAGGCACAGGAAAGTTTAAAGCAACTCACCCAAAGCCAAGAATAGTTCCAGCCCCTGATTCACAAGACAGGGAGTATCCATTCAGCTGGACAGTTTTGCCCTCTTAACAGTAGGTGCTAAAGAACCCACAGGTCTCTGACAGGAGCCTGATAATCATGGACAGTGGTTTGTTGGGCACCTACTGTGTGCCATGGACTTGACATACATGATCTCATCTACCTCTCCCAACAGCTCTACAAGCTTGGTCTTAGCGCTCCCATTTCCCAGATCAGGAACCCAAAGTGGAAGGATGAGAAGTAACCTTGTTACAGAACCTCTGGGCTGCTCCAATTGAAAACAAACCCACAGGCTCTTTAGTTAGGGGCCCGATTGCCCGCCGCCAAAATTATAACTCTCAATACCAGAGTTTGGTGAGAAGAAAAAGAATTGTTTATTTAAGAGTTATATAGATTTAGTTATTTGCGGATTTCTGTTGTTAAGTCTTATGCTCTTTAAAACACCCACAAACACATATCCTTGCCTCCCCCCCTTCCAAACCAGGCTAGTTTTAGGAAAGTCAGAGAAACCGTTTCCCTACTTTCCAAACACAGTTCAGCTTTACCAGCAGCTGCCAATCATTCAATCTGATTGGGGAGGTCCTTTCTGTGCTGTGGTGCCCTCCAGCTCTCAATGCAGAACCACCTGGATTCTCAGCCTCCTTGCAAACTGCCTTCTTCCTGCAAACCGCGTGGATCTCCTCTCCTTCTCAAAACTGCATGGCAAGAGCCTCTTAAAGCGGCCTGGAGACCCCTTCTCCAAGCCACATGGAGAAGGCCCCTTACCAAGCCACGTGGAAGGGGCGCGCGCGCAAGAGAGAGAGAGAGAGAGAGAGAGAGAGCGAGAGAGAGCGAGACCCCGAGAGTGCGAGAGGGAGAGAGAGAGAGCGCGCGAGCCAGAGCGAGAGCACCAGAGAGCGAGAGCGAGAGTGCGTGAGTGCGCCAGAGAGAGTCAGAGCGCCAGAGCCAGAGCGCGAGTGAGAGCCCGAGTCAGAGAGCGAGAGTCTCAGAGAGAGAGCACGAGCGAGAGCCAGAGAGAGAGTCTGAGCGCCAGAGCCAGAGCGAGAGCGAGAGCGGGAGTGAGAGCCCGAGTCAGAGAGCGAGAGAGTGAGCTAAAATGTCTGCAGCTGCTTATATATCCCTGACTGCGTCATCTGACGCAGTGGGCGTTGCAAACAGTTCTGACCATTCACAGACCCTTAGGTAGGCTCTGTGTGCTTTCCATACCGTCCCCTGGTTCAAGACTCCTCCCATCTGCCTGAGGCTTTGGATGCATTAAATCCATTTGCATAAGAAAGACACTAGCCACCAGCCTCAGGCATGTGGAGGCATTCCAAAAGCTGCTTCCTTCTCCCCATCCCCCAGCTGCAAGCTCTGGGGATTTTTGGACTCCCCTGTTTCTGTAACAACCTGCCCATACTTAAAACAGCTTATAAGTGGGGGGCTGTGAATCCAAACCTGAATGACCCCATTCTTCATGGTCCTTCCACTCTACCATATTACAGATGCCGTCTGCCAAAGCCATTTTCTCCCCAGTAAAATGTGAAGGTGGAGCCAATGGTCCTATGATAAGAAATATTCCCAAGGAGCTTTTGGAAGTGTGGGAATGGAGGGAAAGTAAGGGAAGTAGGGTGAGGGGGTGGGAGCTCTAGAGCCTAGCACAGTGAAGGACTGACACCACCAAAATGGTACCGCACCCCATGGCAGGCAGCCAGCCTCCAGGATGACCCCTAACCACCCTCCCCTCCTTGTATCCACACCCTCGTGTCATGCCGTCTCACATAATACCATTTGGTCTGTGTGGCCAATAGCATATGACAGAAGTGATGAGGTCACTTCCAAGGTGAGATAAAAGATTACGACTTTTGTCTTGGTCTTGTGCCCTTGGGTCACTGGCTCTGGGGGAAAGCCAGCCCTGAGATTGTGAGCAGACATAAGGAGATGCCCAGATGGCAAGGGACTGAAGCTGTTAGCCAGCAAGCCAGAAGAAATCAAGTCCTGATGCAAGCATGTGACCTCTCCAGGCCCAGTTGAGCCTGAAGGTGACTGCAGCCATGGCCAACAGCTATACAAGATCATGAGAAACCCTGAGCCAGAGCCACCTAGCTCGGCTAGTACCGATTCCTTACCCTTGGGAAATGTGTGAGCTCGCAGTTGATAGTGTTTTTAAGCTGCTCAGTCTGAGAGTCATTTGTTATGCAGCAGTTGGTAACTAATAAACCTCCATGAAGAGACACTGCCAGTCGGATTTCTGGGAGAGCTCTGAGGAGCCCCAAAGATGGGGCTGAGTCCTGAGAAGCAGTCATTATGTTACTGTAGAAATGGCAGTCCCTGTTTGTTCACAGCAGGGACTGTGGCTCTGGGTGTTTGCCTTTGCTGGCTGGGCTCTGGGCCCCTGGCTCCTCCATCAGCTTGGGGAGAATGTACCCATTTGTCTACAGCTCTCCAAGAGCCCCAGAGTTGGGGGCAAGCTGGGGCGCAAGAACAGCCTGGCCCTGTCTCCTCAGTGGTAACAGTGATGGGGCCCTGTGGGCACAGCTCTGCACCTTGCACAGTCTCTGCTTTATTACAGCCTCACTTGTTTTTCAAAACCTCTTCTATTTTGTGTGAGGAGACAAATGTGAGGGCCTTGCAGCTTACACAGGCTGCTATTCTGAGAAAGAAAAAAAAAGATATTTGTGTTCCCCTCCCTTTCTACGGAGGTCCAGCCTTCTTCTTGCTTTATTTTTTCACATGCTTTTTAAAAGAGTGATTGTTCCCCTCTTGGACACACACATATACACATACATGCAGCCTCTACTCTCCAGGGGCGGGTATCTTGAATCTGCCTTTTTAACCTATGTGAACTTTGAGGAAATGTTGCCTCTTCTCCAAGCTCCAGCTTTCTCCTCTGTAAAATGAGGATAGTCACACATGCCCTGTGCGGTTTGGAATAAGCCAATGAGTGCACAAGTCCTTTGTAAACTCTCGTCGTGGCTCTGCTTCTGGTGTTCTTGTGACCTGGGAGCAGCACTTTGCCTCCCTGGACAGAGTTCTCCCTGTCTTTTTTCTTTCCTCCTGACACCCTGATAGTCCATCTCCTCAGCCTCTACCTCCCCTTGGTTGCAAGGCCAAGCCCACCGTGTGGATTGAGGGAAGGCAGTGAGTGCACCCCCCCCCCCACACGCTGTATAACCTGGGGTCCCCATTTAGTAGCCCCAAGGCCTGGGGCTTTCTCCTGCAAAGGTGAGCAACCACCAGAGAAGCAAAACAGCAGCTCCACCTCTGGAGTTCCTGGTGCTGGCTTTGCTGAATATGGCATGTCTGAGTCCTTCTCCTCAGCTCCAGCCCTGCTTCCTAAGCCCCCTACCCCCAGGAATCATTTACTAAACAAATATTTACAGAACAAAAACAGTCATGTTTCTGCCCCACGGAGCTTACAGAGAGAACAGGAAGTAGACAGTAAGGGAACACAAGTTCTGTGGGAGAAGAGGTCATGGGAGAGGGCAGGGGTGGAAGGTGGTGGCGTCACAGAAGACTTCTCTAAGGCACTGCCAGTGAAGCAGAGGGCTTGGCCAGGCAGAGGTGGGGGGACCTGAGGTGGCCCAAGGCCTCTGAGAGCTTGGTGCTGGCTAGACATGGGCAAGCCCAGGCCAGGGGCGGGAGCTCGGGGGGTGAGCAACCACGGTGAAGTGGGAAGAGAGGCATGCAGGAGCTTCCTGGGGTCCTCACAGGCATTCCAGAGCCTGTGGGTGGCTCCATCTGGCCTTTTTCTCTCCCCACCTTTTCCACCACTGAGCTCCCCATTTCTTAAGAGGTGTTGCTTGCTAGGAAAGACACCCCCACTTCCAAGGGACAAGTAAATCAGGTGCCAGCCTGTGCCTTTTCAGGATGTCCCAACAGCTGCAGTGAATGGTGGAGCAGTGAATTTGGGAGGTGGGAGAAGGGGGTGATCGAGGAGGTGATTTTTCCAACTGATCCCCCCAAACAAGACTCATTTGTGCATGCAGTTGGCTCCAGAACTCAGAGGCATAGAAGGTCTCTCTTCCAACACCTCTTCCCTAACCCTGACCCCACCTGCATATTTCCTTCCATGGTTCCATGGCGACATGACTGTGGGATCTGGGCAACAGTCACTGACAGGTTTCATTGTAATCCTCCTGCCCCACCCTGAGTCTGAAGGGCTGAAGCAGCAATTCACAGGGAGCAGGGACCCATAGAGACTGAGCCCCATCACTCAGCCTGCACTCACTGAGCCCTGCCTGGTGCCAGGGTTTCTAAGTGTGGACATGCAGGGCCAGATCTCTCTGCTTCTTTTACCATCATTTGCAATTTGTAGAGAGCCTGCTACGTGCTAAGCACTGCACAGGGCCTAAATGAGGAGCATTTTTAAGCACTTTCAAAGGGAGTCTCTCAGCATAGAGCCAGATAAGAGCTGACTGTTCTGGTTTCCTGGGCTTTGGAGGGCCATGGAACCCCTCTACCCACCCCAACCCCTACCCATGTTGAGTTTCCCAGGGGCCAGGCCTAAGGCAGCCTCTTCCAACTCAGCTGCTCCCACTCAGCTACCCCACCATGGCTGCCACTGTGCAGGGTCGGGCTGTCCCTGTGTCTTCTGCTCCTCCTTCCTGCCTCTACCATGTGCCACAGACCCTTTATGTCGTCCTCTCTTGCCAGTTCACCCCCGTGATGATATTCCTATTTAAAAATAAATCGCTGCAATCTTTAGTTGTAGACTAAATAATAACTTCATTTTATTTAAATGTGACTCTTGAAAGCTCTGGGAACAATTAGTAGAAAACATAGGGCACTGCTGGCTGCATGTTTTGAAGCATATAAATTTTTAATATTATTATTATACCGATATTTGCAGGATCTGGAAAAAGAACGTATGCCCTTCCTCCCGTGTTAGTCATGTACAATTTACATACACTAATAACAATAATAATGATAATAATAATAGCTCCTGGCTTTCCTGGATTTCATGTGGGGCTCCCAAGGAAGCTGGGCAGTCGCCGTGTACTTTCCAGAAGGAGAGAGACGAGCAGCCCCGGCTGCCACCTGCAGGCCTCGGGAAGTGACCAATGCCCTGGCCCTTCCCGTCTGGGTGCTGGGTTTGATATGGGCCCGGAGCTGACTTTCCATGTGTGGTCTGAGAAGTACTGGCTGGTTAGGTTGTCTACCTCACTGTGTTTAAAGTTCCACCATTCATTCAACAGTCAGTGTAAGAGCTGGATGGGGCCTTAAAGGTCATTTAAGTTCCCCCTCTTATAATGGAGGAAACTGGGGCCAGAGAAATGATCCGTCCCCTTGTGTCACAAAGCTTGTTAATAAAAGAACCAAAAAGAAGACTTCATGTGTGAAATAGGAGAGTAGGGCTCTTAAGATCAGGGAGACCTAGATCTGAATTTCTGCTCTGCACATCACTATCAGTGTGATCCTGGGCATGTTTCTACACCTGGAAAAATTAGAAATAATGATACCTACCTATTCTGAGGAATAAAGAATATAATATATGTGAAGGTGCCAAGCACAGTGTGTGCCCACAGTAGATGCTCAATCGGTGTTAGTCTTATTTACAAAGCCCTTCAGTCTTCAAGGTTCTACTAATTATATGCAAATACCACTGGGAAGAGTAATCCCTCTAACATTGGGGCTAGGTGACACTGGAGGAGAAAATGGTCACTGAGCATGGAGGGTATCTGCTAAGAAGAAGGTAAAGGAACAGAAAGAGGAGGACACCCGCTGGCCTTGTGTGGACCCTGCTGAGACACCCTCTTCTACCCTCTGTCCTTGATGCTTTTTTCTTCTTCCCTGTTGTGTGTCCCAGCTGGGTCTGGGAAGTACAGGTGGAAAATAGCCTATTGGCCTGTTCAATCCACACTACTAAGCAGCTATTGTGTGCCAGACACTCTAGACCCTGAAGCTACAAAGACAAGCCAGACATGGCTTCTGCCCACAAGGAACCTAAAGGCTGCGGTGAAAGAAGACAGTGAATTGTATGTGTCATGGTGTTAAATGACAGGCAGAGTACTTTCAAGGAGGTAGGGAGCCTGAGGAAGCATGGATGAGAAAATCGCCCAGCCTCTGGGGCTCAGGGAGGCCACTTGGTGAAGCCACACCTGAGAAGGGTGTGTGAGAGTTGGATAAAGGATGTTTACAGGGAGAAGGGGCAGCTTGGGTGTGTGGACAACCTCAGTGGTTCAGAATTATGGCCTTGTGTGCTGTGAGGCTGACAGTGGGAGACAAGGCTGGCCAAGTAAGCAGGGACCTCCATATTGTTTTCCAATGTCCGTGTTAGAGACCTTGGGCCACAGGAAGGCAATACCTACCATGCTCTGAAATCACAGCTCAGGGGGACTGCGGTTCTTCTTATTGGACTTGGTTTGCTGAGATGGATCTAGAAGCCTCTCTCTGATTAACTACCTCCCCAGGGAAGGATAGGGTAGGCAATTTTTTTTTTAATGGGAGTTTTATTGAGATAAAGTCACATAGTATACAATTCACAATTTACAGTTGTAAAATGTATATTTAAATGGCTTCCAGTACATTCACAAAGTTGTGCAAAATTCACCACAATCCATTTTAGAACAGTTTCATCACCCTTGAAAAAAAAAACCCACACCCATTAGCAGGCATTCTCCATCCCTCCTCCCACCCACACCCTGACCTAGGCAAACACTAATCTGTGTCTGTATAGATTTTCTTATTCTGGATGTTTCATATAAATGGAATCATACAATATGTGGCCTTTTGTGTCTGTCTTTTTTCACTGAGCATAATGGTTTCCACTTTCATCTATGTTGTAGCATGAATCCACATTTCATTTATCCATCTATCCTTTGATGGACATTTGATTTGTTTCCACTCTTTGGCTGTTATGGAAAATGCTGCTGTGGACTTTTGTATGCAAGTTTTCACATGGCCATATTTTATTATTTCTCTTGGTAGAGACCTAGAAGTAAAATTGCCGGGAAATATGGTAATTCTATATTTAATCTCTTGAGGAACTGTCAGTCTTTTCTAAAGTGGCTGCACCATTTTACATTCCCAGCAGCAATGTATGAGGGTGCTGATTTCTTCACATCCTTCCCAGCTCTTATTATCCATCTTTTTTATTTATTATAGCTGTGTTTGTATCCTATTGCTGCTGTAACAAATTGCTACAGACTTAGTGACTTAACACAAATTTATTATCTTACAGCTCTGGAGGACAGAGTCTGAAATGGGTCTCATGGGGCTAAAATCAAGGTCTCAGCAGGGCTGTGTTCTTTCTGGAGGCTCTAGGGGAGGGAGAATCTATTTCCTTGCCTTTCCAGCTTCTAGAGACTGCCCATATTCCTTGGTTCATGCCCCCACCGCCCCTCCCCACCCCCCCCCCTGGCTTCAAAGCCCCAATTGCCTCCCTGCGACCTCTGCTTCTGTTGCCACATGTTCTCTGCCTCTGGCCCTCCTGCTTCTCTTTCACTTAAATGGGCCCTTGTGATAACGGCAGGCCCTCCTGGATAATGCAGAATCTCCAGCCCCATCTCAAGGTCCTCGAGTTCACTGTAACTGCAATGTTCCTTTTGCTATGTAGGGGAACATATTCACAGGCCCAGAGGATTAGGAGGGTGGATGTCTTTGGATGGCCATTGTTTTGTCTTCCACACAGCCACCCTGTGGGTGTCAAGTAGTGTCTCATTGTGGTTTTGATTTCTATGTTCCTTGTGGCTAACGATGTCAGACATTTTTTCATGTGCTTTTTGGCCATTTGTATATCTTCTTTGAAGTAATGTCTATTCAGATACTTTGCCTGTTACTTAGGTTGTCTTTTTATTATAAGAATTCTTTATATATTCTAGATACAAGTCACTTAACAGTATATGATTTACAAATATTTTCTCACATTTTGTTGTCTTTTCTCTTTCTTCCTGGTGCCCTATGAAGTGGAAAACATTTTAATTTTGATGAAATAAGATTTATCTATTTTTTTCTTTTGTTGCTTGTGCTTTTGGCATCATATCTATGAAACCATTGTCTAATCTGAGGTCACAAAGATTTACTTGTGTGCTTTCTTCTAAGGGTTTTATGTTTTTAGCTCTTACATGTAGATCTTTGATCCATTTTAAGTTAATTTTTGCATATGGTATGAGGAAGGGGTTCGACTTTATTCTTTTGCATGTGGATATCCTGTTTTCCCAGCACCATTTTTTGAAAAGACTATTTTTTCCCCACTGAATGATGTTGGCACTCTCGTCAAAAATCAACTGACCCTAATTGTGAGAATTTATCTCTGGACCGTCATTTCCATTCCATTAATCTAAAAGTCTGCTCTTATGCCAGTACCACACTATATTTATTAGTGTAGCTTTACAGTAAGTTTCAAAATTGGGCAATATGAATCCTTTGGTATTCTTCTTTTTAAAAAATTACTTATTTATTTAGAGAGAGAGGAAAGGAGGGAGAAAGCAAGGGAGAGAAACATCGATTGGTTGCCTCTCACAGGGACTAAACCTGCAACCTACGCAAATGTCCTACCTGGGAATCAAACCAGTGACTTTTTCTTTTGTGGGATGACGCCCAACCAGCTGAGCCACACCAGGCAGGGTACTTTGTTCTTCCTTTTAAAGGTTGTCCTGCCTATATTGGGTCCCTTGCAATTCTTTGTTAATTTTAGGATCGGCTCAGCAATTTCTACAAAGAAGCCAGCTGGGATTCTGATGGGGATTTTGTTGAATCTGTAGATCAATTTGGAGGCTATTGCCACCTTAACAATAACAAGTCTTTCAGTCTGTGAACATGAGATGTCTTTCTATTTATTTAGGTCTTCTTTAAGTACTTTGAATAATGCTATGTCGTTTTCAGAGTATACGCTTGGCACCTATTTTGTTCAATTTATTTCTATTTTATTCTTTTTAATGTTATTTTAAATGGAATTATTTCTTAATTTCATTTTTGGATTGTTCATTGTAAGTGTATAGAAATACAACTGATTTTTGTGTGTCGATAGCATTTTCTGAAACTTACTTAATCCATTTTTTGTTCTAATAATTTTTAGTGAATTCTTTGGGATTTTCTATGTATAGAATCATGCCATCTGCAAATAGAGAAAAGATAGTTTTAGTTCTTCCTTTCCAATCAAATGCCTTTTATCTTTTATTTCATGGTTTTGCCTGATTGCCCTGGCTAGAACTCTACAATGTTGATAGAAGTAATGAGGGGCCATCCTTGTTTTATTTCTGATCTTAGGGGGAGAGCATATGTTTTTTCACCATTGAATATAATATTAACTGTAGGGTTATGGTTAGGTCCCTTTATCACACTGAGGAAGTTTTCTTCATTCCTAGTTTGTTGAGTGCTTTTATCATGAAGGGGTATTGAATTTTGTTAAATGTTTTTCCCGTGTCTATTGAGTTGATCATGTGGTTTTTATTCTTTATCCTATTGAGGTGGTATATTGCATTAATTGATTTTTCAGTGTGAAATCAAACTTGTATTCCTGGGATAAACTCTACTTGGTCATGATATATAATCTTTTCTTATGTGTTTTTGGATTCAGTTTTCCAGTATTAAGTAACTGTTCTGATGTCAGGATCCCTTGGTGGCAATAAATCACTGCTCCTCCTTCCCATGCCATCCTACAAAGTTAATTGCAAGAGTACTCCTTACTTATCTTGCCATCATCTTTTCCACATTAAGCCATGGACTGTCAGCTGATGACAATGGAAATGATAATCACCTGAGCCCACATCTTTGTGCTTGGCTCAGATATCATCTTGGGCAGAAAGCCTTCTCCAACCTTGCTGAACTCATCTATTAGTTCTAATAATTTTTAAAAGATTCCGTAGGATGTTCTATATACAGAATTATGTCATCTGCAAATAGAGAGAAGGTAGTTTTACTTCTGCCTTTCCAATCTGGATGCTTCCTCATCTCCCCTGTGCTCCCACCCTTCTTCATTCTTTGCACATAATGTTGTAGCCATAGCCACTTCCTCCTATGGCTGGCTATTTAAATGTTTGCCTCTCGTGCTAGGATGCCAGCTCCTCAAGGACTGGGGTCATTATCCTATTTGCCTGGCAAATTCTCAGTAACTGTTTCTTAAAAGACTTGTGTCCCAAGAAACTGTCTAGGAAGACAAGAGATTGGAAACCCTTAGAAATGGTTCAGTATCTTGGTATAGTATAAATGGTTTTTTAACATTTTTTAAAGCAGTAAAATGTTGATGTCAGATGGAATCTTACATAGAACCCTGACATTTAAAACACAAAGAGACAGCTGCTTCAGTTGAAGCAAGGGTAGAATTCCTGAGAGAGAGAGAGAGAGAGAGAGAGTTACCCAACAGTTGTGTAAGGCAGGCAGACCAAGGTTTTGAATCTCTACATTGAGCAACTTAGCCAAGGTAGCATATGGCTTGTTGGGACTCAACTGGATAGGGCTCCTTCCTGGCTCTCTCAGCTCTTACCCTGTGCTCTCTTCATGCTGCCCTGTCACCACTCACTCCGGCTCCCCACCTGCACTCAGGAGCTGGTTACACCACAGCACTGGAAGCCCTAGCAGGCTTTAGAAAATGACTGGCCAGAAAGGGTCCATCAGCAATAGTGTAGGCTACAGTGATGCAATGAGGACAGAGCATGACTCAGGAGTCAGCAAAATGACAGCAAACCAAAGATGCCAGCAGTGGGGAGACCAGAAGAGGAGGAGACCACCGTATATGGAGACAGCTGAGCCCATGGTGGACCATAATCTCTGGCCTCAAACTGTTTTAAGACCTCCAGGAAGTACCCGACCCCCTGAGCAGTGGGCATGAAGGTTGACTTTGAAAGACAAGACTGTGATTCTGACTTCCTTTGCTAGAAGCACTCCAACTTTTGGGGGTGCCTTTGTGTTGTCCAGAGATGACTTCCTTTCAAATCAGCATCTTCACAGAGTCAGAGATAAAATAGTGAAATAGATCCTATGTGATGGAAGGAGGCCAGGATGAGCTTCTCCAAGCAGGCCAAGTGCTGCTTCTCACATAGGCCATAGTTAGACATGAATGAAGGGACTCCTGATCCCTGCCAATGTTCACCTGGCTGCACTCCCTCACCTCACTGGGCTTTGGTATTATACAATTAGAGTTTCATTCCTTTGACTTAAGAATTTGTCCCACGTTAAAAGGCCAATACTTCAAGAGAAGTAATGTGCTAAGCTCTGCAGTATACCCAGATCAGAATGAGTGAATCCATCCTTTCTGGAGAGAGGGTTTTGCTTGAGTAAGTGGTGAGTATGGGTACTGGCAGATAAGGAGAGAAAGAAGGTGCTAGGATCACTGTTGGCTCCTGGACAGTGACCCATTGGTTCCCTGAGGCTTGTCTGTAACCTATGGTTCCTCTTAATTTTACAATATTTCAGAGCATTAATGTGGTCTTGATGACTGGAATGGGGGAAGATATAGAATTTTTATCATCAACAATTATAAAGGTGAATCTAGGTTCAAATCCCAGCTCATCTACTATTAGCTGTGTGATTTTGGGTAAATTATTTAACTTCTCTGTCTCTATCCTTAATTTATAAAGTTGGGGGTAACAATAGAACCGACTTAAAAGAGTTTGTTAGAATTAAATGAATCAATGAATGTAAAAGGTGTGGAACTATCTGGCACATAGTGCAGTCCCAAAGAATGTCAACTATCATCATTATTAATAAGAGCCAGCATTGGTTGAATGATGTCAAGCTAAATGTCACTTTGGGTACAATATGCCATGTTGTTGCCTTGGTTGCTACTCTAAGGTCTTCTGTTCCTACAGGTCATTTGTGTTGGTCCAGTTCCCTTGTAAGGCCAGATGCCCCCACATCTTAGGTCCAAGGTCATGGTGTCATTATTCCCCAAAGCTATCCCAATGTTAGTCATTGAGCAGGTCACCAGCCCTGCTGCCCATTTCCTTGATTGTGAGTCCTCCTTTAGAGCCCTTGGGGTCCTGTCCTGAAATCTAACTTTCTGCGGTGCCTCCTTACCTTACTCAACAAATGGCTTTACCGTCAGACCTTACAGAGAGAGAGAGAGAGAGAGAGAGAGAGAGAGTGTTGCAGTCTTGGTCCCTTCCCAGTAGGCCCGTCGGCTCCTCATATTCATGGCCCCAACTTCCCAAGGTCTCTATGCCTGGGGAGGGATAGTCTTTCTAAAACAGAGAAAATAAACTGATGTACCCTTTGCTTGGGTCAGGAGCTTCCCAGTGGTCTTATCCTTATATAAATAAATATAAACATACAACATGAAATAACTATAAACAAGTCACCCAAGTGATTGTGTCTATACTAACAACAACAACAACTGCCCCACGATAATGTCCCTCTGCTTCTCTCCCCCACAGAAGAATCTGGCTTAATGATTCAAATGCCACCTCATAAAGCATCCATTTGCATACACAACCTCATTTAAGCTTTACAGCAGTGGGTATGATTACCCTTTTAACAGATAGGAAACTGAGTGTCAAAAAAGCCAAGTAGTTTTCCTAGGCTTTTGGCCCCAGAGCCAATGCTCTTGATGCTCACACTATTCTACAACCCGCAGGGTGTAGCCTTTAAGGCTGCAGTCCCCTCTGGAGCAGCACATCCAGAGAGCGTGGCCAGCCTTGTCACATGAACTCTGATGAGGACATCAGGCACAGGTCTAGGTTTCTTCTGTTCCTTCAGCATGGGCCCAAGGGCGAGGACAGGGAAGGCATGGGGCTGGTGAGCCAGGTTCAGCAGAGCAGCCATGGCGACATGAGGCATGGCTGGAATGCGTTAGGGGGCGGAGACTGAGGCTATTGAAGCCCTGAGGGCTGCGACGGCCTCCAGGTGATACCTGCTATCTGCTACCTGCTGCCAGCTACCCCCACTTACTTCTGTTGCCTTAACCCTGGCCTGTTCCCTCTGCAGAAACTCCCAGAGTCCCCGACACTGCACCTCCCACCCCGTAAAGCTGGGGGCTGGGGCCAGCCCAGTCTCTAGGAGGGTCTTCCCCACTTCTGCAGACCTCTCTAGCAGGAGGGATGTGCTTTTCAGCTCAGCTGCAGTTGATCAGAGCGGACAATATGTTTTCACTCTGGTGTGTTCAACGGTGCAGATCGGACAGGGAGCGGAAACGGGAAAGATAAGTGGGAAATAAATCACCCAACTTGATTTAGTCATAATAGTAAGGAGAGGGTGATTGCCCAGCCTCGATCAGTGCTCTGGGGGCAAGAGGAGGGGCTTCCTCTGCTTCACACCATGCTTCTGAGCTCCCTGCAGGAGATGCTGCTGGGTCAGCTATGGGTCAGCTGGCTATCCTGTGTGCCTTCTGTGTTTGCAGGGAGCTTCAAGGTACAGCAGACTGCTCTTTGTGCTACTCTGTCCCGCCCACCCCCGAGGGGCAGATAAAGGGAATACAGCAGTGTAGAGGGCCCCCAGCCCACTTCCTACTCCTGGAGACCCCTGCCCAGCTGTGCCTGGAGAAGCCTCTCTGCCCACTGAAGTTCTCAGTTGGGATCTTCAGCATTGGTGGGAGCACAGGGGCAATGTTGGTGGAATCTGATTCCTCCTATTTTTAGTGCTACCCAGAAAACATCTTAGCCTTCCCTTTTCCAGGCAAAACTGGGCCCAACTTTGCCGGTCTGGTCTTTGAGGGTGTCCAGAGAAGGAGGAGCCCCAGGGTCTGTCTGCCTCTCCATGCCCCCCACAAACCCCCAATTGCAGTGTCTCACCCCTTGGAGTGAGCCCAGTTCTAACCTGGAGCCCTCCCACTGCATTCCTAGGCCATTTCCTTTCTGCCTGTGTGAGCTGGTGGATGGTGGCTGCAGCCTTCCAGGAAGACAGGCTCTGTGTTCCCCCATGTTCCCCTGCACAGGGCTCCTGGCGCAGGCCCTGGGGAAGTGCATTGTCGTGGGGCTGCTGAGTAGGGCCCTGAGCGTTGGGCGGCTGGGCATTAGGGAGAAGACAGCTTAAGTGATGCAGGAATATCTATTCCAATTCACTAAGGGATATCTGCTCTGGCAAGTTATAAAATACCATTTCCACCGAGGCTCTAGAATTACTTACAGGAGCCACAATGAAACCAGACAACCTTTCAATCAAGCTGCCTGTTGTTCCCGCTTCAAGGCTGGTGAAATAAATACTGAGCAAATAAAGTTAGTCGGCATCTGAGCATTTTAATGAATCAAGAGCAGCAGGAGGACATGGGGAGTGGGGAGCTGTGCACCTTCGAAGCGGGCAGAGTGAATGAGGCCCGTGTGACAGCTCCAGACTTGTCCCTCCTACCTCCCACCCTCACCTCCCACAGCCCCACCCCAGCCTCTCTTCCTGGTGGAGCTTCTTCAGGCTTCCTTCCCACTCTGTTCCTGTCTCCTACAGTGCCCGGCAGAGATGCCTGTCAATGACTTAACAGACCCAGGGGACCAAGTGACCTGCCCCATGGCCTCAGCAGGGTATGTCCAGTTTCTGAGAGAGTCACATCCTCCACAGACTGGAAGGAGCCTTGGAGCTAGCTTATTGCTCTCAGGAAGGCTAAACCTCAGATGAGGTGAGATGTGAGGGGGAAAAAATGATGTTAAGGCCTTAAGAAGAAACTTTTAAAGTAGCTTTTGTAGCAAGACTGAGAAGATTCAGGTTTGTTAATGGGTGCGGATGGTATAATGTTCATGGGAGTTCGAGGGCAGGCAGCAGAGCCAAGCTCTGTTTGAAACAAGGGTGGTTGGATCGGGATGGGAGGACCTGGTCTGTGAGATGTGAGCCCAAGGTGGCAGAGATCTGAGGCGGTCACCTGGTGGGTGCTGAGAAGAGACGCTGCAGAGAGGATGCTAAGTCACTGAAGGCCACTCTGAGGACGGCACGGAACTGGAGATAGGGCTGTAAGGGAAGAAAGGCAAATGTTGTTTTGCTTTTTAAGGCAAAGGCCGAGGATGCTGCACATGCCCCACCGGTAAGTTCAACACCAGCCCCAGGAGGCTTCTAGCACACGTAGGACCGATGACTGTGGCCACAAAGGAAAGTGAGAGGTGATCATCAAGAGTCAGGATGGAGCCACTGGACACTTTCATCCCAGACAAGCAGCCTTTTCTTTTGTGAAATACTGGTAGGGCAGAAGAATGTTTTGAGCATAGGATGAGGATTTTAGCACAGCATTTATCATTATCTTCCATGGCATTCCAGTGGACACTGGGAGACTTGTATTGTAACCTTTAAGGAGCATTTGTAACAGGCCAAAGAACAAGAGGGAGTGACTGCTGAAAGGCCGGAGATCAGTCTGGAGAAGTTCTCAGGACATGGGGATCACCTGTTCTTTCCAAGATGTGTTATCAGTGACTTTGGTGAAGATGTAGAAGACATACTAATAGGATTTGTGAACGACTTAATGCTACAGGGGACAATAAATACCTCATATAGTAGTAATAAGAAAAATTATAACTAATACTCTGTCACACTTAGCTTGTGCCGGGCTCTGTTCTAAACACATTACATGTGCTCGCATTTAATTTTTTCAGCATCACAATGAGATAGGTATTATCATTATTCCCATTTTATAGACAAGTAAACTGAGGACAAAGAACTACAGGTAAACAGTCGTAGAGCCGGGGTTTCGTGCCAAGCCATCTGACCTCAGAGCCTGTGCTCTTAACTCCTTGCTATGAAAGAAACATGACACAAAGCAATTTCAAAGGAATAGAATTATGGGCAGGATGTGAGACGAAATCTAAAAGGAATACACTGGGAATTACTGTTTCTGGACTCAACGGGCATTGAGACAGGATGGCATATGAGACTTGTCACTAGCATATCTGACAACACCAAGGGGTTTGGTTGGCTACATCTCAACCTGTATCACAGGGTGATGAGGTTCCCAAGAGAGCTCCAGGGTAGTGACAGCCTGGTCAGTCCATAGCTGTGGACTCCAGGCTCCTGATTTTTAAAGGGCATGGACAAAATGAATCAGGCCCTGGCTGAAAGAAGGGGTAAGTAGAGTGGAGTCAAGAACCTCTGACTGTAATAGCTGACTAAATAATGTATCAGCCACTGAGGGACATTTGAAATAACTGAAGACAAGTTGGGAGAGGGGTGATTATTATCCCTGGACCCCTGGAGGGCTGCCATATCAGCAGGGGTGGGACTGACTGCATCTCTGAAGCAAGGACCCAGGGTCAGATGTACAGGGAGGCACACTTCACTTGAGCTCAGTGCAAAAAATCACTTTCTAGCTCTATAGGCTCTTTCACTTTGGGCCAGTGACCAGAGCACTGTTTGGAGAAATAATATCTAACTTGCTTAGCATAATGGTGGCGATTACTGTGATTATGATGACTGAGATTAGCATGTGAATCCAGAACCTACCTCTTCTCAAGTCCTTTCACTTTTGAGTCTCAGTTTCCCCATCTGTAAAATGGGGGTCATTAAGACTGCTTGGATAATTGTTGAGGATGAAAATTAAAGGAGATTGCCTCTGTGAGGCCCTACTATAATGCCTAACCTATATAATAGGTGTCAGTAAATGTTCCCTCGGGGAATTCCTTGGAGGACAAAGGCTGTGCTCTGCCCCTGATGTAGTTTAGCTTAGCCTCAGGGCCCACTGCTAACTGTAATTGTAATAGCTATGTTTTAAGCTCCACTGTGTTTCAGGCACTGCGGCAAGCGTGTGGCAGGCATGCTCCTCCAGGGCTCACAGCACTCACTGGAGGCAGGTGAGGAAACTAGAATCCGGATGGCAGGAGGGCCCAGGTTTTAATCTAAGTCTGGCTGATTCGAGTGACTTAAACAACACTCTGACTCCTCTCTGGGACTCTGCAAATTATTTGGGACAGAGAAGTAGGAGACAAAAAGTAGTTCAAAGTATTTTCTGTGTGAAAGTATTTTCTGGAGCCCTGGAGAGGAGAGCTGGGCTCCACTGCTTCCCTCCCCTTCTAGCCCCACTTCGGGCTTCCCTCTCAACACTTTGTCCTGCTAATTCCGAGTCTGGACGGCTTGTGCACTCGATACTGTTCAGCCCTTATTAGAAGTTCCTGACAGCTTGTCTGGGGCCCTGTCAGGTTCTCTGGCTTGCCTTGCACCAATAAGCAAAGAGGAAAATTGCTATCTGCTCCATACCTGGACGCCTGATGTCACTGTGAGCGACATGTGCAGGCAGCAGGCACCCACTGGCGGCTCCCGTCGTAGGGCCTAATATAATGGAAGGGCATGCCTGTGCTGACTTGGCACCAGAGTGTGGGTGGCCATGGGCTCTGTCCCTCCAGGGTCCACCTAGGGCTCCAGTGCCTGGGCAGGAAGGGACTTGATTGAGCCTTGGAGGGGTTGGAGGGCAGACCACTGGGACTTTCATATCTAGTTTCAAGTCCTTCTGTCTTGGAAATTCCACCTATGTTAAGGGACAGAATGCCACCGAGCATAGTCAGCTCTTTTTCTAGTGACCCATTTCAGGAACAGGTAGGCATGATAGAAGGTAGGATTGGACCTCGTATTTATTCAGTGGCAGGAAATGACATAGCTGAGGCCTAAACCCCTGGACCTTCTGCCTGCTAAGTAGCTGCCTCCAAGAGTTCCTTGAGAGTTAAGCAGTTAAGACACGAGTTAATGGAACTAAACCACCTGGGTTCAAATCTCTGCTCTGCCATCAATAAGCTGTGTGACCCTGGCCCTCTGGATTTGATCATCTATAAAATGGAAGTAATAACAGAGTTTTTAGGATTAAATAAAGCTTTTAGTGCATGATTCCTATTAGTACTTTACATGTCAGCTAGTGTGTGTGTGTATATATATATGTATATATATATATTTTTTTTACAAGTTTCTAACTATAGCAATATAGTAAAGTGGTTTGAATTCCAGCTACACTGCACATTAACTTTGTGATCTTGGGCAAGAAATCTAACTGTAACCCTGAAGGTTTTCTTTCTAAAAATGAGTATAATAACAGTATCCATCTCCTAGGGTTATTATGAATATTAACAGAGATTACATATATAAAACACTTAGCACACTGACTAGAACAGGAGTCAGTAAACTGTAGCCCATGGGCCAAATCAGGCCCATCACCTGTTTCGTAAATAAACTTTTATTTGAACACTGCCACTCTCTTTCCCTGTAAGTATTATCTATGTTCCTTTTGGGCTACAAGGGCAGAGTTGAATATGACCCACAAAGCTGAGAATATTTATTATCTGGCTTTTAATAGAAAAAGTTTGCTGAGCCTTGACCTAAGACATAGTATGTGCTCATGAAACGCTAGTTGTTATTATCAAGTAACTGTAATTGTAATCCCCACAGTGCTTCATAGAAAAGACTGAAACCAAGCTTGCATAACAGGTAGCGTCTAAGAGAAGGTATTGGGAATTTTTAAAATGTTCGAATGTTTATCTTGTTTGCATTTATTTTTAGAAAGGAAAACTGGGAGTAGTATTTGGCATAGCCATACACCTTCCCTCTGAGCCACATTTTTTCTGTTTTTAGGGATATCAGTAATTTGGGAGCCACTGGATTAGTCAGTTGATCCCACTGATGAATGCTATCAATGAGAAAACTTTCATTCCCCACTGTCCCCCACCCCTTGCCCCAAGATAGCCCTTCACTGGATTTCAAATATCCACAGTTGCCTGAATTTCTGGACAAAGGCCTCTGCAGCTGTGCTTAGAACTGAATTTGTGGTCCTTTTTACACACATCCTCCCAAGCTAAATTGGGCACATGAAGGGTCCTGGGAGCTACCTCCGCAGAGTCCTTCAGGCAGGAGAATCCTGTCCATTTACAGCAGCTGGACAGCCAGCCCTGCAGTCTCCATGCTGTGCTGGTGGGGTGAGGGGAGGCGGGCCACGTTGGGAGAGGCTGGAACAGGCATCCGTGAGGCCCCGCTGACTTTGCATACAGCCAGGTTGTTATCACTCAATTTTTAAGCTGTGTTCTGGACACTGCTCTACCTGCCAGGGACGTGCAGCCGTTAAAATATTAATGTCTGGCATGTGGCAAACATTTAAAATATGCTGAGACATGAGAGCTATTGAGCTGGGCCTTGTTGATACACTGCCTCACCTGAGGATTGTTTGCTATGTGACTATCAAGGATTCCTCCCTAAAGCTGGAAGGGACGCAGACACTTCTCTCCTTGCCTCTCATTTCCTCCTCTGCAGAGGGTGTTCGTTCCCTGCCCCAGCAGTGCCTCCCAGGGAAGTTCTTTGAGAATAAGCCAAATAAGTGTGTTTTAGTACTAGTTGCCAGGAGGCACGTGAAAGAGCTGTTTTCAAACTATTGTCAAAAATCCCTACGGGGCGTAAGGGGGCATGCTCTGAGACCAGCTCTGGGCCAGTCAGTGAGGAAGGGGCTGTGGACACAGCCTTTGCCCACCAGCCAGGAACTTATAGTTTACAAGGGAGCTGATACTGTCCATCAATGCCTGGCACATACAACGAGCAGGGCAGGCAAGGCGCCCAGATGGGCCCCAACCCCCTCCCCTGCCTATAGCAGTCATCACTGGTTGAATAGGACAGTCTTTTTTGCTGAGCTCCCAAGCAGCTTCACGCATCTTATCCATGCAGGAAGCCACCTCCAGTCAGTTGGAACCAGCCTGAGATGAAACCAATTTGTTGTCCTCAGTGGAGGAAATGATGAGTGATACCGGAGAAGTTCTGATGAAGAGCTGAGGGGGCCCCAATGGGGGACACAGCCCTTCCAGATGGGGGTGGGTGGGATGGAACATGGGTGTGGGGTAAGAACGGTGCCGGCGGAGGGTGCAGTATGGGCAAAGACTGGAAGGCAGGAACAGCAGGGCAAGCACAGGAGCAGCAGGCAGCCCAGCTTCGCCCGCTCTCCCAGGAAGCTGAGCTAACCTGATCAACCATCCCAGTGCTGGGTTCAAGGCTGACTCTCATCTCAGGCTCCCCCAAGGAGGGCTTCTTTAGTGGACAGAAACCTCAGGATTCCTCTCCTTGCTCTAGGAGTGAATCTCCATCCCAAAATAAACATAAAGCAACTGCCAGAAACCTGGTTTCAGGCATGTCTTGCTTGGATGGGGGTATCTAGCATCTCCAAGCATCTAGCCAAGAGTTGGCAGACTTATTCTATAATGGATCAGAGTTAGTGTTTTAGACTTTGGGAGCTATCAGGTCTCTTATAACTACACAACTCTGCCTTGTACAGCAAAAGCAGCTGTAGACAATACGTGAACAAGTAATCATGGCTGTGTTCCAAAAACCTCTATCGATGGACACTGAAATTTGAATTTCATGTAATCTTTATGTGTCATAAAATATTATTCTCTTGATATTTTTCCCCAAGCATTTCAACCACGTAAAAACCATTCTTAGCTCTCAGGTTGCACAAACCAGGCAGTGGGCCAAGCTTGATCGGTCCAACTCCTGATCTAGTTGGGTCGTTGTGTCTCAAACTGGGTTGGCCCTTCTGACTTCTAGTCCTGCTGGGCTGCTCTACCCACTCTTGCTTGGTGAACTCACTCGGTTTTACAGAACTCGTGGCCCTGATGTGGTCACTGTCTGTCTCAGAGAGATTAGGAAGGTGGGAGTAGAGTTGGCCAGGTCAGGCTTTTAAAAGGCAAAAGCCAAAGCCAAAGCCAAATTTGAGAATAGTTCTGCAAGCTGCCTCTGCTCTTTCCTGAGACTGCAGTGATCAGAGGGTCACAGATGAGGCGATTGAGGACCAGAGAGGGGAAGTGATATTTGCTTAAGGTTGCTCAGCTGGCGAATAGCACAGTTGTGATGAGGACCCTGCCCTCCAACTCTAGATGCCTTCCACTCTACATGAGATCAAAGATCCTCCCAGTTAAGAATCAGGAAGTGCCCACCCCTGGCCTTTGCTGCCAGTGTTGCTCATGCCCACTGCTGCTGCATCTCTCCTCTTGAGAAGAGAAGGACATAACCAACAGGAGGAAAGGAAGAATAAAACATGATAAATTGCTGCTAATGTTGATGGGTGACTGAGATAAAGGCTTGATTGTTTGGCTGCATAAATCAACACCAGAGCTGGATGGGACATAAAGCAATAATTTAAATCTATTTTCAGGGTCTTGTGGGCTGAGTGACTGACCAGGAATTGATGTCTGAGGATGGAATAATAGATGGGGGAGGGTTATACATGGTTAAAGCACACCAAGTGGATGTCTCTGTACTCCCCCAGGCTTATCACCAGCCCAATGGGTGAGGCTCCAGGCAGGGCCATAACTCCTGCCCCTACTTTATGAAGAGATTCCGAAAATAATCTACCTCCCTGTACGTCCTCCCACCCATAGACAGCCTCTGCCCCTCCTCTTAGCTCCATCCTCATCACACTTCATGGAGGAAATACTTACCTGTTAGGCTTCATGCTGGGCAGAGAGGATTCAAAGATACACAGGATAAAATTAATGTCACCAGATCATAAGTTCAATGCAGTCAAAGACTATGGCTCTCTAGTTCATCAACATGTCCCTAGTGTCTAGGATAGTGCCTGGTACGTAGTAGGTGCTCAATATATTTGTTGCTAATAAAAGAATGACCAAGTCAAAATTAAAGTCTCAGTGAGTGAAGTACATTAACTGCTATAAAGGGAATGGACTGTGGCAGGGGTGCACGGGGAGCAGAGAAGAGATGAGGATGAGCTTATTTCTGGGAGATCTCCTCAGGGTTAGGAAAGCCGAAGAGGAGGTGAAACCTGAACTGATTCTTGAGATAGGAATAGAGTTGATCAAGAGAACAGGAGGGGAGAGAAAATTCCAGGAGGAGGGAATAGTGCCTGCAAAGGCCTGACCAGTAAGTAGTATTGTTGCTTCAAAAACCAAAGAGCATTGTGATCCCAAGGAAAGGTGATTTGCATGAATGGGTTATGGTTTCCAATTTCAATTCATATTTTTCTACACTGCTTTTTCTTCTTCCTGTTGCGGTCTTTTAGTTTGTGATGATGGGGGGCGGGGCGGTGGATGGAGTGGACACATTTATATGCAAGCATAGTGTAACAGACACTTGGAATGGCCAGGGGCCCAGGGTTCTAGTGCTAGCTGTGTCATTATGTGGCTCCATGGCCTTGGGCAAATCTCTTTGAACCCTTCTTGTTCTTCCTTTCCTCCTGTGGCAAATGGCAGGATGGAAAGAGTTCCAATAAGATGACATTCCAGGCTCCTGCTGATGCTTTAAACCATTACAGGGCAAGCGCCACCTGCTGAAGCCGGGATGCTCTTTCAGCCCCTAACCAAAGGTTAGGCACTTAGTGATTTTAGGGCAATGGGTTACTTTAGGGCAGATTTCCCTTTTAGAAAAAGGACAAAGGTGACGTTCCTCAGGAAATACTAGAGCTTTAGATGGTCTCTAGTATTTATTCAAACTGTAGTAACAATCAGGGCAAAACAAATACAGGTAACAGTGTGTGCCATGCACCAGGTAGCCTAAGCACCTTGCATACATTGACTCAGTTAATCCCAACAACAACCCCAGGGTAGGTGCTGTTATCCCCATTTCACCCCTGCAAAAAAATGGGAACCCAAAGAGATGGACTAACTTGCCCAACACTGTCAGTAAGTGATAAAGCCAGGATTTGGACCCAAGAGGCTGAGCTGCCAAACGGTGCTGTGGTCATTGTGCTAACCTGCTCAGTGCTGATCCATGGGTGACAGCAGAGCCAGGTGCAAAGCTGAGTGGCCTAAGAGGTGGTTCCAGGACTTCCCCAGCAGCAGTCTTGGGTGTGGGATAATTCCACCTCCACTTCCACCCCCACCTCTACTTCCCCACAGCCATGGGCTGTTGGTCCTATGAAGTGTTGAGATGGATAGGCTCCATGGAACCTGTCAAGGCCCAACAAAGGGACACATCTGAACCTGTGATAGAGGTCATAAATTTTTATGTTCATATGTTTGCTTTGTTTGGTGTAATTAATGGATCTATTAAGCTTAATCAAGCTCTGACCTCTTTTATAACTATTGTTAAATCAGCTCAAATAGCTCTGGGAGGGGAGCAGATATTGTTTTTCCAGTCTCCCTGGGGAGAGAATAGTCATTCCAAGGAGTGATGTCTCAGAAACAAGGTATGGGGCTAGGGGTGGGAGGAGGCCAGCATGGGTCCCCTGGGGACTGACTGCTTAGGGACAAGATCAGAAACCATCCACAGGGCGTTGGAAATGGAGGGGAAGAAGCCATGGAAAACCAAATCAGGGAGCCTCGTTATGTGCGACTCACTCACTGACAATTATCCATGTTTCTGTGGGCCCTAGTGGTTGGGGCTGGTGGTTTGCTGCAGTAAAAGGAGACAGAACGGAGAAAACAACAGAATCTCACATCCTTAATCTCTTCATCCTAAAAATGGCTTCCTGAGGCATGAACACACTCCACACAGCCCCCCATAAATGGAGCTGGGCATAGGAGGGGCAAGGGGAGGAATTGGAGGCCTGGAGCCACAGCACGGAGTTGCCCCTCCTTCCTTTCCCATCTCTGCTCTCTCTGGTTTG
Source organism: Furipterus horrens (assembly GCF_987537825.1). Classification (NCBI taxonomy): domain Eukaryota; kingdom Metazoa; phylum Chordata; class Mammalia; order Chiroptera; family Furipteridae; genus Furipterus; species Furipterus horrens. Next base: position 88,048,801 of record NW_028327172.1, on the reverse strand, counting down.
GTGAGCAGAGTGACTGAGTGTTTCTGAGCAGGGCTGAAGGCTTGCACGTTCTCAGCCATAAGGAGTGAATCCTCAGGATACCATTGAGGATGCTGTTGGCCTGCGTGCCTTTAGTAATAAGAAAAAAGAAACTAACAAAATACATTCCCATTATTAAAATGCAGAAGCAGATAAAGAGCAGCTCCTCTGTAATTACCAAAAATTCTTATTTCCATAAGAAATCAGCACTTCATAAATGTTCCAACCTGAGCCTTTCTCTCCAGGGAAATGGAATTTCTGTGAATATAGAAATTTGGTAATTGCCCCTGAAACCCTGCTTTTCTGTGTTAATGAATAGCAAGAGCTTGCTTGTGCTTATAGCTCCACATGAACAGTTCCCTTCCCCACCACTGGGCCAGTGAGCACCCGCTCCTTCCCTCCCCACCCCACCCCGCCCCCACCATCTACCCACGTTAAACTCAAACCCTCAGGGTCTGGGTTTCAGAAGGAGTGGTTTCTTCTCCTGGGGAAGAAGGCAGCAGGAGAGGGCCTGCCAATCAGGAGCCCTAATCTGCATTTTCCCAGTTGCATTTGTATTCTTCCTTACTACGGACATGCATTTTTCTTTCAGTGCAACGCACTTAAAAACAAAATAAATGCACTATTAGATTAAAAATGTACAGCATTATATAACTTATAATGCCGTGGTAGATTTTAAATCTCTAAAAGCATATGCATTGAAGCAATTTTCTAAACTAATGCAGCAAGAGGTCCACAAAGGCGCTGCAACATTTGATGATAGTTGCCATCTTCAGTGAGGATAATGATGTTAACAAATGTAATGGGAGTAATGAGTGGAGATTCAAAAAGCTGTTTTTGTTTAATTTTTTTGTAATGCAAATTTAGTTTGGGAATAAAAGAGGGGGTTATGGGGGGGAAAACACTCTTATTTGAAATGAATCTTAATCCTAGCTGATGATAGGCCAGTTGTAAACCCAAGTGGCTTCATTATGGAATTAAACAATCCGGAGACACAATTATTAAGGTGATGGGAGGAAATTGGAAAAAAAAGGGGGGCGCCGAAGAATTGAATCTTCTTTCTTGAGCTTGGAGTTGCAGATGTTTGAGTCAGGAAGCTTTGGTATGTCATGCATGTTGTCCCTGGAGTTATCTGCACCAGGGACTTGGAGATCTGCCCTTGGTGGGCAGAGGAGGGGGGACTTCTAAACCTGGTTTAGAAACAGCTGGGGCCCTGAGAAAGGGGTGGCAAGAAAGGTAAGTGCGCTGGACCTTCACCCAGGCCAGGTGGCTGTGGGAGCCCCAGAGTTATTTTACTAGCCTCTCCACTCATTCCATTCAGGGAGCTCAGTAAGCGATATGCCCCTCAGTTTTTCTCTTCTGTAAGGTGGAAGCAGTGAGCTCTCAGAGTGAGCTCGTTTTGAGTGGTGGTGTTCACAGCTTAAATTCCTCAAAAAAGAAGGGATGAAACAGCAAAGCAGCCATAACTTCTCCAAACCCCAGTTTCCTTTGGCCTTGGCTGGGCTCAGCCTGCTCCAGGAAGAAGTCATAACCATGACGGGAGCACAAAGGAAAAAGCCTGTTCAAGAATGCCATCCTGGAGGGTGCCTCTGGGATCACTCAGCAGTGCACTCAGTTTTCTTGGTTTTCTCTGGAGCCCGTGGGAGCAGCAAAGCTTGAACCACCTAGTGGTACCTGCCTATCTCAGGTGGACAGAGAACAGCCCTCACTGGGTATAGCTACGTGACCTTTAAGTGGTCCAATTCCAGTCATGCCATGTGGCTTAGAGCTCAATAAGTTCTCTCTTGTAGCTGTGTTTCATTTCCCCGATTAGAATGTCAGCTTGCAGAGGGCAGGGACACTACTGTATCTGTGGTATTGTCCCTGGGGGCCCAGCCAGATGCCGAGCTTGGCAGACACCACCTAAGCGTTACCATGTGCAGAGGTCTCTGTCTGTGACATTGTTCTGAGAGCTTTACATAGCGCATTTCATTTAATACTAACAACAGCCTATGAGCTGGGCACTGTAATCATCCCCATTTCACAGGGGAACCCTGGGGCAGGTTGTTAAGTCACACAATCACACAGTTGTAAGGGGCTGAGCAGGACTCAGCATCAGGAGTCTACTTCCTGGGTTCTAGTCTGTAAGGATCATGTTGGATTCATTGGGAGGTTGCTCAAGTTGATGGGGGAGGTCTTTGCCCAGGGTGTGTCAGATCTCACTGCCCACCTCCAGGAAGCCATCAATGAAGGATAGCCCACTCCAAGAAAGGCAGCCTGCTACTGGCTAAAGGAAGTTTCTTTCTCCCTCTCTCTCTTTTTTTTTTTTTGGAGGGAGGGGGTTGTAAAGTTATTTTTAGGAAGAATATCATAAAATGATATGATTTTGAGAGGTTGCACAGGAGTGGGGAATATGTCTTACAGTTACTAGTATCCCAGTTTACAGCTCTAATTAATCTGAAATTGCAACATAGATTTTTATGATTAGCAGGGCCATCTCAGTGAGCAGAGAAGGAACCTTTAACAATGATCCCAAGATGAATCTGGGCGATGAAATATTCATGCAATTAACAAGGCAGTGTTAAAAGGAAGTAAAGTCAAATACAAATCTCAGGCCATCAGAACAATAATCTGTCAACAGGACAAGGCCTTTCTGGACTTGTGCCTTGCAGAGGGGATAGCCATCCTTGCCGGGCAGGACTACTCTGAGGCTGGGTCAAACCCTGTGATTTATTCTATGTATGTTTTACCAGCGAGGCCCAGTCTGAGGGTAGGGGCACTGAACTGGCTCCTTGCTTTTTGCTCCTTTGGTCTGGATCTGCCCCATTGTCCTGTCACCCTCAGGTGCTGGGCTCCTCAGGGACCTGGGCCTGGACCAGCTCCTAGGGGTCTCATCTTTCTCACAACTGCTGCTGAGGCTGATGGATCAGGAAACTTACCTGCTGTCCTGACGATGCTGATCTGTTGGCTTCTTTCTTATGACCACCCCAAAGCCAGTGAGCCAAGAAGGGAGAAGCTGTGCTTATGTAACCATCTCCCGCTCCATGATATTTACTGAAATAAACAACCACTTAAATCAGCTAATTTTATGGACTGAATATTTGTCCCCTCTGCCACCAAATTTATATGTTGAAGCCCTAATCCCCCTACCTCTGGGTGACTGTATTTGGAGATGGGACTTTTGAGGAAGTAATTAAAGTTAAATGAGGTCACAAGGGTGAGGGCTTCAACTAACTGGATTAGTGTCCTTATAAAAGAGGCACCATGTGAGCACACAGCAAGAAGGCAGCCAGACAGTGAGCCTTCTGGCACCTTGATATTGGACTTCCAGTCTCCAGAACTGTGACAAAATATATTTCTGAGATTAAAGCCACCCAGACTATGGTATTTTGGGATGGCAACTCTAGTAGACTAAGACACCTACCATCTTGTTAAATGGACTGCTAGACCACAAATTGATATTAGGCTATATCTGAAGTCCTTTAGTGTTGTACCAAGTTTGACATAAGTGAAACACATTATTTTAGTTTATCCCTGAATGAAAAGTCTATGAGGAGGGTATTATCAGTATCATCATTTCACAATGAGAAACCTGAAGCTTCGAGAGTTTAAATTTCTTGCCCAAGTAAAGCCTAATGAGTGCAATCGAGGGAGGTTCTCCAAGTCTGACAGGCCATGATTCTGGGATAAGACTCCAATTTGGATGAAATCAGGATGATTTACTCAGTAGAATGTAACAGGAGCCCACCCCCACCCCCGACCTTGTACTCTGCTGTGTATCTGGGTCCATGGAGTGGGAAGGAAGAGCAAGCCTGGGGATAGGTACAGAGGGGTATGGTCCTAGGAAGGCACCTCTGAACCTGATCAGGGCCCAAGTAGCCTTGGGCCCTGATACAACAGTACAGTTCCACCTGTGTGCAATGTGCCAGCTCTGACATGTACCCTGCCTATGTCTCCAGGATGCCTGAGAACACCTACTTTCAGGACAGTGTGTGTACCTTCTGAAAATGAAAACATCAGGAGTGCCTTACACACAAAGGGCTCTGTATCAGTTCCTCGAAAGCAAAATATTAGCCATGAACATTTCTTGAGGGCTTACTATGTGCCAAGCTGTATGTATTTACTATTTCATGTGACTCACACAAAAGTTAGGTATTCCTATTATGCCTGCTTTATGAAAAAGGAAACTAAGGCTTAGTTAGTAGGACACTTGCCCAAAGTCAAACAGAATTAATTGATTTGGGAAGGACTAATTAATTTAATTCAGGAACGTTGGTAACTGAGATAGTTTGAGATTCAACATCAAGCCACTTTATAGCAGGGCTTTGTCAGTGGTGAGTTTCTTTTCACTACCAGCAGAAGGGAGACATTCCCCTGCTGGGGATGGGGGTGATGTGACAGAGCTGAAGCTTTGGATGTTGGGGTACATAATTAGCGTGGAAAAGACTGTCACCCTGCCCTGTGAAGTAGGAAGTGCAGGACACACAGAGGGAGGCAGTATGTATTGGAAGTGGTTCATGCTGCTCACCATTGCCCCAACCCAGCCTGCGTCTTCGCCCCTTGGTAAATCTACACTCAGGGTCCAGACTCTCCTTGAATCTTTCAGGGATGGAGAGGGTGCCCACTCCAATTCCCCAAGACTAGAAAGGTAACCTCATACTACTGCTTTAGAAGCATCTGGTCTTCCTGTCTTTAGGCAGCACAGATGTTTACCTTCACTAGCATTTTGGCATGTCTGCAAGTGGGCCCAGTGTGTTGGCTTGGAAAGACATTTGGAAGCTTGGCTTGGAAGGCAGTCCCTTTGGTAGGAGAATAGAGGAACAGAGAGGTGAGGAGAACCTCCAAGATCATTCACTATCTTCTCTTTTCCTTTTCTCTGGGAGCCAGGAGACTGAGTCCACCATTTTACTACCCTTCATAGGTGGGCAGGGATGTGATTGTCCCTGCGTAGTGTGCTCTGTCACAGGTGTGTCTACTCGACCACTTCCACACACCTGCTGGGCTGAGGGGCAAGTGTCAGGGACTTCAAGCATCAGCTCCCATAAAGTACAGACTTTACAGGTAACTCAAATCCCCTTCAGTCACCACCAGAAGTCCAGCCAAAGCCAAGCCTGATGATATGCTGGAGCAAGAAGAGAACTAGATTCTGTCTGTATCTATGCACAAGTGCACAGATGCACATGTTAATCTGGGCCTATTTGCAATGTTATGTCTTTACATATGAGTTGGTCACAGAGGCATGCATCTGTAGAGAGTTGGACCACTGGCCTCCTGATATTTCTTTAGAAGCCTTTGATCTACCTCTTCCTTGCAGAGGAGAGAACAAAGGTCTAAAGGTCACTCTGCGGTTCACGAACTCCTTGAGGTTATATGTACCTTGATTCTAGGTCGGTAGTTCTATGAAGACTGCAAGAATCTGCACTTTAAGTAAGGGCCCCAGGTGGTATTTATAATTGAGTAAGTTCGGAAAAACTGAATTAAGGGACTCACCCAAGATATCAGTGGCAGAAGTGGGACTAGACACTAGGCCTCCTGCTGCTGCTCATGCTACACAGGTGTGTGAAGATGAGGGCGTTTGCTTGGACACAGGAGTGTTTGCACAGATGTGTCTGCTTCCGTGGATGGCTGCCCCCCTCCTGGCCTGCAGTCCACTAGGAAGAGTCAGTCTGGCCCAGACACGTGTGATGAAGGGATTCAGCGTACAGAGGGTCCTCCCATTCATACCTCTGCCTTCCAGCCCTTAATCCTGCTAGATTCTCTGGACTAAACACTGAACTCTGGTTACTTTCCTCTCTGTGAATAGGCTAGTGTAACAGAACCCCTGGGCTGCTCCGATTGAAACAGAACCCACAGGCCATTTAGTTAGGGGTCCGATTGCCTGCCGCCAGAACTACAACTCTCAGTACTAGAGTTTGGTGAAAAGAAAAAAGAACTGTTTATTTAACAGTTAAATCAATTTAGATTATTTGTGGATTTTTGCTGTTGAGTCTAATTTTCTTCAAAATACCCACGAATACATAGTTCTGCCTCCCCATACCAAACCAGGCCAGGCTTAGAAAAGTCGGAAACACCATTTCCCTACTTCCTAGGCACAGTTCAGCTTTACCAGTAGCTGCCAATCACTCAGTTCTGATTGGGGGGGTCCTTTCTGCGCTGTGGTGCCCTCCAGCTCTCAATGCAGAACCGCCTGGATTCTCAGCCTCCTTGTAAACTGCCTTCTTCCTGCAAACCACGTGGATCTCCTCTCCTTCTCAAAACTGCATGGCAAGAGCCTCTTAAAGCGGCCTGGAGACCCCTTCTCCAAGCCACATGGAGAAGGCCCCTTCACCAAGCCACGTGGAAGGGGCGCGCGCGCAAGGGAGAAAGAGAGAGAGAGAGAGAGAGAGAGAGAGAGCGAGACCCCCAGAGTGCGAGAGCGAGAGAGAGAGCGCGCGAGCCAGAGCGAGAGCGCCAGAGAGCGAGAGCGAGAGTGCGTGAGCGCGCCAGAGAGAGTCAGAGCGCCAGAGCCAGAGCGAGAGCCCGAGTGAGAGCCTGAGTCAGAGAGCGAGCGAGTCCCAGCTAAAATATCCGCAGCTGCTGTATATCCCTGACTGTGTCCTCTGATGCAGTGGGTGTTGCAGCCAGTTCTGACCATTCACAGAACCCTACGCAGGCTGTGTAGGCTCCTTCCACACCATCCCACAGTTCAAGACTCCTCCCATCTTCTTGGGCCTTGGAAGTATCAAAGCCATTTTGCATAACAAAGACACTAGCAACTAGCCCCAGGCATGCAAAGGCATCTTAAAAGCTGCTTCCTTTTCCCCATCCCCCAGCTGCAAACTCTGGGGTTTGTTTTTGGACACCCCTGTTTCTGTAACACTAGCACTGAGTCATGGGAAAGTTAGAAGTTGTTAGAAATAGTAAAAACTGAAACCAAGGAAGCTGAGATGCAAGATTTATTAAGAGGAACCTGCCAGGCTGTCTCAAAGGAGAGAACAGCAGCTGTTGTACAGGCTGACAAGGTTTTAAAGGGAGGGATAGGGAATAACTGGAACAGGGTATTGGGGCACCTAGTGATTGGTTGGGCCTGGGGGTAACGGCGGGAACAATGGATTGAGTCTGGAGGTAACGAGGGGAACAATGGGTTGGGTTTGTGGGTAATGGCGGGCACAATGGTGGGAACAACGAGGCACTGGGTGATTTATTGGGCATGTTGCTGGGGAAAAGAATAGAATAAGGGAGTAAAAAGTTTTCTACCCCCTACTGGTGTTTTGCAAGATTTGAGGAACTTTTCACTGGACTCCTCAATAGTCATTGTTTGTGGTTTTTACTTCCTGCTAATCAACTTATTGGGTGGGGGGTTTTGAGGCTCTTACTGAACCTAAGAGAAGTGATTTGAACTCTGATCTCTGCAGGAAGGCTCAAGTTTTCCCCAGTATAAAATAGGAAAGGCTGATTTGAAATTAACCTACCAACCAAATCAAAACCTAGGCAAGACCCACTAGCAGAGCCTGCTCACGTAAATTAGAAGGAAAAGGTAAGCCTGCTGGAAAGGGCTACTGTGAGGGGTAATTCCTCCTGCCCGTAAGTAGCAGGAGGAAGTTTGGATGTGTATGACAAGATTGGGTGTTCAATGGTTCTTTGAGGTACTTTTTCATTCTTATAATTTCCAAAAATAAAGCTCGTTGGGCCAATAACCCTCACTTTTTCCACTGTATTGAATTAAACAGAGGAATGGGCATACATTTGAAGTCACTCTGCCTACTCAAGTTTACTAACAGAAGTTGGGGTCCAGTCTCACTTATAAGCACAACTCTTCTGTGCCAGGCAGGGCACTAGGAATGTCACCCTTCAACATATATACTCTAGCTCCATGGTCCACATGAGAAAACTGAGGTTCAGAGAGGTTAAGCACTAGCCTAAGTTCCCACTTCTGCCCTAGCCTGTGTCCCAGCTCCCCAACTGTTGACTGTGTGGGAATTTGGTCACTACTAAACTTCACTACTAAAGAGAGAAAAATGTTCTGAGAGTTAGGAGGTGAGTGGGAGTAATAAGAAGACATTTACTTGTTTGATATTATTTAGTTATATCTCTTCTTAGAGGCAAGTGGATGTACAAGAGATGTAAGTGAGGAGTTCTGGACCTTTATCGGGCTCCCTCTGAGCCTCAATTTTTACATCCCTAACTGGAGATCATTTCAGACCACTGTATGGTGGTTTTGAGCCTTGAGGAAATCACTTGTTTATCATGGACAGTACCTGCTGAACAGAACATCTTAATCATGGTTAAGATGGTGGGGGTGAGAAGAAGAGGGATTTTTATTAGACGAAAAAAAATATTTTTCCTTCATGTCTCTAGAGGGCGGAAATCTCTTGTTTTTGACAAAATAAAAAATTATCATAAAATAAAAATAATATTCATACTTAGAGTTAATTGGCTTTGGACTAAGATTGTCCAAGACAAATTTAGACTCCCAGGTTTATTTCCCTGCCACCCAGCACTCACCTGGCTTCCATAGCCATCCGAGTGTTCTCTGAGAGTGCAAACTCATTTTAGTAACAGCTTAAGCAAAATAAAATTAGAAACGTTATTCTGCTGGGGGTGGGGGGAGGGAATCACATATTGCCAGTCAAGAGCAAACGCACACTATTTTTAGAATAAGCACTGTAGGGGGTTATCTCATTCCCCACCCCTGCCCACCCCAAGACTTCCCTCCCCTGGCGTGTATACATCCAGGCGGTGCACAGGCAAACCTCGACAGCCCTCTGCTCAACTCACTGCCTTCGCCACCCACCTCAGGCACCCCAGGGAAATGGAAACACTTCGCAATGTTCCTCTGAATGAAGAGCTCTCTATTAGTCACCACCAGCCTGGCTGGGCCCCCAGTGCATAGTGCCATCCCTACTCTGAGGTGGTACCAAAATAAATGGCTTTTGAGGCACCACGGGGAAATATGCTGAAACTCACATACAATTAAAATAGTTATTAATACATGCGCTGTTTCTGGGGTGTGGGAGTGCGTGACATCTACCTTTTCTCTCTGGCTGAAGAGAAACAAGAGAACATAGATTTTCATCTCTGGGGCTCCCAGCTCAGTCACCAGAGGAAGGTGAGGTGTAAGCCCCTCTTCCCTGCAGCTCGTGGCCTCCCCGCCAATCTGCCTGGCTTGGTCCATGATGTCTGGGCTGGAGCGCTGGAAGTTTTTAACCATAAGATTTTCCCAGACTTCAGTTTTGCTATCTGTCTAAAAATATTTTTAAGTGTGTGCGCACAGTATGGGAGAGAGTGAAGGTAGGTATGGGAGCCCAGGAAAATGAAAGGAACAAACAGACCAGAAGATGCTCTGACCACATTTGGGGTTGCAGAAAGAAAAAGGAACAAATGTGAGGGCACTTTAAGCTTTTCAGGGAATCAGTCTGAAGAATGATAATTTAGTCCTTATCTTTTTTTTTTTGTTGTTGTTGTTGTAAATTTTATCATTATCTTGCCTGTTTGCTTCAAGTCAGTCTATTTCTCCTCCCTCTCTCCCCCACTTCATTCTTCCTTCCTTTTTCACACTTTGTTTTTTTCTCTCTCTTCCTCTTATTTTCTCCTTTCTTCATAGGAGTTAGGTCAGGAGCTCTAGAGTCCATTGTGTGATCCTAAGCAAGTTATTTTACCTCTATAAACTATGAAATGGGCACCATAATACTTGTGATAATTAACCTAGATAATACAAGGGAAGAAGTTAGCACAGGGCTCTCAGCACAGGGCATGTGCTCTGTTATGCAGGGAAGGATGATACTTGTAATTATTAGGACCATCATCATCATTGTCATTTCTTCTTCCTCCCAACGTTTATTGGGACTGCCACCAGATATGAGATTCTAGGACAGTCCCTGTCCTCAGGGCACCCAGTTTTATCAGGTGATGTGCTTGTTTCCATTTCCACTCAGCTGCCTTTAGAGAGATAAGATTCTGGGTGGAGTGAGGCCGACAACTAAAGGAGAATCTCTGATTTCCAGGTATTGGAGAGGGTCAGGAGCAAAGCATCGATTTATATTTTGTTTTGATGATAGCATAGCTAATGGGCTTAAAATCCATTTGTCACTTGGGAACCGAGGTTTCCTGGGACGAGAAAACTAGCAACTCCAGGAACAGAGTTGGTTTCAATGTCAATATTTGTCACACACAATGAGTAAACAGTCTCCTAGTTCAGAATCCAGTATCTGGGAAGAAAGATGGTGGTGGGCAGCAGCCATAACACAGAGCAAGCAGCTCTCTAAATAGCAAACAAATTCCACTGGGATGAAGAACAAGAAATACCTTTCCAGTTTCCCCTTGGAGTGTTAAGTGGGTGGTGCAGGCAGCCTGGATAATCCCGAGATGAAATGGCCCTGGGGTAATTGAGAGATGGGGGCCTGAGCCACCAGCAATATTCCTTCTAAATCACTGGTTTGCATAATGGAGTTGCGAATAGCCTAAAATCCTCTGCAGGCACCCATCTCCTTCCCCACTGCTCGCTGGTTCCCCACTGGCTGCTGAACCCCATGTACGTCCCTTTACCTGCATCTTTTGGGGAGAGCCACAACTACACTCACGTTTTGGGAGGAACTGCACATTTGCTCTGCTAATTAAAAGAAACCTCCAGATTTGAATTTACCAAGTAGAAAAATTATGAGGTAGTTATTTGCATTCTAGAAAGTCTTCTATTTTACAGTGAGGATTAACTGTAAGAACCCTTTAACTAGCAGCTTCCACTTGATCATTTTGGGTTAGAGTTATATCTGACAGAGGCTTTGGGGGAAGACTCATAAAATTAAAGAATTAGAACCACTGTTGATGTCTTAACAGTTGGAAATGAAGATTAAGCACCTCTGATATTATAATGAGCTCAATGGGAAATACTGTTTGATTCATAAAAACTTGATAATTACAGAATTTTTACAAAGCTGCATTAAACATTCATTCATTCATTCATTCATTCATACAATATATTGAACATCTACTGTATGCCAGGAAATGTGAGATGAATAAGACATAGTCTTTTTGTTTTTAAAGGGCATTTCAAGGAACAATAAATCTACATTAATTGTGTGGATTGGGAATTGCTGTTAGGAGGGTAAGCAGTAAACACAGAGGACTCACAGAGGAGGATCTGAATCAGAACGGAGGGGAGCAGTCAGGGAAGGCTTCCTGGAGCAAGAACAGCTCAAGCTGTGGAGGTGCTTGCTAGACAAAGAAGAGGGGAAAGGGCTCTCCTGGCAGAGGGAGCATCCCACAGGAAGACAGCCTGTTCTAGGGGACTCCAGCGGGCAGTGTATGTAGGGTGTGGGTGTGGGTGTGGGAAGATAAGGTTAAGAAGGAGTGCAGATGCTATCCAAAGTCATGAAGGGTTTTCTGTGTCTAACTGCAGAGTCTTAATTTTTCCTAAAAGCAGTGGGGGCTGTTAAACTATTTCAAGTGAGGGAATGATCCTAATTGCATTTTGGGAAGATCATTCTGGCAGCTGCAAGGAAGTGGGAAGCCAGACAGGAGAGAGGCAAGGGCCTGACTGGGGTGTCAGGAGAAAGACCAGATAAGATGGCTGAATCCATGGCGTGTGTAACTGAGGGTGTGCACAGAAGGAGGATAGCTGTCTAAAGGACAGCAGGACAATAATCATAGCCACCATGCGTTCTTTCCCCTGCACAGCACTTTGCTGTTTGTCCACCATACATTTGGTGTGGGGTGAATGGCCTGGCAGTGATGAGGCTGGGTGTCAGTGGTGACAACCCAGGACATCCAGGCCATGAGGCCTGAGGGTAGGAGTGTGAAGACGGTGAGCCTGGAAATGAAGCCACACAACCAGGAATCAGTAGGTGGCCGCAGGACAGGTAGAGGGACTGTGCCCAAATAGCAGCGTGGGCTCCTAAGGTGGCGTTTTTTTGTTAGAAGATACAGAAATAACCATTTGGAAGTGGGAATGGGATGGAGAAGCAGGCTTCTCCCACCTCTTACTGGTTTTGCTGAGGGGATTATTTTATAGCCCCCTCCATGACCCTTCCCTGGACTGCAACCGGCTCGTCCTCCTCTGGAAAAGGTGGCCTCATCTCCCACCTGCCACCAGATTCATCTTATCCTGAGTTCAGTGACAGATATTGAACCACTTCTCAGAAGTGTTAATTGGGATTTTTAATTGACTATAAGCAGGTCATCAAAGCTTGTTTGTCTTTGGCAGTTGTTTACTCTCCAGGGGACAGTCCCACCCCGAGTGGTGTCATCACTCAGCAAGCACGTGTTCCCCTAACCTCTAATTGCTTCTCTTGTTTTAGTTTTGCCTCATTTAAAAAGAAAAGAAAAGAAAGCAAACTCTGTTCTGTGATCAGAAGGCAGTGAACACTGAATGGCTCCATTCCTAGTGGCAATCTGGTGCTGCTGCAGTGTTGTTAGAACGTTTTAGAAAGGGATGCTCAGCCTCTGCCTGGGTGGGTGGGAGCCCCTGACCCATGTTACAGCTTCTTCTCCCAGCACTGCACATGGCACTGCCCACGTGGAGGCTAATGTGGCATAGATCCACCTCTGTCACAGTTTGCCACTGCAACTGGCAGGTCTGCTCCCTACTCCTCCACACTGCTCTGTGTTCCTTAGATATGTCCTAGGAATCTAGTTTGTCATGATTGAGGTATTAGTTATTGGTACTGCAAAGTAGGTCAACCAACTGCTAGTCAGCCTCACACATTGTATTTCAGATCTAATTCTGGCCTTGTGCTCTGAGCTGCTACTTCTCTGAGCTTGGGTTGGAATTAACCGGTACATCCAGGGAGTCATAAGGGGCTGGGGAGCAAGGGCATTGTAGTCATCCAGGGAGCTCTAGATGAAAGTTTTACTGGCATGAAAAAGAATAGGAAGTAGGGTGGTCTAATCCAATGGAAAGAACCCCATAGCTATAGGCAACTTCCTCAACCTCTCTGGGCTTCAATTTAGCAAGACGGTCTCTACCCAGCAAAGAAAATGAAATGAGATGTTAGGCTTGAAAGATTTGGGGAAATTTTGGAGCAGTATTGCAATGAATAAACTCATTCATTCTTCAAATACCTATTGAGCAGGTATCAGGCACAGTTCCATATGGCCAGGCTTCTGAGCCATCTTTTGCTCAACTCATGAACTCCCAGAAAGAAAAGAATGCCCTTAAGCATGGGGTGTCATTATTAAGTGCCCTCTTGCCCACCAAAAAATGAACATGTTGGTCAGTGCTTGCCTTTGTGCCATGCTGCTAGTTACTAACCCCTTCCTGTCTATGAACTTGAGCTGCTTTTGTTTTGATTACCACTCAGCTTCTAGAAGTGAGGTCAATCACAGAAGGCAAGTGGCCTTTATTGGAAAGCTTGGTGGGGTGTGGGTATGTGTGTGTAGTGGGGTGGGGGTGGTATTTAGATATCTGATATCTTTTGTGTCAGTCTGGGTCCTCCAAGAAGCAAATGCCAGAAAGAATCACATGTGCAGCTGACTTATTGAGAGAAAGTTCTGTGGAGTTCAAAGAGGACAGGGAGCATGTCCTGATGCAGGTGTGACACCTGTGACAGGAGAAAGGGAAGGAAGGGGGTGGATTGGTCAGGAAGGGCTCACACTGTAGTGTGGCTCAGAGGAAGTCTCAGCCAGGCCACCAGCAGGTAGTCCTGCTCTGGGCGGGGATGCCACTGCTCTCTAGCCTGTACTGGGCTCCATGGCTGGTTGGGAGCAGCCTAGATAGAGCCTGGTCTTGGCATGGCAGCTCTACTGGGTGTCGAAGGGGCAGCGACTGAAGGTGGGTGGCCAGCCACGTTCTTCAAAAGGTTTCTCTCACAAAGAGAGGTCTAACTAAGCAGGCTACTCCTATGGCTTCCACATCGTGTTTTCTCTATCCACTCCCCCTGGTTTCTGGCATCTCCTCCCACCCTTGTGCTCTTGGGGTGGCCTCATGAAGCCAAAAGCTCCCATCCACTTGCCTGGACCTGAGCCCATCTCTACCTTCCTCTTCCCATTTGAAACAGAGCCTGTGTTCCCAGTCTCTTCCCTGTATAATAGCCCTCCACACTCTGCTCCCCTAGGTGAGGGCTGTCCCCCAAGCCTGCCTCATGGCCCCTTGGCTAGCACCTGCCCTTGTTTGCTCAGATGCTCACTGCCTGATCCCCGCTTCTCATCACCAGTAGATTCCACCTTCTGTCAGGAGCTGCCTGTCCAGTGATCCTGTTCTTGATGGATGGCCAGGTAGCTATGCAGGTTAAGGAATCCAAGCTAGAGTGTTGAGTCATAGTGACTTGATGAATTACCTCTCTGGGTCACATTTACACATTGACAGAGCTTTTCAGTGCCTTAGCCCAGTAAGTGTGGTGTTATGCATAAATGTTCTGTGCTTGGCAAACCTAGTAAGATGGGGCTGGGCAGAGGAATTCCTTTGGCTCCCTCAGAGCCCTGCCAATGAGCTCTCCTGGGGATATAGGTGGATGGAGGTACAGAGGGCAGAGGGTCAGAGCTTTTTAAAACATCATGGTTTAAAACAACCCAATTCAAAAATTGGTTAAATAGATATTTCTCCAAAGGGTATATAAAAAATGGTCAATAAGTACATGAAAAGGTAGTCAACATCACTAATCATTAAGGAAATGCAAGTCAAAACCACAATGAGGTACCACTTCACACCTATTAGGATGATGACTATCATAAACATCAAATAACAACTGTTGACAAGGATGTGGAGAAATTGGAACCCTATGCACTGTTGTTGGGAATGTAAAATGATGCAACCTCTATGGAGAACAATGAGTAGTACCTCAAAAATTAAACATATTATTACCACATGATTCACCAATTCCACTTTTACCCAAAAGAATTGAAACCTAGGTCCCAAAAAGATATTTGTACACCCAAGTTTATAGCAGCATTATTCACAATAGGCAAAAGATGAAAGCAATCCAAGCATCCATTGACGGGTGAACAGGTAAACAAAATGTGATCAATATATATAAAATGGAATATTATCCAGCAGTAAAAAGGAAGGAAACTCTGATAAATGCTGCAACATGGATGAACCTTGAGGCCATTATACTGAAATAAGCCAGTCACAAAAGGACACATTTTTGTATGATTCCAGTTATATCAGGTTCCTAGAGTAGTCGGATTCATAGAGACAGAAAATAGGATGGGAGTTGCCAAGAGCCAAGAGGAGGGAGAAATGGAATTTGCTTAGTGGATATGGAGTTTCAGTTTGGGAAAATGAAAGTGTTATAGAGATGGATGGTGGAAATGGCTGCATAACAATACTACTAAGCTATGCACTTAAAATAATTAAGATGGTACATATTATGTTTTTTGTATTTTATCACAATAATACTAAATTGGGGGGAAAGAGTTATGGTTTACTATAAGAGAAGAGACAAATAAATAGATTGACCCCAGGTTTGCCTAAGAATCTCTACTTTGCATATTCCTATTGGGACACGCTGAACAAGGCAGGACCAAAGTCCTGAACATAGGTTGGAAACCAGGAGGGGCTGCCAAAGGGGCCCCTGCAGAAGAGAAGCAACGTGAGGGCAGGCAGCTAAGTGCAGGGGGCTGAGCACAGAAGCCAGAGCCATCCAAATTGGGGTTTGAGCTCAGTGCTGCCAACTCAGTGCTGTGTGACTTGGGGCAAGTGATCTACCCTCACTGAGCCTTTGTTTCCTTACCAATAAAATGGGGTGACAATGTTAACAACACTGGAAAAGTTGTGAAGCTAAAAACAATGTCTGTGTTGTGCATAAGTAGGTTTCTAGCAAATAGAAGGCCCCTGTTAAATGTTAGCCCCTGTATTCATCCCTGAAGTTTCTGTGGAAGAGGTGGGGTTTCCTGGCTCTTTAAATGCCAGCAGCTGCCTCAGATGACAAGGCAGGCTGTACTACTATTGATGGGCGAACGTGCAAGATGTCTTTTTCTATCGTGTCAAGCAGGAATTTAACATGATGGAAGTGAGCTGAATAGCGACTGTTAAGCCTGTGGCGACAACTGTGGGAGATTAGCATTTCTGGCCCCCATGTGAGTCCAGATAGCACTGAAAGGACAGTGATAAGTGTCTGGGAGCCTCTGCTCTGTGCTGGCCACTGTGTTCAGCACGAGGCAGCACAGACAGGAGCTGAGTGCTGCCCGGCTACTACTATAGGTCAGGCAGCGAGGCAGGTGGGAGATGGAGATGCTGACAGCCCAGGCTGAGGGGCTCCAGGGAACATACATGCAGCCCCTCCTGGGAAGATAGTGTAACATTGATGGGTGACCCAAACCAAAACTGGCAGAACTCCCTAACTTCTAGTTTTCCTTAGTAAATAATCTTCAAATAACACATTATAAATATATGGTGTCGAGCCTGAGCTGTGCCCATGGAAATTCTTTTCTTTAAACTCCCACTTCATTTTTCTCAACCTCATTCCAAGTCTCTTCCTCCTGTCAATACTTCAGGCCATCTATGCCCCCTCAGTAAAAACACTGAAAAAGGATACTCCAAAAAAACTGAAAAGACAAAGCCCACCAGGTGTGGACCAGCCCAGTTCTCCTGCCTGTCATCTCCGAAGCAGCCTCTCTCTGTCTGAGAACGGAAGCTGTCAGACCCTGAGCTAGGTTTCTTACATCCACCTCCCCGCATCACCTAGGACTTTCCTTTATCGTTAGAGATCTCTTTTTCTCCTTTCCATCCTCACTTACTTTCTCTTTTTCTTCAGCTTTCAGCCATGCTTTAAAACTGCCATAAGTTTTTGTTTGTTTGTTTGTTTAATTTGGTCTTCTTTTTCAAGCTGTGCCCCTATTACCCCTTTCACTAAACCTCCAAATTTCCAAGATAGTTCCTAACAGTTATTGAGCATCTACTATATGATCTAAGCATTTTACTTATATTATCATATTTAATCCTAACAACAACCTACAAAGTAGGTCTTGTTATTATCCCCATTTTATAGTTGAAGAAACTGAGGCTTACTGAATTAATCACTTGCCCAGTATACCGTGGTTGGTAAGTAATGGAATCAAGATTTAAACCCAGCTTCATATTACTGGTAGGTACAAAATAAACTGGGGTATGTTAAGAATAGTATAGGAAATGGAGAAGCCAAAGAACTTACATGCATGACCAATGGACATGAACTAAGGGAGGAGGGGTATTGCTGGAGGGAAGGGAGGTACCGGGCAGAGGGGGGCAAAGGGGAAAAAATTGGGACAACTGTAATAGCATAATCAATAAAATATACTTAAAAAAATAAACCCAGCTTCATCACAACTACCTAGTCTTCCAACCATGAAAAAAGTCTCTCAGTTGCCCTCAACAACTCCTCCAGTGCTGCTTCTTGTGGTCATCATCCTCTAGATCTCTCTGTATCCCCACCAACACTGCAGTGTGTGAAATTTGCTCCTTTGGGTTCCAGGACACCACTTTCTTCTGACTCCTCTCTGCACAGTTGCCTGAGTGGTCTTTAGTAGGTCTTCTTTCTCTGCCCACCCCAGGCTCTGTCTTTAGCCCTCTTGTCTTGTTCTCTATGTGCTCTCTGGGTGAGTTAATGCACTCTTGATTTTAACCATCCCCTAGACAGTAATGACTTCAAAATATTTTTCTGCAGCCCCTTCTATGAACTCATGACCTCCTTCACTTCATATCTTTCCTTGTACCTTTCTTCCTGCGATTGGTTAGCAAAGCCATCTGCCCACTCTTTAAGCTAGAAATCATGCCTTCCTCTCATCCCTAACCCTAATGGGTAACCAAATCCTCTTGAGTCTACCTTTATTTCTGTAGTCACTGCTCTGGTTTAGGACCTTGTAATATTTCCCTTGATCTTTTATTGTATTGCTTTGGGTATCTTCCCCTTTAATCTATCCTCTAAACAGCTGGCAGGTATCTTTATAAAGCCGAGGCTATCACTCTACTCTCAACATTCCCTGCCTTCCAGTTATCTAGAAGCTGAAGTTCAAGTCCTTACAGGCATGCAAGGCCACCTACAACTTGGCTCCAGCATGCCTTCGGCCTCATCTTCCACATCATGCCTCCCCTGCCACTAATCTGCACCAGGCGTCATTCCTACTAGCTAGTCACGAGTCCCGTGGAGTGAACTGTGCGTTCGCACCTGCCTCACAGATCAGGCAGTTTGAGATCTAGCTGTTCCATGATGCTTTTCTCAACCAATGGGTGGCTCTCTGTTCTTCATACTCAGTTCAAATCCCCAACACTGCACTTCCCACACCATATTATGGTAAGTTGTGCAAGTGTATGTGTCCTGGCTAGATGGGACAGGGCCCTAGATTTTCTCTGCTGTGTCTTCCCAGGGCCCAGAACTGCCAAGAAAGAGGATGGCATGGGGTGTAGCGTGTTTTAGATGCTATAAATGTTAGTCTTCCTTCATTTTGAGACATAAACAGAATAGATGCCAGGAGACTATAGATGGAAAATATATTGTAATTTTCAAAAAAGTGGAAAATTATAGAAACTAAAAATGACAGGGGGAGGGAAGGCCTACCCTCCATGCTACACCACACTGCATTTAGAAAAGAACATGCGGATATTAGGAACCAGCTTGTTGTGTTCACTGAAAAGAAGTCATGTCAAAAAAATGCATCTTCTGTTTGCATAAGGACACTGGACTGGCAGGAGAAGAGAACATCATAGCCACAGGATATCTTGACTTGAATAAGGCTTTTGACAAAGTCTCTCACTGTGCCCTTGTGGGCAAGGTTGTGAAACATGGTTGCAGGATAGTCGTTGATCCGTTAAAGTGTTGCTCTAGAAGAGAACTCGGGGCCATCAAGATAACCCTCTCACATTGTAGGTGAGAAACACAGATTAGTAGTATAGCATAGCAGGGCCTGTGGTCTACTTGTCTTGGCCTGTGCTAACGCAGGCTTTTCCTAGAGTCCCTTGGTCTGTAGCCCACTGAGCAATCGTAACCAAAGGGAACTTTCTACCTGGCAGGAAAGCTGTCAAATGGTGTGCTGTAGGGCTTGAACCTTGACCTTGGCCATTCGGTAATTTATCAAGCTTTGAAGTTAGACCCAGAAGGCATGTTTTTCAAATAAGAAATGATGCAGATGCAGAAGGGGTAATTGATTTGTGGGACTCCTGAATCGGGATCCAAAATGCCTTCCAGGCTGGAATCATGGACTGAAAGAAAAGAGAGGAAGCTTAACAGGAATAAATGGAAAGTCTTGCATTGAGGTTTCCAAAAACTCATTTTTATAACTACAGGCTGGGGAAAATTTGACTTGATGTAGATTCAGATAGTAAAGGCCTATGTGTTTGAGTTGCTAATAGAGATCGTTGGCTGCTAAAACAGCCATAGCCTAGTGCTGAAGACTATTCTTGCTCTGAATTAATAAAAGTTAGATGCCAGAGCTGAGGGTGTGATGCTTCTAGTGGAAACTGTGTTGGTCAGACTACATCAGAGCCGAGGCTCCATTTCTTAGCACTACGTTTTCGGAGGGACTTCGGAAAAACTGAGCATGTTGGAGGCAGAAGGCCCTCAGATGGCAGTGAGTCCAGAAATCCTGTCCAATAAGGAGCACTTGGGAAAATGAGAGCCCACACTTAACCTGGATAAAATACTAAAGATGGTTGTGATGGAGCAGGGGACGCAGACTGGCTCCGTGGCTTCCCGAGGGCAGAACTTGGGAGCTGTGGTCCAGCGGGCTTGGGCTTAGTGCAGGGGAACCATTTCACTAGGGTCTCCCCATCCAGCAAAACCTCCAGGCAAATCAGGAGCTCCGCATCACTGGAAGTGTGCATGTAGGACCTGAATGACCCCAATGAGGAAAGCAGGGGGAGTCACTCTTGGGGAAAAGGTTGATTTAGGCAATCATTCCAATTATTAACTGCCATAATTCTATGACCTTGCATACATTTACAAAACCTTTCTCAGCCCAGTGCCATTCTTCAAACTAAGTGGTAGTTTTAGTTTAAAATCCCAACTAACACCTAGTCACACAGCACCTACTCTGGACAGTCTTATCCTACATGTCTTTTGTTTTCTAAGGCTGAAAAAAATTAGTTTATTAGATGACTTAGAAATACGGGAAGAAAACAATGTTTATTGTAAACTAAGTATAATTCATGTTCTAGGCAAACTACACAATTTATGTCATAATGTTATCCTTATATTGATCCTTTTTTATTTTTTAAAAAAACCACTTTATTGAGGTATGACTGACATACAAAAGGCTGTACACATTTAATGTATAGGACTTAATGCGCTGTATGGTGAATGTATCATCACAATCTAGTGCATAAGCATATCCATCCCCTCTGTAAATTTGCTCCCCTGTCTCTTAGGAGGAGAGAAATACAAAAGAAAAGGCCTACACCCTTCTGTGTCTCAGACAATGCCAAGTGAGACGGTGGGGGCAGGGGCGTAACGAAGCACACACGGTGTCACCTCTGCTTTCAGTCACAGTAAGCAGGAATTAGACAAAAGGGGCTGATTTAGCAAAGTGAAGAGAAGGCTGGGAACAGGGAGCGGGAGGTGCCAGCAGGGGGTAAGAGGAGGAGGAGGAGCAAGGCTGCAGGCAGCAGGCAGCAGGGGGAGGGCCTGGCTAAGGGAGCTGTGCTCGAAGACTGGGTCATTCGGAACATGGCCTTAGGGAAAGGAAACCACACACGTCCCTCTGCAGCGCGGCATAAAGACCTCACGTTCCCTTAGGCCCAGTTCTCCAGCTGAAATAGACTTATTTATTTTTAATAGAGCCTATTTGAGATAGTTGTGTTTTCAAAGGCTGATATACACATAAGTACTTTTTACTCTCACAGGTTAAGCAAAAAATCCTTTCGTGGCAGAAATGCTGAATGGGGGTTGGGTGGAGGGAGGGACCCCGCAGCCCACTGGAGCCTTTACTCCCTCACTCTTACCTCCAGAAGCCAGCCCGAAGCACCAAGGAAAGGGTGGAGGGGGAGAGAGGAGGACAGGCCTTTCCCCAGCCCTCCCCTGTTCCTTTTTCTGAACATGCAGTGTCGATGTAGTCATGGTTTTTAAACAACTTACACACATTTGTTGTCCAAGATAAAATGTTATTAAGATTAAATGCCGTGCAGGGAACAGAATCCGACTTCCCATTGTCATATTTCAGGTCTGGTGACTGATTGCCTTTCGGTAGCCCCAGCTCCTAAGCAGGGAAACAGCATTATTATCATTAATAAGCCCATAATGGGGAAGAGAAATTATAAACATTTCTGCAACAAGCGGCCCTCCAATGTTAATATTTTATGAGCACACAGAGAAGCCAGCAACTGAATGTAAATGGCAGAACTATACGTCACTGTAATGTAAACACTCATGATTGGGTTGAGTTGGTGGGAGGGGGGAGGCTGGTGGCAATGGGCTGAGGGTAGCACCCAGGGCACTGGGTGGATCCCCAAAGTCAGAAAGTCAGTAGCCCAGTGGTCCTGGCACCAGTCTCATCTCTCTGGCTGCTGTGTTTTCAGGGAGGCCCATGTCCCCCACACTCTATTCATCACCCTCTGGCACTGGGTCACTTTAGATTTCACTTACTCAGGGGATAGACAGTTAAGGGACTGTATTTCACTTCTTGGGGCTTTCAAGTCTGTTCATACGTGTGTCTCTTCCTCTTCATGTAGTACACGCATCCGGAGGACAGAAATCCTCTCTTCTATTCTTTTTGGCATCACCAAGCACACAATACATGTGTTGCAGAACCCTAGGGGGATTTTTTTTTTTTTTTTTTTTTTTTGCTGGCTCTTTTGTTTTGGGATTTTAGCCATGAAACCCTTGGTTCAAACACACTATTTTATGAGGACCTGATGAACAAGAGAGCTGCTCTGACAGAAGCAGAGGTGGGGGCCCAGAACCTGCCCCACTGGCAAGCCCCCTTCCTTGCTTAGGGAGGCACTTCTGTGGAGCACAGTGTTAGAACTACTGAAAGATTCCCCCTCTGTTTCCAGATGACAAAACTGGGATCCAGAAGGGAGATGTGACCTTTCTGTCCCAGGGATTAGAACCCAGGCCCGCTGTCTTCCAGAGAAGTATGCAACATGGTCAAGAAGGGGAAGCTGGGTTTTCTCCAGCTCTGCTGTTAACAGGCTGGTGGCTTTGGATGAAGCTCACTGTCTCTCTGAACTTTACTTTCCTCTTTGTTAAATGAATGGAGACAATTAGGTGAGTGCTAACAGTCCTTCCAGGTCTAAAATCTAAGCCATGTTCAGTCCTCAAGGAAACTGCATTGTCCACTGCAGTATCCAATGCAAGAGGTGTTGAAAGGCCACAAGGGGCCACTTGGAAACCCTTAGATGCCTCCACACCTGGAAAGGCCTTTAGTCACTTTCCAAGACGCCTGAGTTCTGCCCTTGGGCGTAAAGCTCCTGGGGCAAGGACCTTGGTGGGGATTTCCCCCATTGCTGTGTTTGCCTACGGCAGCGGGCTCAGCCCAGAACTTGAACTGACTGACCTTGAGCACAGGAACCACATACAGTAGGTGTGCAGTAAAATCCATTGCACGTACGAATGGTTAGAGTAATGAGTTGCTCGATAAATTAGTTGATGAACTGAAACAATTCTCTCTTCAGCTTTATCTTTTTTCGATATCATCTGTGGCTTTTGAAAACTATTGAGTGCCTCATATGAGCTGGCACCATGCTAATGACATGAAGAAAAAACAAGAACACCTCTGGCTGGAACCCTGTCTCTTTAGCTTTTCTTTCCCTCCTCCTCCGCCTCCTTGGTTTTCCCTTTCCCTCTGCTCCTATTCATTATTTCTCTCTGCAGGTATGTTATTATTGATCTTGGCAAAGAGTTTCAGGTGTTTGTCTGAGTAACATTATGCAGAATTAAGTTCCAGGGTAATTTCTGATGCAAATACCTATCCTCCAGGAGAATGTGAATTAAGGCCTGCTGGTCTCAGCTCAACCAAGACAGCTGCATTTGAATCCAAGTCTCCAGCAGTCAAGGACGCTCCAAGGGTGTGTGGGACACCCTCCAGCTCCTCCTTGGGAGGCCCAGGACATGGGGACAGGGCTCCCAGGGCCAGAGAGAGCCTTGAGCAGTCATCTTGTTCACCTCCCATGTCTCATCTGAGCATCCCGGAAAGCTGAGGATCTTGGCCCTGACCTCCACCCTCTCCTTCATAGCATATTCTATAACCAGCTGGCAGGACATTTTTCTTTGTAGCTAACCCAATCTTTCTTGCTATGTGCATTCTTTAGATGCATGCTTTCAAATTTCAGTGTGCCTGCAAATCCCCTGGTGATCTTCTTTTAAAAACCATATTCTGGGGCAGGGCCTGAGACTCTGCATTCTAACCAGCCCCTGGGTGATCTGGGTGATACTGTTCTGCTGAGTACAGTTCAAGTAGCCAGGCTTCAGAAAAGGTAAAGGGATGAAAAGAGAAAGAGAGAGAGGAGAGAGAGAGAGAGAGGGAGGGAGGGAGAGGGAAAGAGAGAGCAAAAGAAAAAGAAAGGAAGAAAGGAAAAAGGAAGAAAGAAAGGAAGGAAGGAAGGAAGGAAAGAAGGAAGGAAGGAAGGAAGGAAGGAAGGAAGAGACACCTCAGACACAGACAACAGTATGGTGATTACCAGAGGGAAAGGGAGGTGGGGGAGGTAGATGAGGCTCTAGGGGGGATAAATGGTGATGGAAGGAGACTTATAGAATTGTACACCTGAAACCTATATAATTTTATTAACCAATGTCACCCCCATCAATTCAATAAGTTAAAAAAATTAAAAAGAGAAAAAGAAAAGAGTTGAGCAAAAAGTATACAGAGAAGTTAAAACAAACATAGAAACAAAAAAAAATAAATAGCCCTGCTTAACTGAGTTTATTTGTATGGTCCCTTGAACATTCTGTCTCTGCAGAAACTACTCTGTCTTGAGTCCTTAGCCAGCGCGGGTCCCACTGTCCTCTGCAGCGGCATAGGGACACAATGCCTCTAGTTGTGCAGGGGTTAAAGCCCGTGGCTGCCTGGCATAGAGGGGAGGCTCTGCGCCTGCCAGGTGACCTGCTGAAACAGAAGCCCCTGGCAGGAGGGACAAGAGCTGTGACTCTGCCACCTCTGGGGCTGTTCGGGAAGAAGAGATCATGCTGCTCCGGAATCAGTTTCTTCTGGAGGACTAGTTCCCTCTGTGCCTGGTGGCCAGCTGCTGAAAAGGGTCCTCTGCCGGGGAGTCTGGAGGGTGTCAGTAGGGAACCAGCCCTCACCTGGGCAGGCTGGCCTTGGTTTAAAAGGGAAAAAAAGACTATTTGTGTAACTTGGGGTATCATTCAGCAGTTTAATAAATTGAAGAAGATGGTGTTGATTAGGTTGTACATTTATTTAGGGCTTTTATTGTTTTTGAGGTTTTTTCCCACAGCTTCTCTTCATAGCCGAAGGCAGGTAAGAAAGGGTTTATTGTTTCCACACTGCAGATACAAAGCATAGAAGGGTTCAGTACTTGCCCCAGGTCACATGGGCTGTCCATCACCTGACTCCTGGCTCTGTGTTCTTCCTGCTGCCCTTAAAGGTGATGCTGCAGATGCGCAAGGGGAGGAGGCAGGGGGGCGAGTAGCTCTTTGCTGTGCTTGGCTGATCTTGGGCTGAGGAGATGGGCAGGAAGCCACTCCCACTCCCCCCTTTCCCAAATGTTGTCCTGCTGAGACACTCAGGACCCTTGTCAGGGAAAGCAGGCCTGGCCTGGGCACAGGTCAGCTCAGGAATCACAGTTTCCACCCTCTCCCTGCCTGGACATGAGAGGGGATTGGGGGCCACTGGGACACCCCCCCACCCCCCCACCGCAAGTGTCATCCTCAGTGGTTCATGGGCACGGTCAGCTGTGCTCTTCCTGCTTCACCGCTTGGGGTTGGCACCCAGCAGCAGTTTTTGTTTTTTAATAATTTATTTGTTTGTTTGTTTGTTTTATTATTAAAGAGAGGGGAAAGGAGAAAGAGAGGGAGAGAAACATCACTGTGTGGTTGCCTCTCACTCGCGCCCCCAACTGGGGACCTGACGTGCACCCTAGTCATATGCCCTGACTGGGAATCAAACCAGCGACACTTGGCTCACAGGCCAACGCTCAATCCGCTGAGCCACAGCAACCAGGGCCTCAGCAGCAGTTTTATGCCTCGAATTCTGAGTCATTGTCTTCCCAGACGCCATTCGTTTTCCCCCTATTGTTGCTGCTGAGAATTCTCCCTCCCTTTCTCCCAGCACTGGCCTCTCTTCCCCCAGGGGAGTCTCCAAATGAGCTGTCAAGGAGAAGAAGAACGGGTCAGCCTATGCTTGTTCTGGGCCTGCAGGAGGAGCCACTTGGGTTCCATCTCAGGGCTGCTCTGAGACCCCCTTGTGACTTGGATCACGTGGCCTGCCTAGCCAACTGTTGTCAGATCCAAGGTCCAGGCCACTCAACCATCTTTCTCCTGAGGTCACTGGGGACCTTTGTGTGGGATCACTACATACCTGGCATGCACAAGCTTCCCTTAACAGTTTTGTTCAGAATTCCGATTCCTTCCCTTAACAGCCTAGAGAGACCATTCTTCTAAGGTTTGATTCCTCAATTTTCAAATAAATGGTAAAGTTAACCCCCCAGAGCTTGAGGGAGTATTCAGTGTACTATACACTGTTATGGACACTGTAGATGCTCAGTAAATCATTACAGAACAAAGGACTACAGAAGAATTGAGATTTTAAAATGCAGATGGGTCCCCAAATCCAGTCATTGACTTCTCCTTCCTCCTTGAATTCCTTTAACTGTGAACACTGGTTTCCCCTATCCCTCTGGCCTCTTCTCTCTGCCTCTTTTCTCTCCACCTCCTACACATCGTCCCGCACATCCAGTCCTTGGCCTTCTTCTCACTGGTCCACATTCTGCATGACTACTTGCACACGCTACTTCAGCCTCTGGAGGGATGGGGTTAGTAAGAGACTGTCCACAGCCAGCACATCCCTCACACAGTCATTGATTCACAAAATGGAAGACACATTTAATGTATCACAATTTACTTTCCCACTCTGTGCCAGAATCACTCATACTTGGCCAAAGTATAAAGACCTTTTGCAAAGACTGAGCTAAATATATGTTGCTTTTTATCATCACCATATGCATGTCATCAACAGTAGGTTAGAGAGGGTATGGTCCATGAGCTTCACCCTTTGGCAGGGTGGTCCTTGCCTCTGTGGTCATATTTCAGATCCCCTGGGGTTTTGGTGAGCACTTCATTTCTTTCTCCCACCCCTAGGTCTGTGCCTGCCTCTTACTGAAAACTCTGGGTTCTCTTGATACTCAAGTGCCCTGGAAAGGATACTGAAGGGTTGGCGGTCATTTACACCTGGATTTGACTGAATTTGCTACAACCAGTGGGAAGAGAACTGTCCTCAGGAAAGAGACATCAGGTTCCAGATGGGTTCATAATAGGGACTCCTCAGAGCAGGGCAAGGACGCAAGGTGGGGAGGCTGATGGAACAGTGACAGCTCTGGACTAGGTGTTTTGCTCTTGTCTCTGCCAGTGCCATGATCAGAACCAGGTACCTCTCATGTAAAAGGAAGGGTCCAACACAGTCACACTCTGTGGCATGCTCTGTAATGCACTCACATCTGAGGCAGAGGGGGTGTGAACACCATCACTGTGCCTCTGCCAGCATGCAGGGTCAGGACAGCGCTGAAATTGCCCCCAGTTCCTGAACTCTGAGCCAAGGGGTGACCCAGGCAAGCCCAGCATCCTCTGCTCTCTGCCTTCCTCCAGACTGCTTTGCAAAGTCAGTCTCAGTTCTGTCTGCCTTGCAGGTCTTTGGCCAGGAGCTGGGGTTGGGAGGGAGCCTGGGACCTCAATTTTGCGCCTTGGCTTCTCTACCCAATAGCCCTGTCCCAACAAGCTACTGCTCCGTGGGTGCAGCCTGGGACTGCACAAGGACCAGGAGGACAGGTGCAGCTGCAGATAGAGAACTACCAGTGGGAAGCTCCCTCCCAGGCTCAGGGAAGGAGGTGATGGCACATTTTAGGGCCCAGGCCCTCCCCAGGTCCTTCTTTCCAAAAGTCCACTTTAATTGAGGTGCCCATGGGAGGTCATCATACCACCAGTGGCAATCATCATCTCTCTTCACAATATCAGGACTGTACAACCTATAACTTAACTCCTCACACCCTTGCAAGCCAAGCAGGGCAGGTTTGCAGTTAAGGAAAGTTTCAAAGAGGTGAGTTTGTGGCCCCAAGTCACCCAGTGATCAGAGTGTTTTCTACCTCCTCTTGGGGAGCTCAGAGCTTACAACAGGGGTAGAAAGCATAGCTTTAGGCTTTTCCAGAACGTCCGTAGATACCCTTTCAAAAGCCTTATACCCTTAGCCAGTAGGCCTTGATTCCTACCACAGACCCTATTAGCTGGAGGCATTGGGGGCTCAAGGTTGCCTCTGATCATGTCTGCCTCATCCCTCTGCCTGAGCCCCATTTTGCATGTTCTACCAATGACCCTAGTGTCCATGCACATGCTGACCTGACCAGAAAAGGTGGGGAAGGAAGTGGGGTGATGAAAATAGCACCTGCCTGAGAACAAAGAGGCCTAGATTCTAGCTCTGGCTGTTAATTTTCTGTGTGACCTTGGATAAGTCACACAACCTCTCTGAGCTTCACTTTCCTCATCATAAAAGGAAAGGGCCTGACTAGAAGATCTCTAAAATTCTTTCTAGTTCCAAAATTCCGACTCCTACAATTTCCCCCACAACTATGTTGTCCACTCTATGATCCAATGCCAGCTCACACTGAAAGGCCTGAAGGAGGCTGTCTGGAGATCCCTAGATGCCTCCCTTTTGACAGAGGACCTTTGCTACTGCTAAGTTATGCAGGACGGGCTCAGAGCACTGGCTGGATGGCCTGATCTCCACTATAGCTTACCTTGGCTTCTTCATGAGAAGACTTTGGAGTCTCCTTCCCCCTGAAGAATTACAGTTAGGCAAGCAAATACCATTAGCTAAAGTTCTGAGTACCAGCAAGCCCCAGAGATATGAGAAGAAAGGGGCTAGGCTCCACTCAACACCAGTTTGCTATTTGTTCTCAAGCACACACACAAATGCCCTTCAGTTTTACAGCACTAAAAGTGTCTAACATTTAACAATACATTTTAAATTATACAGACACAGCTTATGAGCACAGAAAAACTAGCGCAAAGACAGAATGGATCACCTCCTTCCAGCTCCATCCTCAGTGCCCCACCCCAACCTGCTCCTTGTTAACTCTAAGTCTCCGTATATAATTTAGTGAAGTGGTTTTGATATGCTGCCATCTTCACTTCACACACCCCCTTTCTCTTTTTTTGGTTAATGAAATGTGTGAACAGTTTGTTCCCAACTAAAAACAAGCACTGATGTTCTCATACCTTCCCGCAGGTTCCGAAGGAGGCAGTGGCTGGCAGTGGGGGAGGCCACAGGTGGGAGGGGAGGCGGGGAGGAAAAAGGAAACTGGAAAGATCAGTTCTAAACTTCATGTGTGATCCGTTCCTCTTCTATTCTCCCCTTCCGCAAACCCTGCCGTGGTCCTTTTGATCCGTGCATGGGCATAGGGACTTGGGGAGGCACCCTTCAGAAGTGAACCAGCACACCCATGGGTGAGAAGAAGGGATTGATGCTTGGGATGGCCTTAAGAGGAGGAAGACACCTGGTAGTAAAGTCTATTCCTTGGTCTCTGTGTGCAGGGAGGGAAGGCAATATACGGATAAGGAAATGACTGTGGTCTGGTGTGAGGATGCCAGCAGCACGTGTATGTCTGTGTGTGTTTGTGTCCACCCTTTGGTGCCCAGTCTCAGTGCTGGGACATCAGGGGAGGTAGTGGGCAGAAGACAGCCGGCTGTGTAATAAAATGATAGTCGCTAACATGTGTCTGATTCCTCATGTACACCAGGAGTTTTCAGTGTAGTGCTCACTCTCACTTAATATATGGGGAAGCTGCAACTTAGAGAGGCCAAGTAACTTGCCCCAAGTCACACACTTTTAAGCGGTGGATCCAGAATATGAATCCAGGCATTTTGGCCCAGAGTCTACACAGTTAACTGCCATGTCTTATGGGAAAGGGCCTGCAGGCCGAGTGCCTCTCATTCCTCCCTGTCTGCTGCGAGGCCATGGGTGAGCTGGTCACTCACCTCTCTGAGCTTCCATTTCCTTACTGGGTTATTAGGAGACTCAAAAATAGAAATGTGTCAAGGTACTTTGTGAGCTTGGAAGTAATGTTGATAAACACCTGGGTTATTGAGCTCAGGCGTTCATTTCCACGCCCCGCAGGGACCAGCATACTTGACGCACGCTTTACACAGAGCGGGTCTGCACTCTCAGCCTTTGCAACTTAGAAGCATACGGTTCAGTTTACCACTGACCTTCTGGAATGATCCAGGGCTGGGTGCCCTGGATGTCCTCCGTGCAATATTCTTGGACTTTCCCATGTAGGCATTCCCTCATTTCATACCTTATCCTTCATTTCATCATATTGCATGATATTGCAGGTGACTTTGTAAGCTGCCTCTAACTCATATTAGAGCAGAGTGAGATACAAGCAAATAAACATAGTGGGTGTTCAATAGGTACTTCTTGGACTGATGGAATGAAGGAATAACTAAGGGAGAATGAGTGAATGGATCCGTGAGTGGACCAGCCAGGAAGGCAGCACACGCTCTCCAGAAGGACCGAGGGACACTGTGACATGGTGGAAAGTGGGCAAATCTGGCTTTGATTTCTGTATCAGCCATTTGATAACAACAGGATCTTGGACAAGTCACCTGCTCTCATTGGGCCTCAGTTTCCTCATCTGTAGAATAGGGGCAGGGCAGTTGGTAGAAAAGCACAGAAGCCTTCTCAGGGCACCTCTCTCCCCTCTTTCTTCCCTCATGGCAGCTCCAGCCAAGCTTTGGACTTCATACTCTTCCCTGGGAGTATCACATAGCTATCTCTGTCACCCCTAGTCTCAGGGACATGAGTCAAATTCCTTCCAGAACTCTGCAGTGTGTGGTGACTTTAGGTCCAAAGAGCTGCAGAGTGGGCTCAGGTTGCGGGTGCATTCTTCTCATTGCCCCCATGGGTAAGGAAGACACTAAAATATTCTCTACCAGCCATCTCTCTCTTGGAAGAAACCTTACACAGCCTTGATATAGAGGCGGGAGGTGGGCCTCAGGTCAGGGTCCTGCAGAGAAGGGTCTGCCACCTCTTTAAAATGTAGGAGTCCTTTTTACCTGTTGTTCTCAGGGTCTGGCTTCAACTGGTATTCAAATCCACATTGAAAAGTCCCACTTAACCTCCATCATGGATGGGACACAAGAGAGGAGGCACTTGTGCCGGATCTTGAAGAAGGATCAATAGGAACTCAGCAACGTGAGATGGGCAGGGGGCGGGGAGGCATTTTTGGGCGATGGAGGGGATGGTTCATATGAGAGAATCTTTGGGTTCAGGTTCATGGCTGGAGCAGGTGGGAAAGAAAGCAGGGCAGTTGGGGGGGTGCTTACAAAAGTCATGGGAGACAGGACTGGAAAGGTCGAGAAGGGCAGATAAGGGTGGCAACCCTTCTCTTGGATGTTTCTCAGTCCACCATTGCTAGCATTTGAGGGGGGAAGTTCTCTAGCACTCAGGCACCCACCTTTGTAACAACCAAAAACACCCGCAATTTCCAATACCACTTAAGGGAGGAGGGTGTCACTCTGGTTGAGAACCACTCTGCAGGTGATGAGAGGCCACTGAAGAAGCGGGGATGACAGATGGAGCCTGTGCTTCAGAAAGCTCGCCGTGAAGCCGAGTGGGGGTGGCAGACAGGCTGGACACATGCTGCCAGTTAGGAGCTTAAATAATCATATTAATTTGTGGTGATATTAACAGGAGAGGCTCCTGTGAGCCAGAGAGTTTTTTTATGGGTGTTTGCAATTCTGCCCAGTGCCTTAGGAGGGATTCCCAAGGAGGCAGTGAAAAAAAAAAAAAAAAAAAAAAAATCCCTAGGATTAATTTATTAAATTAATTAAAGAAACTGTATCCACTAACAACATCCTCACATGGGTTTTCTGTTTTCTTTTTAAATGGAGCTAGGGAAAGTTGCTAGCACTAGGAGAGGCGGGGTGGGGCTGGGAGAGGCAGTGGAGGGGAAAGCAGGCTCCAATCAGCCATCACAACTCTGCAAATTAAAAATGGAAATACAATAAAGGCCCAGCATGTTGAGAGACCTTTTTTCCAACTTGAAATTCTGCCACTCATCCAGAGGGGCCTGTCTTGTAATAGCCTGCAAAGGGGAAGGGCTGCTTGCTTTCCTGGGTTCTTTGGGACTTCACTGCCCTGTGCACAAGCTGGGGGACCCTTCATTTTGGGGGTAGCCTCTGTCCCCAAAGCAATGCTTCCCAAACTTTAGAGCACACAGGAGTCACCCAGGGTGCTTGTTAGAAATACAAGTTCAGATTCCTTTGGCTCAGGAGGAGCCAGGTGATGCTGACACTGCTGGTCCAAGGGCCACAGTTTCCGAGTGGCAAGACCTGAAAGCCTTGCTGGCCCTGGGCCATCCCTTTGCAGAGGGATTGCTGGGCTTTGGTAAAGTCTGGAGGGAGCGGGAGGGTGTGAGGGGGGGTGGTCTGAATCTGTGTGGGGTTTTTGTGGCTAGTCTGGAAAACAGAACATGAGAAAATAGAAGAGAGGGTAAGGAGAGCAGAGCCCCTTCCATATCACTCAGCTCTGGGATAGTACCTCCTCCCCAACTTTCTCAATAACTTGCTGCCCCAGAGGTTTCATTATCCTCACCACAGTGCTCCCAGATCTGGCCAGTCCCTGAGGAGGAATAAAATCTCATGGCCAGAAAGATCTCCCTGTGTCTCTTTTCACCGAAGCTGCAGGCCCCATCCACACTTCTGGGGACAGGGTTGCCTGAGCTCTCAGACCCTCCCAGGTGCCTGGTGTGATCCTTCCCTGGCCAAGCAGGAGGGTTTGAGAGGCATGGCCGCAGTGATGCTTGGAGGACAGCCCTGGTGATCTCCCTGGGGGACCCAGGCATATTGACCTCAGCCGGCAGACGGCCAGCAAGGCAGGGATCAAAAGAATGATGGAAGGCAGTGCTGAGATCTGCCTTTGTAGGGACCACAGCCCAGGTGAGTCTGAGCAGTACCCAGAACATCCTTCCCAACCCTGGATCTCCTCTTCCCTGCTTGGTGAGGAGAGCTTTCTAGATCCCTGGAAAGGCCCCTGCAGCTCTCCAAGCCCCCTCTCCTGTCCTTTCTCCTCTCTGGCCTGGCTGGGATCTGAGGTGACCTTATATAAATGGATGGGATTCCCTGTGCAGGTAATGCTGTGGGGCTCTGGGCCCACCAGGCGGGAGTTTGGAAGGCCTGGTTCTGGTTCTTGCTAGCAATGTGGTCTGGGGACAGGTCACTTCGATTGCCTGGGCTTCAGAATCCATTTGCATAATAGTTAAAAACATCCTTACCCCATTTTAGCTCAGGGAAACAGTAGGGGAAAGAAAGCTGGGTGGCAGGGCTGGGCTGGAACTCCAGAGCCCACGTGGTTGGGTACCTACCCTCAGCTTCAAGAAGGTGTCATCAAATAAGGGAGGCCCAGGCGATCACTTGAGGTGCTGGAAGTGAGGGAGTGGGCATCCAACCAGTGCGAGTTCTCGTGGGTGACGACCTGTTCATGTGTGGGGACTATGAGATGACTTGTGGGCCTCACTGTTCCCTGCATGGCTGCCTTGTGCAGGGAAGGGTCTCTGAGGGGCTGGTCTTCATGGTGGGCACACAACACCCATTCTCACAGGGGAAGTGTGCTGCCCTTGGTTTCCCCATTTGAAGAATGAAATGTACCTGGTGAATTTGTAGGCACCTGCAGCGGTTCTGGAATTCAGGGCTCCTGCAGGAGTGGGTGAATGACATTAAAATAGGCTTCAGGCCCCTTCTCTGCTGTGCACAATATCTCAGGTAATCCTGCAGCATATCTGCTCTCTAACTGTGTAGTATTAAGTACTCTAGTTATTCCCCAACTCAAAACCCTCTAATGGCCCCCCTCTCATTCCTTGTCTGCAGGACTCTGGCCCTGCTGTGACTCTGACCTGATTGTCTCCTACCACTCCGCTACCCCCACCCCAGGCCCAGCAGCCTCTGGCTGTGCCCCAGACATGCTGCTCTTTCTGGCCTCAGGCCTTTCCACTCGTTGCTCCCCTTCCCGGGCCACCCTTCCACCAGATAGATAACCATGGGCCTCTCCCTTGCCACCTTCAGGACTGTCTGAAATATTGGGAGTTACTAGAAATGTCTTCCCTGACCCTCCATAAAATAACAGCTCTTCATGCACACACTTGTCCTGCTTAGCACTTACGCTGCCATCATACTTAACACTGTCCGACAAAGCATTTACATGTCCATTCATTGTTTGCCCTCTCTCTCCTGGATTGTAAGGCCCAAGGAGGCAGAGACTTGGTCCATTTTCTTTATTGCTAGATCTTCAGGGCCTAAAACATTTCCCGCACATAGTAGGTGCTCAATGAATTTGTGTTCATGAGTCTCAATCAGAGCCTCAGTCTCTCATCTATCAAGGCTTCTCTTCTCCTCCCCCCACCCCTCAAGGCTGGGCCTCAACAAGGTGGGGTGACTTACAAGGAGGAATGAGGGGTGATCTATTTTTGCACACCCCTGGCTTCACTGAGGAAGGATGAGAAGAAAGAGCAAAAGGGTCATTTCCTTCGCTACTGCTAATGTAGCTTGCTCTTGATGGACAAGAACCCTCTCCATGGATGGCTGGGTGAGGTCTTGGAGGCAGCTCTCTGGGACCATTAGCACCACACTGCTTCCGATGCAGGCTGTGACCTTTTGGCTGATGTCTCCTGAGTCCCTGCTAGCACCTGCTCTAGGACACAGCACAAGGCCACAGCAGACAGTCCTCAGGAGCAGTTTCCTGTAAAAGAGATCTCTCAGAGGGGCAGTACAGTATGGTGGGTGAGAACAGGGCTCGGGCCCTGGGCAGCTTGGGTTCTTATAGCAGCCCTCACACTCAGTAGTTTAGTGACCTGAGGCAAGTCTCTTCACCTCTCTGAGCCTCATTTACCTTATCTATAAAATGGGGTTAATAATAGTATTTTTTCAGTGTGATGTCTAAATCAGATGACATATGTGAAGTCCTGAAAACTCAGCCTGGCGCATAAAAGTGCTCAGTAAAAGTTAGCCGTGGCTTTCATCCCTTCTGCTCTCCGTGATATCTACTTGCCCCTCAGTAGGAATAAGCCCCACGTGCTCCCACTGCAGCCCTCCAGAACCCTCTCTGCTGCCTCTGCCCACCGGCCAGGGTCAGTGCCCAGGTTGGAGCCAGTAGTGGGCTCAAGGCCCCAGGACCAGGCCCCCCAGGCCTTCGCCAGCCCCTCCTGAAGAGTGGAGGTCCTTGTCCTTATGAGTCTTAGCTTTGGGCTTCACAAGAAATTTTGAGACCATGGGAAATGTCCTG
The DNA here is from genome assembly GCF_987537825.1 of Furipterus horrens. Taxonomy (NCBI): domain Eukaryota; kingdom Metazoa; phylum Chordata; class Mammalia; order Chiroptera; family Furipteridae; genus Furipterus; species Furipterus horrens. The sequence goes on along the minus strand of NW_028327172.1, from coordinate 88,014,481 downwards.
CTTTACATCCTATTATAATAAAGTTAGGATGTCAGGGCAGAAAGGAGACTTAATGATCTCTTGGTTCAAACCTTTGTGTAGATGTGGAGAACTCTAGACCCAGGAAGATGAAATGATTGACCCCAGTCCACCACTAATCCACCCTGCTTCTTGAGGGGAATGGCGCAGTCCTGTTGCTACAAATGACTCTCTTATACCAGAGTCTCAGGGCCAGCCCCAGCCCTGAGGAATGAACACCTGGCAGGGACTGACAGTAGGCTGGGCAGTGCCCATGCCCACCCATGTGCTTCTGTCTCCCAGTGACTGCGGCCCTGGACCTGTTGCAGCCTGTGGTTCTGAGTGCTTCCCCATGCATGGCCAAATATGGCCCTTCCTGCCACCTGCCCTGTAAAGGGAAGCTCTCAGCCCTGCTGCTGGTTTGGGATGATGTCTGCTGGGTCCTGCCAGATAGCTCTGGGCCGGCTGTGAGGGAGGCTGATGGGGGCCAGCAGGAGGGGTAGAGTGGAAGGACCGCTCTTAGGGAAACCCTTGAGCCCTTTTGGGGAAGGCGGTCATTGGTTTTAAGGGGCAGGTTTCTGGCCTGCTCTGGGGACAAGAGGATACAGGCCAGAAGGAGAGACCCAGATGCCTCCCGGCTATTCAGAAGGGCTTGTGTTCGAAAGGCGGAGTCAGATACTGACTGACAGAAGGGCTTTCCTAACCCCATCTGCACTCTTTCCTGGCCCCTTTTGTGAAGAGAAAGGAGCAATCTGGAGCTGTCAGAGCCATGCCCACTGCCTTTCATCTTTGCCTTTGCCTCCACCTCCTTCCCCACCTTTGATTTATAAAAGCTACACTACCGAACGTTGTTGCTTTCTTCTCTCTTCCTCCCGTATGATTGCTTTTACTGGGTAATCAAAGCTAGCAATGATTTTTTTTCCACGCCAATTTGTGGTACTACTGCCAGCCCTTTAATTGACTCTCTTCTCTATTTTATCGTTTCAATCATAATGAACGTTTTATGAGAGAATCTGGTGAGTTTAGAACCCGTTAGCAGGATCGCAGCTGGAAAGCCCTGTTACCCCTCTACTCCCTGGTCTCTCTCCTATGCCCAACCCCCAACTCATAAAAAGCTGTCCCTGGAGTGGGGATCATTCAGTATGCAGACATGAGAGTGAACCATCCGATGTGGTTTGCATTTTACAGGAGGAGATATTGATAAGATGGAGGCTGAAGTGGCCAGCAGAACCTGCAGGTTACTATAGGGGCTGCTGGTGGATGAGGGAGAGGAGCACATGTCAACTGCTGACCTATAGACCAAACGAGAAGTGATGCCCAAGGTGCTCTGGGGTTGGCTCTGCCAGGGAGCAAGGGGGGAATGGCAATTAGAACACCACCAGTCCCACAGCCAGGTTCATCCTTACAGTGATCACACTGTGGGCAGGTTTCTTTCCACAGCCCCCCTGCGGACTGGGAGCCAGGCTGAGAGTAGAAGGCCCCTGCTCAGCCACACATGGGAAGTTTAACCCTGATATTAGTGGTATATTTGAAAGTGTCTGGAGCCATGGTGTGGTGTGTGTGTGTGTGTGTGTGTGTGTGTGTGTGTGTGTGTGTGTGTGTGTATTGAAAGCAGAACTGTAAGGAGATAGACTATGTGTGTGTATAATTATAAAAGCTACCACCCAGACACTTCTAAATCAGTCACATATAGCATCTCATTAAATCTGCATGAGAACCTTGTGGGGTAGTGGCTATTACTGTCTTCGTTTTGTAAATGGAAACCTGAGGCACAGAGTGGGCAATAACTTACCCAAAGTCACACAGCTAGGCAATGACACAGCCAGGATTTGAGCCCAGGCAACTGGCTCTAGTATCTGTTTTTTTATCTACTCCACTATCTGATTGACAAGATACTTGCACGCTCCACAGATCTACACACATATCATCTCCTATGGAAATGAGTATCCCTATAAGGCAAGCAGCTGGAGCAGATTTACCCCATTTTACAAATGAGGTAAACACAGGCTCAGAGAGATCATCTGATTTTCCCAGCCACACAGCAGATAGAAGCAGTGAGACTCAGAGCACACAGCAGGGGATATTTAAAGTGCCATTTCTTTGAGGGCTGCATGGGGATACTCTTTCTCTTCTACCACTTATTTGGCCCTCCGTAAGTGTAAGATCCCACATTCAGTTCATACAGAAGAAAGGGGATGTGGCTGGGTAGTGCTTGGAGAACTGGGGAGCTTGGATCTGCAGTGGGACATCTTTGGTGGGGTAACATGCAGGGGTGCTACCTTGTGAATATCCCATTAACATGCAAGCAAGGGCTTAGCAGGTGGATGCATGGCACAGTGAGGACACAGGGTATGTGCCATTGGAGGGCCCCCATCTGTTAAGAGGATCATGGGTGGTCCATCTGGTCCATCAAAAATGCCTCTACTTAGAACCCCCTTATCTTGTCATAAAATGGAAGTACTGCTTCAGCTTCCCCTCCACAAGACCAAAATATCCTGCTTCTGAGAGTGTTGAACCCCAATGTCAATCTAAGAGCCCTTGTCCCTGGAGACATACCTGGCTGGAAAGCCTTGGAAAAGAGCCCAGCTCTGTGCCGGGTACTATCCACAGCACATGCCAAGCACACACATGGCCATGAGTCAGGAGTGAATGGAATGGACTGGCATCCACATGAAAATATGTTAGGTAAAACACAGGGGGCCCAGACAGGTATTGACAAAATAAATTCCTCTGAATTTAAGCGCTGATCTCACTTCCTCCTGAGAAGACTCCTCTATTCAGGGCTTATAAGTTGTGGGGATTGAGGGAAACTCACCACATGGGTGAGAGTCAAGGAAAGGTGGGTGTCTGAGGGAAGAAAGTGGAGTATTTCCATCTAATTGAATCTGTTCCTTGCCACTGTCCTCACAATCCAGGTCTAGCCTGCACATGTGCACGAAAACAAGGCGATAAATAAATGGCCATGCCAAGTTCCAGGGCAGTCTACAAGCTTGGGGAATGAATTGATGTTCTCCCCAGGAAGATGTCAAGATGAAGTGTAATAGTTAATAAAGGCTGATTGTGCACACACAGCTGGGGCCAGCAAACAGAGCGAGCGGAGGCCGGCCTGGAGGCTCATCCTATTCCCAAACAGCCCTCCCCACAGTGGTGATCACAGGCTGATTAAATCAGACTTCTCCACAGCGGATCCAATTAGGGGGATGCAAGAGGCTTGGACGTTACCAGTGACTGCACAGAGCATGTCAAGAAATCCTTAATTCTCTCCAGTTTGCTTTCCTTGGCACAGGGTAGTGGGGTAGTGGTTGGGGGATGAGGGTAGGACTCCAGAGGAAAGTAGAGCATCGGACCATCAGCACTTGGGATAAGTCCCCATGGAAATCACTCTCAAGCATTATAGCAAGAAAGGAAGAGGAGGAGGCAAAATTGCTGCCGTGGAGACCTGACCAGCTTCTAGCTGAAGAAGCCCACACACGGGATGGCTCAGGAAAGTGCTTAACATAAACAGCAGCACCAGCACAGGTCTTACAAAAGTAGAGGATAATTCAGAAATCATTGATATTGGGCTTTAGAATGTATTGATTTTCCTCCAAGAAGATTTACCTACCTAATTCTACTTGGCTTAAGCAAGTAATAAAAATACGTTTGCGTTTCTTGATTACATTTAGACTGGCAGCAAGGGGCAGGGAGTCTCCAAATCCTGGTGGCTGGGTAGAGGAAGGTACTTTGGGTTTGCAACTTGTCTGCAGAGAGCTGTGAAAATGGACAATGAAAACTGACTGGCAGATAGACAAACAGTGGTCCCGAGAGGCTAGACCCAGTCAGGTTGTCTCGAGAGGCTGCCTGGAGGAGTTCTCTAACTTTGGAAACAAGTACAGAAACTTACAGCCTATCCAAATGTTTCCCCTTCCATTTCCCACCTCCAGATGAAGGTAAACAAACAGCATTTGTCTCCTTAACTCACAGAAAAGGCTACCCATTCTGCAGGAGTGATTGCCTTTTAGTTTGTTGTATCACACCTCAGGTCTTTGAATCAATTCAGCAAGTCTGCCAAGCCCATAGTGATGCTCAATGTAAGGGCCACAGGAGCAGCATCAGGCAGCATCCTGAATGATAAAAGGCATGTACTGTGTAAGAGAAGAAGACCCTTTGACAACGAGAGCAGAACATGTGCATCCATGTGAGTTGTCTGCTACTGTGATCAGCCTGGATGCTGTGGGCCTGTTCTGAAGTTGCTGTAGTTGCTTCTCCAGGAGCTAGTTCATGCACATGTTGAATTTCCTGCATGATAGAAAATCCTCATCCTCAGAGCATTTTTCCTTCCAACTTTGCCAGAAGAAGGACATTGATGTGTAAGGCGTCTCCTCGAACCTCTATGTATTAATGGATAAGCCATGCGTTTGGGGTGAGGGAAAAACGGCCACTTGGAAATCTAGTGAGTGCTCCTAAGGGAAAAGCTACTGGCAAAGCCTCGGTGATGTTGCTATTGTACCCCAAACTCTACAACGGGGACTTCCTGTAACAGAACCCCTGGGCTGCTCCGATTGAAACAGAACCCACGGGCTGTTTAGTTAGGGACCCGATTGCCCACTGCCAGAATTATAACTCTGAATACCAGAGTTTGGTGAAAAGAAAAAGAATTGTTTATTTACACATAGTCCTGCCTCCCCCTCCCAGACCTGGCCAGTCTTAGGAAAGTCAGAAACACCGTTTCCCTACTTCCGAGGCACAGTTCAGCTTTACCAGTAGCTGCCAATCACTCAGTTCTGATTGGGGAGGTCCTTTCTGTGCTGTGGTGCCCTCCAGCTCTCAATGCAGGACCGCCTTGATTCTCAGCCTCCTTGTAAACGGTCTCAGCCTCCTTGTAAACTGCCTTCTTCCTGTAAACTGCGCGGATCTCCTCTCCTTCTCAAAGCAGCCTGGCAAGAGCTTTTTCTTTAAGCAGCCTGGAGACCCCTTCTCCAAGCCACATGGAGGAAGCCCACAAGAGCCAGAGTGAGGGCGTGAGGGCCAGAGAGAGCATGAGAGAGGGAGCCTCCTAGAGCCAGAGCCAGCCCAAAATGTCCGCACCTGCTTCTCTCTTCCTCCCTGCTTCCTCTCTCCCCCTGCGTCCTCTCACGCAGTGGGTGTTGCAAACCGTCCTGACCATTCACAGAACCCTACGTAGGCTCTGTAGGCTCCTTCCGTACCAGCCCACAGTCCAAGATCCCTCCCATCTTCCTGAGTCTTGGAGGTAAAGCGGATCTTTGCAACAAAGTTTCCAGCCACTAGCTCCAGGCATGCAAGGGCATCCTGAAAGCTGCTTCCTGCTCCCTATCTCCCAGCGGCAAACTCTGGAGTTTGTTTTTGGACTCCCCTGTTTCTGTAACATACCTGCCTCTTTCCCTAAAGGGCACTGGGCCAGGAGGCAGGAGGCCAGGAGTCAGTCACCCTGTGTGTCACCCAGTAGTCAAGTCCTTCAGCCTCTGGGAGCCCTGGATCCCCCATCTCCAAACTGAAGGAGTCAGACTGGATGTTACCCTACTTTTCTTTTGACTTGAAAGACCTGCCATGCTGCTAGATAAACCCACCTGCCCCCGGTGCCCCTCCCTCTGACTTTCTAAAACTGTGGCCACAGGGCTTCTATTTTAATTTCCTTTTATGTTCCAGGATCTGAGCCTTGCTTTTGACTGACTGTAGGTGTAATAGAATTTGTATTTTCTCAAAATTTAATTACTAGCAGTAAATGATCAATCAATCCATTGATTAACTCTTTATTGATTCCCCCTGACATGGCTCTGAGACAGTGAGGCTGCAATTGGAACACAACCCTTTGGTAATTGGCTTATCCTGCCAGGCGCACAGCCTCTGTGAAAAGGCATTTGGGTCTTGGTAAATGACTTTTTATCTAAGTATTTATTTCTCAAATACCCGGGCTGCTGTTGGGAGATATTTATCGTGTGCACTGGGCTTAGCAGGTAAGCCCTGAGAGGTAAACAAGACTCTGCATGGCCACCTGACATCCAGTGCACGAGATTCAGGCCCTTAAACCAAAGGTCCAGGATAAGTCATTTCACCTCAGCGCACCTCTGGTAGCCACTGTGTAAAAAGAAACTGTGGGCCTCTGCAGTTTCTAAGGGCTCAAAGTCTTACCTTTGATTCTAACTCTCTGCTTCACAAACAGTCCAGCTTAAAGAGATGATAATTTGCATATCAAACACTGCCGCAGGCTCAGGTTGCCCAGGTGCTTCCCTCTCAGGGTAGATGTGGATGGGTTGGTGCTCTGAAGTGTTAGCGTTAAGTGCATTCCCTCTGCTTGGCACAGGACACAGGAAACTGGCCTTGAGGTTTCCAGATATGCACCACTGGGTGTGTGCAGCGAGCTCTCAGTTAGCTCTCAGTTATCCACGTGGAGAGGAGCATGGGGAAAGGAATCCCAGTCTGACTTCCTCGGCCACCCAGGCCTCTGGACTTCTCCCTTTCTGTCAAGTTATTGGATGTCCAGGAAGGCAAATTTCACTGTCAACATCAGGAAAATGACACTAGGAGACAGATCTGTGCTTTCCCTCCCTGTGCCTCTACAAAACCTTAATGGATTCTAAAGTCAAGAAGAAAGGACCTTCGGAATATCTGTTGGTTTTCAACATCAGAGGAGGGCATAAAAATAACTAGAACACACTGGAAGTAGGAACAAAATGTCACCCAAACACAGTTGCGAAGCTCTTGTCCTGTCCCAGGGAGTGCGCTCGTGCCTCAAGGACGAGTTGCTGCCTCTCCCTGGACGAGCATGCTGGCCTCTGACGGGGGTCCCGTCCACACTCATTGCAGTCAGAACCTCCTTGTGCAGTTTGAATCTGAGTCTGTCCCTTGTTTACAAATCTTTATTCAAGGGGTTTCCAAGCTCCAGAATCAACTCCCAGCTTCCTGCCATGACAAACAGGGCCTGTCCTCATCCAGCCAAGGTGCCGTGTGCCTCCTGCCCACTCACCTTTCTGCAATGCACTCAGCAGGTATTCAGTATCTACTGGAGTGAATAAATTAATGAATGAGTAGGTGTGGTTTTGAACAATAAGAAGTTGAGGCACAGAGAGCATAATTAACATTATGGGGAGGTGACTTCTTAAGTTTTTTCTTCCTTCCTGAAGGCTGGCGAAGGTCCCTGCAGACCAGGAGTCAGAAAGGTTCTCTTCTTTAAAGAGGGTCCATCACAGGCTTGGCCAGGCCATCAGACTGAGCATGATATTTCCAGTGTTAAATCCAGACGTCACACTGGAGCCCAAAGGCCCCCCTGGTCTGGTCCTTGTCACTCTCTGACCCCATCTCATGCCACAGCCCCCTTGCTCATTGAGCTAAAGCCACACTGATCTCCTAGTTTCTCAGACAAACCAGAGATTTTTATAGACACAACCACCCCCGTGTCCTGAGCCTTTGCATGCGCTGTTCTCTCTGCCTGGAAAGCTGTTCCCTACATGCTTCACATTTGGCTCTATCTGATCCTTCAGGTCCCAGTGTAAATGTCATCTTCCTCAGTAAACGTGCTTTTCTGATTTATCTAAAGTAGCCCTTGTCCATTGTTGTCCATCTTCACTCCCTCGCTGGTTCTGCCCTAACACTCTGTCATTTGCTGCTATGGTTTTTATCTGGTGTGCCTGACGAGGCTAAAGCCCCCTTTGCACTAGGACCGTGTCTGTCAGTCTGTCTTGGGCACTGGTGTTTCCCCAGGGTCCAGAACAGTGCTTGACACTGAACAGTTGTTGAGTGAACAAATGCGCCAACATAGAAGGCTTGGACTGGGAGAAACCACGTCTGCCCAGGCCTGCCTCCATCTCTCAGACTCACTCAGCCCAGGCCGATGGGGACCCTAAAGGTCTCCCAAGGCTAGATGCCACAGCCAGCCATGGGAGGCAGAGCCTTCTCAGAGCCAGCCCCAGGGCCCTGCCCCCACCATCTGACCACCCTGGTGCCTTCCTTGGCCTGTGTTGCCAGAGCCATTGAAGCTGCCCTTCAGTGGAAGACTTGTCTTTGAGGGCTGCTCTCCCCAGCGGGGAGCCCTTTGGCTTTCTGCTTTTATGTGGGGAATTTTTCCTGCTGGATTGACTGTAATTGTTGGATTTGCATTTGGTACACCTGCAGCAAGAGGCCCTGGGGGCACCTAAGCCTTTGGGAATCAATAAGAATAAACAAATATATTCATAGGAGGGGGACCTGGAGAGGAAGGGCGGCTTGTAAAGAAGGAACAAAACTATTCAGAGTGCCAGGCTTACCCAGCAGCAGCAGAGGACCCGTTCCCCTCCCCCCTCTCCGCCCCCCACCAGACTGACACCAACCTCTGTGCCAAAGTACCCGCCTTCTATTACCACAGTGAAACTGAGATTGTAATTTCAGTGCTAGCTTGAATGGATTCATTTTTTAAATTAACTCCAGCATTGGGATTTTAGGCAAATTGGCTATTATTGGAGCTGCACTCCTCTCCTCTCCTCTCCACTCCCCAAACTTGGAAGTGGCCAGAACAACATGAGGGAGATGGCACTGAAGGCAGAGGTGGCTGGTGTGAACCAGGTGACCCTGCAGTCAGATGGAAGCCAGGACCAGAGCAAGGGAGAGAGGGCAAAGCATATTCTGCCCGGACTCGGTGCTGCTTGGGGACTGCGCAGGTGCCTTCCTAGGCGCCCCAGCCAGTGTCCCACAATTAGAAGGGGATCTGGCCAGCCCTGCAGATACCCACTGGGCTCTAGTATCATGAGGCAGGAAATAATCAATGGTACGTTGCGTTCTACAGTTTACAAGGTGCCTTTACACGCCCTCTTGTGTAAGCCAGTTCTTGCTCAGAGCTTGCACCAGACTCCCAAGATGGCAGCCACTCTGGCCTGAGCTTATCCCATGGGATCTGTAGACTGCAAAGTACCCTGCAGAGAGGTGTGAGGCATAAAGTCGCTACCAAGGCCAGATATCATGTTCTTAGCCAACCTTTGTGGGCCTGTTTCCTCATCTAAATCATTAGTTCCCATGAGGACAGCTATCTTATTCAGCACTATATTTCTTCTGCCAAACCTGGTATGCAGTAGACAGTTATGTATTTTTTATCCTCACTCGAGGATATTTCCATTGATTTTAGAGAGAAGAAGGGAGAGAAAGAGAGAGAAACATTGATATGAGAGAGATGCCTCCTGTATGCACCCTGACTGAAGCTAGGTATATACTCTGACTGGGAATTGAACCCTCAACCTTTTGGTGTACGGGATGACGCTCCAACCAACTGAGCCACTGGCCAGGGCTAAAAATATCTTAAAAGGAATGAATAAATGAAAGAAAGAAAATTCGGATAATAGTAAGTACCTGCTAGGGTTGTAATAGGAATAAATGAGATGATATGAGCACATAATAAATGCCAAAGGTGCTTGGTTATATAGTTCTCATGGAGGTTAACTTAACTGCTCTAACATCAGACACCTAGTGAGTCATAGATCTTATGGCGCTAGGTCTCAATATCCCTTCTTCTCCAGTGAAGGAATTATAAAAATGAATATGATTTTGGTGTGTTTGGACACAGGGTTGCTCCAAGACAGGAAGAAGGGCTGGAAAACACATGAGTAGGAAGCAGCGTCCCTCCTGCATTATGGAGGATGACGGCAAAGGAAGAAAAGGGTGCCTGGCCTGGGGTTCCTAGGTTACTGAGCACCCTGCAGCAGCTGTTGACAGACATTGCTCTGAACGTACCTAGCTGCTGGCTCAGCTAAGGTGAAGCCAGGATGAATGGGGATGAGGAACTTCGCTGTCATGGGTCCATGCACTGATTCTTTCAAAGGGAGCTAGAGGCCTTCAAGAATGTCGAGTCTCCCTTACTGCACTGTGTATTCTCATTAGCATGCACACTGGGCTAGTGGGAAACAAGTCTACAAACCTGTGAGTACTCATAAGGCTTGCCAACCAAAAATTTAATGTTTATTAGAGGTTAAACAGTGTGTGAGGTACTACTTTTTAATTGAGATGAAATTCCCTTAAAGTGCTGAGTACTTTTTATACATGCCCTTATGGCTCCAAAACAGCAATTCAGGGTAGGTGTGGATATACCTATTTCTGCTGAAGGAAAAACTGAGTCTCAGAGAGATTATGTTACTTTCCCCAAGTCACACAACAGGGAGATGTCATAAGAGGCACTGGAACATAGATTTGTCTGAATCCAAAGTCCATACCTTTTCTATCATGCAAGTTATAAATGTATATATTTATATAAATTGTGGAATAAATTTAAATACCTGCTCATAAAACCTGTCACCAGCCAGTATGTCCTTGAGCACAGCCCCTCGTGGGCCCAGGCCTTTGGCTCCCTGCAAGCCTCAGCTTGCAGCCCCCTTAGCTGTTTGCCTATAGAGAAGCCACCGTTCCTCTCCGTAGCCTGAGTCTTGGTCCCTCCCTCCGTCCATCTGCTCTCCCTGCATCCTGCAGCTACACTTTCTCTTCCCGGGCCCTGGCCCTCTGTCCTACAGTTTCCTCCTGGCTGCCCTGAGCTGCAGCATTTTCCGGAATGCACTGTTGTGTATCAAATGTTTGGTGTTTGCCACTTCACTGTACTTATTACAGCTCAGTGAAAACACTTGTGCTTTTTGGAAGAGCAGGGGGGGAATAGATAAATGTTTTAGTCATACAATAAATAGTGTAGTGTGGAAAGATGTTCAGAAAACAGTGTTCTGGGTTTTGCCAGGAGGTATGTTTCCTTCCTTCCTTCCCTCCTTCCTTCCCTCCTTCCTTCCCTCCTTCCTTCCTTCCTTCCTTCCTTTCTTCCCTTCCTCCACAGCCCCTCTTTATTCAGCTCAATACAGAACACCTCCCACCAGGGATCAGAGGAAAACAGCTCTGTTCCAAGAGAAGGGGGAGATTAAACTGTTGAAACTAAACAAATCAGTCCCTGTAGAGAAATGGCAGAGGGGAGGGGACAGCCTTGTTGGGCTGGCCCTTGACAGTGATTTGGGGACTGAAAGAGAGAGAGCTTTCTGGAAGAGTCTGGATTTTATCCATTCTGAAAGGGAGTGGGAGAGGAGTGGAAACACCATGGACAGGAAGAACTCCCTGGAAAAGGAGGGTTGGGATGAGTCTAGCCCCTTTTTCTCTCAGTCCAGCCATGGAGCGAGCTCCCAGGAAAGGCTGGCCAGGTCCTGCTTGTGCAATTTGAACAAAAAGGCAAAGGCACTGATGGGGGACAGCTCCAAGGTATAGGGTCCTGGCAGCCAAGCTGGATAGCCAAAAGCAGTGGAACCAGAGGCAGAGCCCAGATCATGGTAGAGGTGCAAGCCACAGTCTAAACCCCTGTAGGACAGTGGGAGCAAATTATTGGGAAGGTAAGCGACAAGATCAGGTGCACCAAGAAGCTGAGCAAACTCTCAGGACCGAGTCTGTGAGGTGACAAGGGCATGGGAAACCAGCTTTTTAGTGTTATCAAAAGTATTGTTCAGGAATGGATCTTATGATGAAAGATGCCTCATTTTTCCAGCTACTCTGGGCCTCAGAGTTTCCTTGGGTTTAACCAGATGAGACAGAGGCCTCTTCCATCTCTAGGCAAGTGCATATGGAAAGTCAAAGGCAATGGTACCACTGATGGGCCTGACGTCAGGGAACCAGATGAACCCTTGGCTTTTTATTTGTAGGTCCACAATTTTTACAGTGTGATCTGGCAAGCCCAAGCATAGGAATCATCTGGAGCTGAAATTAAAATGCAGATTTCTTGTCCCCATTCCAAACCTACTGAATCTGAATTTTGGGTGTGGCGCAAGAATCTGTACTTTAAATAAGCACTCTGGGTGACTCCTAGTTACGCGAATTTTGATAACCCCTGTTAGGAGCTACAATTTTTACCTATGGTTGGAAAGAGGTTTCCTAGAGAAGGTCTCTACTACCTACTTGAAAGCTGATTTCCCTGTGTAATTTAATATTATCCACTTGATGATCTAAAAACATTGATTGAGCTTCTGCTGTGAGCAAGGTGTGTGCCAGGGGCTGGTGCCTGGAGTCACAGATACAGAGAGTTTTAGGGTGGAGGGGACCTCAAAGCTTATCTGGCAGGCAGAGAGAGCCTCTTTTATGGCTTCCTTGATGATTGGTCATCCATGAACTCTCTGCTCTGTGACACCTCACAAAGTCCATGGGTGGCTGGCTTGTAGGTCCCACTTCAGCATCCAGGCACATGGGCCAAGTCTCCCGTCTTATACGTGACAGCCCTTCAGAGTTTGAAGCTGGCTGTTATGTTCCCTTAAAGTCTCTTTTCCAAATGGGTAGCTACCACTTCCATGGAAGGAAGGGTTTGTCCAGATCTCATCTTTCTGCTTTCCCTTTTTGGTGTACTTAAGTTTGTGACTGTCCTCCTTAAAGAGTGTCCACCTTACTCCTAGAAATATGTTGACCAGCAGAAGGGGGACTGAGAGACACTCTCTTCCCCTTTTCTGGACACAGACCAGCCTTTGCCTTGGAAAGCGGCCTTTAGAGGAGGGAGGCTGGTTCCCACTATAACAGGTTTTGGGGATAAAAGGACTTCTGAAAAAGGCAAGAAACAAGTGTATACAGACCACTCCAAGCCTTCCCTGCTCCCAGTGCTGAGTCTCACTTGCTCAGAGCTCATGTAGCAGTATCTGGCCTTCAAGGAACCATCTGCCTGGCTTCAGCCAGCAGGTGGGTCGCAACCCTAGCCATATTGGAAGGCACTAACTCTCTGGTTTGACTCCTGCCACTCTTCTTCATAGGCCTAGTCTCCGTGACTCCATTAGTTACCATCTGACATCCCTAGCTCTTGCCCTCCACCAAAGCAGTGCCAGGATAAAGATACTCATTACCAGGGAAGGGAAAAAGGGAGAAAACTACCCATTGATGAAGAAAAGCCACTGTGGGGACCATGCCCTGATCATCTTCTGTGACCTTGGCCTTGAGGAGGGGATGTAGGAAAGATGTAGGAAGACCAGGTGGCAGGCGAGGAAAATGATTTGAGCAGTGGCATTTGGTACTGATTGGAAGGGAGAGAGTCTGGGGCTGGGGAGGCTTCATTATAATAATTGTATCCCTCCCCTCTAGTTACGACCTTGCAGAATATAACTTGATGTTTGTAATGAGCCGTAATTAGACAACCACCAAAAGTTGTGGTAAGTAGAATGAATGCAAAACCCAGGCAGCAACAGTATTCTCTGTTGGTGTGCACCTGCTGTCTTCTCACTTTCCTCCTCCCTTGTGACGGAAGCCCAGGGGAAGGCCTTCCATTGCCAGGTCCACCTCTGTGGCTGCTCCGTGATTATGCGGCCAGGGCTTGTGGCCCTCTGAGGTGCCGCTCTCCTCTCTGGTTCCCAGCCCTGGGATTTCCTCCTGCCATTTGGGTCAAGTCCTGAAATCATCATCCCTGACAAGGTGGAGTACAACTCTAGGATTCTGGGTCCCAAGGAGGAGAGTCCAGGGGCTGGGCCCCCACAGCACCCCTCTTCCCTGGCAGATTGGGAGGACTGATGCCCAAGATAGCACAGCTAGGAAGCAATTGATAATGTAACATATCACCTCTTCAGCACGGTTTGCCTAGAACAAAAGCACAATCCCTAACTCAAAGGGACTCTTAATGAAAGAATTTTGTATTAAAAATATATGTATAATATGTATTATAAATGTGTAATGTAATGGGATAGGAAGATATTTGGGGGCAAGGGGTCTTTCTCAAAATTAAGCCACAAAACTGCTTCTAGATACAGTTCACTAGAATACATCTATCTCCTCTCATGCAAGTGTTCCATGGGCATGAGGTGCCCTAACAGAATCCCACACGGCCAACATGTACAGGCACCTGTGTAATGCTAATAATGGTGAATGGTGCCCTGATCTCTCTTGCCAGCTGGGCCCCAGGGATGGAGCAAGTTTGAATGTTTACAACATTTACATTTTAATTAAGTTCCTTTTTGGACTCTCCAGAGTTTCCATGAATCTATTAGTACCTGCTACTGCCTCCCTTTTATGGCAAAATTATTTCAGAGGATGGAACCTATACTAAGGCTTTGCTGCTGCAGCTTATCAAATGAGTCCTCATAGAGACTCAATGAGCAGGGAAGGAACTCAGAGATTACCGGAGCCATCCTGCCAGATGAGGAAACAGGCCTGGAGGGGAGGATCATTTGCCTGAGGACACATGGACTCTGGCAGACCTGGGCCCTCAGTTCAGGCAGGCTCTTCTCAGTGCTTTAACATTAGATCAGGATACCGGCTCCTTTCAAAGCAGAGGAATTGGGGAGGGCCAGGCTCTTGGTAGTTTCAGTCTTCTGTTCCTGTCTTATGGCTTTTTTCTGTGGGACTGGTGTCCTGGAAGGGGACTCAGAGAGCCTACTTCGGTAGTTAAGCCATTTCTGTAGCCTGCGTCAAGAAGGAGAAATAGAGGGGAGAGAGTAAGAAACAGGGAAGGATGAAAGGAAAAGAGAGAAGTGGTTCTGGGTGTGATAAGGACAGGGTGTGGGGCAGCAGACGAGGTGCTGGGCACTTCAGGGAGCTCAGGAGCTGAGGTGCTGTGGCCAGATCAGTCCTGAACCACCCCACGGAGTCAAGCCCTCGCTGCCTCCCCAGGCAGTGCCTAGGGAAGCTAGCAAGGTCCACAGACTGGTGCCTTTGGACCTCAGAGGGGCCTGTGGTTAACAGTGCAAATGTCTTGGCCAGGGGCTAGATCAGCCAAGGTGTTTTGGAAGACACTCTCATTCCACTAAAGAGGCAGGAAACCAGATTTCTGGTCTCAACTTCTTTATCACCTAGGTGGCCTTGATCAAGGCCCCTAACCTCTGTGGCCTTGGTTTTTTTCTTGTTGCTAAATGAGAATATCATTATTGGCTTTATATTCTGTGGTAAGGCTTATATTAGATACACGTGAAAATGCCCCATAAACTAGAAAGCACCATAATAACATCTAAGTGCTGGGTGCAGTGGTCACTGTCAGGGAACCTCTCCTGTTACATTTACCTCTGATGCCAGGGAACATCATTTAGGCAGAGAGAGAAACAGTCTTTCAAATTCTACCTTAACTCCCAACTGCTTACCCCTCCAGGAACTCTGAAAGAGCAGCTGTGCGTCCCCAGACTAGGAGGGGCAGGGGACCTATTCCGTGAGTAGGCTGCCTGGGAGTCAGAAAGGAACCGTGGGGCAGTGAGGGAGAAGGCACTTATTTGCACTCTTAATTCTAGGGTAGTGTGTCTCTAAGTCAGAACTGCCCCCAGTCTGCACGTAGGACTGGCTAGAGAAGCAAAAGGTCTGATCTTCACCAGATGGCCCAGGAATGCCCAGTTAGCTAATTTTTGCTCAAACAACACAAGTAAGAAGTGTCTGGACACTGGGATGCTGGGGGGAAAGTGCAGGTTGTTTCATGGGGTTAATTTGCAGCTAAGCAAACCAGTTTGCCTAAGGAGAGTCTTCCACACTTGAAATGTGTTTATCCTCATCTTGGCCTATTACTTGCCTCTTCTTCTGCCTGAATGAATTGTCTAGGGGCCAACTCCAGCTTTTGTCACTCTTATGAGATTTTAACCCTTTGTTGGTTCAGGTCATTGCTGTAGACGCACTCTTGGGTGGGGTGTTAGCTTTTCATGAGCCCAGCCAGAAAGAATATGCTCTTCGAAAAGATAACACTCTGCCAGTGTTCACTGTAAGACCTCAGCCAATCTCAGATCTCATTCTGAAGAGACAGGTTTCGGTTCTTGCTCTCCCAGTAAACTGGCAATGTGACTTTGGGCAAGTCATAATCTTTCTGGGCTTCAGTTTGGCAACCTGTAAAATGAGGAAGTTGAATTTCATTGCCCTGAAAAGGTGGACCAGGAAAATGTCTTTGACCATCAAAACATAAGATAGAGGTGGCACCCCATCACCTGGGTGTGTACTGCCAAACCACTCAAGCTAAGACCATCTGACACTGTGCCTAAGATGAACATGTAGCAGAAGCTCCAAAGACCTTAGGGCTACAGACGGGGCACCACGGTGACTCCTGTTTATGCTTCAATTTGGGTCCTAAGAGAGGTTTGCATTCCATTCTGTGCTTGTTGTAAAGGTAGCCTCCCAGATCCACAGTCCTGTTACACCTTTGTTGCCAGTTAGCAGGCAGTTGCATTGTGGAAAGGCCATTGTTCTCACGTCGTGGGCTCATCGGCCTCCGTGCCAGCTGGCATTCTGTGAGCAGCCCAGCTCCAGGCCCAGCACTGGATGGTGCTGCTGGCAAAGGGCAGCCCTGGGCTTCTTGTGTGGCACCAGCGCACATCCTAAAATCACTCACTCCTTGACAGTCCAGGAGCAGAACACCTTTCCCAGAAGGCTTATTTTTGCAGAAGAAGAGCATGGCAGACTAGTTATTGATCACAATTCCAGAATCTCAGGGTTAAAAGAGGGCCTTAAAAGGTCACTAATTTACCCCTTTCTTAATGCTAATATCTCCCTCTGTAATCCAGGTGCCCTTTTTTTTTTTATTTAAGATTTTATTTATTTATTCTTAGAGAGAGGGGACAGGAGGGAGAAAGATGTAAGAATAGAACATCGACTGGTTGCCTCCCACATGCCCTCATCCAGGCACCAGGCTGACCAGGAATCGAACCAGCAACCTTCTGGTTTGTGGGACGATGCCCAACCCACTGAGCCACACAAGTCAGGACCAGCTGCCATTTATAACGTGCGTCCTACCAGCTTTCCAAAAGGAGTTGGGTTTGTTGAGGTTACAAATGAAGTTGGAAAAGGAGATCCCTATAGATAAAAGGATGGGATGTAGAGGAGATAGTTTTGCCAGGGATTTAGGTTTAGATGGTTATGACACTGAACATTAAATTCAACTTGGAGCTTTTTTTGACAGCAAAAGCAAAAATGGAAATACGATTGTTATATGGGTGTCTGACAAAAGGACTCTGGCAGGAGAGACACTCTTTCCTCTGGTACTGAATTTTAAAGCAGGTCACATCCATCTACTGGCCAGGAAAGGTGACCCTAGCCAGAGGCGGATTTAACAGCGGGTGCACCGGGCGTGTGCCCTGGGCCCCGACTTCTGAAGGGCCCTGCAAAACCCCAACTTTACACTTTTTTTTAATGACACCAAGTTTAGTTTCATATGTGCAATTTTAATTACACACAAGATTACAATCAGCAATAAAACTTGATAGTATGTTTATATTTGCTTATTTTCATTATTTCATTACTATGCTGCATAGGCCCCACGTGGCTGTGCTACCGCTCATCGGAGCAATAGAATCATATTTGCTACTCTGTACTTACAAAGATTCTCCAGCAGTGCACACTTACAATATACGCAAATACGCAGGGATGTAAATTAGTTTATGGATATGTACTTGTTTCATTTACCGTTTTAAAAATAGTTTTCTGTGCATATAAATAAATATTCAGGTAAGTTGAAATTATATTAAAATAAAATTAATTCCTATTGTTGAAATTATATTAAGATAAATTAATTCCTGTCGTTACATGAGCGCCTGGATTTTTGTAGTTTATGAATAATTTTTGAATTTTAATTAATCATTAATTTATTGCACTATAATGAAACATTTCTTCTCTAATATTTTAATAATTCAGACTTAAATTTTATATATATTTTTTCATTGGCAGCTAGAAAAATGAAAAGACATCAAAAGTTTGTGATTATTATTATGCTATTATGAATATTATACATATATTCCAACTTTATTGGAAATAAAACCTTAATAGTACATAATATTTTTTATTTATTTAAAAATATGGTTAACATGTATTTTTATTTTCCCTGTCTCTCTCTCTTTTTTTTAAGAGGTCTAATATTTTCTTCTGCCCCTGGGGCCTCAACTGACCTTAATCCACCTCTGACCCTAGTAGTTATGAGTTTCTGTTTCCCTTTTCTTACTTCAATGCCCTTATGTTCTGAGAGAGTCTATACAACTTCTCAGGGCTTTCTCGGATTGGTTCACTTTTCTGTTTCTTCTTTCAGGATCCCACTGAGTTGTATGTGGGCCTGAGGTCCTGGGGAGCAAGTTCCCCTTTGGAAATCCCACGGGCTTTTGAGCGTCTGGAAGGAAAGTGCTTGACTTGGGCTGTCGATGTCGATGGACAGGCAGGGCACGGGCATTGCCTGCAAGGCTGGTGTGACATGTGGTGCTTCTGTCACTGTGCGTCTTGCAGCCCACATAGACCCACTTGTTTCTAGCTGCTGTGAAGTACCCTTATGTGATACAACAACTCAGCTCGTCTTTATTTTTCTTCTCTAAGAGCAATGGGTACATTTATGGTTCTCCATATAATTAGTCAATAGCTACCAGATGGTATCACACTGGCATCTCCTAGAAAGTTTCCAGATCCTCAGGGCGGCCCAGAGACATTTGAGGACCATGTATGTGTACCTACCACCATGTGGCACTGTGCTGGACATAGTCTGAGCACCATTGCTAGACTTTACGTCTGTGTTCTTCAGAGTCTGTGTAGTATGGTGATTATGACCACAGACTCTAGAGTCAGACTACATATGGTTGAGATCCCAGAATTCCCACCAACTTGATTTTATGTCCTGGGGCACATTTCTTAACCCCTCTGAGCCTTAATTATTTCATCTATAAAAGGGGAATAATAGTAATGTCTATCCTACTGGGTAGTTGAGAAGGATAAATATAGATAGGTAGATAGATAGATAGACAGACATAGAGATATTTAGACATTTAGAACAGTTGTCCTTAATACATAGTAAATGTCATATCAGTATTTACTATTACTCTCATCCTCAGAATATCTCAGTGGTGTAGACGTATTTCCATTTTACAGATTATGAAACTGAGGCTCCTAGAGCTAAGTTCCTTGTCAAAGACAACAATACTATTAAGTGGTGAAGCTAGCATTGGGATCTGATTCCGCCTTACTCTAGACCTTGAATCCCAGTTCTGATGAACGTGAGCCGTCAACCCCTTGTTCCACTTTTTGAGACAGTAGGTGGACCATTTCCCGTGTCACAGTCATGCTGCACACTGCCAGCTCTGCACCAGAGCACTGACCAGGGGCTGCTTCTCATGGGGTGGGGCAAGGCATGGTGGTCTCAGAAGCTGTGACACAGGGAACTGAGGGGTAGTGCTAAGGCCAGGCTCCTCCTGTACCCAGGTTTGCCTTTCAGCCTAAGCCCTTCAAAACATGCATCCTTTCCCCCAGTGTCCCACAGGGACTAGGGCAGTTGGTAAGATTGCCCTCTACAGAGCAACGGTTTTCAGGATGCTTAGGTGCCCATGGGCTCTCTGGCCCCTGGCAGAAGGCCTGAAGGGGCTAGAGTATGGGTTAGATTTTTCCACCAACTTTGCTTTAGATAGACCCAGTTAAAAATCCTACCTCTGCCGTTTACTAGTTGTGTGACCTTGGGCAATATACTTCTCTGAGCCTCACTTTCCTCATCTATAAAATAAGATGATAATATGTACCTCATAATGTCGTTTTAAGTATTGAACCATAATACCTGTAAAGTCTATGCCCATAATAAAAGGGAAGCTATTTATTATTGTTGCTGTTTTTATCTGTAGTATGATTATTATCATTATATCCTGCTGCCTCCAGAATTCAAAACCTTGAAATAGCTAGCCCTCTTCTGCCTATACCTACTCGCATCCTGAACTTGGGCATACCCAGATCCCATGACACAGAGGCCTTGACTGTTGCCTGCATGTGTGGGTCCCCCTGCACATGGATCCCAGTATCAAGGTATGAAGATGGCAGCTGGGGCTGCAGGCCTGAGTGTGTGCTGGAGCCTTACCCAGGAGTGGCTGCAAGGCTCGTGGCAATGGCTCAACCTTGGGCTGTTCACTCAGAGTTTGGAAAGGGAAATGTGCTGGCAGCTGCTACAGTACCTGGACACCTGGCAATGGGGTTGGGAGGCAAACATAGGAGAAAGGTTTTCTGTTTTGAGGAGGTTGTTGCATCTGATCCCATATTTTACAACCTCAAGTAGAGGTGAGGAGAAATGCCATTCCAGGTGGCCTCACCACGGCACCTGAGTAAAGCTTTGCCTTCTCTTGTAGCTGTTTCTGTGTCGTCTCCGTGCCCTCTGTGCCACAGAGAAATATTTGGGGGAGGGGGGTCCTGGTCAAGAACAGGACCATCCTAGCTATGTTCCTGATGGATCTACAAGGTTCCCTGCAACTTAACATTTTGCGAGACTCAGAGCCCATGACTGAAGAAGGCTGCAGCTTCCTGGAGCAGTGACATCTCAACAGTAAATCTTGCCCATTGGAATGCCTCTGCTCCTGTTCTACTTGCCAACATCCTTCCATTCCCCGGTTCCTCCCAACGCTCCTCAAAGGCAGGCAATGGTCTCCCCTGTCTCGTGCTTGGGCCGCAGGTTCAGAGAAGGAAGTGCCTTGTCCAATGACACAGAGCAACTGGAGGTGTATCCAGATGTCACCTGCATCTCCCAATGCCAGTTCAATGTTTCTCTCTTTTATTTTTTATAACAGGTTGATTGAGATATAATTCATATACTACACACTTCACCCATTTAAAGTGTACAATGCAGAGGTTTTTAGTCCATTCACCAATAGGTGCAACTATCACTGCAATTTTAGAACATTTTCATCACCTCAAGAGAGAAGCCCTGCCCTTTACATAGCACCCCCAATTACTCCCCAGTCTCCCCTAAGCCTTAGGCAACCATCAGTCTGCTTTTTGTCTCTATAGGTTTGTCTATTTTGGACATTTCATATAAATGGAATTCCATAGTATGTAGTCTTTCGTGTCCTTTCACTTAGCATAATGTTTTCAGTGCTCATCCGTGTTGCAGCATGGATCAGTACTTCATTCCTTTTTATTGCTGAATAATATTCCTTTATATGGCATGCCACATTTTACTTGCCCATTTATCAATTAATGAATATTTGGGTTGTTTCCACATTTTGGCTATTATGAGTAATGCTGCTATAAACATTCATGTACAAGTTTTTATGCGGACATACGTTTTTACTTCTCTTGGGTATATGCCTAGAAGTAGAATTGCTAGGTCATATGGTAATTCTTTTTCTTTTATTTTAATTTTATTGTTGTTCTATTACAGCTGTCCCAATCTTTCCCTCGTCGCTCTCCCCTGCCACGCCCACAGTCAATCTCCACCCTGTTGTCCATGTCCACGTCCATGTTTAACCACTTGAGGAACCACCAGGCTGTTTGTCAAGGCCTCTGCGCCATTTTACGTTCCCATGGGCAGTGTGTGAGGGTTCCAGGTTCTCCACATCATCAGCAACATTGATACTGTGTTAAGCCCTGGCCTAGCTTCTGAGCAAGCAAGGGGCTCTCTGAGGAGGTAGGGATGAATGAGACCAGGCCAGTTTAGTTTAAATGGCAGGAGAGTGAGCTGGGAAGAGAGGGGTTAGAAGTCCCTCTGGAGAGCTCAGTGTCTAGCCTTCCAGGGGTCATCCTGGTATCAGGCTTGACCAAAGATCAGTACTGGCCTCCACTGTAGACCATCTGAAGTGTTGAAGCCAGGACATTGGATCCACTTAGTGGCTTGGAGAGAAAAATCACAAGGAAGGCGACTGTAGATTTATGTGCGGCTGATGGTGACTTTGGGATCACAGGTTCTATGTGCATGCCAACCACTTCCTTCCCAGACAGGCCTGGCTGGGACCCTGGGTGCCTGAGTGAGAGGGAAAAGCCCTGCTGTAGTTCAGGTAACTCAAACGTCTCAAGAATGACAGGGAGCTTGCTGGCTGTCGCGGGTAGTGCAGAGGTCGGGGTGGGAATGGCGTGTACTAATTTCATTCACATCTTCTCTCATCACCATTTGGATGCCAGGGTCATAGTTCCCCAAAGTTAAGCAAAGTATATGTTAAACGCTGAAGAACCTAGGAATAGGCTATCCTGGAGAGAGAAATAAAAACCATGTTGCACTGAGAAAAAGGCAGGGCATCATGGAGGGAGGATCTGACCCCAAGCGCTCCGGGCCTGTGAGAAGACCATGCGGGCCAGTCGTTAACTTCAGTGGGGGCCCAGAGGAGGGTGACGAGAAAGCAACCGGCCTCCCCCAGCCCTGCCCAGCACATATGGTTGTAAACATGACTTGGCATTTTTTTCACTAGTCTCTGTCCTTCGTCTGCTAATCCAGATGCTCCCAAGGGGACAAACAAGGGTCCTGTGGCATTTTGAAACTGAGTGTGTAGGGTTGAGACTCCCATGGATCACTGTCTCCCCATCACCCTGGGTGAGACAAGAGCTCAGTATGGATGCCATGAGTGTGAGCATGTCACCTTGAAAGGGAAGCATATAGGAGCCAGAGGGGAATATTATAGGCTTCTTCAGCCACCCCTCAGTCACAGATGGTGAGAGGCAGGCTGCAGAGGACACGGCAACAGTGGGACAGAAACTTGGGAGGAGCGAGCAAGTGTCACCTGCTTTATCTCCTGGTTCTTCTGGTGCACAGCTGCCTTCTCAGGCATTGGGGTGGCAACCTCATGGCAGCCTGGTCACCTTGCCATGGCTCAGGTGACCTCCAGTAACTGAGAGGAAGACCTGGGGACTAGAACAGGGACTAATTTCACCAAGGCTATGTCTCCAAAAAGGAGACACTGCAGAGGCCAAGTAGCGGTGTCGAGTAGGGACCTTCCCTGCTGGAGGCCTCCCAAGGCTGCTGGATCCACACACATGGGCCAAGGCTTTGCTTTCAGCCTGCAGTCTGAGAACTCTGGTGAGGAAGGTGCTACAAGGAGGCGCCCTGGCCAAAGGCCTTGCTGGCTTAGAGGAAGCACTGGCTCTGAAGCCAGAGAGAGGTGTGCCTGGGCGAGCCGCGGAACTCGGATTCCTGAATCACAGATGATGGCTCCACAATGCCTGTGGTGTGGGCAGTGACACCCTGGTCTCTCTGGGCTGCGTGTGTGGCTACAAAACCAGATAACATTATGAAAATACTTTGAAACTCTGAAGGACAACAATTTTGTTTACTGTTTTCAATTATAGTTGACATTCAATATTAGTTTGTATTTGTTTCAGGTGTACAACATAGTGGTTAGACAATCGCACTTTACAAAGTAATCCTCGATATTTCCAGTACCCACCTGGCACCATACATAGTTATTACTTTATTACTGACTATATTTCCTATGCTATACTTTACATTCCTGTGATTATTTTGCAACTACTAATTTGTATTTCTTAATCCCGTTACTGTTTTCACCCAATGCCCCAACCACCCCTCCTATTTGGCAATCATTAGTCTGTTCTCTGCATTAGTCTGTTTCCATTTTGTTTGTTCACTTGTTTTGCTTTAGATTCCACATGTAAGTGAGATCATATGGTATTAGTCTTTCTCTGACTGACTTGTTTCACTTAGCACACTACCCTGTAGGCCTACCCATGCTGTCACAAAGGGTAAGAGTTCCTTCTTTTCTATGGCCAAGTAATAATATTCCATTGTATGTGTGCACTACAGTTTTTAATCCGCTCACCAAAGGGTAACAAGTTTTTATGGATCTAATAATTTTTTTCTTTGCCAGAGATGCAGCTCAGGGCTCAGATAGCTGAGTGTCGGTGAGCACTGAAGTGGGGAGGACAGGGTCCATGGGACAGAAGTGCCACTGCTGCAGCTCCCACCAGGGTGGCCTCTATGGTCTCATTATCCATTTCTCTTCCTTGTCCTTGCCTGGGCTGAAGCCAGGGCAATGGGACACTTGTCCAGCAGCTGTGAACAGAGCCAGCAGCTCTGACAGATTGTAAGAGCAAGGCACTCTGGACGGAGGCTTTGGTCAGAATGTGGCCTTGGTCTATGCCCTATACTTGTGGGAAATGGCCCACAAACCAGGCCATTTTTATATGCCCAATGGTCAAGGGTCCTCTACCCTCTGCCTACCCAGCAGAAACATTCTTGCTTTCTCTCTCACTGCTTGGACTTTCCTGGAGCCCATCTGGGCTGTTCTGAGAATGCACTCAGATTCTGGAACTGCATGTTGCCCTTGGGCTTGAGCCCCAGATCATGGTCACAGTGAGAAGCTGGACAATTAGCTGCTGAGTCCTGAACATCCCTTAGCCATTCCTGAAAATCTTGCTCATCCTAGCAAGCCACCCACCTGGAATCCCAAGCCCCACCATACACACACATACACTTTCAACAGGATATTCAGACTGGCTCTGAAAACAGCCTCTGATTCATGGCTCAGCATCATGCCCTTCCTTCAAATGTGTTCAGACTGTCAGAGCTGAGTGTGTTCTGGGGTTTTTACTCAATAGTCCTACCTACAGAAGCAGAGGAGGTAGGTTCTTCAAGAACTACAGCTGCTTCTCTCCAGTTCATACACTCATTCATTCATTCACTAGCACTTATTATGCATATTCTGAATTCCACAACTAAGCCCTGTGAGCCTGCAAAAAAGACACAGGTCCTGTCACAGCCACCCATACTAGGCCAAGTAGTATTCACAGGTTCTCCAGCCCAAGGACTCCCAAACATGGCAGTGGCTCAGAATCACCTGGGGGTGTTTGAAAACAGATTCCTGGGTCCCACCCTGGAGGAGCAGACTCAAAAGGGCCTGGGAATCTATGCTTCCTGAAAGTTCCCAGATGGGGCCAGTGAGGAGCCATATCCAGGGACCACTGATGTATTCATAGTTAGTTCAGTCCCTCATTTCACAAATAAGGAAACTGATGCCCAACAAGGATTTATTAAGTTGCCCAATTAGTGGCATGGCCAGGCACCAATCCCAAGTCAGCACCCCTTCCAGGATGCCCTGCCAACCACAGGGAGGATAGCATGAACCAAACAAGGGGCTCTGATGAGGAACCACCATCTAAAAAGGCTTCTCAGGAGGCAGTGCCTCGGAGGCTGTGTTTCAGATCTGCAGAGATGGGACAGAGGGCTGTGCAGACCCCGGGAGCCCCGGTGGCAGCCAGGCTAATGCCTCGGAGCTCACTGTTGTCACGTGTTGTTCTCCATCCACACTCATTAAGGCTGAGCCTCTGAACTTCCCTTTCCCCGCCTTGGCCTGGCTCTCAGGGACAGACACTCACCTTCCCCGGGCTACCAAGCATTTGGTTTTGCAGAGATTTCACCCCCTGTCCCTGGAGGAGGCCACCTGGGAGTCTGGGACACCTGGGTTGCCCAAACCTGGAAGGAATAGAGAGGAAGTCGAGACACTTATTGAGCAGCTACCAGGAGGGAGTCTGCATCAGGCCTCTAGCTGTATTATTTCTCACTCCACACAGCATGGAACGAGGTACCACCAAGTGTCCCCATCTTGCAGAGAAACCCATTGTCTGCCTGACCCCAGAGCCTCACCCCTTCCCTCTCTAGAGCCCAAGGTTCCCACTTTCCAGAGTCCTTCCTTCTCTTCTCTGCTCATACTGATTTCTTCTGACACGCAAAGAATTGGACTCAGCCCCTGAGTAATTTGAGGCAGGTGAACTGTGTATAAGCAAGGCCTGCTTTCCTTTTGGTTGTCTTCACAAAGGGCTTTGGTGCTCAGGAAACAGCTGCTGTCTCACCCTTCAGCCTGCCCCTGCAGGAGGCCCAGGAGCACCCCTCACACCCCCGCTCCCAGCCTTCCCCTGGATTTCCGGAGTGGAAGTAATTGACCCCAGGGACAAACAGCTGGGCAGCAAAACCAGTCTTCCTGCTTTCCAGGTCACTGCAGCTCCCCCTGGCAGGAGTGTGAGTTTGTGGAGATGGGCACCGATGGTGCTGGGGGTGGCGAAGAGGTGAAGGGGGTTGGGGCTGGGGCCCTGGCTGGTCACTTGTGGTGTGGGCTGGGCAGAGCCTCCACGCAGGGCAGCTCCTGGCCGCAGCACGTGCGTTAGTGCACCTCCATGAGTTTGTGCATGTACTACTGGATGGGAGCCCCAGTGGGCAGGCCACAGGGACCCCGTGCTACCATGGGGGACAGGAAAAGGTCTGAGTAGAGTCCTGATCATAAAAGGCTCCTTGAGTATCAAAAGGCTCCCTTGCTTCCCATCTTCTGTTCTCCTGGATTCCCTCAGTCTTTCTCACTCCAGCCCTTCCACTTGATCTTTGCTTTCTACTGACCAATGATTCTTCTCTCATCTCACTGCCCTTTTTCCATTCCTTTTTCTCTCTGCTCCCATTCCTACCCCCACGTCTCCTCCCTCTGCCTCTCTCCCCGTCTCCCTTTATCCCTCTGTCCCTCACTCTCACCCTCTCTCCCTCATCCCCTCTCCCGCTCTTCCCCCTTCTGTCTCTCCCTCTCTCCTTCTCTCTCTCCCCCTTCTCTCCCTTTGCCCCTTTCCCTTTCTCTTTCTCTCCCTCCCCCTCTCCCCCTCTCTTCCCCCCTTCACGCTTTGATTTTACCTACACTCTGCCTCTCTCTCAGTCATCAGCACCATGCTCATGCTCAAGTAACCTAAAAGCCTGGTGTGGTGCCAGTTTGCTTGCTCCCACTGTCCCTCTTCCTTGTGGCTCATACCTAAGTATGGAGCCTTCAGCTGCCCTCTGACCCTGAGAAACCCCCTCCTGAGAAGGCCAGAGCAAATGGTGGCCCCCCCTGAGCTGCTTGCTGTCCCTGTGGCCTGGCCCATAAACTTTGATTGTCAAGGGACTTGAGAGCTGAGTGAGCTGTCCATACCTCATGCAAGCGGGGCGTGGACCCTTCCCAGATTATCTTGACACTGACCACCTGGCTCATTCGCCTGAGTCCATTCAAGTGTTTACTAAGCACCTACTAGACATCCAGCCCTTTCCTGGGAAGTGGAGGGGAGGGCAAAGGGACAGGGAGTGCTCAGTGCACCGTCATTCCCATCTCTGTGCCTGTGCTGAAGTCACTTGGGCTCTGCCTCAGGTGACCTCTCCATCTCCAGCTGAGCAGGCTCAAGAGGAGGCATGGAGTTATGATACAGTATAAAACATGCTAGGAAAGGGAGCTGTGAATTGCAACCCACCTGTGTCATTGGCAAGCTACCTGACATTGGGCAAGGCACATTGCCCCTCTGGGTCTTGTTTTGCTTTCTAACACAAGAGGATTAGACAGGATAACTTTGAGGAACCTGAATAGCCACAAAATGCTAAGCGGTGGCTGCTCTGCTAAAGTGAAACTCATCTTACTATGAGAGTCATAGCTGAAATTTGACCTTTTTTGATTCATTTCTTTGGCTCTTACGTGCTTTCTTCTCTAGGAGACCACTTAACTGCAAATATTTTTGGAATGGTTAATACCAGTGGTGTTCTGGCAAACAGTTAACAACCAGCTCTCAGAGAGAGTGGAGGCCCCAATTTGTAGTGTTTGCAGATTGATTTTCATGGCATAAATACTCCTACCATGGCCAGTTGTGAGCTACCAATGTGATGTCACTGAATGTGAAGTTGGGAAGAAGGTACAGTTGGCTCTCTGAACTGGTATTAGCTGCTCCAGCACACTCGGTTAACTATCTGCTAATGTACGTAGTTGTCGGCAGCCGTCCGTCTCGAGAGACGATGGTGTAGCTTCTTAAGAGTCTATCTGCACCGCCGAGAATGGTTGTGCAGTCCGACTCGGGAGTGACACGGTATCTGTCTCCTCCCGTGTTGAATCGACATCTTGCGATGACGCTGGAGTGTCCTCTCCAGTGAAGCTGAAGCTACAAAGCCTGGGCAGGGTGATATGGAGGGTCTGCTGTTGCCCATGCAGCAGACCCCCCCTCTCTTCGCAGCTGAAGGATCCAAGGGAAAGACGGAGTCAATACAGCTTGGCTTCAGGTGCGTCGCAGGAGTTGCCGGTGTTGACTACAACATCAAACCGCCTTAGGGACTCCGGCTCCGGATTTTCTGTTGGGGTTTACTCCCTTAGCCTTTCCCCTGAAGAGGTATGCCGCAAGGCAGCGGAGGTTTTCTGGAGTCAGAGTTTTCCTTCTCTGATGTGCCCTGACTGGAAGATCGAACCAGCGACACTTAGCTCGCAGGCCGACGCTCAATCCACTGAGCCAAAGCAGCCTTATCACCCCTGGAATAAAACCCAGGCCTGTGATGGTCACGTCCCACCCACCCAGAGAGCAGGGACCTCCTGCCGCAGGGGCCCGCCCCTTAGGCCTCTGCACTGCATCTAAAGCACCTCCATGCTCCAGCGGGGGCCAGAGGGAGGCCAGAGAGGACCCAGGGTAGAGACCTGAAGAGGCCCTTGTCCCCTGCAGGAGCTCATGTCTCTCGGGGACAGAGGCAGAGCACGTCCTTCCCAGGCTGAGAGCCGGTGCCCACACCCTCACAAGGCACAGTCTGCTGTGGGAGCAGGTCTGAGCGGGAGTAAAACATCCTTGCTCCTGAGATGAGGCCGGCGCCAAAAGTGCAAACAAACCTGCAAACGCTCCCTCCGTTTGCTAAAGGCGTTCATCAGACGGCAGCCTTGACTGCCTACCGTGCGCTCGGCACCCTTCTGAGACCGCACTAAACCCCCCAGAAAGATTATGTTGGTAGCCAAAGGCAAGTTTACAGTATTAGTATTGTATTCTTGTTTGTTATTGTATTATTTTCCATACGAACAGCTGTAAACGTACTTTTGCCCACCGCATTTTTAAAAGGGCAGAATTTCCACTTTAAGCCCCGTGGAGAGGCCAGACATCAGGTCGGGCTTATAACCGTGATCCTAATAACACCCATTTCTCGAGGTTTTGCTGAATAGGTACACTTAGTAATCAGCAAGTAATAAAAGTACAATTAATATCCCCACTGAACGGTGAGGCAACTGAGGCTCAGAGAGGCGGAGCAACCTTTTCAGGGTTGCACAGCTTGGAAAGGACGGAGCTGGGATTTGAACCCTCAGTGACCTGCCTTCAAACACTCCTCCCGCCCAGACGAGAGTGCACCTCTGAACAAGAAGCGATGTCATTGGAAAACCAGAGATGAGCTGACCAGTCAGATTAGTCAAAAGTCAGTTGTCCTGTTCCCCAGCTATGGCTTAAAGAAGTGACCAAAACCAACAGCAACCCTTTGGGCCCTGAAGAGTTTCCCTCTCAGTCATCTGGCAGTAAGAGAAGTAGCCGGTAGCAAAATAAGAGTGGTATTTTAGGTCACCGTTGCATGGAACTGAAGCGTTGTTCGTTGGCCTTTTACTTACCCATTGATTTCCTTGCGCGATAACGCAGGGGCTGGCGCCTCCCTGTGTAAAGGGCCACAAAGGAAGTACTTCCAGCTTCGAGGGCCGTACAGTCTCTGCCGCAACCACTCGGCCTCCCGGAGCGGCGGGAACAGCACGGACGGCATGAGGCTGGGGGCTGTGCTCCCAGCACACTAGCAGACCAGTCGGTTCCCACCACGACGCAGCGAGGAGCAAACCCTTCCACGTCTTCCTCATCCGAAAATAACCTGTGGGATTGATTGCCGGGGGCACGGCAAGGGCTGCTGTGTGAGTTTCCGGTGGCCGCTGTCCCAGATCACCATGAACTCAGCGGCTTCAGAGAACACAAGTCCACGACCTCCCAGTGATGCAGAAGTCCTGCCCAGCCCCATGCAGACCTACCGAGCCATAGCCAAGGGCTGGGTGTCCCTTCTGGAGGCTGCAGGGAGGCAGAACGTCATCCTGGCCTTTCCCAGGGTCTGCAGGCTGCCTGCATGGCTTGGCTCCTGGCCCCTTCCTCCATCTTCAAAGTCAGCAGCCCAGCGCCTCCCAGAGTCTCTGACTCGCCCTCCTGCCCCTCCTTTACGGGCCCTTCTGTTTCCCTTGGGCTCCCAGAGAATCCAGGATGCTAAATAAAAGCTACAAGTTAATAGCTGGGAGCACAGCCTGCAAGAAGGGGACAGAGAAATGTACCAGGGTGGGGGTGGGGAGAGAAGAGAGGAACTCCAGGCAGGACAGGGGACCTGGCAGAGCCCACCCAAGATTGCACTTCCCACTCATGTCTCCTTTTTTATTTGGCTCCTCTTTCATCCTCAGACTTTCTGGGTCGGGGTTCATCTTGAAAACTTGGGAGAAAGCATTTCCCTGGGATTCCACTTTTCCAGAGAGTCTGGGGAATCTGTATAATTCCCCTCCCCTGCAATCAAACCAGACCACAGTCACCAAGACTGGTTTTCCAACAAAAAATGAGGACCCATGTTCTGAGAGATCTTTTCCCCCTCTGATTTTGAATGTATTTAAATGAAGTCTTCCAGGGTCTAAAAATTAAATCCTGGTTATATATTTCATGAAATGCCTATATTGAAAAGAATAAAAAAATTTTACATTTGAAAGGAGCTATAAAAATTCAGCTAACCATATAGCAGCTAACACCATATTTCAAAATAGAAAACACTCAAGTTATTAGGATTTGTTAATCCTAGGTAGTGGTACAGATGTTGGTTATATAATTCTTTATGCTCTTCTGTACACTTGAATATTTCATAATAAAAAAAGAAAAAGAAATGGTTCAAGAAATCAAGAAGCTTGCTTCCCCTATTTCTGGTCCCAATTCTCCCTGGAATTTCTCTCCTCACCAATTAATCCCAGGGAGGGAGAAAGTCAGCCTCAGTTGTCCTGGGTCCTCAGATTAAGGAACACTGAGAGGACACCAGGCAAGCAAAGCCCTTTGTCTCTGTAAGGCTCATTGTCCTCACCCATCAAATGGGAGAAGAGAGTTTCCAGAGCCTCTGAGGCCCTTTGAAGTCCTTCAGGGCTTCATCCAACTGTCCCCAAACCTTCCCAGGGCCAGGAGAGCCCTGCAGGCCTCTGTGGAAAATGTTTCCCTTCCACGCTCCAATGGGAACCACCAGGTGGAGGGCTCTCTCTCGAGCTGTGTCCCTGTCTGGGAGCCCTGGGCTGGACTGAGCCAGGACGGCCTATGCTGAGGAAAACATGGTCCCATACTTGGGCTCTTAGACCCCTTCTGTGACTCTGAGGCAGCACCATGGGAAATGGGTACAGCATGGGTGTATTTGCTCTTCACTGCACTGTTGGAGATGTGGCCTGCTGGGTGGGCTCTGTCCTTGGCCAGCCAGCCCGATTAATATCCTGTGGTCACCCCACCATGATCTCTCACTGGCTGTTTGTAGGTGTAACTCACTGCACTAGAACTGGGGCGCCCCTTCAGCTCTGTAGAGAAACATATGTAGAGGGGGCCCCTGCCCCAGAGGTTAAGATGCAGGCTGCACAGCTTCTCCATGACAGCTACAAATAGGCTCTTGAGCGTATTTAATAAAGCCCTGGAAGGAGTCCTGGTCGCCTCGCCTCTGCTGGGGAAAGTGATGGATGCCTTCAGTGGAGAGAGGAAAGAAAAGTTTCTCAATGAACTCAATGTAGGGAAGGAGAGTGGTCTGGAGGGAGTTTGGGGGCACAAGCACAGGCATGTTGTGACCCCGCCTAGAGCTGGAAGCCCCTCAGAGCGGTTAGAACAAGCGCCTCCATGGGTCCAGCCTTGACCATGGTTCTCAAGACAAGTGAGCACAGCAGGCCCTGAATAATCTCTTCTCCACTTGGACCTTAGTTCCTGGGCTTTCAGTTGAGGGTTGGAGTGGACAGCCTCTGGCACTTTCAGATTCTAAAGCACTCCCTTGTGTACAAGAGGCTTTGCATCTTGTACCTGGAAACTTGCAAGACTTGGGAGGTATAGCTGCCAAGAGTTTCTCTCGGTAGAGAGAGAAGATGCAAGTCCAGGGGTCAGACAGACCTGGGAGACCATGCGCCCAGCCAGGGCCTGTCTGTGCAGGCTCCTGTGAGGAGCTGTGACCCACCGAAGAGGAAAGCGCTTGGGGTGAGAAGTGAGGGAACCAGGCAGGTGTCCAGCCAGTCTCTACTCCTACCTTAATTTCACAGCTCAGGGGAGCCTTTCCAGGCTCCCCACCTGGACAGACTCAAATGTCACATTTCACTCTTGTCACCTTCCCGCCCTCTGCCTCTGGGTGGGTCTCACTACTTTCCAAACCTCTTTCCTCACCTGTGGAATGCAAATAATTACCCCCCAGGGCAGTGGCATGTGGGGGCACTCTGAGCCTGGTGGCAAGAGATCAATGTAAGCCTGACAGGGTATGTGAATGATCACCAGGTGTTGTTTCCATGGAGTGGGGATGCTCTGGGTTTGTGCCTGAGGCTTCAGCTTGCTGCCTGACTCACCTAAAACTCTACAGGCTGAACTAGGTAGATCAGTCTTTAAAAAATGATTTAACAGCTCTCCTTGGGTGTGTGAAAGACCTACATACATAGAGGAATCCTCCATCCCCTGAAAAATTTAAATACAAGGTAAATTTTCAGAATTCTTCAAGGAACAGCCTCATGGGAAGGTTTGAATTTTTCTCCTCAACATCAACCGCCAGAGTAGGAATTCAGAACGAAAGACAGGAATATTTATTGGAGGGGGGGTGGTGGTGTGCCTCTACTATATACACATACAAACGCATGATCTGATATACATGAGTCACTTTGGTCTTCTTTAATTATCCATCATAGACTGACATCCATGAATTGAGCCAAATCCTTTCAGAAGCTATTTATAACTCGTATTTTCAGTTGGGCCCACCTCCTGGGTTTAGATGTTCCCTAAGTTTACAAGCTTCTGTGTGAAGTCTCACTTCTTTCTCTCAGTTTTAAACTAGCCCCTCAGGAGCTTCAAAGGGAACTACATGGAAATGAGCAGACATAAAGAGAACACAGGATGGGTCAATTCAGAGTCAAAACTGGGTACCAGTGTACAAGAGGAGAGGTCTGAGATCCCTGCAGGGGGTTTCAGCGGAGAGCTCAGGGCACATGGAAAGAGGTTTGCATTTCCAGAGGGGAAGGTTGGGAAAACTGTCCTAGCTTCTCCTCCTGTTATTCCCCCAGGGCACCTTGGGAAGGCAACATTTCCCAAGCTGCTCAAACAGGGAGTGTTCTGAACAAAGGGCTGGAGGTGGGAGGATGAAATCCAAGGGCAGGGTGGATATCATCAAGGGCTGTTTCTCAGCTCGTCAACTCTGGCATCTTTATCTTAGCAGTGGCAGGAGCTGGGATCATGTCGTTCCACTAGACCAAGAAGGAAACAGGACCGGCAGATCCCACTCCAGGTCACTGCAGCTAGGGTCTCCTGGTGTTCCTGCCCATCTGGTGGGGCACGACCCCTGTGTCTCAGAGTTGGTCCTTTCTAAACCACTGCCTGGGGTCCCACTGAGCATATTGGCAGTAGGGCCTGATTGTTCCCATTCTTGTCCCCGGACTGTGCCCAGGTAGCCTGTGAGGACAAGGCTTATGTACAAACCCGCATGGAAGTGCAGATTTTTACAGGTAGTACCAGAGTCCTAGCAAGACAAAAGATGAGGGAAAGTGCGGGATCAAGAGGAAGAGAAAGGCTCGGGGCTGACAGATGAAGATAATACCAGTACTCACTGCAGAGGGGCGCTGTGGGGATTAACGAGTACGCACATGAAGGACTCGCCACTTTGGCCTGCTTGTAGCAAGTGCTTAGTGAATGGCAGCCCGTAGCATCCAGCCTTGAAGGAGTCACCTGGTCTCGGTCATGGGACCAGCTACTTCAGGTTTCTGCCCTTGACAGAGCTTGAGGATCTCCTGTTTGTTCTCTGCCATTCAGGGTGTGAGATGTGAGCTTCCTCCTAAAGGGAGGGAGTGCCGTGACTCTGCAAAGTGTGGAAGAGGAGAAATACAAAACTAGAAGTAATTTACTGAGCGCCTCGCTTATGTACCAGGGATACTAGATGCTTTCAGATCCTTTTCTTTCCTGCATATTTTATTTTTTATCTTTTTCTGTATTTTAATTATGAAAAAATTTCAAATATACACAAAAGGTGGAGAGGCTATACAATGAACCCCCTTATGCCCATCACCAAGTTTTATCAATTATCAAGATTTTGCCACACTTAGTTCATCTTATACCTTCCTGCTCCTTTTACTTTTACTTTTGGTGAGTTACTTTAAAGTAATCCCTGAACATTTTGTCATTTTAACCCTACATATATCAGCAGTCATTTATACAACACATGGACTTTTTTTTTTAATCTAACCATAATGCCATTATCACACTTAACAAAATTAACAGTCATTTTAAGCACATTTCTTTTTATCCTTATACCCATCCTGTTAAGTCAGGATGCTTACTCCCTTTTAACCACACAGCCCAGAGAGATGAGTCATATACTCAGGTCCCAGCCACCAGGAGTGGCCAAGCCCTGCTCAGGGCAGACCACACCCACATGCTTTCTTTGATGCCAGGCTGAGGGCAGGGTGGCCTGGGGTTCCTCGGGCAAAGCCCAGCTGACCCCTCCCACTTAACACAGGTTGTGCTGGCCTTCATTCCCTCTGACTGCCACCACCAGGCCCTACCTGTGGGCTGTCTTTCAGGCCTTGAATATGCTTAGTGAGCACCACTATGATGTCTAGAAGTGTGCTAGAGACTCTGAGATACAACAGTATCAAAGGTCATAGTTTTCGCCCTTCAGGATCTTACGGTCCATCAGTGTTGGGGTTGGGGGTTACAAACCAGAAACAGTGCAAAAGCAATGGTAAGGGCTGAGTGTGGAAGTGGAGGAGAGCACAGTGGGAGTTCAGAGGAGGGACTGGTGGAGTAGGGAAAGGTGCTGGGAGAGGCAGGGTAGTGAATCAGAGTGCTGGCTTGGTGGATAAAGACATGGCTAATACCTCTTGGCAGCATAGGGAGGGCTAGCTGTGAGGGACATGCAGTAGTTGCACAGATGCTGTTTCCTCCTCCCTTAGTTCCACAGGCTGTAGAACCTGGAATGGGCATAGGGCTGGCTGTAGGGTAAGTTCACACCAGCAGCCTCAGCTTCCTCCCACCTGAAGGCAGGAATCAGCCATCACCAATGCTAATGTTACTGCCCCAGCTTCCTCTCTCTCTCCCCTTCAGAGTCAGGGCCCTCTTGACTGGGCATTTAAAGAGGTTCTGACCTGTCCATCCAGAGCTGCTGCTGCCCCATCCCCTCCCTGCCCTTCCTAGGCAATTAAAAAAGGCACCACAGCAATACTCACTGCCAGCTCCCATGGGAGGGTAGCTAGTCACGTGTGACTCTGAGGGGAGGCAGAGTGTGCATCTGCGGGGGGCTGAAGTATGTGTATGTACGAGACACCAGGGGATTCACTGTATCCTCATCTTGGATGCAGAAAACTAACCATGAGAAGCATTCTTGTACTAATGTAATTGCAGAGGATGCTGAAATCAGGCTTGAAAGATAAAGAACTAAGACTGGGATTGCCCACTCCCCAGCAGCCCTGCAGCCTTCAGAGCCATCAGGCTCCATTGTTAGGGGTGGGGAGAAGGTGGCACTTAGCCATCTGTGTCACAAGTGATCTCTGTCTGGGACCCTTGGGTCAACTAGTTCCCAGTTCTGGCATCTGATCAGACCCAAATTACTTGGCAGGATGGCAGAGGAAATGAGATGTGATCTTGCCCCTATTGAAAACTTGAGCAGTTTCATCTTGCCAGTTGGAGTGATTCTAACCTTATTTGCTACAAAATGCAAGATGTGTAGTATTCCCTTCTCTCTCTATGTATATAAAGCAGGGGTAGAATAAACAAGGTTTTGACAAGAGTTATGGCTATGTACCTGGTTTTGTATTATTTTGGTTGAAACTAGAGCGAATATTATGTGCTCATGGACACACGCATGCACCATGCACATGTGCACACACACAGCAGGAAACAAATCTCATCTCAGTTCTATTACATGATACATGTCAGTGAATTGCAGCTCTGTACTAGGGGAAATTGAGGATGGATAAAAATCCTAAAACACAGACCCCCACAAAGGGTAAAGCAGGAGCGTGCCTGGCCTTTCTGCAGAAGCCAGTGAGGGGCTGTGTGTAGACACAGGGAAGGAAGATTGCAATCACCCATGTGAGAAAAAATGGGGGTTTGGGTTATGGTGTAGAGATGAGAATGACATGTTTTGAAAATAGAATCAGCCGGATTTTCTGATGGGTTAGAGGAGGCTGTCAGAAAGAAGAGTCAAGGATGACACCCAAGTTTTGGGCCTGAGCAACTGGAAGGTGTGCGAATGGACCAGACCCCAGAAGCTGGCTTTGAGTCCTGACCGTGGCACTTGCATCTGTGTGATTTAGGGCAAGTCATTCAAAAAAATGTTAAGTCCATCAGTAAAGTGAGAGCAACAGTCTCACTGCTCCCCACACCCTCATTCTCCTAGACTAAACAAGATCACAGACGTCAGTGTTCTCTACCACATGTCATGACGATAACAATAGCAGCGAATTGCTCAACAATCAAATGGGCTGCCTTGGCAGGGAAGGAGTTCTCCATCCATGTGTGGGATGTGATATGGGTTTTTCATGTATAAGTTGGAAGTGGAGTGAGGAAGAAATTAGGAAGGAGAGAGCCACTTCTGCAGCCCAAGCACTAAGAACTGAGCCATGGCTCTGCTGCGTGTTTGAGAACCGTGACAGCAGAATGGGATGCAACTGCTTTCTCAGAGGCTTTCTGGCAGCCCCGAGCACTGGAGTACCATTCCACACACTCCACCCTCCTCAGAGCACCTTGCCTAGTCTGTTCACTTCTCCACGAGAGAACATTTCTGGGTAACTGAAAAGTCCCTTCAGTGGTGACAGGACAGGAACAGAAAGGCCAGGTGTCAAAGGGAGGAAGAGCAGATGGGCAGCAGAGCCCCAGGAAAAGATGGAGGGATGGAGGGAGCCCTGGCATCTGCACTTTCCTTCCCATTTCCCTTCGGACTTCTTTACCATTTATACCCCTTCCTGAGCCTTCCCCCAAGCTGTGTTTTATCTGGAGCTCCTGGAAGTAGTTTCTCCATTTTTTCTAAAAATAAAACAATAATAATTAGTAATAGCTCCACTATACCAGTTTTTTTTCATATCCAAGTTCCAATCCTTCCAACAACCCTACAGAGCAGATGTAAAATTCACACGTTACAAGCTAGGAAAATTAAGCTCAGAGAAATCAAGGAATTGCCCAGGGTCACACAGTGGGTAAGTGGGAAAACTGGATTTTAAGCCCAAGTCTGCCTAACTAAAGCCAGTTTTCTAGCCAGCAGTGCTTTGAGTGGGAAGCTTTGGGGGTTCCAGCAAGTTTTGGGGGCATCTGTCTTCCTATTCTCTACCCCGAGGAGGAGGAAAGCATGAGACTTCCATTGTGGTCTGCCTGATGGAGCCCGCAGATCTTTCACTTAGGTGGAGGGGAAGGGCAGCTGTAGACACTGACTGAGGAAAGCAAGTGTGGTTCATGTGTTCATTATGCTGAGTTACTGAGTCTCAGGTGTTGGTTTTTGCTAATCCCAATACACTGAGAATTGTTTAATAGGATTTTTTTCTTTTAATTAAAATATGATAATGAAACTTGCTGCTTCACTCTTCAAAAGGAATGTTTGAAAATACTCACCTATTCCACAAATGCCCGACCAAGAGAAACATGGGTATAATTGTATTCAAGGTAGCCATAATGTCAATGAATTCAGGGCTCAGTTTTCCCTTGCTCAGATGTAATGCCCTCATAATGATCATTTCCCATTTCTAACCCCTTTCACCTGCCAGGGAAAGGCCCCTGGCTGTAGGGGGTCAGGGGTGAGCAGAGGGGACTGGTTTTGATTTGGGAATTTGCAGAAGAGAAATTACCAGGTCGGCTGGCTACTCTTTGAAAGGGGTAGAGAGGAAGGGAATGAAGGGTCAGGGCCATGGGAATGGGGCTCAGCCCGTGGATAACTCATTTTTATGATCGGGCCTCATTCCCTCCCATGTTCCCGAGGTGTAGATTTGGGCAAAAGTAACATTTCCCAGCCAGTATGCTAACGTTGCTCCGTCATAATCTCCTCTTTTGTATGTCATAAGGATGGATTCCTCTTTTTCCTATTTTTTCTCTTTTCTCATGAAATGTGCTCTTTTCTCCTTTCCCATCTCCTTTCCTCTTTCTCTCTTCTTTCCAATCTCTTCTGACGCTTGTCCCCCTTCTTTCTTCTGAGCCCTGGGGCAGCCTGGGAAAGGGATGATTAACAAGTGTGTCACAGAATTTAAAATAAATAAGAACATTGGGAAGGTCTGCATTTACAGCCATAAACTCCACCACTAGCACCACTCCCCTCCGTGATTCTGCGATTTTGGTGCTGTGTTAAGACAGCCCATAGCTTGCTCAATTCCTGACCAGCCAGGGATGAAATGGTAAAACTGAATTTGCCCAGAAAGAATGGGTGGATAGAGGTGGGGTTTCCCTCCCGCTCCTCAGGCCCCTCCTCTCCTTCCTGTGCACCAAATGGAATGTGATTGGTGCTGCTCGCTGCAGAACATCAAAGAGCAGAATTGCTTAAGAAGAAAATATTGGGGTTATGCATTCGAGAGCAGCCCGAGCTTCAAGTAACTTCTAGGGCTGCACATCCATCGTTAATCAGCCCCCACAAGGGCCATTGGCTCGCTGTTGGGCAGCCTGTCAGGCTTGATGGGCGGCAGGCCTGGCGGTGTCAGCAGTGCCTGGCCACCTGCTCTCTGTGTCTTACCACAGTACTGTGTCAGAGACCAAATCCCATTTCAAGGCCCATTTATTGCCAGAGGCCTTGGCTCCTGAGAGGTACCTGACATCAGCTCCCTCTGGGGCAGTGGAAGGAGAGCCCAGCTCCTGTGACAAGTGAGGCTCCTGACAACAAAGCCCCAGTCTGTGACCTGCCAGCATAAAGGGACTTAGAGGAATAGGGGCCACCAAGCAGCCAGGGCCCATTCAAGAGAATGTTGATGGGGGAGGGATGGAAGGGGTAGGCAGGAAGAAGAAGGACCTGCAGGTAAGTGTGGCCTGGGGTCCTGCTGATTAGCCAGAGCATTAAGGAGGAATCACTAATGCAAATTCCAAACAGCAGGGAGTCCAGGTTTACTCCTGGACCTGGATAACTCAGATTAAGCCCCAGGCCCCAGCACCATACACCATTTCCTACCTTTTCCTGACCTTATAAAGCTTCACGTAGGATATGGAAGGGGCGTTAAAGATGGGCCGTTCTACCAAGCTAGGCAGAAGGGGAGCACCACTTCTGCTTGATGCCACAGGATGAAACATGTCTGGGAAGGGTATAGTGACACACCAGAAGCCATACTTTAGTGACAATCCAGCTCAGGGCCCAACCACCTGAATCTCATTGGCCCTTCTGCTCAGTACAGGGCAACCTCGGGAGGCATCTCAGATTCCAGCCCACGGAAGCACAACCCACGTCCCACATCTCCAGGAAGCCTTCTAAGGGAATGGGATAACCTCCTTCCTGTCACTTATGCTCCATGACAGCCCTGTCCCAACCTGCCCTGTATCAAGATTCTCTGGGTATGTAGTTGCCTTCCTTGCTAGATTCTGATTTCCTCGAGGCGTGGGTAGACTATTCATCACTGTGTCCCCCACAATGCCCAGCATAGGTATGGCACATTATGGGTTATTAATATACATACTTGTGTTGAAATTGAATTTGAATGTACCCCATGCTTCCCTGCCTTGCTCATGGTACCACTCAGAGGACAGGGTCACGGTCAATGCCGACCCAGGTCAGAGCATCTGATCTGCCTCCTACCACAGAGCGCCACTTAGCAAGCGTACAAGTCTGGAGGACATGAAGGGTCAGTGCTGTTAATCAGTCAGGGGTGCTGCACCTTCCCTCACCCTCCAAGAGGGCAACGAGCTCCCATTTGCCGTGTTGAATGTTGAAGAGATGAGTGTCTTCCCCAACCCTTCAACCCCAAGGAGGGATTTTCACTTTGATTATTTTTGAAAACAGGTTTGTGTAAAATTTGATTTGAGAAAACATTCTTCTCCTGCATGCTGAAGGATTGAGGGGCTGTAATCCCTCTCAAATCGCCCAGACGAGGCTGGTATTGCAATGTCAATATCAGAGCTAACAAAGGGGGATTAGCAAGGAAAATTCTGCGTGAAAACCTGCCACACGCTGAAGGCTTTCAGTGTAAAGCAGATAAGATAGGTACAGCCGAGCCATTTTTAACCCAGTTTTTAGAGCTCTCAGAGCTGTTCTTCTGCATTGACAGAGAGCAAGGGCTAGATTTACC
This sequence comes from Furipterus horrens, assembly GCF_987537825.1. Taxonomy (NCBI): domain Eukaryota; kingdom Metazoa; phylum Chordata; class Mammalia; order Chiroptera; family Furipteridae; genus Furipterus; species Furipterus horrens. The sequence continues at coordinate 87,974,666 of NW_028327172.1, read as the reverse complement.
AGCATCTGTCTCCTCCCCACCCCTCCAGCCTCTCAACTGGGACACGTGTTTGTAGCGGGAAGAGATGACTCTCCTTCACTACAGGGAAGCCAGAGCCCAGCTGTGCATGGTTTGGTCTGCCAGGAGGCATGGCTTCTCAGCCAGTGACACCTGGGTTCCCATAGGCTGCAGAGAGACACTGTTCCCAGTGAACCCCCCGTTCTCAGGAGGGTTGCCACCCCAAATCCCAGATGATAGGAGACCTTGCTTTGTTATCTTTTTTGATCAGAAGGCTGAAGGGCAAGGTGGTATTGTCCTAGGGTTGGAAAGACATTTAGAGCCCACCTGGACCAACCCTCTCCTGAGAGGTCCTTTTGCCTAATGGTTAGGAGCCCTGGCTTTGAAGTTACCACTCACTGTATAAATGTTGACAAGTTAATTCCTTAAGGCCTTAGTTTTCTTTCCTATTTTTCCCCCTTTTCTTTAATAAACAGTGTTCGCCTCCTCACTTCCATTGAGAGAATTAAATGAGAAATATATGTAGAGCCCTTTTCATGGTGCCTGGCATATAATAAGTGCTTCACAAATGGTACTTTTGATTATTATGAATGAATTAGATTACTATTACGTGTGGAGAAACCAAAGGGAAAGCAACCAGCACAATCCTGAATATTTAAAATAGGAAAAAACCAACTAGGGGGTGGGATTGCTTGGGGAAGGGGGGTACTGGGCAGAGGGGAGCAAAGGGGGAAAAACATTGGAACTATTGTAACAACATAATCAATAAAATATACACAAAATTTAAAAAAATAAAATAGGAAAAATTCTTAGGTTCACTCCTCTCAACAAAATCCCATTCCAGACCTGACCATGTGTTGGGGAAATGCCATAAAACGTAGTGCAAGTCTTGGCTGCACTCTGGAACGACTTTATAAGTGCTTGAGTTCTGAACCACATTGGCTGGTAGCATCCCAGCTCTGAGAACCAGCCCTTTAGATGTCCTGCCCTGCCCCAGGTTGAGGGTGTTTAGGCTGGTGAGAGGCCAGAAACTCATCTAATAAGCGAGTATGGAAGAGCTACCTTTGAGAAAACACAGTCCCCACTTCAGCTGCCTACAGGCCTAGGACAAAGCAGAGCCAGTGCCAAAGGGTAGGGGTTGGAGACACCTGACTCTGTTAACTAAAACCCAACAGCTAGAGTGGCCTGAAAACACAGTGCCCCCTCTGGAAAGGTGGTGAGCTTTCCATCCCTGGGAGCATTTAAGACAGCATGTGGCTAGCTTCTGAAAACAAGGCTGTAGAATGCATTCCTTTATGAGCAAGAGGCTACAACTAGTTTGCTGCTAATGTGTCTCCAAATTCTAACAGTCCATGCTGTCCTGGGGCCAGTCATTTCCCCTCTCTGGCTGTACCATCCTCATCAGCAAGTGAAAGGTTTTGCTGTTCCACTAAGGTCCCCGCCTGTTCTGGTGTGGTGTAAGCCCTGCCTTTCGACCATTGTGTAACCTTGGGTGGTTTATTCTGCCACTCTGTGCCTCAGTTTACACATCTATAAAGTGGAGGCAGCACCAGTTCTTATTTCTCAGGGCTGCTGTGAGCCTCAGTGCTGCAGGGCTATAAAGCTGCTGCCAAACCTGCCAAGTGTGTAGTCGACACGGGCTAGTGGTGGTGGAGACACGGACCTGCCAGGACTTACCTTCTGCCCCTGGGGAGGCTACTAGGCAGGGTAGGTGTTCTGCCTCATTCTCTTCCATCTGCCCTCCACCCGCCACTCACATCCAGAGCCCCAACCCCTGCAATGGTCAAGCCGCTGCTGGGTTTTGGAGTGGAGATCTGTAGGTCTCCAAGGCCACTGAGCGGAGCGGATGTGGATTTTGTTTGTTAGACCAGTTAGCAGCAAGCAGGCACATTAAGGGCATTCAATGACCCGCTCAGGCAGAGCAGCCAGCCCCCTTTAGCCTACCTTGCTGTCTCAGTCCCCCTCTCCTCCTGCTCTCCTTTTGGCAGTTTGGGGAACTGTGAGAAGGAAGAGGAAGGGCTCTGGAGCAAGAGCTGTCATCCCTGTGCCCTACAGGGGGACTCGGAGTGCCTGCCTGCAGTTGGCTGTCCCTCTGCCTGAGGCTGCTGTCTCTCAGGTCCTATGAGGCTGCATCAGACCCTCTTCTCTTTTTAAAGTCTCTCTCTGTCCCCTCCACTTCCCCATGTTTCTGAACCTTCTGTGTGTCTCACTGACTGTCTCTCTCATCAGTCTCTCCCATTGTCTATGTCTGCCACTTGCAGTTTCTGTTGCCCTCTCTGCCTGACTGTCTTACTAGTAGTTTCCCATCCCCAGGCCCCTCTGGCTGCTGCCACTTGGGGTGGGACAGCCCTGTCCTCTGTCCCCAGAGTTCCCAGTGCAGTCCCAGACCCCAGATCAAGCCACTGCACGTGGCCCTCAAGTCCCCGTACCCTGAACTCCCCACCCACCCAGAGCTCAGCACAAGCAGCCATCAGCTCTGCAGTCTCCTGGCTTGGGGAAGAGCAAGCTTGAAGCTTTCTAGTCCCATCTGCCCAGCAGAGATGCAGGCCTTCTAGAGAAGGCCAGGGTAACAGGGCACTGGGATTTTGGCACCAGAGATGCTGTCTTGCCAAAGGCACTTGCCTATCAGGACCACTGAGCCTCCAGAACCTAACCTCACACCCCCAGGTACTCTGCACTTGGATATCCTGCACCACACCCAAACCATGACCCATACCAGTGAAAACCATGAGGCCGCCTCTCTGTGGATCAACACTTTAAGTAGAGCTGATTCCTCTTCATCTTTTGTTTTAATCACTAGATCTACTTTTGGGAGTTCTTTAAGCCTCATTAACACTGATCAATTTCCCATTTCTAATTTCCATCTGAGTTTGGGAATTACATGTTCCACCTGCGTTAGCTGTGCTCAGGGCCAAAGTGGGGGCACCTGGTGCAAGAACTTGGAGGGACTCTGGCAGATAGCGGCCGGAGCAGGAATGATGTGGTAGCCACATGGGTACATCACACAGCAGGCAAAGCAGAGAGGCAGAGGACTGGGAAATCAGGGTGGTGATCTGTGCATGGAGACCAGCCTCATAATATTTGTCCTTTTGTATCTGGCTCTTTTCACTTAGCATAAAATCATAAAGGTCCATCCATGCTGTAGCATAAGTCATAATTTTCTTCTTTTAAGGTCAAATTGTATTTTATTGTATTTCTATACCACATTCTGTTTATCCAAGTGTTGATGGACAGCTTTTGGTTATTTTGAATAATGTTGCTGTGAACATGGGCATACAATTAGCTGTTTAAGTCAATAAATGTTTTTGAATGAACGAATGAAGTCTGGAGGAGAAGCTCTGTGCGGAGCAGGGGAGGGATGGCAGGTTCTTCTTCAGACGTGGTGGGTCTGAGGGGCAGGCTGAAGTTTGGGACAGAGACTGTAACTGGACTTTCAGACTGAGGGGCAGCAGTGATAACAGTAGCCCACAAAAAGGCAAGGTCAGGGAGGGAGAGTGAGTGCCGAGAGGGAAGGTTGGTCCAGCTCGAAAACCAGTGGAGGTCTGACTATACCAGGAGGCTGGGCAGGGAAGATGGAGCCGCCAGGACTCAGGCCTCTGCCAACCCCCCTTCCACCCAGAGGACCTGGAGAACATCTGCTCTCCCAGGACAGGAAAGGCTGCAAACAGAGGCTGCCCTGTGGGTGAGTGGGGAGTAAGTGAAAGTATCCTCCCATCCTTTACTGAGTTCTATAAGCCAGTGGGAAATTGCTGGACAGGGGGCAGGAGATCAGATACTAGTCCTGGCTTTATGCCCATCCAGAGATGTCATCCTGGACACCTCAGCCTCTCATCTTTGAAATTGGAATAACGATGTCTCCCTCACAGGACAATTATAACAGTCCAATGACTATGTGATAAAAGGGCTTTATAAAATCTAAATCCCTTTAGACTACCAGGGTAATGACTGAGAAATCCCAGTGCATGGGCCCAGGATGGTCTCTATGGGGACCATGGGTCCATGGAGGGTGCTGAGAGGCCTGAGGGCCTCTTAGAGAATGGGAGTAGTCTGGATCAGAGCTGTAGGGGTTTGGAAAATGGAACCCTCATGAGGTCTTGGGGGCCATGAGGAACCTAGTGCCTGAAAAAGAGAGGAAGGTCGACAGTGGGACGAGGGAGAAGGGGAAAACGCATGAACGGTGGGCCAGTTGCCCCTCCCAGCTTGGCCGCATCCCCAGGTGTGTGATCTTGAACGAGACACTTATCTTCCTTGAGCTTCAGTTTTCTCAGCTCCAAAATAAGGATGTTGGAACATCCTTTGAAGATTAAATGAGATAATAATATGGGCAAAGTACCTGGCATAGGAGTTCCCAAAGTTCCCTGCAGGGCACTGTAAAGATAAACTTATGCAAAGAGTTATGGGAATTGAGCTAAAAGCTAAGCCAGCCATGGTTGATGGATGGGGTTTCCATGGAAGGGGCCATCTGGCATCCAGGTGGTGGGGAACATGAGAGCAGTGGCTCAGAGGCAGGAGCGCATGTGGTGACGTGGCTCTGCGAGTGGCTGGCTGGCTTACCAGGTGGGGCTCCATGAAGGGCATGAGACAGGTCTTCAGTCAAACCCTTAAAAATTAGCACCAGCCCATGTGCCCAAGGCCAAGGGAAACTGGGCGTATCTAAGGAAAACCACTCTCCAATGGGGGCAAGGAGGAGCTTTTGAATGAGGACAACATGTAAGGGGGGTGGGGAGGCTGGGGAGGTTTTGTAAGCTCTACACAGTATCCTGGTAGAGCAGAGACTGGAGCGGCACTTTCCTTACTGGGTCAGCCTCTGATGGGGCAGGAGAATGGGGTGAGCCCTGTCATACCAGCCAGGGGAGAAAAGGAATAAATTATGTTTCTTTTGTAATATGTGACCACCTAAAAAAAAATAATTAGAAAATTAATTATCTGCTGTAATTAGTGTAATGACCCTCACCATTAGTGGTTATTTACCACTCAGATAAAACTTCCAACCATAAATGTCAACTCGTCTTCCTGAGTGTAGGACCCCACTGCTGACAGGCCTGGCTGATTTCTTTTGTTAAGTTCCCATCCCCTACCCCACCGCTCTGCCTTCCCAGAGAATTAGGGTGCTGGTCATTGGCAGGTAACAGGCACTGTGGACTGTATTATGAAATTTGTCCCATTATGTATCTTGCCCCAGGAGGGCAAGATGTGGGCCATGGAAGCTAGGCCCTTCCAGGCAGGATGTGTGCAAGTGTGGGCCCAGAGCTAGAGGAGCACTGAGTGCCTGGGAAGATGAGGGGCATTGAGTGTGACCCTCTCCCTTTTCCCCTTCCCCTGCTCCAACCAGCACAAGGAGGGTTTGTTGACCTATATCTTAGAGGCTGCCATACACTTCTACATACTTGCCACATTTGGTAAGGAAAGCAGCGTACGAGCCCCCTTTATGGGTAAGGAAACTGAGGCTCGAGAGCATGAATGACTGGCCCAGAGAATAAAATAGCTCTAGACTCTTTCAATATGTGATAATGGTTCATCAATGTATCCTTGCCCCAATATCAAATCAAGAAAACATAAATCTTTGTTTTAAAAGTAGATGGGTACCCCCAAAAGTCATCAGGTAGCAGTGTGGATGCCCACATTCACTACTCAGGGCCATGGCAGCATAAGGCAGTGTCCTACCTGTTCAAGAAAGGGCAGCTCTCCCAACAAACCCTTTGTGTTGTGTGGCAGCCACGAAGGACCAAAGCTGCTCAGGATGAGTAGAGGCACATGGGCATTTGGACTCACTCTTCATCTAGGTCTCGTGCCAGAAGAGGGGAGGTCCTAGAAGGTATGGGCTGTACAAAATGCCACCCAAGGGACATTTTTACCCTCTGACCTGAAATTGGTATTGGAGTCTTGAGCCTCCCTGGTACCAGGGCTAGCTCCAGACAATGGGATGATATGGCAGAACTCATCTGCCACATGCATTGGCCAAACAGTGCCTGGAGAGCCTGCTGGGGGCAGTTGCTTGCTTGACCTGTGTCCTCACCACATCAGCAAACAGGACCAGTGTTCCTACAATGGGCATAGGGAAGGAGAGCCTCATAAGCTGCTGCAGCCTGGGGTTAACATGTTTCTCACAGAGGTCACTGATGGCATTTGGGCAAGTGGCATTGTTCCTTCTCAGATGCCTCCCTCGCATCCAGCACCCGTTACTGATGAATCCCTAAGGCTCCGCCCCTTACAACATAACAAGAGCGACAGCTCTGCCTGGGACACGGAAGCAAACAAACACAGGAGACTTCCGGCCTACACTGACACGCTCCATTTTCCTCCACAACTAAGAAGGAATACAACTACCGCAAAACCAGCAATAACCAGAAGTTCCAGAAAATAAATGGAAGTCCAACATATGAAGTTATAAAGAAGTGGTGCTCATCCAGACAGGTAGGAGGGGCGAAGCCAGGGAGAAGAGTTCAAGCTGTGTTGTCTGCGGCAGCAGCAGCGACAGAGGCAGGACAGCGGTCAGCACAGACACCCATGTTTAGGGGGAGGTGAGAAGTGCCTGGGGAGCACCCCCGGCTGCAGACAAGACCCATCAGCTTGCGATTCCAAAGCCGGGGAAGGCAGACCTCCATTGCCTTGGACTGTGAGGCCCGGAGGGGGTGGGGATGGAGGAGGAGGCTCCCAGTATCTCAGCGGAGAGTGAACGGCAGAAAAGCATCTTAGACTCCCACCCCCACAGAAAATGCCACAGTGTGGTGAGAAGGGTCGCCCGGCTGTGACAAGTGCACGGGACTCTGCCCCCTATAGCATGGGAGGTGTGACAGCCCTGCCCAGGAAGCAAAGGTAAACACAAAATGGTCAGGATCGCACAGATTATGATAGAGATCCCAGTGACACAGCTGACCAGACAGCAAATTTCTAATCTAATGAAGCAGAGGATAGGAAATCTTTTTGAGGCTCAGTTTAGAGCTTTGCTTATAAAAATGCTTACAGACCTGACAACAGGTCTTAAACAAAACAGGGAAGGAATAAAGGCTAGTCCTGCTGAAATGAACAAAAACACATACGAAACTAGTGGTGAGGACAAGAAAACCAGGGATCAAATCAACAAATCGGAACATAGGGAAGGAACAGTCAACCAATGCAGAAAGAGGAAATGAGAAGTGAGGAAAATGAGGAGAGGCTCAGAAACTTATTGGACAGCTATAAGCGGGCCAACATCCGAATCATAGGGCTACCAGAAGGTGAAGAAGAAGAACTAGAAATTGAAAAATTATACGAAAAGATAATGAAGCAGAACTTCCCTAACTTGGGGAAGGAAATAGACTTACAGGTCCAGGAAGCACAGAGAGTTCCAAAAAAAAAAAAACTGAACTCAGGGACAACCGCACCAAGACACATTATAATCAAAATATCAGAAATTAAGGATAAAGAGAGAATCTTAAAAGCAGCAAGAGAGAATAAGAGAATTACGTACAAAGGGGTCCCAATAAGACTATCAGCTGGTTTCTCAAAAGAAACTCTGCAGGCAAGAAGGGACTGGTAAGAAATATTCAAAGTAATGAAAAGCAAAAACCTACAACCACGATTACTCTATCCAGCGAAGCTGTCATTCAGAATAGGAAGGCAGAGAAAGTGCTTCCAGGACAAAGTAAAACTGAAGGAGTTCATCAGATCCAAACCACTGCTATATGAAATGTTAAAGGGACTTGTTTAGGAGAAAGAGGATCAAAACTATGAACATTAAAATGAAAACTGTATCACAACAACCAACAACAGAAGCCAGAGAATTGAAACAAAGGCAGACTAAGTAGGCAAGGAGAGTGGAAAAAGAATCATAGGTATGGGGAACATTTTGGGGGGAGGTCAATGGGGAGGAGGAAGGAGGGAAAGGGAGGGAGATGATGCAGGAATTAAGAAGCATAGTAGGAGGGAGCGGAGTAGACAGGAAGATGTTGAGAAAAACTATATGCACAACCAATGGACATGGACTAAGAGGGAGGTCAACTGGAGGGAGGGGGGTCACTGGGTGGAGGGGAACAAAGGGAAAAGAAATTGGGACAACTGTAATAGCATAAACAATAAAGCATATTAAAAAAACTACTAAATACAAAAAAAGAAAAATGCCCCAATGTATGTCCATATGCCAGTCCAGACAGCACAAGGTCTTATACAAAGATCCACAACTGACACCTATGGGATGCACCTTCGTTCTGCATCAAGGATGAAAATAATCCTCTCTGCCCCCAGGCTCCATGGCTGATCTGCAGAATAGATGCGCTTGGCCAGGTTGCATCACACCTCTGAGACCCTGGGTTCCTCATTGCTAAAATAAAGGAACCCCTTCTAGCTTTACTGTTTTCATAGGCAGGCAAAATCTGGCATTAATAGCTTAGCATGAATTTGAGTCACTCTCTTCTCCCAAAGGTGTTGCTGTTTCAAGCTTTACCTCTCACTGTGGAATAAAGAGCTTTGTCCCAGTGGAAGAAACCGCAGGTGTTAGGTGGAAAGGTATTTTGAAAGCCAGAGGGCACCTTCTCATGGCCTGAAATCCCCTTTTTCAGACAACTTGGCGTTAAATTGGTTGTGTTATGCTGGACTCCCCCTGCCCAGCAATCTGTGAGGTCCCTGCAGAGTTGATCTGTGTGTTTGGGGTGGGAGACCTGGAGGCTGCATATTAGAATCACCTGGGAGCTTTTAAAGCATCCATAGCCCAGGCCACAGCTGAGACCGATGACATTGCAATGTGTGTGGTGGGACCAGGCACTGGTGGGTTTGGAAGCTCTTTGGGTGAGTTCAATGTCCAGACAAGTTTGGGAACCACTGGCCTAGACCCAAAAGCCAAGCCAGCCTCCCAAACTCTGGTTCTCTATCCTCTCCTACACCACAAATAAATCTGTTCCCTGCCAGAGAAATTCTTACTAGAAGGTTTCTCCACCTGCAGGCTGCTTCTGAAGCTGTGGTTCTAGCCAGGGTTTGCACTGGAACCCGGGGTTCATGAAGACACTCCAGGAGGGATGGATGGGGAATGCCGCTAAACCCAGCTTGGGTGTGTACAAGTTAAAGAGCTACGAGTCTCTTCTCTGGGGTCACGAGTGTACATGCTAATGAATGCCTATCACCCTAAAGGATTATCTCCCCAGATGTGAGCAAGCATAAATGAAAATGCCAAAATATACAACAAAAATTTTGGGCAAAACCCAGTACACCCGATGCATTCTTTTTAACCTGTAGTTGTCATCCTTTCCAGCCCTCTCTCCCCCACAGCCCGTTTACAGACGGGTTTGCAGCCTTCAAATCCCCTTCTATTTGCAGGTTTTGAGCCCCTTCCCATTCATTCCCTCCGTCAGGAACCACCAATTCAAGAATAGCTCCCATCGTTCTTTGAGGTCTAAAAAAAAAGGTAGAGCCTATCTCTAGGCCTTGCCAAGGGGCCTTCCTCTGGCTCCTGTCACTGCACTGAGGCTCTGCTCCTGACCTTCTTGCCCTACTCTGTGAGCACCTTCTGAGGCTGTCACTCCAATTCAGCTCAGTTCAATCAGGTTGAAGCAGGTGGGTGGCTTTGTGGTTTAGCTAGACTTACTTTAATTTGGAACCAGTAAGTGGTAAAAGAAAGTTAACCTCTTAATAAGGGTAAGCTGTTCTATTTCTCCAGTGTGTTCTCTGTTCAGAGAGCTCCTCCCACTTGTCTGTATTACCTGAAGGCCACCACCACTATTCTCTTTGGAGTGAAGCCTTTGCAGCAACTATAAACACTGTAGTTTTGTTTCTATGCAGGGAAACAGCAAGCCATTGTTGCCCACTAGTCACACCACTGGTCCTGGTCTCAGAGACCTGGGTTCAAATTCCAAGTGTGCCATCTTGTCAAGTTACTTGACTCAAGTCTCTGCTTTCTCATTTGTTGGGTAGTTAACAAAAATAGCCAAGATTTAGTGAACATTTACCATGTACCAGGTGCTGGGCTGTGTTCTAGAGACATTGTCTTATTTAATCTTCACAATAATATAATGAGATAGGTATTAATAGTATTCCTATTTTAGAGACAAGGAAACCAATTCTTGGGTTATTTAACTTCTCTGAGGTTCCACAGCTGGTAAATGATGGAGTCAAGATTCAATCACCCCAGATCCCCGGCTAAGGTGCCTTCCACTGGAAGAGTTTTAGCATATTAGACAAGCTGATGCCCTTTAACATCTTAGAGGTTTTCAGTTGATAACAGTTGATGAAAACCAGGGTTCTCATGTCCCTTAAGAGTATGGAGGGGTAGGGGTCAGGCTTCAGGATATTAAATAACATGCCTGAAGTCACACAGCTAATAAAGGTAGAACCAAGATTTGAGCTCAAACTAGCCTACTATAAAGTCAACGTTCATGATGGCTACACTATTCTGCCCAGCAATAGAGCTTGCATGCACACACACACGTTTGTGTACCCTTGCAGTGTCTGATACATATGGACTCTGAATATTTTATTTATTTATTTATTTATTTTGTATGTGTGTGTGTGTGTACAGCCTGTCTCTGCTCCTGGAAGACAAATCAAAATTAACATCTTACAGAGGGTGCTTCTCAGCTTCATCGTTACCCTGGAGGCTGTGTACCTCCATGGTGAAGCAAGGGTACTGGTGCAAAGCTGCACCATTGGTGTCCACAGAGCCTTCAGGCTGCTGGCCCTTCGGAGTAGGCAGAACTATGGGGTCGGCCAAATACTTCATTTAGTTTTTTCCATAGGTGGCTCTAGCAGTGTTTAGTTGTCTTTAAGTTCATTCGAAAGAATTTTGTTAGATTGCATTGTGACAGCTGTCATGTCAGCGTGCATATTTTTTTTAAAAACTTATCAAAATTGGTGAATTTTTGAGCAATCATTTTAATATTGAAGATGGAAGAAGATACACAACTTTTTCAGCATATTATGCTTTATTATTTTAATAAAGGTAAAAACACAACTGAAATTCAAAAAAAAAAGAAAGATTGTGCAGTGTATGGAGAAGGTACTGTGACTGATTGAACATGTCAAAAGTGGTTTGCGAAGTTTCTTGGTACTATTGACATTTTGGCCAAATAATTCTCGGCTGTGGGGCTGTCTTATGCATTGGAAGATGCTTAGCAGCACCCCTCGCCTCTACCCGCTAAAAGCCAATAGCAGGAGATAGCCAACATACTCAAAACATCCAAATCAATAAAGTTATTGGTGAAAATTTTTAAAAAGTGTATCTTTTATTTTACAAAAAAGAACTAAATGGACTTTTTGGCCAACCCAGTACATGTGGATCTGGTGGAAAAACTAATCTGGTAATAATCTGATCAGACCTTTTCTCCTCTCAGGGCATCCTCATTTTCATAAACGTCTGACTCTGGACTAGGCAACTGATCTTTCATTCCACCCTTCATTCATTCAGCAAACATGGGATGAGAGTAATCTAAGTTTCAATCCCTGTAGTATGCTTGCTATAGCAATAACTAAATATTTAGGTAGCATTTCATTTTATAGAAAAGATTTTATAAAACACATCCTTTTATTTTATCCTAATGGTAACCTCATGATGACCTCCCCTTTCAAATCAGGAAACTGAGGCTCGGGGAAGATATATATCTTACCTATAGACACATAGCTAGTAAGTGGCAAGTACTTTCACACGTTATCCCATTTAATCTTTAGTCCATGAGGTAAATATTATCTCTAGTATTTAGATAAGGCAATGAGGCTTAGTGATATTGAATAACTTACAGTCAACACAAACAGTCAACAATTGGCAGAGCCACGATTTTAATTCCATATCTACATTCTCTCTCCCAAAGAAAGAGATACAGCCCTGTCTTCAGACCTGGACAGCCCAGCTGGACAACAAGATGCAAATATATTAGCATTTGTAAAGAAAATGCACCTTTTCCTGAGCCTCTGAATCCTTTGACATCACTTTTGAAGCACTGCCTTTTCCCAAGGTTAAAATATTTGTGTCTAAATAGAGGTAATCTGCAGCCCCAGACTTCACAGATAGGTATAACCACCAAACTACCCCAAAATTACTTAACCTTAGGGTTTCAGCCATCAGCAAATAAATTTGTTCCTAACAGTTTGTAAGTTCAGCATCCATCTATCATATTTACTTATAATCGAGTCTTCTCTGTCTCTCCAGTGTGTCTACCAGTATTGAAGGGCATCCAATAAAAAGAGCAACAAAAAGGCACCGGTTTGGTCAAAGAATGCTTCTTAATGGAGGGGATTTTTGAGCTGGGCTTTGAAAGAAGTACAAGTAGTATTTTCCATTTCCAGCATAATTGTCCCAGATGCCATGTCATTAAACTGATTAGCAGGAATGAAGATATTCTCACAACTTGGGAGACTTTTCCATCTCTGCCTCAAGACTAAAATTCAGACTATATGTAACTGGGCTGTCATCTATTAAGCACCTGCTCTCTATGCCTGATACTACATGAAACACTTCACAGGCATTATTTTCCTTAGTTCTCACAATCACCCTGCATACGAGTTATTATTGAATCCATTTTGCAGTTGAGGAAACTGAGACCCAGAGAGATTTAACAACTCATCCAAGGTCACACAGCTAATAAGTGGTAGAGATGAAATTGGAACTTCCCTCTCTAACTTCAAGTCCACTCTTTCTAGCTTTCCACATTGATTCTTAATTCTGTGCATTTGGCCTCCACTTGTCCCTATGGGATGGGCACCCCATCTTGCCTGTCTGGGCCTAAGTTGGGTTTACAGGGATAAGGGCAGAAGGAGAGGGAGGCCTAGGGAGGAGGTGTGGCCCATTGGTGGGCCCTGGTCCAAACTGGCAGCGAGCAGACGAGCCTGTCTGAGCAATGGATTGGAAATCTCCCCCTCCGGAGTTAATTTCACTCACAGTGTCTTTCCTATTAAATGGAGCAGTTGGTTGGCTGTAGGTGTCAGAATGGCCTTATAAAACTGAAATCCAATTTAATCTTAGAGGGAGGTGTGTGTGTGAGCGGGGGAAGGGGACAGGGGAACGGAGGGGAGAAGGGAGGGAGGGAGTGGGGCTGGCAGTGTTTAAAGGTACTAGTGAGGTAAAGAGAGCAATTTGTTGGCTCCCCACTGTTCATAGCTGGTTTGGGCAGAGAAGCTGGATCACGCACATCCTCACAGCTACCATTGTGAGCTGCTTCCTCATCTACTTGAAGAGCTTTAGCCAGGCTTTTTCCGCTGTTTGTAGAAGCTGGGCACTGTTTCGGGACTCTTCCCCTTTGGTACCTCAAAGTCACAAAGCTGTAATTTACCAGGTTGGTCTTTATTCACCAATGATCCATTGATTCCCGTGTGTCAAGCGTTGTGCATGCTAAAGGTTATACAAATTTTTTAAACTAATTTTCTCACCAAATTGTTATTCCTACTTTACAGATCAGGAAACTGAGGCTCAGAAAAGTTGTCCAAAGTCACAAAGCTAATAAATGCAAGAGTGAAAATTTGAACTCAGGATTTTTACATTACTTCTCCTGCATTGAGCCTTTTGGTACCATGCCAAAAGAATTTGCTCAGGAAAGGGGGAAGAGAATTAAGCACCCTATGACCTGAGACCTTCTGTATGTTTGTATATGTGACAATATATAAAGATATATCACTAACTAACCACTAACAAAAAAGAAAGAAAGAGGGAAAATAAGAGAAACTTTGCATTTCCCCAAGTGTAGCCATGTTTTTCAAATCTTCATTTACCTTTAAGTATATCAACATGAACATTTAAAAATAAAAATATATTATCCATAATCAACTTCTAATTCTTTAAATAAAAGGAAACTACAAATTTGCGAAGGGCACAAAAAAGATTAAACATCTTTTTCATTGTCCTCCAAATCTTAATTTTTCTGAACTGTATCTCTACCCTGTGGTCTACAGATTCACAGTGAATGAGACACCAGCAGCCTGGGAGGGTCTAGCTTATCGGCACTTTTCCAAGGACCTGGGCCCTGACCAGGGGCAGTGCGCACAGGAGACTGGCCTGGGGATCTGTCAGGTGCCTCTGGCCCACAGCTGCAGCATTGCCGCACCACTACCACGTGGAGGTCTGGCCTGGACATGGCAGCCAGGCTGTTTCCTAGCAACCAGGTTAGGCAGAAAAGGCTTCAGACCAGCCACCAGTGCCAGAGTAGTCGCTAAGCACCAGGCTGACTTGGCAGTCCTTGAGAGAAGCATATGGGACTGAACAGATGGGCTGGCATGGGTGCCCTGAGCTAGAACCATAAAAGCAAGAGTGGCACTGGGAGGGGACAGAGAGAAAGGCAGAGAAGACTGGTCAGGAATTGGCTCTCTGAGCGGGTCCAAGGCGAGGTACTTTGGGCAGCCCTGATGCTGAGATGGCGCGTTATTCAGCAGCCCCGCATAGAGGGTCTCACTGGGCTGGGAATACCTTTCCCATTGGGTGCCAGTGGCACTTGAAGCTATCCCAGTGGGGGCTGAGGGGCATGCCTGAGGGTGCTAGCCTTGGGCTGCTTAAGGCATCTTTTGAAGCAAGAGCTCCACTTCCTCCATCCTGTGCTCACCTTTGCTCAATTGACATTCCTTTTCCCTACCTGCTCCTCATTTTCCACAGCTCAGCTATAAGCCTCTATTTCTCTACAAAGACTGGAATTTCTTTTTCTTTTTTTTTTTTTTTTTTTTTTTTTGAGCAAACCAAACTTAAGACACTACAAAGAGATGATGTCACATGAACACTGTAGACTAGAGGCCAATTTTATTTAAGACTAGACTTTGTTTGCTATTCAGATAGATGGGTTTCCGAAGATGACTTGGATTGGTAGAACAGATTGCAAGAACCAGGGATCATAGTCTGCAGAAGGGAAGACTTGGGGTGTTTGGGGAAATGTGACTCAGAGTCAGGTGATAAAAATTTGAAGAGCTATCATATGAAAGAGGGAGTTCACTTCTCCAAAGGGTAGAACCAGCAGGTGGAAGTTCTAAGGAGATAGATTTAAGCTTTGTTATATGGAAGGTTTTTCTCATAATTAAAGCTACCTTAAAATGGAATGGATGACTTTATAAGGTAGGGAGCTCCCCGTCAATCAAGGTGTTCCAGCAAAGACTGAACAACCACCTGATATGATACAATGTCGGAGAAGCCATCCAAATACTGAATGAGGTTAAGGCCTTTCTAACCCTGCATGTCTATAACTTTTTGGAAGAATAACTAAAAAAATGTGATTCAAGTAATGTTGAGTTTCATGTTCTTTGGCACTTGTCCTTTTTGAATGAGAAGTCATCCTAGAAAAGGTATTGTTAAGATCAAAATTAGAGAGAGAGAGAGAGAGAGAGAGAGAGAGGGAGGGAGGCAGGCGGGCAGGGGCTATTATAGACCTGGTTTAAGAGTCTTTGCCAACCACTCGGTGGTCATTGTCCTGCATAGTCACCTGAGCATGGACAGACAGTGTGTCCTTCAACAAGTGCCAGCAGGACCCGGCCCTGCCAGCCCTTCCTCCTGGCTAGGTGGGGTGGAGGGAAGGAGGTACAGGAGAGCACTGAAGTGTGACATGAGCCATTTCTCTTCTAGCAGCTCAGGGAAGCTCCACTATCCTTTGGCCTGAAAACAAGACTTGTTGTGGGTCATAGGACTGCAGGGGGTAAGTGTGTGTGCCTGTGTGTTGTCCTGTGACAGTATGTTGTAGGGTTATTTTTTTCCTAAATGGCTTAATATGCCAATGTTTGTGGAGCATCCTTGGAATTAAAGTGTCTTTGGCGTAATTATTGTTAATTGCCAGACTATTCTATAAACTCATCCAATTAAGACAAAGTTATTAACTTTATAAAATATTGCAGGCATCCCACAGTGCCATGTGTAGATGGAATAACAGTTTGAGAGGCAGAGTCAGCATGAAATACCATGCAAATGAAGAGGCTTATTTACTTTTTTTTTTTTTTAATGAGAAAACATTCACATTATGGAGGTGTGTTTTCTCTCATTTAGCAAGAAACTCTCGGGCCAATGGCTGAGACCAGAAGGCTTCCGCAAAACCAGCTCAGGATGCCTTTAGTTGAGGCGTCTCAAGAGCTCAGGTGTCCCCAGCTCCTTGGGCCTTCAACAGCAGACTCCTGAACCCCAGCTCCACCACTTACCAGCTGTGTGACCTTTCAGTGCCTATTTAATCTCTCTGGGCCTCCATTTCCTTCTCCTAGTGTTATAGTGAAGATTCAATAAATTAATACATAGAAAAACATTGGAATAGGATTTGACATGTAGTAGTCAACAAATTTCAGTGGATAATATCTTTATATTGCTAGACTTCCTGTGAAAGAGTCAATATTTTCATTAAAGTTTCCTCTTTTCTGTTGCACCTCAGTTGGAAAGTGTAAAGTCCTATAACACTAGCCATTATAATATTATTTTAAGGTCAATCATAGCTAGGCTGTAATTTTTTTAATAAGCATTTTCATAAAGTATAACATACAGGTGTCAAAGGACATAGATTATAGATGTGCAGTATAATGATTTTTCATGAAGTAAACATATCTGTATAATCATCATATGACTCAAGAAATAGAACATCACCAGCAGTCCAGAGCCCCCTTGCATTCCCCTTCCAGTCATTAACTTCCCCCTCCCTGAAAAAAGCATAAAATTGAATTATGCAAAATGTACTCTTCTGGAGGTCAGACTTCTCTTACTGAGCCTTAAGTTGTTTGTGAGATATAATCATGTGAGATTCATCCATTCAACACTGAAACAAACTCAAGTGTCCATCAGCAATAGAATAGATAAACAAATGATGCTATGTTATAAACAATGAAATATTATACAACAATAGAAAGTAACATACTACATATATCGGTGGCAGTACAGCCTTCCCATTGAGGACTAGAGGACTATTTGTGAGAATTGAGTGATCAGAAGTTACTGAAATTCTTGGAACACCCACTGTGGCCACCCTTCTGAACTCCTTTGTCAGCCCCAGCAGCAGGATCAGTTTCTCCAGCTCTAGCTCTCCTGTAGGCAGTTGGCCTGGGCATTTGCCAGACTTGAGAGTGCCAAGCCATGCCCAAGTCCAATAAGACAATGCATAGTGAATTTAACTGGAAACCTTGGGAGGTAGTGAGCACCCCATCACTAGAGCCGTGTAAGTAGACACTAGAAGGCTGTTTATAAAGGAGCTTCAGCTATCGAATGGCCAATTGGACTGATGATGACCCCAGGGTTTCTTCCCTCTGTGGTTCTGTTAATTACAGGATTGACACCTGAATGGACTGCAGCCACAAAGCTTGGGACAATCTCAGGGCTACCTAGATCAGATTAAAATGGTTTTTGTGAGCTGGCTGCTGATTTTAGCTCTAAGTAAACAAAAGCTTTCCAGTAATGAGCCATGTGTCCCTGCTCTTCTGAGACTCCCCACACTGCTCCCATCACTGAGCATTGCAGTCACATTAAGCAAATGAACACTCGCCAATGATCAAGGGTCATCAAAGGGAATGCTTTAGCCAACAGTACTTGTTCACCTGACCCAGTGAGATGAAATTACATTTGTGAGGATTTCCTTCCCAAGAGAGGAATGCTGCCATCCTGCTCACCCAAAGTACCTGCTTGAGGCTTAATGAGATCCACTGCCCAAATTTACATCCTTCTCAACAATGCAACTGGCCATATTGCCTCAGCAAAAACTGAGGACATCTGGGAGCAGCCACCACTGAAGGGTGAGAGACCTGCCCCTACCTCTCCCCTAATGACCTTGATAACCAACAGGTTAAAGTCATTGGAGTTCCACCCCACCTGCTCCTCTGGATACACAGCAGTTTCCATGAGACCTTCCCAACTTCAAGAAAACAAACTCATTCTGGTCCAAAGTTCATGCAGTGAGTGTTGCAAGTCAGAGAGCTAGCTCCACGGGCAGGCCCAGCATCCCAGACTCCAGGGTGTGATGGGGGCTGAGGGATGTGGAGAAAGGAAGCAGAGGCCAATAGTTCTTCCCTGGGTTA
Source organism: Furipterus horrens (assembly GCF_987537825.1). NCBI lineage: Eukaryota > Metazoa > Chordata > Mammalia > Chiroptera > Furipteridae > Furipterus > Furipterus horrens. Next base: position 87,956,762 of record NW_028327172.1, on the reverse strand, counting down.
AAGTGCACAGAGCAACATTTTCTTTTCTTTTTGACATTGTCATCTTCATTTTCTCATCTCACTATCACAGCAGCCCATGAAGAGGGTATACTGTCCCCACCCCAGATGGACCAGGGACCTAAGTCACCCTCCCTGACCAACAGATCTTCAGTTCCATGTAAACCAGAGGCAACCTGAGATGGACAATTCCATGTAGACTCTTTGCCCACTTCCCTCTGAGCATAACTACCTGATCATGCACTGTGCACTCTGTGGCATGTCAGAGCCACCCCCATACCCACCCAGGGCCAGCCTCCAGTCTGACTGGCTGGCTGGGCTTTCTGCAGAGGGAGGGAGTGCCTGCAAACTGTGAAGGGACAGGTGCTGGGTCTTGCATGGTGACCATGGGTTTGTCACTTGGTTTCCCATCTCCCCACTCCAAGAAATGAACCACACTCTGTTGCAGGTCAACTTCCTTGACTGTCAGGACCCTTCCCATGGTTTCTGCGGGAGCTGGGAAGACCCAGGCCTCTGTCCCACCCCCACTGCCCATTAGCCTGTGTGACCTTGAGCAAGTCATTCAACTGTTCTGAGCCTGGGCTTCTTAAGTCCCCCAGAAATAAGGATCCTGCCCTTTCTACCTCAGGAGAGTGTTTTAAGAATCAATAACAGGATATTAAAGAGGGAGGAGGTGGAGGAAAAAAGAACTGACCGAGAGAAGTGGAAGCTTTTTCATTAGATAATATGACCACACATTAGAATTGCCTGAGGAGCTTTTAAAGCTCCAATGCCCACGCCACACCCCAGACCAATTCCCTTAGAATCCAGGCACTCAGCCGTGAGTTGAGAAGCAGCAGTTGTAAAGTGCTCCCCGTGCTCAGGTATTGGCAGTGCTGTTAATTCACTCACTGAGGGCCTCTAGACACCTGACACTGGGCAAGATGGGTGGGAGTGGGGGCAGAAAAAGAAGCAGACATACAGCCCTTGTTCTCAAAAAGAGCTTACCATCCCAGGAAAAGACAGATCAGCCGAAGATACGTGCATGCAGAACTGCAAAATGAGAGCATGCTCCAAAGGGAAGAAGTGCAGGTATAGATACAGATATGGAAATCTGTAGGCAGCGTGGGGTCTCATCTTCCCTGTGACACTCCTTTCCTCTCCCCCTTCCAAGGAGGTGTGCAGGAAGAGTCATCATAGATACCCAAAGCAACCCCTCCTTCACCCAGACAACCAACCCGTGAGTGTCCCCAAACCACCACCCCACCGCTGCAGCCAGATCAGGGTGTGGTCAGCAGATCTCCGTGCCCCATCTCCAGGCTTTCTGAATTTGGGGGAGGGAGGGGATGGCTGGGGTCTGCTTGCAGCCCAAACCTCTGCACTCCGCACAGCCTGTTCCCCTCACCCCCTGGTACCCTCCCCTGGCTCTGGCAGGAGGCAGCTGGGAAGAGCAGCCTTAGTCCTAGACCCCCTGGGGCGGGTTATATTTGGATGTTAAAAGTAATGACACATCTCCATGAAATCCTCCCTTCCTCCCTCCTGTCTGCCTAACACCGTGAAGTCTCCTGGCATGGAGGGGGCTGGCTTATATTTAGGTCTGGCATTCCCTGGTAGACATCCTGTTCTGAAATGGAAATTCTTTTAATAGCTAGCCAGCCCCAACCACTTAATGAGCTGGTATTTGACTTTTTGATTTCTTCTTCTTGGTGGAAGACTGTAAGCAGCCACAGCTAATTAAGCAAACTGCCCCCACCCCCAACAAAGCATCGCATTTTGAAGTATGGGAATGAGGAGAGAGCACCGTATCATTTTTCAATGACCCCTTTACCTTTACCTTTCAAGTTTCTGCCCTACCTGAAAACTTTGCTTTCTTGTTGAAATGTACCTCTTCCAGGAAGTCTTCCCAATTTATCCACCTACCTCTGACCACCTCTTTACTATTACTGCAAAAGTGTTCTTGAACCTTTTCCTGGAGTGCCTTCTATGTGTCCCCAACTACCACAGCAGCATTGCAAGAACACCTGTCTCCTGTTGGAGTCAACGAATGCTAGGGCTGGATTGACCATCCAAGGTCAAGGACCCCTTTAGTTGAGTTTAAATGACATGGGGGAAAACATGAACCCTGTATCTAGGGTGGGGGAAGCAAATATGCACAAAATTTGAAAACAATTTTAGGGTTACATGGACCCTCAGAAGTCCATCAATGGACCTTAGGTTATCTAGTCTGACCTTCTTAACTCACAATAGCTGTGATCAAATGAGAGGTGGAAAGTGAGTCATTCAAGGTTACCCAGCCAGTGAGTGGCAGAGCTGAGACCCAGACTCTGTCCCGCTCTTTGTGCCTTCACTCCAGCTGGGCTTCTTCTATCAGCACTGCCTGGCACTGCCTCTTCGAAGGCTCCTCGCCAGGCCATGGGCCTGCAAGGCCCAGGACAGAGGCCTGTGCACCCAAATGATGCTCACCTCTTGACGGTGACCAATGACTTCTCTGCAAAGAGAGACAAGCTGGCTTGGTCCTGGGCACACCTGGCCCCTCTGTAGGTGCTGAAGGTGTGGAAGGAGGAAGGCAGGGCAGTGGAGGATGGGGAGGGCAGCACAGTGTGGCCCTGGACATGGACAGTGACAGGGCAGCACAGTGTGGCCCTGGACATGGACAGTGACAGGGCAGCACAGTGTGGCCCTGGACATGGACAGTGACGGGGTTGTCGCTGGCCCCCTCACTCCTGAACATTCTGGGGTAACCAGTACTGATCTCTTTATTACCCCCTGGAAGGGCAGCTTCATTTGTCAAGCAAAACTAACATTGTATCTGCAGCACAGAAACTGATCCACAGAAGGGCTATGTATATTACGGGTGAGGGCAGGGAGGCAGGAGAAGGAATCAGACTGGAGAAGAGGTTGATAGCATGATGCTGATGTGGAAAGTGAAAATAGAAACCTTCCAGACTGATGGGAAACATCTGCCTTGTCTGATGATATTGTCTGAGTTCTGGGACAGGAATAATAGGGTTTGAAAGTTGGGAAGCCGTGGGCATTGGCGTGCCTGTGTGAGGGAGGATGGGGTGCAGGAGGGCGGAGGCTCTTGGCCTTGCCTGGTAGTTCTATCCAGAAAGCTTCTCAAAACTTTCCAGAAGCCAAGATGGGCCTTTTTGCTTGAACATCATTTGGATTGATTCTATCCAGAGTTTATTGAACACCTACTGTGTACAGAATGCTGTTCTCAGGGCTGAGGGGCATTTGGAAATGAACAAGAATGGCTTTCTGCCACCTCACATCCAGTGGAGGGACAGGAAAACCCACAGACAACTCCAAAATTCAGCCAAGGAAAAAGCCCTTCAGAGACAGTGTTGTGGGGCTCTGAGTGGGGGTAAATTTGACTGGGAGAGCTGGCAAGTGCCTTAGAAAAGATGCAATATGTCTTAAAGGGTGAACAGAACTTCCTCAGGCAAAGGAAGGAGAAGAGGGCACTGCAGGGAAGGAAATGTCTTAAACGAAGGCCAAGAGAGAAAAGAGGAGTTCCTACTGTAATGTGAAGTGATTTGACAACTGCTGAATATGGAGGGAGGAGAGAAAAAATGAGTTAAAGGGAACTGCAGGATTTCTTGCCAAGGCACTAGAAGAGTATTGATATTTCACCCAGAAAATTAGCGTGGGACAAGAAGAAGTATAAAGGAGTTAAGTGAAGAATTAGTTTGACTTTTGTTCAGTCATTCAAGAAATACACTGAGTGCCTTCTGTAGGCCATATACTCATCTTCCTCTTGGAAAACACCATAATGATCAGAAACAGACATGGTGCCTGCCTTTGTGGGGCTTAGAGTCCAGAGAGACAGACGTTTATCAAATGATACCCAAACAATTATAAGAGGCCCCTGACAAGAACAGGGAAGGGCACCACACTCCGAGAGCTCTGCCGAGGGGCTGTGTGCTGACCCTGGAGCTCTGGGGAGGCCTCCCTAAAGAAAGGGCACATTGCTGAGATCTAAGGGTAGGTTGGCAGGAGGCAGGAGAGACATCCCAGGCAAGGGCGTGGCATCTGCCAAGGCTCCGGGCAGCAAGGACGGAGGGAGGGAGAACAGTCACCCTGAGAAGGCTGAGAAGAGGCAGGCTGGACCCAGACCATGAGGGCTTAGTTGGCCATGTTGGGAGTTTTGTCTTTCCTGAATTGTGCCAGCCACGGTGCAGGCAGAAGCCCTCTCCAGTGCTGCTGTGCTGTGAGGGCAGGGAGAGGGTGCTAGTAAATAGGTGCATCCTCCCCAGGAGGTCATTTGACAGGAGGCAGAAACATTGGGAACCTGCATACCCTTTGACTCAGCTGTTCTACCTCCAGGAATCCACTTTACATAAATATAAGTATCCATTCGCATGTGTGCAGAGACCTATGTACAGGCTTTTTTTCCCCTAGCGTTACTTGTGATAGTAGAAAACTAGAAGCAACTTCAATGCTCAGAAATAGAGAACTGGTTAAATAAATGGATATGGATGCACATAATTGAATACTGGGCAACCATTACAAAGCATGGCGCAGCTTTGGAAGAGCCTCTAAGATGCTTTACATGGAAAAAGAAAAGCAGGACAGAAGGTGCACAGTGTGCGGTGGACTCCTATGGGAAAGGCCTAACACCTCTATTTCTCCTCACCCCCAAGTCTGCCCTCACTGTCTGGTCCAGGAGCCCTGGCTCCTGCTAACTGATGCATTGTCACTACATTTGGGGTGAGGGAGAAGAGAGTCGCCCCTGGAAACTAGCTAGAGACAGGTGTTGACAAGACCTCTGTTGACACAGACGCCCCTTAGTCAGAGGACCCGGTAATGATCACCACCCAGCCAACATCTAGAGCAAGTGGAGGTGTGACTGTAATGTGTTGCTGGGAAAGGACAGTTTGGGAAGAATGTGTGGCCAGAAAATAGAGTTGTAATAACAAAAGGGGGCAGGGGAACTGGTCTCTGGAATTCCCTGTTGACTCCATGGGCAAGGAGCAGTAATCAGGAGTATCTTGTTGACTTAAAGAACATGCTCCAGCAGCCCACTGGAACCAGCCACAACTTCTCTCCCCTAGCTGTTGGCTGGAAAGCCCAGATGCAGACAGTGTTGGCACTTCTATTGGGTGTGACTGGGGTTTGTTTCTCTTGCGGTGGGGTGGAGGGGATGGGATGAGTGATCTCGGGGTTTTCTCACAAGTATTTGTCAAGAACCAGTGTAGATTTTGAGGAACAGAGAGAAACCAGGTCAGTGGCTTAGACCTGCTCTGTTTTGACCCACCTTGGCCAGGTAGAGTGCAAAGCCAGTCTTCCGGACTGTTACAGGTGACACCTCCCATTTCACTTCATTCAACAAATACTGAGTATAAAGTTAAAAGGCAAACTATAAGCCAAGAAAACATTGTTTGAAACAAATACAGCAATGGGTAAAAATAAAAATCTTTAAAATATAGCACTCTTGTAGATAATTTAAAAAACATTAACATTTTGGACAACCATGACAGAATCTGCAGAAGAAATAAAAATAGTTAAAAAGAATATTTTTTAAGAAATCAACTTCATTAGTAATCAAAGATGCAAATTACATCAAGCTGACATTTTAATTTGGTACACATGTTAACATATATGATGCTCAATGTGGCAAAGGTGAGGACACTCCGGTAAACTGCTTATGACAGTTAAAATCAGTAAGAGATTTACAGTGATATGTACCAACACTATGGCAATATGTGTCAAAGAACCTTACGAATATTAATATTAATTATTTCTTGGACACCTAATAACTTCATTTCTAGGAGTTTATCCTAAGAAAATAATCAGAAATACAGTGATAATGAAAAGTCAGAAATGGTCTAAATATCAAGGGGATTGCTTCAATGCATTACAATCTGTCTGTGTAGTGGACATCACATGGGCATTACACATGTCGTTTATGAAGACTGTTCAAAGATATAAAAATTTTCTCAGTCAAATGTTAAGTGAAACAAAGAGGAAATAGAATATATACAATATGATCACAACTACAGAAATGTATGAGTGATATATATGAGTGGGGTGTGTGTGTGTGTGTTCATGTGTGTGCGTGATTATATACACATAAAAGTGAAAAATGAGCCGTGGCCAGTGTGGTTCATTTGGTTGGAGCATTGTCTTGCAAGAGAAAGATTACAGGTTTGATTCCCAGTCAGGGCACACACCCTGGTTGTGGGTCTGATCTCCAGTCCAGGCACGAATGATCCCCGGTCCAGGCACATGCAAGAGGCAACCAGTCAATGTTTCTCTCTCTCCTTGCTTCTCTCCCTTCCTTTCTCTCTAAAAGCAGTGAAAAAAATGTCCTCAAATGAGGATTTTTTTTTTAATGTAAAAAATAATATTAAGGAAACATACCAAAATGTAATGGAGAAAATTGGATTGTGGGTTTTAATTTTTTCTTTAATACTTTTCAATGTTTCACTTTTTTTTTTTTTTTTTTACAATAAATATACTTTATTTTTATGGTCAGAAAAAATTATTCAATAAAAGTTACATCTATTTGCAAGGCTGTGGTAACCATACCAGATCATTAAATATTGATGTCATCTGTCCACTGTGGAATTGCTCTATTCCACACTTGTTTTGCTGCTAAACTTCTCATTTGTTCATGCATATCTCCCACGTAGATGTCACCCTGAGGTCTCATCGCCTGGCCATGGCAGAGCAAGGGCTCAACACACGTACACAGGAGACTTCGAGGCACATGTTGTGGGTCAAAATAGATATGCCACAATGCAGATGAAACTTCTGTTACCTTCCTTGACTGACCTCCTGGCTCAAGAGCCACCATTCCTTCTGATGCAGGTGGAGAGAGTTCTAAAATTGCCACTTAGAGTGCAGTCTGTTCCAGCTTAAAACAGCTTGTTGGAGTTTAACAGCATGTACATACTCCCGTGAATTCTCATTCTTTATCAGGACGCTTTCTATCCTACTAATTGTCAGCTTCTACCCGAGATGGCTTCTGGGTACAGGGGAACCTTTGCCAGCCCTATGGTTCGTAGGCTGCTCTCTTGCTGCACGGCCCTACCCTCACCACTTGTCCTGCTAAGGTATCCACATCTGCTGTGACCCAAGGCCTATTATCTCACCAAGAAAAGGTGTGGGGACTGCTTGCTGGGAGCCAGGTCTCTACTTGCTGCCTAGTTTGCCAACCGCCCCACCCCCAACCTTCACTGAGGTGCGTGGACCTGCCAGCTCCTGGCTGCTGGTCTCCAGTGTATCAATGCCCCTGTCCACACCTCTGTAGCTAGTCTCTTCCTTAAAGCCTCTGCATCTGAAGCATCTGAGTTTAATTCTGTTTCCTGCTGTGCCCCTGACTGATACAACAGATATAATTCAGGCCACCTATGCGTGGTGGCCCCTTGGTGGCCAAAACGGCTGAGATGCAGGTGGTAGAAACAGACCAGAGGCGCAGATGGCATCTCTTTGGTTCTGCACCTGCACTGCACACCTTTTCCCTGAGGCTGGTGGGTTGATGTCCCACTCTGGGTTGATGGGCTACCACCCCCTCCTTCCCCTTCCTCTGAAACATGTTCTGTCTCAGTCTCCAAGGTGGACAGACTCATCTACAGAGCACCCAGAGATCACTTGTGGTCAGAAGACATGGTGACCGCTGCTGGAGTCACGGACAGCCAAACGCGCCTGTCTGGAAATACAGGCAGTCTCCTCCGTGCACCTGCCCATTCTAATGAAATTCACCCTCTCTGTGGATGGCTTGCTCTCAGAGCCTTGTGCCTAGAATACTGTCTGGTGCTGGTTAATTGTGCGCTTCCCAAGGGCAGGAACTGTGATTTAGTCTTCTCTGCATTCTCACCACTTGGCACTCTGCCTGGCATGTGGGCAGTTCTCAGTAATATTGCCTGACTAAATGAGTCAACGCTCTTTACCCAATCAACTTTCCTATCCATTGCCACCCTCCCTCAGTGGCTCTTTGAGGAGGCACCTTCCACAAGAAGCCCTTCCTGAATGAAGAAGCTGTGGTCTGGTTATCACATTTCAAGAAGAAGACATCAGAACCAGAATCCAAATTTCCTTCCTGGGCTGCATGATGGGCTAGCTCTTACAAGATGAAAAGTCTCAGAGACAAATAAGTGCCCCCCTAAAATCTTCTATTCATGCAGAGAAAGGGGCCTCTGTTCTGCTGTTATCTGTAGAACCAGGGCAAGGTCTGCTGGGTGGGGTGGAAGGAATCTATGTCAAGTTAAGAATGACTTTTTCCTTAATGAGTATGCTTTATGTCACAGAAGAGAAACTATTGCAGAGGGTTTTAGAGCTGTCTGAAATATCTGAAGGTGCACCATATGGAAAACATAACCTTTACTTGAAGGTGCCATTATAGTCAGTGGGTGAACATCCAGGGCAGAGGATTTCTCTGTAAGTGTGTTTAGGTGCTCGAGCTGTCCACACACAGAGCAGGCAGTGTGTACGGGTGTAGGCAGGAGTTCACTGCAGGCTGAGCCACCTCCTCCAGAAAGAGTGAAGGTAGATTCCTCTGGGGGTCACAGGAGCCATGGAAGGAAGAGGACTTACTCCTTGCCCCAGGTTTCCTCTGCTCCTCAGAATTCACTCACAGGGAAATGTCAAGAGGGAAGGAGAGAGGCTCCTGAGAGAGTGGGAGCCTCCAGCCCCCAGCAGTCCTGAGAGTTCATTGAGCAGTCTCCATAGCAATACTGTATGTGTGAGCACTTTAGGAATAATTTCCCACACCCCTAGCAGAAGAGCTCAGCCTCGTTCTCCCCATAATATGGAATGGGAAACTGAGACTAGAGAAAGAAAAAGACAGTAATAACTGCTGCTGTGTTTTGTGCACTTACCAGGCCCCAGGCTAGCTGTTGCACATACACGGCCTCTAACCTCAAAACTGCCCACAGGGAGGTTGGGGTTGGCCCCAGGTGACAGATGAGGAAACTAAGGCTCAAGGAAATTAAATGACTGCCCCCTCCCCCAATGACACAGTTGGAAAGAATTCAAGCCAGGGTTCAAATCCAATGGCTCCAGTCCATCCATTATGATGTTCCCTGGGGCAGGTGATCACCTAGACAGATGGAACTAAAGCCAGACCCCTGACCTGACTCTCTCATCTCTCTCCATCACCTCAAACTTCTCTATCACTTGTCTTACCACCCCCTCCGCAAACACCTCCTTCATCCTATTGCAGGCTGCCCTGACCTAACAGAAATCTGGTCCAACAAAGATGGACTCTGTGTGCCCAGCCCTAAAAGAAGCCAGGTGGCAAAGTAAATGAAAGTTGGCTGAGGGCCTCCACTTAAGTGCTTTTCCATTCTGCCTTGTCTTTGCATTCTGGTTGTGCTGGGGTTCACGTGACTGTGCAGAATAAGAGGGCTCTGTGCTCACTGCAGAGGGAAGCTCTCCAGGCTGGCAATGGTGGATTGGTGCACGGATGCGGGAGCCTTAGCTGAGCTCCGGAAGATGAGGACGTGATGTGCCCCCTATTTCCCAGCCTAATTACCAACCCTGGGAAATGTTTGTGAGACCAGCCCTGCCATGGGGAGGGGTTCAGGCGAAGAGAAGGGCTATTCAGATCTAAAACCCAGAAGGGCATTGGTGGCAGAGCAGAAGGAAGAGATGCTTTTCGCCTGCCATGGGCTCTGTTAATAAGAGGCCCTCTGATCATGTTCCCCCCAAGCCCACAATCAACAGGCAGCCTGCACCACAGCCAGGCAATGGCAGTCCCCAGATCACCTGCCTCATGTCTCCGCGGCAGAGAGCCCTGGATCCCAAACAGGCCTTGTTGCCAGGGAGGCATGGACAGGTGGCCTGGCATGGAAGAGATCTGCCATTTCATCTCTGGCTTCTCTATCCTGAGCTCTTGGGACAATCACACTACTTGGCTTCCCACCTCATTTTCCACCAGAGCACTCAGAGAGCAGCTAGATCTACAAGGAAGGGAAAGTGGAGAGTAGGATTCAATGAGGGAAAAGATCTCTGCAAACAGCCTTGGCCCACCATTCAAGCATGAATAAGTAAACAACTGCAATAATGAGCCTGCTTCTTGCCATGCAGCTTCACCAGCCATGAGAGAATTCCTTCAAAAGAACAGACCTGGTATGGGTTCATTATTCATGAGCAGTGCCCTCTTTCTGCTGCATGTAACACAGGCCTTGGTGGAGACAGTGGCAGAGGGCATGGGGAGGGAGCTAGATCTCAGCCACAGTCAAATGCAGGCGGTGGCCACATTCACAGGAATCATCTCAGATAGAGTTTGTCCACCTCTCACAGTGAAGTGGCCTGGGTGCTGCAGCCAAGCTGGGCCACTTGGAGTACACAGCACCTCTTCCAACCCCTGGTATGTGAAATAGATTTATGCCACCAAATGTTCAATTCATTGTCACGTACGGAACACATAACAGGTCAGACAATGTGCAAATGTGGCTAGGTCTCCTGAAAATCAATGAGATGTTCCCGTTACCCGCAGGGAGCTTGTGCTCTAGTAATTGCAGGGCTTGGAAAGCATCTGCTCAGGAGAACTGGGCGTGTAGTCAGACAGGCTTATGTTTGAACACCATCTAAGCTTCCTTGTCGTTTAAGTGGGGATACTAATGCTTTCCTGGAAGTGTCATTTTAAGGATTATAAATAAAGTATTTGGCATAATTCCTGGCACGTGGTAGGTGCTCAGTAGAGATGCTGCTGGCAGTAACAGTGTCTGACCTTCTTATAAATACGTTGATCTTCTAGGTCTTTCAGGAAATTGCCTGTTCTCCTGTTTCTATCCAATGATTTGCCATTTCTTAGAATTACCCTTAGAGTAGCCCTCCTTACCCCATGCAGTTCCATTATTGCATCTTACTGGAAGATGGGAGTAGGTCTTCTGTCTTCGAATTTAAAAATCTTCCTTTAAAACAAATTCTACAGCATTACCCTTATGCTTTAGAAAATGATTAAATAATAAACATTTATTTACTGAGTGTTTACTATGTGGCAGGCACTTTGCTAAGTGCTTTATATCCATTATCTCATTTAAGCTTCACAGCAAGCTTTGACATAGGTAGTTCTCTATCACCATTTTACAGGTGAAGAAACTGAGGCCGAGAGAGGTTAACTTGTCCTCAGTCACACAGCAAGTGACAGAGCAAAGATTCAATTATGCCTGACCCCAGAACTGTTATTTACATATGGATTTTCTTCAACTTGGAAACCATGTACAGTGGCATTTGACTTGAGATAAGGGCACTATAGATGGGCAAAATTAGGGCAAGTTTAGCAGCAGTTCTAGGGAGAGGGCTGCAGCCCACTGGGAATTTCCAGAATGGGAACTGGAGATTCTGACTCCTCAGTGTAGCTTGGCTGGTGGACTACCAGCTTCTATTCAGATCAGACCTGGCCCTGCTCTCTGAGCAGTAGTTGTGTCTGAAGTCTTGTCCTTTCAACTAGACTGTGAGTCACCCATCAACTAGTACTTACTGAGCACCAGCTGTGTGCCTAGCCCAGACACCTGTTTTGAAGAGCGGGACCCTGTCTTTATGGAGTCATAGGCAGCGGAGAAGGGAGGCACACACACAGGCCACCGGTGCCCAGGTCCTGATGTTAAGTGGGGGGAATGCTCTTGCCTAGTATCACATTAACCCTCTCCTCATATGTGGGCGCACAAAGTAGATACTCATACCTACCTGATAAATTGACTTTCCTGTTTTTAAAGTTCACCAAAAGGCAGCACCTGTGGACAAGCACAGCTGGAGTTGTTGATTCTGAGGTGGGAACAGAGGCAGAAAATGCAGTTGTCCTTTTGATAAATCTCTGCCTTTAAAAGAGAATCGAGCTCAGACTTCGCGGGTGTGTGGCCTCATCATAGCAGCAGGGATGCAGTGAGACGAACCTTCCAGCTCCCGCTCAGATTGAACACAGGACCTCACACTGCTGGGGACTAAACGCAGCAGAGATAACACTCAGCTGGGTTGGCTTGGACCCTAGTGTGCCTAGACCTCTCTATCCCATGGACCAATGGGTCAGAACTGGCCCTGGGAAAAAGTCTGTGGGTGGTTGGGCTGCCCAACTCAGATTCTTTGCTCTACATTTTCCCTCCTGCTGGTAAAATCTGCTCCCATTCATTCCAGGGTATAATATTCTCATGTCTCTTTCTCTCTTCCTTTATAACCAATGCTTATTTTCAGAAAAGGCTGGAGAAATGTATTCTTACTAAAGAGTAAATAGCACATGTTGGTATTGCCTCTCTCAGGATTAAAGGATTAAGTGAAAGGAATAGAATACGGGTGGTGGAATTTCAGGTTGTGGTGAATAGTGTTTGGGATGGTGCAGTGCTTCTGGATCTTCCCTAATAGTACCGCCTACTCTAAGTGTAGGCTAGTCCTGACATTGGGCATCTGAGCTGGACTCTCTCTTAGCCTCAGAAGGTGAAAGTAGGTCGCTCTGCTGAAGATTTTTCTGCTCCCGCCCCCGCCACCCCCCGCCCCCCATCCCAGCCAGCCCTGCGAATAGGGCCTTGAAACCTGGTTTCATGATAGGCTGTGAGGGGTTTATGATCCAGGGTTGGGGAGTCAATGTGATACCCTATGCCTTTGGGTCTTTTTGTCTCTCTTTCTGGGACCAGAAGTGCTGGGCTAGCATAACTAGTCATCATAACATTTAGCTCTCTGTGTGGTTTATTTAGGGCTGATGTGGGGGAGGGGCAGAGGGAAGAGGCAGTGAGTGCAGGGTGGAGGCAGGGAACAGCTGGAGTGCCTTTGAGGGAGCAGCTGCTACAGAGCCTGCTCTCTGGGTATACAGCAAAATGGTGGCTTTTAATACTTTTCAAAGGATAATTTCATCCAATAAATTCCAGCTGAGGAAGTGGGAACTACCCTCAGATGACTCATGCCTTCCTGCCATTCCCCTCCTGCAGTGTCCTCCAGAGACCCTCTGTAGGGCACAAGCACACTTGGGTCCATGGGGTCCTATTGCCTTGTCCTCACTCCACCTCCTGCTCCAACTCTGGCCTCTGAGCCTCCTGCAGAGGCTAGCTAGAGCAGGAGGAAGGGGGCCAGGCCCTTCATCAGTTACCTTCTCCCTGCCTGGCAGTGCCCAGGAAGAGGAAGCTGCCATTTTCACAGCCATGTGGCAGTCACCAGCAATGCCAGGCGATAATGATAGGTTGAGTGTTCTCTGCCTGGTGAGGAGTTGCATGCAAATGACTCTGCTCTGAATGGGTTTAATTGTCACTGCCTGATGTGGTGGCTCAGACAACCCCTCCTCCCTCCTCTAGTGAGGAGAAAAGGGAACAGGGAACACAGGGGATCCTGTGGTGTGGGGAGGGGTGGACTCAGAATGGCAGTGGGACCCGGAGCCAGAGGAGGAGGGAAGCTGGCATTTCCTCTCTGTGGTGCCCTGCCTGCTAGTGCACAGCTGTGGGCAGAGAGTGGGATTCACTTTCTGCCATGACCGAGAGTGAGATGCAGCTCTACAATCGTAAATCCCTTCCTGCATCTGCATCGGCTCAGCCACAAGAGGCTCAAAGGCTCTCATGTGTCTGCAAGACGTTCCCGCTTGGCCAGACAGCCCTGGAAGAGACAGAAGGGACTGCAAAGAACAAGGCAATAAATGCCCACCCTCCAGGAACTGCAGCCAGGACCTGGCAAAGCAGGGCACAGAGACCATGCAAGCAAATGTGAGGAGAGTCAGTAGCAGAGACACCAACATGTACTGAATGCTTTCTATATTTCAAACCATTTCCTAAATCAATGTTTATTCTCAGAATAAACTCATCCACTGCTCGCCACATCTCTGTAATTCAGTATGGCCTGCCAGTTTTGCAGGTAAGAAAAATGAAGCATAGAGAAGTTAAGCAACTTGCTCCAATCACACAGTTTGGCAGAGCCGAGATCAAATGCAGAACCTGGCCCTGCACTTCGCATGCTGCTGTTTCCTCTGCATGGTAATGGGCCACTTACCTTGTGCTCTGCTGGAGCCATTCACTAGTCCTAGATGCTCAGCTGGGCTTAGCGTCTGTGAGCGTACATCTCTGTTGGTCTGATATTTGTACATCTCTGTGTGTTTTATGCCTATCTTCTGGCCCAGCTAGAAATCATCTGACCCAAACAGAGCCAGGGTTCTGTAGCCCTTACTGGGTTGAATCCTGGAGTGAAGTCCGTTTTGATGAAAAAAAAATCCCAGGGTGGTGACAGAGATCTTGTGTTGGAGGGAGAAGGCTAGAAAAAAGCTCAGTGAACATGTTCACCTGGTGTGGAGAGGAGCCAGACATGTGGTTGAGCAGAGAGGGCTCTGTACCTCCAGAGCACCACCATTTCCACCCGTTTTACACCTACTAGGGGTTCTATGTGGGATTGCATTTGAAGAAAGGCATCCATACTCCAAAGGAAAGTACCTAACACTAGAAGATTTTTAGGAGCCCATTCTGTAGTTCTCTGAGTCAAGGTAATAAGGAGCCACTGAAGACTTCTGGGTGAAACCATTTGAAAATCCTCTTTCAGTCACTAGTGTCCCGAGGATAGGACAGAGGATGAACCAGAACTGAACTTCGACACTCAATGGCTGAGGGCTGGATAATGAAAAGATGTGCTACTGGCACGTCCCAGTGGCAACAAAAATGTAGGGCTGGATCCAATGTCAGTCGTCTGTTCAGACATTCTAGGAAGTGGGGTAAGAAGAGTAAGAATTCTCCTGCAAACTACTAGGGAAAAGTTTCTGGTTTTGTAGCAACCAACCAGAAAACTACCTCATGCTACAACTAACTGCTTCATTTTGTTTGGTCAGAAACTGTCTAATCACCTAAATGGCACCGGTACTGAGATCCATATAACTAGCTCTTCCCTCTTGTCGGCTGTAGTGTGGAAATGAGTTTCCATATAACAACATTTTTTATTTGTAACAAATAATTCTGTAATTCCCCCCACATTAGTGTCATTAAATGTCACTGATTGCTTTCCAAATGTTTAAATTTTTAAATCACCTATTCTTTCAAAACTTTGGACACCAATGTCAAAAAGAGACAACACAGAATATCCTGCTCTGAGGCTTCCGTGGATCTCTCAGAGCTTCTAATGAGTGTAAACCAAAGCTGAGGCCCTTTTGACGCTGTCCTGGGTCCTGAAATACCATGGGTTCCTGTTTTAGTGATTAAAGTGTCTCTGGAACTCTCCCCTCTAGCCAGCTGTTGTGTGGAAACTAATTTCTATATAATAACATTTTGTTATATGTAATAAATCATACTCACAGTAAAGTAAGGTGACTAGGTTATGTCGTTATTTGCAAACCTACAGAATGTAATTATAATGTCTCAAAACCTCCATGCAGAACAGTGCGATTCCAGCAACAGCAACAGCAACAGCCAATAATAATAAAAATTTATACCGTGCTTTATGTGACTGCTCATCACAGTAGCCATTCCATGCCAAGGAAAAAGAAAGACCACAGCAGTGACAAATTCACAGAAGCAAAAACCTTGTAAATGCCAAACTAGTTGATCCCAAAGCTAACTATTGTCTTTCTCCGCTTCTTCCCAATGAACCTTTATAGTGATGGACTGGGTATCCAGATTTGCCTCTGCATTCAAAACAATGAGCTCTTTTTTGGGATATCCTTTTTATGCATTAAGTACCGGTGCATCGGCTGTGGCTGAGGTTGATTCACAGGGATTAACTTTATGAACAGTGTACCTGTGTTGCCCCCTTTTGCTTCTTTCTCCCTGTATCCCTCCCTGTCTCCCACCTCCCATATCTCATCATTGTTTTTCTAGAATGCATGGTTCCATTTCTTTCTGTGAGCATAGTAAAGCAGGTTCCACTGGCACTGATTATTCACCTGGCATCTGTTTCCAAAACTTTCTCTCTTATTGAATTTCACCCAAGCATAGAAATAATATTATTGCAATTAGAAGAGGACTCTGATGCTACTAACTCCTCCTCAACCTGCTACTTCTCTTTACCTTTGGCATGCCCTGCTGGGATTTCTTTCTGAAAGGAATGGCAAATTCTGACTGATCAGGAGATACTCTGAATTTCCAGGGAGGTTATATTTCCTGGTAGAAATCCCATTAGAAACAGAGCGTATAGTTTCAAAAGTTCTGGACTAAAGAGTAGAATTCTCCACCATGCAGTGCCTTTGAGGGTCTTTTATAACTCTGGGGAAACATTCCCCACTTTAGCCACAATTGTCTTACTTTATTGCATGTGTGCTGGTGGCAGCTCTCTAAGATAATTTTGCTTAATTGGGGCTGTGAAATTTACCTTCAAACCTGAAATTGAATTCAATTTCTCATTTCAGTAGGAGCAATGGGCTTGTGCGTATATCTCTTTCATTGGTTACTGATGCTGAACATGGGAACCTATCATGGAAAGTACAGAACAAAAATTAATTTATTGATAAGTTTCATGCTTGCACCTGATTTTGTCTTGGCGCTTAAGACATGACATTTTGTTCCTTAGCCACTTTCATCTGCATATTCCCATGCCTACCTACTCCTATCCGTTTAGGTTGGAAGGTTTGTTGAGGAAAGGTGGTCTTATGTTGTTTATAATGGAAGGACAGCTTAAAA
The DNA here is from genome assembly GCF_987537825.1 of Furipterus horrens. Taxonomy (NCBI): domain Eukaryota; kingdom Metazoa; phylum Chordata; class Mammalia; order Chiroptera; family Furipteridae; genus Furipterus; species Furipterus horrens. Next base: position 87,940,269 of record NW_028327172.1, on the reverse strand, counting down.
GTTTAGGTTAGCAAAAATCCATCTTCAGGTGGCTCACATGAGAGTGGAATTGGGGCTGGGGACTGACACTGATGACACAGATGAGTGCTCCTTTTTAAAGGGGCAGTCATATGCAGCTGGGTCAACAAGATGAAGACACGCATCACCTGGTAGAGGGGGTCATCCTCTGTCTCAAGACATTGTTGTAGAAGCAGGCAAGTCCAGCCCCAGAATCTTAAAATCCTGGGGTATCTGGGATGTCTATTGTAGGCTGTCCTCAGAAGGGATTGTTGTAGAGTCCTTAAAATGGTGCCTTTGAAGATGATTTAGTAACTCAGAATATAAAGTGGGGGAAGCAATATATAAAACTGCATATGCAGCTTGAACTCACCCACTTCCCCCCACCAAGAAAAAAAAAAAAAAAAGATTGAAGGGAAACGCAACAAAATATTAACTTTCTATCTCTTGTTGGTGGGACTACAGATCATTTTTATTCCCTTATTTCTTCTTTTCTAAATGTCCTAACTTTTTACAATGAATATGTGTTATAGTTTAATCAGAAAGAAATAGATGTTTTTTAAAACCCCTCAGAAACAGTGGGTCCATGGGCGTCCTGGATCCTTATTCTAATGACTCTCTCCCAACCCTCCCCATCCCCACTACGAAGAAAGCCTTTCTCATTAAAGCTCCCCTATAGCCTTCCCTCACCCTCATCTCTTCAGAGAAGTGTCTTAAGGAATTATCAAAGTGTGTGTGTGTGTGTGTGTGTGTGTGTGTGTGTGTGTGTGTGTGTGTGTGTCTCTGATTGTGTGAGTGAAAGAGAAAGACAGAATAATCATTATATCAGGAAGGAGGAAACCCACCATAGAAATGCAAAACAGAACAATTGAAGAGAAAGGCAAGGGTGAACTATAGAGGAGCTCCATCTTGACAAAGATAACAATGAGGAATTCAAGTCCCACCAGAGAAACTGTCAGAGGGCAGGGGATGACAGAAGAACTGAATAATAGGGAGGGTCTATCCAAAGGGGAAAGGGATACGCCTTACACCTGCCCATGGCCCCCTTCCTTCCTTAGGCTCCAAATACAGAGGACAGCAGACTAGACCTCTTGGGAGAGGAATGAGGGTGCCACAAACCAGGCAGGGGTCTGGGAAGTCCAGCCAGAGTGAGAAGACTGAATAACTGGACTCAGAGAAGGAGCTGGAACTGTTACAGGACATTAGATGAAGGTCCTCTAACCCTCTAGGGACACCTAGAGGGCAGGTGTCAAGCTGGAGCACAGCCCCCTGTTTTGCAGAAGCTGTGACTGAAGGGAAGATAGGACTGCTCCTAGAGTTTTTGGAAGAGAGACCCAGGGTGGTGTGCATGCCTTGCTAAGAGCACTGGCAATAGGAAGGACTTCTTCACCTGGAACAGTATCGCCATCCACCCTCACCCTCACCCTCACCCTCACCCTCATGGGTGTTTGATTGTTAGGGGCCATAGTTACTTGTCACTAATGCCCAAGGGGTGCTACTGGCATTTAGGACATGAAGACTAGGGATATGAAACGTCCTTGGATATGAAACGTCCTCCTTTGCCTGCCCAAAATGCCAATATTGCTCCACATTGAGAAACGGCAGGAAATTTCCTTTATGGTTGAAATGGAGCCACAAATAGGAGCTTGGTGTCTGTCCTGTCTCTCAGAGTGCCTTGGGGTTTCCACTTCAGTACACTTGGCTCCCTCGGCTTTCTGCTGCCAGGGCTATGTCTACTTCCCTGGGTAACCACGCCAGGCAAGGCCCGGCTCTTTTTTAAAGGTGTGCTCAGATGCAGCTGGTTCAATGCAAGGGTTTGAGGGAAAAGAGAGCCCCACGCCCTGTGACGGGCAGAATAGGAGGCTCCTTGCTTTGTTTCTAGGAGGGCCCCAAACCTAGCCCGGCCCTCCGTCTTGTCCTAATGAATGAGGCTGTAGTGCTCCCCAGCCTCTGGGACTGGGGGTGGTAAGAAGCTGGTAAGCCAGCCCTGTGGCAGTCTGTCTATCATCCCTCATCTCTAACTTGATGCTTCCCACTGAAGGTAGCATGTGAACAGCTTCCATTCTTCCATGTCATTTGTCAGACTCTGAATTCAGGGCTGTATCACAAGAGGTGCTACCTGAGTGACCCAGGCCACAGTTCCCAGTGAGGCACAGAGAGAGGCAGCTCCATTACCAACTGGGGGCACCTGCCTTTTGGGGGAATATGTGCAAGAGGCCAGGGCAGGTGGGAGGGAGTAGAAGAGCAGACAGCTGTGCTGAAAGGCAGAGGTCTGTCTTCCTCGGTACTGAGGTTGGAGTCTGCCAACCATGGAGCATGTCTCCATGCAGAGCAGTGTGGTCAGACACTGATGAAGGCAGGACAGGCAAACACTTGGCCTTCAGACCCCTCATCAGGGGCAGGGGCAGGGACACCCCCTTGTTTTAAGTGCCTCAAGACACCTAGAATGCTTTATTTCATCTAATCCTTGCCGTCACCCTCTGGATGGGTGTTATGAGCCCATTTGTGGTAGAGAATACTGAGCCTGGAGGAAGTGGCTACACATGGTAACAATGTCTGAGTTCACACCCAAAGCTGCTTTCTTCTGAGCCCTGCCAGGGCAGCAGTTCGGTTTGACAGCTAGGAGCATGGGCGTCAGAGCCAGGCTGCCTAGGTTCAAAGCCCTCTTCTACTATTTATTAGCTGTGTGAACTTGAGACATGAACTCAGCCTCTTTATGCCTCAGTTTTCCCCTCTGAAAAATGAGGCTACTAATAGTACCTAGCTCAGAGGGCTATCAAAGGGACTCTATCATGGAATACCATAAAACACTTAGAACACTGCCCAGCATGCAGTGGATGCGCCATAACTATTAGCTATTCATACAATGACTGCTGTCCATTAGTGAGCCTAGTACCACCCAGTCTTTGATAGTGAAAGGCCTTTGAAGTTCCATGTTAGGGGTGGAGGGGTCTTTGTAGCCCTTTGCCAGACCCCATGAGAGATCGCAAAGAGGAAAAGACACAGACTCAACCTTCAGGGGGCTTTCAGGGAAATGGAAAACCCTGTAACGTGTGCATGCACACGCACACATTCAGAACGCTTCAGACATGGAGTGCAGGCAGCCTGAAGTCCACCGTGCAAGTGCTGAGGGCTCCATCGAGGCTGTGGTGCTTTCCTGACTGAGACAGCTTCCAGGAGCAGGCGCACTGTGAGTTATGCCGCAGAGCGACAACAGGTTAGGACTTGGCAGAGAGAGGAAGGAGGCAAGACCAGCAGCGCAGAGCTGAGGAGGACCCAGTCTCTGACGCTGGAGCCCTGACAGCTGGTGTTCAAGGGCCCCTGCCCTTCCCGATAGCACAGCGTTCTACCCTAGCTCAGGGGTCCTCCCTGCCTGCCTCCCCATTGGAGATGACAAGCTCGGATCAGGGACCCGGCCCAGGGCAACCTTACCAAGGCCTGTGGCCCAACCCCTAGGCTATGGCCTCTCCTGCCAGGTCCTTGTGGCATGCCCTGCCTCCCCTTTGTCCAGCCCTGTAGGAAAGCGACTTGGAGCCAAGGGCAGCCTTCATCATGGAGGTGGGCTCCGTGAGGGGCCTGGGTGCACCAGAAGGCAGAGACCTACAGAAAGCAGAGTTCCTGGGAGCTGCCACCCTCTTTTCACAATGTGCAGTGACCAGGGCTCCTGAAGCTTCTGTGGCACAGGTGTCTGAAGGAGAGAAGTCAGACGCCTGGATCCGCCCGAGTCTGCTAAAAGCCCGTTAGAAGGCAGAGACCATTTATGAAAGGACGCTGAAGTAGTGCAGGCAGCGCAAGGGAGGCAGCGGCAGTGCCGCCCAGACCCAGAAATATCAAAAACAGAAGCAGTGCTTCCTAGTCTCCATGTCCCCAGACACACACTGTTACAGACCACGGCTTGCCTGCTGCCTGCAGACTCCTACGGCTCTGAGACAACATAGTAAATGCATCGTGACAGTAGCTGAGTGGATTCTATGTGCTGAACAGATGTCTTCCAGCAGATGAGGTTTCTGTGACTGTATCGCACTGTGCTTTCGTCGCTTACACATCACTCCTCATTACAGAGGCGGGTGCTCATGACAGCAGGCTAGGGCTGAGTGAGAACCTGGCCAGACTAAGAAGTAGAAGGCAAATCTGGGGGGAGTCAGGGTGCCCATTGGCTTATCAGGGTGCTAGAAACACCTCCTCTCCCCAAAGACCCCACATCATCCCCTTTACCCTGCTAATACCCTCTTTCCTACACTAGTTAAGATCATATTTTCCATTTTAAAAATAATTGTTACAAAATATTTCAAATTGTGTAAAATAATGTACCTCATATACCCATCACCTCATCACTCCATCACCCCATCACTTAGATTCAACAACTATTAAGATTTGTCCACACTGGCTAAAGTGTTTTAAAGTGAATTCCAGGCCTCTTCTGATTTCACCTCTACGTAACTAAGTTTGAGTCAGTCTTTTGAAGAAATAGGGCTGTTTCTCATAGAACTGGATGATCATTATCACTGCTGATAAAATCAGCAATCCTTCCTTGTCCTCATCCAGAACTCAGTCTGCATTTGAGGGTCTTGGTGGTATACAACGTCCACCTGGCCATTGCTCTGGACACCTCCCACCTCCCCCCCACCCCCACTGCATTGTCCTAGGAGAGCTTGACCAGCAGTTCTTTCTGCAGGGGCTCTTAATCCCCCCACCTCCAGACCCCAACCAGAGCTCAGGGAATATTCTGTCCTCAGCCTCATGTTTCTTCTCGAGGCTACAGCAGGGCCATAGTTCTAAAGAAGCCACACTGCAGGCCCCTGGCAGGATCTGTATGGGAGCAACAAGCCCTCCTGGCAGGTATTGGGAATGGAGCAGTCAGTAATGACAAGAGCAACTCAGATGTGTCAGACTGGTGCCTTTGGGTATCAGTCAGTACTTCCCAAAATGTGTTGTGCACACCCTCATGGGTGTACCAGGCAATTCTACATGGTGCACAGGCAAGCGTTAGCAAAAGTTACATATTCACTTTCATTTTCATTTTAAGAAGTATAACGAGCACATCAAATCCATAGTTTCAAAGATTTCATTATTGTCAATGAGGCCAATCCAAAAGTTTATAGACTTCAGATTGATTTTTAAAAGACTATTAAATAAGTAATAATGCAGAGATATTTGAATAAGGCAAACAAAATTCCTAGTGGGACTAAAACCTCTGAAGCTTGGGAGCCTTGTTGTGGTGGAAGGGGCAGATTTCAAGCAAGGGAATTTGAATTTTAGCCCGTGCTGTTAATTAGCATGTAACCGTGACCAAATCACTTAACCTTTCAGGGCCTCACTTTTTCACCTGTACAATGAGGCTATGCCTATCTGCCATTTAAAAAAAGGAAATCATGTACAAGGATAAGTTTTAAGATATGCTGAGAACTCCCCAGTTTCAAAACTTTCTGTCCCTCATGTCACTTGCCCACTCTTAAGGGTTCTGTACAATTCAAAGCCTGGATCCAGCCACTTCAATCAGCTCGAAGTGCTGCAGGTCATTAAACCTGGCCATTATACTAAGCATCGATTATTAGTATCAGCATGATTATATTTACCTGAGATCCCTGGTGCATGCGAAAAAGCAGAGAGCTCTTGTGCATCTTTTACTTTACAAGAACAATTTGCCGTGTCTACAAATCATTTTTAGAGTTAATCTGCCTACTGCAAACAATTTATATTAATGAAAACACATTGAGTGGGGGAGGGGGCATTTGGCCTGCAGAATGTGTTTACTTTGTTCACCAAGGATGAAAAGAGTTTGAGTGTGTGTTTGAATAAATGAATAGCTAGGTGACAGGAGGATCTAACTTGGTCTAGCAGTCTTCTCCGAGGTAGATGCGCTGGTTCGCTTGCATTGTAATACACAGTAAGGTCTGTCATCTGCTTCTCTCTATATTCAGACCCCTTCTTGGGTTTGTATTTAATCATGACAGAGGAAGAGCCTGCCACCTTTTCTCCAGTCTCAGCCAAGGCTTGGAATAAGCCAAAGTGGTAGCCACTGAACCCCGACCCCAACTCGCCCTGCAAGAGCCTTGGAAAGCTGTGCCTTGTTCTTGCAGCAGCTACTCAACCCCGCTCCTGTGTGCGCTCATGTTATTTATTTGAGTTGATGAAGCTCATTTTCCTCTCTACAGATGGCAGCAGGGTCCCTGATCCTGCACTGAAGCTCCCCACTTATCAGAGGGAGAGTGAGATGGGGGGAGGAGGAGGGGGAGAGAAGATAAGAAAGGATCCAGTGAGGAGGGATGGCCATGAAGATGGGGTAGGAACCCCAAGCCAACCTCGTCTGCCTAATTCCCATCCTGGGTGCTAGTGCCAATGTTTCAAACCCAGCCTGCCCCACTAGGTCCTTCTGTTTGCATATGAGCATCTCAGATGTTTGATGTTGACAGTCCCTGATGATAACATACTTCAGACCTCTCTCTGGCAGCCTAGCAGAGGCTGTGGGGTGTGAAGGCTCTGGCTCCGCCTCCCTGGTATCCAGGGTGCATGTATGTTTCCATAATAAGCTACAAAACACCTCCTGCCCCTCGATGCACCCGCTCAGGGCCCTGAGGGGAAGGAGGGCTTTGCCAACACAGGAGCTTTGTTTGGGAGCTGCAGCCTGTGTTCACCCGGATTAATTTGCCCAGCAGTTTTGCACAGACTACCTAAGGCCAGATGGGAAATTGAAAGTGACTGGAGTGGACCCTCTAATTACTAAGGTGACACTCAGTCTTCTGAGCAAATCCCTCTGTCCCAGAGGGACAGAAGAGGCTGCAGCATCTGCACATTACTGCCGGGGGTGAGGCAGTTCAGAACATGGCCACCAGTGCGAGGCCGCCTGGGTCTCCTCCTGGCTCCGCCCCCTGCAAACTCTGTGACAATGGAACCCAGTCCAGAAGGTTATCATAGAATTAAATGAATTAATATCACCAACGTGCTTGGACTTGGCTTGCCACATTGAAGTGCTATGTCAATGGTTGTGAAATAAATGCAAAGTACTGTTTTTTCCCCCATGGTGGTGAACTACACTGAGGTTTGGAAGGATGGTGTGACCATGTCCCAGGATGTCAAACCTGAAGATCCTAATCCTGACTTCAGAAGGGCAGTGATTCCTTCAGGACCTCAGGGCCCTTGAGGACACAGGAAGACTCAGACCTCAGCTCTCCCTGCCCCCCACCCCCGCCAGCTGGAAGACCCCGTCAGTATGGGACTGCTCTGTATCTGCCTTTATCATAGCAGGGGTGAGGGACAGAGAGGAGGTGTGAAGAGAGAATGCTCTAATCCTGAAAACCAAGGGAGACTTTTAATCTTTAAAGTCGCATTTTCCTCCTTCCCTTTGCCTTTCCAGAAGAGTAACAGCACTGAATCAGTCCCTGCTCTGTCAGTCCCCCTCTGTGGTGGCTCTGTGAGGCTCGGAGGCTCCAGGCTGCAGAGGAACATGGAGCACATGGTCCTGACTCAGCTCTGATGCCAGCTCCTCCATCCAGGGTCCAAAGCTCCCTGGAGGAGGTGAGGGAAGGGCACATGCCATCAGCGCCCACAGCCTGGACCCAGACAGCTTGCACTGCACCCCCTAGACATGTTGTGGGGCTGGGAAATGGAGAGGTGCTGGGGGGTGGGGTGGGGGGCAAAGCCGTGGGCTGCAGAGAAACCAGGCACTGGGGGAAGCATGATGGGGAGATTGGGAGGACCCCAGAGGGCAGTGTCAGGAGCCTGCCTCCCAGATCCTGGCTCTGCCACCTCCTAACTGGTTGACCGTTGGCGACTCCTAACCTTCTCTCACACTATTTCTTCAACTGTTAAATAGAGATAATAATAGTATCCACATCTTGAGGGTTTTGAGAGAATTAAATGAGGTAATGCTGTGGCACCCTTAGTCATTACCTAGCATGTCATCCATTTCAGTTTTCAAGAGAAGTGACAAGTCTTGATCTAAGAAGGCATCTCCAGCAACAGGAGTGACAAAAGATGAGTGGTTTCTCCTTGTGGCCGCCGCAGCATGTGGCCACCTGCCCAAAGAACTTATCCGGAGAAGAGTCAACTGGGCTGTGTGTTTGTCCTAGAGGACAGGACCAGATGGGACTGTTGGAGGCTCTGGAGTGGCATCCCCGCCTTTCAATCATTACTGTACTCTAAAAAAATCAGCTTGACCTTGGCACTGGGAATTCTTTATCCCCAAAAGCTAAGGTGCTAAATGTGTTGCTAAAACACTGGGAAATGTCCACCTGGATGGGGGAAGTAGCCCCTCCCACAGGAAGCTGCCTTGAGCAGTGTCCCCCAAAGTGTAAGAACTCATTGTAGCACCCAGCTCACGGAAGGACTGAGTCCTGGAGGCACCTCCCTGCCCCTTAGAAACCCACCATGGAAGCATGCATCAATTCCTCTGACCTGTTTTTTGTTCCCTCAGCTCTTTGGCACCAGTCCCACTGGCACTTGTCCCAATGTAGTCCTGCTTTCTGCTTCCTGCGCCCCCAAACTAAATCTGATCTTGCCTGTGTAATAGAGTAGAAGGTAACTGAGCAGCCTGAGCAGAGAACAAAGAGACCCCCAGGACAAAGGCTCAGCTCTGTAGCTTCGGTCAGATTGCTCTTCCTCTCTGGGCCTGTGCCCTTCCACTCTGAAATTAGCTGGGGTGGGGTTGGCTAACTTATTGCTAAGACTCCTTTCAGCTCTAACCTCCTATTATTCAAAGCCTAGCATTAGCTATTTGGTGGGTCTCCAACCTAGGGTCTCCAAATCCTAGGAAGAAGTGTCCATGCAGTGGTCCCACACAGCTGCTAAAATCAAACTTTTAAAATAGTCAGTGCCTCTGAGATTTTGCTTGTTCTACCTGATGGGCTCTGCCAGGAAAACATCTCGTTATTTTTGGTTCTGCCATTACCCTTAGAATGAGATCTCAAACTCTTGCCATCGTGACGTTCAATGATGTCCATTCCCTCCTTCTCAGTGCTGTACGACTGTCACCTTCAGAAGGAAAAGTGGAGATGCATGTACCACACTACTGACCACTGTCGGCTGAGGGCCGGGCGGGATGTGAAGAACATCTGGAACCAGGGGATGATCTGTGTGTCATCACTTGAGTGTGGCATTTGCAATGGAGATCCTGCTCCATTCACTGCCAGCAGAACCCGGACTGGAGCTGAAAATGGGGAAAGACAATGAGAAAAGGAGAGAGCTGTGGACACCACATGGATGGAGACAAGTTCCAGCCCCTGCTCAGCCTCTCGGCCATTCACTTGGTTTGCAATCACCAATTCCAGTTCTTGAGCACTTGCCATGAGCCAGGCACTGTGCCTGTCATTGGTTGTTATCGAAATCCTGTAAGGGAGGCATCCTGATCCCTAGCAAATAAAACAACTGATGCTCAGAGAGGTTAAAGAGTTTGGCTGAAGTTACACAGCTAGAAAGAACAGAGCCAGATACAAGCACACACGTCCACATATTTTTCCGTATACTATACTGAACCTCAGCAAGTCATCTGTAAAATGGAGTTTTGCCTAGCTGTGCCTTGCTTTGTCAATAGGAAAGCTAAACGTAAGCGTGGGGAGAGGGTGGATCATGGGGCAGATGTGACAGACTGGCAGAGGGAGAGAGGGAAGGCTGCATATAATGAGAGACCCAGTGAGAAGTTCTAGCCAGCTCCCTAGACTCAAAGAGGTTTCAGGGGCACCTTCACTCAGTCCTCTTGATTGAGCCTGTTGGGCCTCTCCCCCGTAATGTATCCCCTTCAGGCAAGTGGGAGAAGTGGGACAAGAGAATGGGGAGCCAGAAGAAGGAGGTGTCACTGGTGAACTCAGTCACTGCCAGGACCTGCCAGGACATTGGGGAGGGAAGAAGCAGGAAGCAAGAAGGCTGCAGAGAGAGCAGGCCACCCTGTGCTGTCAAGCCCCTCTCCACACCATGGAAACAGCACCTGCGCTGTAGACAGGGAAGTACGAACTAGAGAGTGGGGTTAAATCCAGTGCTTTTATGGACTCCCCTCCCTGATCTCCACAAAAGGTCTCAGATTTGGACTTGCAGGTCTCTTGGCAAGCTCACGTCTGCCCTAAGAGACCAGCAGAACGTTCATTTGTAGTATAGCAATAAGATATCTGGGAAGAGAACACTGGTAAAAGGTAGTCTTGCCAGGACTGACTTGAGAGGAGGAGGAGGAGGAGGAGGAGCAGGATGTCCTGTTAACTCAAAGTGAGCCTATCGGAAACAATACCCCACTTCTTGGGATGCAACGGCAGGCTGCCCTAAACTTAGGTGGGAAGTCAAGGCAGAAGGAGAGTTGGTATTTCCACTGGAATGTTGCAAATGGGTAGGGGTCCTCCCCCACCCAGATGGTTACCTTATGGGGTTACGATGGAAGGTTCTGAAGGATCAGCTCTTTTGGTGACTTTGAATTGGGGCTCCAGCATCTCCACCCATCGTCCCATCGATTGCAGACCATGCTCTGACGCCCACAGGTGGAGGATATAGGAATAAGATGAGGGACAGGCAGCAGGCATCTATGAGTTGCAGAGAACAGAGCCCTGGGCCCAGAGTCAAAAAACCTGTATTCTAGTCCCAGCTCTGCCACCAATTATGTGATCTTGGGGATGTCACTTCCCTTCCCTAGCTTTCTGGGCCTATAAAAGTAGGAGGTTGGTCCCGTTGGTTCTCAGGTTCCTCTTCCTAGCATTCTAGGGTTCTAGAAGTGGTCGGTCATCCGAGAGCATTCATTCTTGTATCACCAAACATTTACTAAGAGCCTCCCCTGCTCCAGCCATGGTGCTGGGTACTCAGGACATTTGGATGAACCAGAGACCATTCTGTCCTCAGAGCGCTCTGGGGGACAGTCAGTGAGGCCCGTGGTATAGACACAATTACTCTGAGAACATGAAAAAGTGTGATTCATTCTGACAAGCAATTGGCTAGGAAGGTTTCACAGCGGTAATGACATTTCAACTGAGCCTCCAGGAGAGAGCGGGATCCCCTGCCCTGAGTCCCTGACAGACACCAGTTCTGCCACCGGGTCTTGTCTAGCTGCCACTTCCTGCCAGTTACAGCTCAGTGAAGATCAGCAGGGGGTGCTGTTAGCAGTCAACTCTGTAACCCCCAGGACTGGTGGCCTCTTTAAACACCAGTTCTTATTATGCGCACATACAAATATATTTGTAGAAACTATGAAACTCCATGTTTAAAAACGCAGAGGACCCCCCAAAAGCGTGTGCATGTGTGCGCGTGCACGCATGCGCACACACACAATCATCTCTATTTGATCTGAGATGCACTTTTGGGGGTAGAAAATATGAATTTCTAATCCCATTTGACTAAGCATCAAAATGAGATGAGTCCCATGAAAGCATTGAATGACTATGAAGAGAGAAAGCCCTGAATAATCTTGGGGGAGAATATTGTCAAGGATACTCTGGACCAAAACTATCAAAATAAGACTATTGCAAATAGGCCATCCATTACTAACTAATAATATTTGCTCTGGCTCTAATTCACATTATAATAACAAGAGCTAATATTTACTGAAAGCTTACGGTGTGCCAAGCACTGCTCTGGGGTGTGTCCCTCACTTCTCAACCACTCTGGGAGTTAGCTGCTACTGTTAAACCTGTTAACAGATGAGGAGACTGAGAACATTGCCCCAAGCCCATGCTCTTGGCCACTGTGCTCCTGGATGTGCCACATTATCTCTGTTAAAATTTAATGAGCAGCCCTGGCTGCTATGGCTCAGTGGATTGAGCGTCAGCCTGTGAACCAAGTGTCACTGGTTCGATTCCCAGTCAGGACACATTATTAGGTTGCACGTCAGGTCCCCAATTGGGGGCATGTGAGAGGCAACCACACAGTGATGTTTCTCTCTCTCTCTTTCTCCTTTCCCCTCTCTCTAAAAATAAATAAACAAACAAACAAATAAGTAAACATAAAATTGTAAAAAACAAACAAACAAACACTAGAAGGGTAGAAAAAAAAAATTTTTTTTTTAATTTAATGAGCAACACTCAAAGCTGTTCCAAACCAGCAGAGTCCGCACACTGGGGATGATGCATGTGCCTGACTTTTCCTGGTTTAGAACACAGAACAAGTAGTGGAGCTGCCAGAAGCCACCCAGGCCTGAGGACTTCACTCCAAGGACTCTGGAATGTCCAAACACAAGCGGTCTAGTCTTGCGCTGAGCAGGTCTCTGACTCTGTCAGGTGTCCATGGGCACTTCCTGGAGTGAGGCAAACCTGGTCCCATGCAGGTCCTTGATACAGGCCTGATGACAGCCTTGCTTCTAGCTCAAATTTGGGATTGGTTATTCTTTCTAAACATCTCAGATAGGACTGGGCTACTGAGAGGATGGTAGGACTACCCCAGAGAGGGTGGGAGTAGGCAAGGGGGTGGTGAATCAGATCCAGAGCCCAAGCAGCTGAGTTTCAGGTTGGAAAATGGGCCTAGAACTAAGACGTTCCTGCCCCTGGGGGTTAGAACCCAAAATTAGAGACAGAAGATATGAGGCAGAATAAGTCAGTCATCTGAATGCAAGAGGACAGAATGTGAAAAGAATGTAAATGTGTTTCTATTTTCTTAGTTCCCTGAGGATCCCTTAATGTTGCATGGGGAGGTGGGAAGGAAGGAAAGTCTCCACAGAGCAGGCTTGGCCCTTGGCCAAGAAGATGGCCCCCTACAGGATACCAGGAAGCTCCCCCAGCACAAAAAGACAGAGTTTCTTCCCTTTGGCTGAAAGCATTGTGCCATTAAAATGCAAATTCCTGGAGAAGAGTACAAGTTAGACTGAATCAGTCTTTTATACCACTGTTTAATGAGGTCCATAATCATGGGGAATGTGGGGTTGGAGAGGACCTCTGAGATCTCTGGACTCAACCCTCTGCCATTTCGCAGATGATGATGTAGAGAGAGCTCACCATAGCCCCAGTCACAAGGTGAGGTGGAGGGGTCCGAGCCTATGCCATTAGATGCTCCCCAAGGGGCTTGCAGGCTAATGGGGGGAAGGCAGACACATACATGAAAGGAGTGACTTGCGATGCAAGGCAGAGTGTAACAGCACTTGTGCCAAATTGAAGGGGGAGAGCAGTGTGGCTGCGATGGTTAGGGAAGTCACTTTGGGATGCCATCAGTCCTTTGGTAAAGGGGAACCGAGGCGTCTTGACCAGAGGGTGCTGAGCAGGTGACAACATTTAAGAAGACTTGCCTGGCAGAGGGATACTTGGGAATCAGCAAGGGCAAGACCAGAGGCAGGGAGGCTGAGATGTGAAGGATCTGGCAATGGAAGAGGCACTGGAAATAGACAGGGAAGATGAGATGAGGGGAGAGTCCCACAACTGCTCAGGCCCCCAAGTAGTGCAGAGAGGGAAAGTCCATGGTTTCATGGATTAGAAAACTCCTGGTCCCTTTACTGTGCTTCATCTCTGTCGACCTCAGGGTTCTCATCTGTAAAATGGGAATGAGAATGCTAATAATACCCCTGCCTCCCATGCAAAGTCGTCATGAGAATGAAATGAGATCATGATATGAAAGCACTTTGAGAAGGGTAGAGGGCTGTGCACATTTTTAGTCCACTGCCTTCCTTGGAAATCAATATTGGCTCCCTCACCTTCAACCTTACTTACTTCAAAGCACAAGTTGAAAATATTTCTCTCCGACACACTGGGATAAGCTGACTAGGCTACTAATAGCAAGAAGCCACTAGTCAGGGCTTCCTGGGGCCGCCCCCCCCCCCACCTTCATTAGCCTGGGCATCAAGCTCAGCCAGTCCTAGAGATGGAGGGTTCTGGCATTAAGGCAGGGCCCTGTGGGGTTTTCCTTTCCCTTACAATCTAGTGCTCTCTGGCTTTCATTTGACAGGCCTGGGGATCCTCCCTACTCTCCACCCAGCCATGAGCAACTCTCTCTCCCTTCCTACCCACACATTTGCCCATGTGTCCTTAGGCATTACCATTTAATTTATTTATATTTATGAAACCTCCAACTAGGTCAATGCACTTTCATGCACATCTTAGTAGTCATTGACAGAGTAGGGAAGATGAGGATCACGTGGGCTGTAGGAACCAGCTCATCCCTCTCTCCACCAGCGAGGTCATCAGGGACCCAATGCAAGGAAAATGCCTTTGCTGGTGTGCTAATTGCTGAGTCTGTATCAACGCTGCCTTCCACAGCCCCAGTCAGCACTTCCCCTAAGAAACAGAATGGTTTTGTGGTTTCAAACCACAATGCACCCCCAGATCCCACTGGACTTGTAAATGGATACTGAGCCCAAAATCAATAAAGCAGCAGCTAAAATGAAATTAGGCACTGAGTCCAAAAGAAACCAGGCTGTGATTCTCACAATAAATGGAACTTCACCTTTCTCTTCTGCAAGTCCCAGATGCCCTTCTTGTCCCCTGAACTCATCCCTATCTTCTCAAAATGTACTTGATCTTACTTGATTGAGACCCATATCCTGTGGTCATAAGGATTTCTGCCTCCATGAGAACTGTAGAGTGTTTCTTCTAGGAAGCTATAACCTAAAGGTCAGGCATAGGTCTCTAAGTTACATAGAAAAGGAAGTGAATTTTCAGGAGATAGAAATGAGTTCAAAGGACAAGAAGGGCCTCTGGAAAAGACAATAGAATCAATGCAAACAACTCAACCAGCCTGATGTATTGGCACCTAGAAAGGCCATATCCTGCCATGCCCGTGGGGGTGCCACAATGATTAAATCCGTGGGCTTTGAGATCAGAAACTCGAAGTTTAAATCCTTACTCCCTGATTTATGATTATGACCTTAATTAAGGTAAGTAATGTTTGAAGCCTCAATTTTCTCATTTATAAAATGGGGATAATAATAGTACCAAAATCAAAATGGTCTTGTGAATTTTACATGCATTAATCTCAATGCATTATGCTCAAATGCTTTGTACTGGATGAAAGAAGCCAGCCTCGAAAGACTACCTGCTGTATAATTTCATTTATAAGACATTCCAGAAAGGGCAGAACTATAGGGATGTAAAACAGGTCAGTGCTTCCAGGAGCTGTGGGTAGGGAGAGAGGCTGATGACAAAGGGACACAAAGGAAATTGGCAGCGACAGAACTGTTCTGTACCTTGATTATGGTGGTGGTGGTTACAACACTTGATGTGTATGTCAAGGCTTTTAGAATTGTGCACTGAACGAGTGAGTTTTACTGACTGTAAATTGTACTCAATAGATCTGACCCCTCCAAAAAAGAAATAATGCTTTCATGTAAAATCCTTAACTCCTGGTGTTTGCTAGATAACTACACTTTCATGGTGGGTAGGCAATGCATGGTAACTCTAATTGTTATCTGTCTGGTGGGGAGTACCTTCCTGCCTCAGAGTGCATGGCACAGTGCATTTTTCAAAGGGGCAAAAGGGCTGAGCTGGCTGCAATTCTCCCAAAAGGAGGCAGCTTTGGCTCAATGACCTGTGGTGGTCCCTACTTGTCTGTGACATTCCTTGAAGATATTTCACCTCTTTAGCTCACCCAATAGTTTTGCATAAGAATTACTGAACTTTTTGTTCTAGTTAAGCACGTTGGCAGGCTGGCAGACCTGGAGCCTCTGCCTCAAAGCTTAATAGCCACTTTGTCAATACCCCTCATTGTTCTGTAATCTGTATAGTTTTAGGACCTTGTTCAGCACCTTCTCCATGCTCACAGCTCCTACTAATAATCATGATCAGCACTTACCTAGGTGCTTTTCATTTTCAAAGCCCATTAATTAACACTAATTAATCCTCACAGCAGTGCTGGAAGGAAGGGGAGCTATCATTATCCTGGTTGCAAAAAGCAGAGAAGAGGAAAGCTTCAGGTGACTTGCCTGTGACTGCAAAGGGCAGGAAGAGAGGAGGAAATCCTAGGTAGAGAACCCTGGGTATCCAAGATCCCAGTTCAAGGCCACAACTACTAAGGATCATTAAAATGGGCAACATTTTATTGAGCAACTCCTGCATGCAAGGCACCACCCAAGGAGCTTTCTGTGCATTTTACATTTAATCATCGCAGCAATCCTGTGCATACCTACCTCTATGATCCATTCCTTTTTACAAATAAAGAAGTGGAGACACAGAGAGATGAAATACTTGCCCAAGGTCACATAGCCAACACACAGTCCAGAGTTAGCCTCTCTCCAACCTCATTCCACCACCTCTACCAGATTGCCCCTTAGAGCTGAAGGTTGCATTAAGTTCTGTGAGCCAGCTCCTTGGTGGGAGAAGTGCCGGTGACTTTGCCTTCTTCTGGCTATGTACAAGGAAGGAATGAAAGAGCTTTGGAGGCAGCTAACCCAGAAAGTAGAGAACAGAGCTGAGCCACAGAACCAACCACATAGCTATCCTGACCATAGGCATCATGACCCCCGAGCACATTTTCCTCCCTGTTCTTCACCTCCATATCCATGAGAAGACCACCCATTCATTCTCTTAACAAATATTAATGAACTTAGCACAACCCTGCTCTCTGGGGACACTTAAAGAGGAGTAGGTATGGTCTCTGTCTTCATGGAACTCGCCGTGTCTCCAAGAAGCAAAGCTCTGATGCCTGAAACACTGGGACAGCTAAATGGCTCCAAGAAACAGTGAGACTCTAGTTACTCCATATGCAAAACCACACTCTCGAGCTCCACAAAAATTTTATGTAGAATAACATAATTAATTATTAATTATTCTAAATATATCATGTACCTCTAGAACTGGATAGGAATTATATTTATTCACTTATTAATAAATATCTATTGAATGTCTACAGTGTGCTATCTGTGTTCTAGGCACTAGGAATACAGTGGTAAACAACGGAACAAATGAAGTCTCTGACCTTATAGATTTTACATTCCAGGGGAGAGAGGCTACAAACAGACAAGAAAAATATCAGCATGGTCTATTAAATATCAGACAGTGGTACGTGCTGTTCAGAGAATGGAAAGTAGGTATCTACTGCACACTGGGTGGTCAGCAAAGGCCTGTCTGGGAGGTGACATTTAGCTATGCGAAGATGAGTGACAGAGCTTCCAAGCAGAGTGATAGCCAGTACAAAGGCCTGAGGCGGAAATGCTCTTGTAGTCAAGAGAGCCAGAGTGGCCAGTGTGGTGCGAACAAGGATGAGAGCCCCAGAGATGGGGTCCAGGAGGTAGGTGGGAGCCAGATTATGAAAGACTTTAAGATCCTTGTAAGGAATTTGGATTTTATTTTAAGTATGTGGCAAGATATAGGAAGAGATGACATGTTTCTAAAAAGAGCACTTAGGCCCTGGCCGGGTGGCTCAGCTGGTTAAAGTATCATCTTGATATGCCAAGGTTATGCGTTTGGTTCTCTCTCCCTCTCCCCTGCACCTCTCTAATATCAGTAAATAAATTTAAAAAAAAATTTTTTTTAAGTACTTAGGCTGCCAAGTAGAGAATGAGTTAGAGGACAAGAGTGAAAGGAGAGAGGATGATCAAGCTGCAGAGCCTGGGCGGGAATGAAGGAAGCTTGGACCAGGTCATGGCAGTGTATTTGAACAGAAGTAGAAGGATCTAGGGTCTATTTGGAGATCAAGCCAACAAGACTTGCTGAAGATTAGATAGGGCAGACAGGGAAATCAAAGATAATGCCCACATTTTGAACTTAGCCTCTGTTGGAATGCCCTTTATGGAGGATAGAAAACCTGGGGAGAAACAGTTGGAGTGCTAGGATAGAACTAAAGGTTGTGTTTTGTACATGTTTGCTTTGAGATGACTGGTAAACATCCAGGTAGAGGTGAAAAGTAAGCAGTTCTAAGGAAAGATTGGGCCTGTAGATTTAGACCTGGGGAGTCATTGGCATGTGGATGGGATTTAAAGTCATGGAACTGATGCAAAAATTGAGGAAGAGAGTCTAGATTGTCAAAATTACAGCACACAAACACTGAGATGTAGAATGGAAGAGAGGAAGGAGGAAAGGAGAGGAGATGATGTGGCAGTGAGCCGGGATAAAATGGCCTCGTGGAAGCTAAGAGAAGTTAAGAGTTTCAATAAGGAGGAGGTGGTCAGTTGAATAAATGCCTCTGATGAGACAAACAGGATAAGAAAATATTCCCTGCCACATAGTTCACAAACCTGGCCATGCATTAAAATCACTGTGAGCCTTTTAAAATATATACTCAGTCTGCATCTCAGATTATTGACTTGGATACTTCGAGGACAGGACCAGTACATCAGACTCCTGGGCCAGAGTCCAGAAGGAGTCAGTCCCCTGGATGGATGCACTACCCAGGGGCTCTCAGATTAGCCCACAACCCCCCTAGTACCTACTGCGGCGCTCTGTCCCTTATACCGCATTGCCACTCTGGTTGGGGAGATAGGATTTTCCATATAGAATGATTTGTAGCCTTGGCTGGTGTGGCTCAGTGGATTGAGCGCTGGCCTGCGAACCAAAGGTCACTGGTTTGATTCTCTGTCAGGGCACATGCCTGGGTTTCGGGCCAGGTCCCCAGTTGGCGGCATGCAAGAGGCAAATGATCTGTTTCTCTCCCTCTCTTTCTCCCTCCCTTCCCCTCTCTCTATTAATAAATAAATAAAATCTTCTTTTCTTTTTAAAGAAATAAGTTGTAGAAGAAATTTAACTCTAAGTTAGGGATTCAAATTTGAAATTGAAGCCTGAGCTATGTGGACCGTGTGGTGCCTCATAGTAAAATGCCTAGATTATTCAAATCAATGGTAATTAACCTTTGAAGACCACCATTTCTGTGACTCCAGCCCAGTTTTCGTTTATCGGTGCTTGGGTTATCCACACGTACTTATACAGGCGTTGACGCTGCAACTTATTGTGCCCTGACATTCAGAGCTGGGTCTCCTCTCTCCAGCAGCTTCTGCGTGCTCAGGAGCAGAAGACTAAAAGGTTTGGATACACAGATATTTTTTTACTTGTTGAGAACAATCAGAATTCACTATGTTGGGTGAGGCTTTGGGAGGAGATGGGAGAAGATATTTAATTCTTGAGCACATCTCACGTGCCAGGCACTATATTAGGAGCTTCACGTAAACTCACTCTCTCTTAACAAGCCCAGCATGTTTGTTCTCTTATTTATTCTGTTGACTATAATAGACACCAGAAGCTAAATTGATAAAAAATATTGGCAGTAAAATGAGGGCAGCTGGAGTAGAAAGCAGACAAATTAGTGTGGGGAGAGTCCAGTGCTGGGAAATTCACCTACTTATCCATAGAATGATGAGGACCAAGGCGAGACCCACTGGATGAGCCAGGTCCATCCTCATGCTCTGTGGTGGCAGCCCCTCACATCAGGAATGAGTGTTGGCCCCTCCCTGGAATAGGGAAGTCCCCTCATTGATCACCATGGAATCAGTGAAAAGCCAAGAATGAAGCCCCAGCTCCAGGCAGGCCAGTGACCCTCCCAAGGTGACTTTCTCATGGGCTCTGGTTATGAGTGGAACAGGTGGTCCTGAAGGGTTTGGATGAAGACACAGCTTCCTTAGCACCAGAGCCATCACAGGGAGACTCTGGGATTCAGCACAGAGGCCAAGCTCTGCTGATGGAGGCAGGAGCACCTCTGAGGATAAGGTGGCCTTTATTTAGGCAGTGACTGAGCACGCAGGTTCTAAGCATCTGGAAAGCTAACAAGAACCCAGGGACCAACCACCCTCCCTCTGTTCTGCAGCACACACGGGCAGCACCCCAGCACTGTGGGCAGAAGCCTCTCCTTCCTGACAGCCACCCTACAGCACACCCTCCTGTGTAGGGAGACCGGCGCTACCTATTTTAGAGGACACTATTCACAGCACCTTAGTCGAGGGCAAACTGTGGGTTCTTCCCATTCCGTGCCTCTCAACCCTGGCCACACAGCACAACCACTAGGAGAAGTTTATACAGTCAGATGCAGGCCTTCCCCACAGCCTACATAATCAGAAACTTCAGAGGTGGAATCTAGGCTTCCAAACTTTGAAAAGTGGTCCTAACATGCATTAAAGATCGAGAACCACTGATTTAAACTCAATTATCAAGTTCCCCGCGAGCTCTTCCTCTTCCAGGCAACACTTCGTGACAGAGCTTTTCTTCTGAACTGTGCCAGCTCACATGGACCCAGGCCCCAGGCGTTCAGTACATAGACAGCAGGTGAGGGGCAAAGCCCGGAGGATCCCATGCCCTACGCCTCTGCCTTGGGAAGTGGCAGAGAGCCAGGCTCAGTGGCCCACATGCACGGAGATGGCCTCATAGGAGAGGTGACAACAGAGGCCTTAACAAGGTGATATAGGTTCACCTAGTTCATCTCTTGACTGATGCTAAAGGACCCACAGGTCTGGAGGACAGGCCAGTCCATAGCTCTCCGGCAGAGGCCAAGGGGCAGAGGTCGGGTAACTTGCCAAAAAGGGCAGGGGCCTTAGGAGACATCCAGCCCATGATAGCTCACTTTCCAGATGGTAACAGTAGGCAACCCCCTTCTGAGCCCAACACGAAAGCACCCTCTACCTACTCTTCTCCTCACAGTGGAGGAGAATAGGGGTCTTTTGAGAGGAGACAGACCAGGGGGACTACCCAGAAATCAGAATTTTCTGTTCCTTTCTCTGCCGTGAAATGGATGGATTTCCCACAAGGACACTGCCCATTCATTCTTCTGCAGAGTTAGACCCCACCGAAGATAAAATGGAGACCCAAAAGTCAGAAAGTGGCTCTCCCAGAGTGGCCTAGGAGTCAAAGCCAGATGGCGAGTGGGCGCTCTGAGTCTCCCTCCCATGCCATCAACCCTGGGATGAAGGATTTGGTGCCCCCTCATCCCCAGGCTCAGAAAGCCATGCTATGTTGGAGCTGGAGGGACCCCAGGAGGCAGAAGGGAACTAACACCTGTCCACCTTAGAGCTGCTTTGGACCCAACCTTTGTTTCAAGGATGAAGACATCCCCAGAGCAGGGGTCACACAGAGCCAGAGCTGGAGGAGCTTCCTCCGCACATCGTCTGACTCCTTCCACATCTCATGCCATTGCTGCCCTGGGGACACCGAGGGTCATAGCCAACCTTCTCAACCCAAAGGGCATTTCCCATCTGAGGTGAATGGGAGATCTTGCCATATAGCAACAGCCTGAGGAGGGGTTCAGTTGATACAGTGACCCCTAGAATGCATGCCTTGACTCTAGCTGTGTCCCAACCTCTGAGAAAGCCCCCAACCTTCCAGTCTTCTAACCAAATCACCCTTCTCTTTAAAGCCTGAGCACCAGTGCTCACCAGAATCAGAACTGCCTTCCCCACCTGCCCCACACCCCTCACCAGCACTCCCCGTCCCTGACCCTGGGTGCATACTCTTTTCAATCATGTTTCAAGCAGTGTGTCTGCATTTTCTCTCCCACTAGACTAAAATACTTCTCTTCATATTTTCTCCTTCTTGCCCAGCATGCATAGAACATGGCTAAATATATCGTGTGTGTATGTGTGTGTGTGTGTGTTTAAAAGTTAGAATGGGCCAGGCTACAGTAACATATATGTCTTCAAAAATGGAATGGCCCTGGCCAAGGGGCTCGGTTGACTGGAATGTCGTTCCATGGACTGAAAAGTTGCTGGTTCGATTCCCAGTCAGAGCACATACCCAGGTTTCAAGTTCAGTCCCCTGTCGGGCACATTTGGGAGGCAGCCAGTTGATATTTTTCATATTGCACTTTCTTACCCCCCCCCCCTCCCTTCCTCTCTAAAATCAATAAATGTGTCCTCGGGTGAGGGTTTTTTTTTTTTTTAATGTTTTAAAAAAAAGTGGAATGGCTCAAACACAGAAGTTTATATCCAAGGTGATGACCTTGTGGGTAGGTAACTCTTTAGGCACCAGCCCCTCCCATGTTATAGCTCCTCCACCCCTAGGGCCTCATCTTGGCTGCACCAAGCCACAGCTTCAGAAAAGCCCCTTCATCAAAACTGCACTTGCAGGGTGCAGGGAAGTGAGGTCTAGCCGTGCCTAGGAAGGGGGATGCAGACTCTGCTTAACAATCATGCCACCACAGCCTAAACGTGATGCTCAACCTGGCTCATCAGTTAATGTTTGGTGCTTGGAGCCCTGTAGGGCCCTCTCCTCTCTTTGGCCCTCGGTTTCTTTGTGAATAAATGGCCATGAATTACTTGGCTTTCCCGTCAGTTAGGGCGGTGATGAGAGCCAAATGATGCAGCAGCTCCTACAAGATTTCCTCCTCCAAGTACCTGACAAACAACAGATCTTTGCATACTATTAAGTGATTGATTGCCACGATGGGCTCCTCATCCTATTTGGCTCCTGGTCTGCAACCTCTGCCTCTGGAACATTCCACTAAGTGAGGGACCCACAGCTGGTGGGTGCTGGGCCTTCCCTCTCAGCTGGGCCGGAGTTCCCAGTGTGATACAGTGGGTTGGGGGTGGGGGATGGTAAGGCTTTCCTTCACCAGAAAAGGGGTGGCTGCATTGCCCTCCAACAATCTCCTTGCATGTTGGCCTTTTGCCCTTGCCTGAGGAGGTATAAGGGATAACTTGGAATTTAGGGTGCAGCACTCCCAAGGAGGCAGGGGTGTGGTGGGGGGTCAGGACAGGCTTTGCTTTATTCATGTGATGGGCAGCAAGAGGCTGCAGAGCACAGAGCCCACTTGCCTCTGGCTATTGTGACTCAGAGATTCCCTCACTGGAAGATCAGCTGAGGCAGGGGGAGCACAGGGGTCATGTCACACTGTCTGGGGCCTAGGACTAAGTGCTCTGGAGAAGGCTCTGAAGGGAATGCAAGGAGGGCTCCCCCAACTACCTGCAGCTTCCAGGGCTTGACAAAGGCAGTTCTGCCCAGCCCAGCCTGAGGGGCTCTTGAGAGGTTCCTCCAGGCTGGAGTCTGACTGATCGGTACCCATAAATGAGGACCCCTCCGCAGCTCAGGCTCTAGTAACCTG
The DNA here is from genome assembly GCF_987537825.1 of Furipterus horrens. Taxonomy (NCBI): domain Eukaryota; kingdom Metazoa; phylum Chordata; class Mammalia; order Chiroptera; family Furipteridae; genus Furipterus; species Furipterus horrens. Next base: position 87,917,436 of record NW_028327172.1, on the reverse strand, counting down.
AACACAAGCTTGCAAAAGGCCTGTCAAAAGTCTCTGGGTGTGGTCAGCTGACAGTAGCAGATTGGGTTTGGAAGTCTTTACTGTCTGAACTTTGAGTGCTTGCTTAGTAGCAACAGTGTGAACTTGAGTGGGTTCTTAATATAATTTTCCCCATTTGGGGAAGGGGAGGCTAAAACAGTAGTTCTCTCCCAGGGCTGTTATGAAGAACAAGTAAGACAGCATCTGTGCAAGTGCTGGTCTTCCCACACTGTCAGCATGGTTGCATTTGACCCAGAGAGCTGAAAGGGACCAGCGTGCGGAGGTCACTTTTCTCCCTCTGCCCCTGTGCAAAACGTAATTGACCCAACATTCTGAGAGAAGAGGTGCTCTCAGGCCCTCTTGCAAGGTCTGTTTATACCTGCACTTGAACAAGCAGAGAAAAATTTGATCAGCAATCTTTTATCTAATAAAGGGGGTGTGGCAGATAACTCATCTTTATTCTCCTTCATTTGTCAAAGATGACTTGCTTGCCTTCACTCTGAATTGTTTAATTTTTTAAATTTTGTATTAGTTTCAGGTGTACAGCATAATGGTTAGACAATCATATGCTTATTTTCACTACCCACCTGGCCTCATACATAGTTATCATAATATTATTGACAGTATTCCCTATGCTTCACTTTACATCCCTGTTGCTATTTGTCAACTACCAATTTCTCCTTCTTAACTTCCCCCTGTCTATTTTGTACCAAGCAATTATGCTTCTTAATCCCTGCATTTCCCCATTTCTCCCCCTTCCCTCTCCCAGCTGATAACCCTCTAAATGATCCCTATATCTATGATTCTGTTCCTATTCTGGTTTGCTTAGTTAAATCTTTTTTTTTTTTTTTTTTTTTAGATTCAGTTGTTGATAGTTGTGAGTTTGTTGTCATTTCAGTGTTCATAGTTTTGATCTTCTTTTTCTTAAATCATTCCCTTTGACATTTCATATAATAATGGCTTGGTGATGATGAACTCTTTCAGCTTTACCTTCTCTGGGAAGCACTTCATCTGCCCTTCCATTCTAATGATAGCTTTGTTGGGTAGAGTAATTTTGGTTGTACGTCCTTGCTTTTCATCACTTTGAGTACTTTTTGCCAGTCGCTTCTTGCCTGCAAAGTTTCTTTTGAGAAATCAGCTGATAGTCTTATAGGCACCCCTTTATAAGGTAACTCTCTGCTTTTCTCTTGCTGCTTTTAAGATTCTCTCTTTATTTTGAACCTTTGGCATTTTAATTAGGATGTGTCTTGATGTGGTCCTCTTTGGGTCTAGCTTGTTTGGAACTCTCTGTGCTTCCTAGACTTGTATGTCTATTTCCTTTACCAAATTTGGGGAGTTTTTCTTCATTATTTTTTCACATAAGCTTTCAATTTCTTGCTCTTCCTCTTCTCCTTCTGACACCCCTATGATTCGGATGGTGGCACATTTAAAGTTGTCCCAGAGGTTCCTAAGCCTCTCCTCATTTTTTTCAATTCTCATTTCCTTATTCTGTACTGGTTGACTCATTCATCCTTATGCTTCAAATCATTGATTTGAACCCCTGTTTCCTTCCCTTCACCATTGGTTTTGTGTGGATTTTCCTTTGTGTCATTAGCATAGCCTTCACTTCTTCCCTTATGCAGCTGCCATACTCAAGCATATCTGTCAAGCCTATGAGCATCTTTATCACCATTGTTTTGAATTCTGCATCTTTTAGGTTGGCTATCTCCTCATCTGTTAGGTTAGCTATCTCCTTGTCACTTAGTTCTCCCACTGGAACCTTGATCTGTTCCCGCTTTTGGGCCATACTTCTCTGACTCCTCATCTTGATGGGCTCCTGTGTTTGTTTGCCTCTGTGTCTTAGGTAGAGCTGTCGCTCCTGTTCCATTGTAAGGAGCAGAGCCTTAGGGATTTGTCAGTACAGGGAAATCTGTTTCACCACATTGTGGTGCTGTATGTAGGGGAGGGGTCAGAGAGGAAACAACGCCTCTTGCTCAGCACTTGACCCTTTTCCAGGCACTTCTCCCACTTCTTTATGGGACTGGTGCCTCTTTAACTGTTGCCCTGGCCGTCATCCCCAGAATGGGTGGGTCTGTAGATGTTCTAGGACCGTGGGGGCCCTTCAAACAAGAGGATTCTCCTGAGAGACCAGCAGTTTCTTCCTTCACCCCAACCCCCAGTGGTTTGCACAGTCAGAAGCAATGAGACTTGATTTTCCCTGGCGCTGGGACCATGAGCTGCGGGGTCTGGTCAGGAGCTGGGAACACTCCCCAGCTGTCCCTCTCCACTTTTTAAAGCATGTGATTGCGCTTTCCGCTGACCTGTGGCTGCCGCTACTGCCACCACTACCACACCGTGTCCTCTCCACCCGGGCTCCACCCCTCCTACCTGTCTGGATGAGTATTTCTTCTTTATATCTTTGTTTGTTGGAATTCCATGCAGCTTGATTTTCTGGAACTTCTGGTTGTCTCTAGTTTTGAGGTAGTTGTATTCCTTCTTAGTTGCGGAGAGACCCAGCATGTCTGTCTAGGCTTCCATCTTGGCCCAAAGTCCCCTCTTCTATTTTTATAATTTTTTAAATTTTTTATTTTAGAGAGAGGGCAAGGGAGGGAGAAAGAGAGGGAGAGAATCACTGATGTGAGAGAGAAACATCAACTGGCTGCCTTCTGAAAATACCCCAACTGGGGACGAAGCACAAAGCCCAAAACCCAGGCATGTGCCCTGACCAGGAATCAAACCAGTGACCTTTCAGTTTATTGGACAATACCCAATAAATGAGCCATGCTAGCCAGAGTTCCACTCATCTGTTGATGGCACTTGGATGGCTTCCATATCTTGGCTATTGTACATTACTCTGCAATGCACATAAGTGTGCACATATTTTTTTGAATTAGTGTTTTTGGTTTCTCCAGCTATATCCCCAGGAGTGGAATCATTGGGTCATAAGGCAGTTCCATATTTATTTTTTTCATAAACCTCCATACTCTTTTTCTATAGTGGCTGCACCAGTCTACATTTTCACCAACGGTGCACTAGGGTTCCCTGTCTCCACATCCTCGCCTGCACTTGTTGTATGTTAATTTACTAATGATTTATTGGTTCTGACAGGTGTGAGGTGATATCTCATTGTGGTTTTAACTTACATTTCTCTGATGATTATTGACCTTGAGCATCTTTTCATATGTCTAATGTCTACTGGCCATGTGTATATCCTCTTTGGAAAAGTGTCTATTCAGGTCCTCTGCCCATTTTTTAATTGGATTGTTTTTTGTTTTTTTGTGTTGAGTTGTATGAGTTCTTTATAAATTTTGGATATTAATGCCTTATCATTGATGAATATCTTCTTTCATTCAGTAGGTTTTTTCCATTTGTTGATGGTTTCCTTTATTGTGCAAAAACTTTTTAGTTTGATGTAGTGCCATTTGTTTATTTTTTTTTCTTTTGTTTCCCTTGTCTAAGGAGATGTATCAGAAAACATATTGCTAAAAGAAATATCAGAGATTTTACTGCCTATGTTTTCTTCTATGAGTTTTGTGGTTTTGAGTCTTACATTTAAGTCTTTAATCTATTTTGAGTTTACTCTTGTCTAGCTTTAGTTTTTTGCATCTCTGCATTATTTTCCCAACACCATTTATTGAATAGACTGTCTTTACCCCAATATATGTTCTTCCTTCCTTTGCCAAATATTAATTGACCTCATAGGCATTGCTTTATTTCTGGGCTCTCTAGTCTGATCTATGTGTCTATTTTTTATGCCAGTACCATGCTGTTTTGATTACTATGGCCTTGTAGTATAGTTTGATAACAGATAGTGTGATTCCTCCAACTTTGCTTTTCTTTTTCAAGATTGCTCTGTCTACTAGAGGTCTTTTGTGATTTCATATACATTTTTGGATCATTTTTTTCTAGTTCTGGTATTTTTGATAGGAATTGTGTTGAAACTATAGATTAATTTGGATAGTATGGACATTTTAATGTTGTTAATTTTTCCTCTCCATGAGCACGGTATAGTCTTCCATTTTTATTATATCTTCTTTAATTTCTTTATTCAGTATCTTATAATTTTCCAAGTACAGGTTTTATGCCTTCTTGGTTAAATTTATTCCTGATGAACATAGATGCTAAAATCCTCAACAAAATATGTTGGACTCATAAAATTGTAAATAGAATTGTTTTCTTAGTTTCCCTTTCTGATAGTTCATTATTGGTATATAAAATGCAACTGATTTCTGAATATTTTATATCCTGCTACTTTATTGAATTCATTCACAATTTATAGTAGTTTTTGGTGGAATTTTAGGGTTCTTTATATAAAGTATCATGTCACCTGCAAATAATGACAGTTGTACATCTTCCTTTCCAATTTAGATGCCTTTTATCTCTTCTTTTTGTCTGATTGCTATAGTGAGGACTTCCAGTACTATACTGCATAAGAGTGGTGAAAGCAGACATCCCTGTCTTGTTCCTGATCTTGTGATGTTAGCTGTGGGTATGTCGCATATGGCCTTTATTATGTTGAGATATGTTCCCTCTAGTCTCACTTTGCTGAGAGTTTTTAATATAAATGGGTGCTGGATTTTGTTGAATACTTTTTCTATATCTACTGATATGGTCATATGATTTTTATCCTTCATTTGGTTTACATGGTGTATCATATTAATTGATTTGTGGATATTGTACCAAATTTGCATCTCAGGAATAAATCCCACTTGATCATGGTGTATGATCTTTTTAATGTATTGCTAGATTTGATTTGCTAATATTTTGTTGAGAATTTTAGCATCTATGTTCTTCAGGGATATTGGCCTATAATTTTCTTTCTTTGTATCTTTATCTAGTTTTGCAATTAGGATAATGCTGGCCTCATAAAATGAGCTTGGGACTCTTCCCTCCTCTTGAATTTTTTGGAATAGTTTGAGAAGGATAGGTGTTAATTCTTCTTCGAATGTTTGGTAAAAATCACCTGTAGAGCTATTCAGTCCAGGAGTTTTGTTTGTTGAAAGTTTTTGTGGTTGTGGTTGCTGTTGTTGTTGTTATTATTATTATTATTATTTTATTCACTTTTGGAAGACTGTATGTTTCCAGGAAATTATCCATTTCTTCCAGATTGTCCAACTTGTTGTCACATAGTTGTCCATAATATTTTCTTATAATCCTTTGTATTTTTGTGCTGTTATTTTTTACTTCTCTTTCATTTTTCATTTTACTTATTTGGGTTCTCTCTCTTTTTCTTGGTGAGTATGATTAAAGATTTATCAATTTTATTTATCTGTCAAAGAACCAACTTGGTGTCATTGATCTTCTGTATTTTTTTAGACTCTATTTTGTTTATTTCTGCTCTGATCTTTATTACTTACTTCCTTCTAGTAGCCTTGGGCTTTGTTGTTTTTTCTAGTTCCTTTACGTGTCATGTTAGATTGTTTATTTGAAATTTTTCTTGTTTCTTGAGGTAGGCCTGCATTGCTATGAATTTCCCACTTAGGACTGCTTTTGCTGTGCTTCATAGATTTGGGGGTGTTGTGTTTTCATTTTTGTTTGTTTAAGGCATCTTTTGATTTATTCCTTTGTCTCATTGTTAACTCATTCATTGTTTAGTAACACATTAGTTAGCCTCCAAGTGTTTATGTGTTTCTCTTTTGTTTTTTCTTATAACTGATTTCTAATTTCATACCATTGTTGTTGAAAGAGGCTTGATATGATTTCAATCTTCTTAAATTTATTGAAACTTGTCTTGGGTCCTAACATAGTCTATCCTAGAAAAATGTTTCATGTACACTTGAAAAGAACGTATATCCTGCTGCTTTGGGGTAAAATGTTCTGAACATATCAATTAAATCCATCTGGTCTAATGTGTCATTGAAGGCCACTGTTTCCATGTTGATGTTCTGTCTGGAAGGTCTATCCATTGATGTCAATGGGTTATTAAAATCCGTAAAATGACTGCATTTCTGTTGATGCTTCCACTTACATCCATCAAGGTTTGCTTTATAGCCCTAGCTGGGTGGTTAAGTTGGTTGGAGCATCATCTCATACACCAAAAGTTTGGAGGTTTGATCCCCAATCAGAGCACATACCTAGGTTGTGGGTTCAATCCCTGGCGAAGTTGTGTACAGGAAGCAACCAATTGATGTTTCTCACATCAAAGTTTCCTCTCTCTCTCTCTCTCTCTCTCTCTCTCTCTCTCTCTCTCTCTCTCAAATCAATAAACATATCCTTTGTTGAAGATTTAAAAAAATATTTGCTTTATATATTTAGGTACTCCTATGTTGGGTGCATAAATGTTATCATCTTGTTGGATTAATCCTTTATTATGTCTTTTCTTTTTTTGTCTCTTATTATAGCCTTTTCAATAAAGTCTATTTGTCTGATATACATATTGCTACCCCAGAATTTTTTTATTTCCATTTGCATGTAATATATTTTTCCATTCCTTTACTTTTAGTCTCTGTGTGTCTTTTGTCCTGAGGGGGGTTCTTTTGTAGACAACATGTAATATATATGGCTCTTTTTTTCTCATCCATTCAACTACCCCATGTTTTTTTATTAGAGCATTTAATTCATTTACATTTAAAGTAATTATTGATAGGTACATATTTATGGCCAATTTATTCTTTATAATTATGTTCTTCTCCTTTTTTTTCTTTCCTTCCTTCTTTCTTTGTTTCCTCTTAAGGAATTCCCTTTACGATTTCTTATAATACTTGTTTGGTTGTAATGAACTCCTTTAGCTTTTTCTCATCTGGGAATTTCTTTATTTTTTCTTTAATTTTAAATGATAGCTTTGCTGGGTAGAGTAGTCTTGGTTGTATGTCCTTGCTTTACATCACTTTGAATATTTCATGCCACTCCCTTCTTGCCTGAAATGTTTCTGTTGAGATATCAGCTGATGGTCTTATGGGAACTCCTTTATATATAACTGTCTTTTTCTTGCTGCTTTTAAAATTCTCTCTGTCTTTAACCTTTGGCATTTTAATTATGATATGTCTTTAATTATGGTGTTCGTCATGTGTAGGACTCTACATTTCCTAGATTCATGTGTCTTTTTCCTTCACTAGGTTGGGGAAGTTTTCAGTCATTATTTCCTCAAATAGGGTCTCAATCTCTTGCTCTCTCTCTTATTATCTTACCCCTATGATATGGATGTCGTTACACTTAATGTTGTCCAAGAGGTGCCTTAAACTATCCTCATTTAAATTTTTTTTTTCTTTCTGATGTTCTGATTGGGTGTTTTCTGCTCTTGGCCACCAAAATTGCTGATTTGCTCCTCTGCTTTATGTAACCTGCTGTTGAGTCCTTCTAATGTATTCTTCATATCAGATGTTGTATTCTTCACTTCTGACTTTTTTATGATTTTTATGTCCTCTTTTATGCTTACTATCTCTTTAAGTTCTCATTGAGTCACCCATTCTTCCTCTAAGTTCCTTGAGCATCCTTAAAACCATTGTTTTGAACTCTGTATCTGGTAGATTGCTTGCCTCTATTTCATTTAGTTCTTTTTCTGGGGATTTCTCCTGTTTTTTATTTGAGGCATGTTTCTTTGTCTCCCCATTTTGACTGCTTCTCTGTATTTGTTTCTGTGTATTAAGTAGATTTGCTATGCCTTCTAGTCTTGATATGGAGACCCTATGTAGTATGTATTCTGTGGGACTCAGTGGCACAGTCTCTATGATCATCTGAGCTAAGTGCTCCAGAATGTCCCTGTGTGGGTCATGTAAGCCCTCCCTTTGTAGTTGAGTCTTGATTGCTGTTGGCCATCCAAGAGAGGGATTGCCCCTCAGGTTGGCTGACTGTGAGAATCAACCCTGACCACAGTGTATGTGCTGCTGTGTGGGGGCTGACCCCACAGAACAGAATTTACCCCAGCAGGGTCTGCTGCCTGCCACTTGTGGACCTAATTGGGTCATGCTCTGACATGGACTGAAGCCCACCACCAAGTGTGTTGGCTCTGGGCCTCTTGGGTGGGACTCCAGTACAGGTCAATGTCAGGCACTGCCTGTGACCAGCCCTAGGGTACCTGTTTGGAGCTACAAAGCAATCTACAGTTTGTGGCTTTCTCTGTTGGGCCTCAGTGTGCATAAAAGGGGCCAAGATGCACGCCAAGGTCAGCTTTCACCAGCACCAACCCCAGGGGCAGGTCAGCAAATGGCCCAGGGCAGCCCAAGATCGGCCTCTGCCTGCCAGCTGTCCTTTAGGCTCAGTCACTGAGTCTCTGGTGGTATGCAAATTGCATGAGGTAGGTTCTCAGTGAGTCACCAGGTAGGGAAGAGTGGCGTGCACCAGACTGATACAGATTCAAACTTGGTACCCATGCTGAATCTGAGGTCACTCCGCAAAAGTCTCAGTGTGTACCAAGACCAGCCACCACCAGGACCTTCAGACCTTTGTGGTGCGATGGGGTCTCAGGGAGTCATCAAGGTGAAGCCAGCAGATTTCAGCAGGCCAAAAACGACCAAGAATAGGGAGGGCGCTGCACAGGAATGGTGGTACCAGTAGTGTGCAAGGGGAAAATGCACCCCCCTTCTAGAGCCACACAGCTCAGCCTCTCCCTGAGTCTTCCTGGATCTCCTCAAAAGCCTTCCAAGAAAATCTGCACCACAGACCCAGGCTGGCCATACAGCTAACTGACTTTTTTGCAGAGTGCAAGCTCTATAAGGGGTCCACTGGGAGTCGGAAGGCTGTGGCTAGTGGATGCCCCATGGGGGGTGGCACCAATATGGTGGAGTGGGGGGACATGGCTCTCAGGGTGTGAGCTTGTCATGGTGGGGCAACTGGGAGTCTGGAGGGAGTGGCTAGTGCATTCCTCCAGGCTGATGCTGTCTGTATGCAAGGGAGTGCTCAACCCAGGAAAGATGGTGTCTGTGGACAGTGTGGGAGAGGGACTCAGCACAGGGACCGCCTTCAACCTGAACTTTAAAGACCAGCTGTTTGCAAGGCATATTCCCCCAGATATTGGCCTTCCTAATAATTCACCCACAGTACATATTGAGCACCTTCTAAGAGCCCATCATTGGTGTTAGATGGGAAACAGCTACTATTAACTGAGCACATATGCAGTGACCAAATGGGGCAGGCAAGAAGGCCCTGGCAGAGAACAGGAGACAGGGAGGGAGGCTGAGGCCTTGCCAAGGAACATATTCCACAGTGGGTAACCCCCATTAATAATTCTGACAATGAGATGGCAGATCAGAAATCAGGAGCCCTGACTTCTTCCAGCTCCTCACCTTTGCTTGGGTGACCTGGGGCAAGTCGCAGCTCCCTTCACAGCCTAACTTACTTCATGTCCTAGGGCTAGGCTGAGAACCCAGTGAGGCCACAGCTGAGCAAGCCCTTGTGAAAATTACAAACAGCTATCTGAGAGTTTTTTTATTCAAAGAGGAAGGGCAAGAGCACACAGCTGTGGTGGGGAGAGGAGGGGCTCGGGGTGAAGACCTGGACTGGGAGTCTGTGTCCATTCTTCTTCTTCCACCTTCTTTCAAATAGCTTATCTGAGCAGAAAGCAGAGAACTTACTGGGCCCCAGAGTGAAGTCTTCACCTGGGAATACCTGGATCACAGCAGAACAGAATGACAGAGGCTAAGGCTCCAGGAAGCCACAGTGAGTGTAGGAAAGAGCACTTAGCAGGGAATGCAAAGAATAGGTCCCTCCTCCCAGCCTGGTTACTCACTTACTTGCTCACTCCAGGATCTTGGAAAAATTACTCTCTGTCTGTTTGAGCTTCAGTGTCCTCATCTATAAAATATGGGCAATAATACTTACCTCTAGGGTTGTTAAGAAGACTCTGTAACTGGTACATAGTAGCTGCTTAACAAATATTAGCAACGACTGCAAGGATGAGGATGATTTCCAAAGCCCTTTCTTGTTCTTGAGTTCTCTGCTGCCAAACCAGTGACAGTGATATCTCTCAGGCTGCCACAACTATCTGTGCTACTGCCAAGAAAGCTGGGCACAATGTAGGCCCTGAAGAGCACCTGTCTCCCCACTTTCCCCACCAGGGCTCAGCTCATTGGGCCCTGCTGCTTCCCCATAATGATTTCATTATCTCATTTGTCCGGGACTCCTGGTACCCAGCTGAAAACTATTTGGTGTGGGAACTGGGTTCTGCACAGGGCCAGGACTAATCCTTGAAGCTTAGCATCTATGCTCAGCTGCCACGTGTGCAAAGCTGGCCTTGCAGCTGGTGTGGAGCCAGGCTGGCATGGAGCAGGAGACTTAATCCTGCTTTGAGCTCTCCAAGGAGCAAGCCTCCAGCGTCAGCCCGAGGTTCCAGCTGCCATGGCCAGTGGCTTCCTTGTGTTTTAGTTGAGGCTTTCACCCCCAACATTGTGAAAGGTCAGGGCCCTCGGTGGCCCTTTGCATCAGCAGGCACAGTCAGCAAAGATATGCACCATCTGCCACTGGCCACCAGAGTAGCATTTACAAAGTGTGATGGTCAAGGTTCATGCATTCACAGTAAACAAATTCTTTTACTGCAGTACCTCTCAGAGCCTTTAATTGCTCAGTCACTAAACATGTACTGGGCACCTGTTAGGTGCCAGGTACTCACCTAGGTGGTGAATAAGACAGACAAGTTTTATGCTCTTGTGGACATATTCTAGTTATGGAGTTAGACAATAAATTTGTAAGTAAATAAGAGAGCTTCAAATAGTGTTGACCTCTATGAAGAAAGTAAACCTGTAAAGGCATAGAGAGGAATTCGTGTGTTAATGTGTATTGTGAGTATCTAAAGGAAAACAGAACTGCATTTTCTAGGAACAATTCTCAGGATTAGAATTCCTTGGAAAGGTCTTGAAGAAACACATTAGAATGATCCTTCTAAAACAGATTAATGTGTCAGCCTTTGGCATAAATCCCTTAAGCATGTCCCGTCACCTCTAGAATGGTCTTTAAGGCCTTCTCTCAGCTAGCCCAAACCACTCTAGCTCCTTTCCCACCTCCCCTCTCTAAAGAGTGCCAGCTTGAAATCTCCCCATCCTGTTCCATAAAGATTGCACAAGGTGTTCTTGCTTCTCCCCTGCTTTCTTTACCTTGTAAACACATCCTCAGCATTTGAAGCTGTATTAGCTAAGGTAGGCAATCTGTTGTAATGAACAGCTCCAATACCTCAATGACCTACAAGTTTATTTCTATATCACATCCCAGTGAGTCAGTTGGGGGGCACCACTTGCCTTTTGCTGGGGTCTCAGAGCCCTGCACTGGATTTCACTATGTGGCCAGTGACGGGAGGGAGACAGGGAGTGAGTGTGGGGTGGGTGCATCATTTTAACCCATATCACATTGGTCAGAGGTGCTCATACAGGCCCATCTGGCTTCACAGAATGTTAGGAACTATAGTTTCACTCTTAGCCTACAGGAAAAATAAACTAGCCAATAGCATTATATGGGCCACAAAGACCCAGTTCAAATGTGACCACCTCTGGCAAGCCTTCCTGATCTTCTCCTTAGCAAAATTAGAATAGAATAAATTAAGGGCGGTAGCTTGGTGTGAGAGAAGGGTTGTGGGATGGGACATGAGACCTGACCTCATGTTCTCTCTCTGTAATTTGTGAGCACTCCTTTACTTTACCAGCTCCCTAACTTTGCATAAGTTACTCTATAAGTCTCAATTCCTTCACCTATAAAATAGAGGTGATGGTGATAATGATACAAATTAGTTGGGAGGATAAACTGAGGTAATTCACAGTGAGTGCTCAAAAATGTCATCTATTATTAGCATAAGGTCTAAGAACCTAGGTCAGGCCATCAGCCCTGTGGTCCTGACCTTGTCACGAAGATGACAGTGAGGGGTGGGGGAGACTCTTCTCCTAGAGCTATCTACCCATCTCACAAAATGAACCTGCTCTTCTTCAGCTTGGAGCTCCAGCCTTAGCAGACGGGGTATGCACTGTACATGACCTGTCACACCCCCAGCCCAGTCTTCCAGCGGCCAAGTTCTGAGTGTGCTTGGTTGTGCATCTCAGTCAGCAGTGCGGGGGCGAGGGCAGAAACACCTGAAGGCCACCAAAGGTGAAACAACAGGCCTAACCACAGGAGATGCGGTCATGACGAAGCTCTTTTGTTTCATCATAGTAGCCCTTTCTCTGTGGCAGACACTCATCCAGGATCTTAGGATAGATCAGTGAATAGGTGTAGAGATCCCTAGCCTTGCATGATATATATATACTAGTGGGAAGAAACAGATGTTAAACATCAAGCATAATAGATAAGTGAATTATATACTGTGTATAAAAGTGCCAAGGAGAAGGTAGAGCAGGGAAGAGGGCATGAGGAACACCAAGTAGGAGGCAGGACTCAGCTTTGAGCAGAAGCTCAGGGAAGCCTCACTGAGAAGGTGGGATCTGAGCAAAGACTTGAAGGAGGTGAAGAGTGAGCCATGTAGATCTAGGGAAGAGCTTCCTGGGCAGGGGGAGAGTAGGTCAAAGGCCAGAGTGTGCTTGGCATATTCAAAGAACAGCAAGGAGGTCCCACAACTAGAGTGGGAATACTGCCTGGGTCTACAAGGCCCATTGACTAAGAGATTATTCTGGAGCAGAAAAACATCCCATGGGCCTCGAGAGGCATGTGTTCTTAGTTTAATAAAAATAACCATTAGAACTAGTAAATGTTGTCCCGAAGTGTTCAAAGAACAAAGTATTTCTGCACAAAGTAGAGAAGCTTCCACTGCTAAAGGCATGAGCCAGCTCATTTACTCTTAAGTTCAGAGTGAGTGGGTAGAGGCTAAGTTGCCGTCTTCAGGTACATTTTTATATGAAACAGGAGTGTGAGCTCTAAAACCAGGCTGCCTCTTCCTTCTTGCATATGTGCTGTTTAACAGGCATCTTTCCCCAAAGTAGACCTGTTTGGGTGACACCGAAAACTCACCGAGGCAGGTAACCCCCCGCCTTGCTGGCCTCCCCCAGTGCCACTGGGAATACATAGGCAGCTCCGCCGCCAGAACCGGCAGCCTTGACTTGGTTTGATGTTGTGTGGGTTCTGACGGTCCTTGAACCTGAAGAACCATCCATGGTTTGCTGCGAAAGACCCATCGGCACCACTTCACCTTGCTCAGCCTTTGAACTCCAGGTTGGACCAGCATCTGGCACAGATGCCAACCAAAAGCACAGAACACATTGTTCATTTCCTCGGTCATTTCTCCTAGTCACTTACTAGCATTGCCAGGTTGCACAGGCCCGGCCCAGCCCTCATCACATGCCGTATGATTTACTCCCTGCCCGCAGAATGGCCCCTACTGTCACTTAGTTCATCCCATAGGGAAGCAGTGCAATGTTTGTCACTTTTTCTCTTCTCATTTTTAAAACTAGCCCCACGTTGGAGTCCATTGTAATAGTTTTTCTCTTCTTCCCAGAACTTAAACACTGCTTTCATATTTTCCAAATATGAAAGAGCTGGTGCTGTGGCCATAAAATGTCTCAAAACTAAGCACAAACTCAGCAAACATCTGAAAGGCAGACATCACAATGGAGGAGACCTCAGTGGCACAGGAGGACGTTAAAGCTCCTCCGTGCAATGACGAGCCTCCATGGTCCTCTGACACATAGTTCTGTTCACATCTGTGAAAGTTTGGAACTAGAAGGTTCACACATAGAGGAGCTTTTTGTAGTTGTTTTTGAAATGAGGCTGGCCCCTGGACTGTCTTCTCCAACCCTTCCTAGTGTCCATGTCGGTTTGGGGTTTGGTATTTAATAAGCTTCTAGAGCCAGCAGAAGGCTGAGCGGGCCGCCTCAGCATAGTGGGTGCTGCTGCACCGTCTGTCTTATGGAGTGCTGGTTTGTTCTTTGGGTTTGTTTTTTCCTCTCTTTTCATTATCCCCCTTTCCTGACCCTCTTAACTTTCCTCCTTTATGCAAGAAATAAGTACACTAAAATAAAGTGGCAAACTGCCCCCACATTAGCCACAAGCAGCCTCCACTGGGCACTGGCTCCACAGTAGGTGACATCACCCGGAAGGGGGCTCAGTGCATCAGTGACTGTTCTTGACATTCCCATAATTTCAGCATGAAATGGGCTTGGATGGGAGGCACCAGAGGGGTGCATTGATGAGTACCAGAAATAATCACCCTTTCTTTTCTGTGTCAGACTTTTCCATGGAGTGTCAGCCACCTTACAACATCCCTGTGATATAGATATGATGGTCCCCACTTTAGAAAGAAAAAGCATGAGTTCAGAAAAGTGAAGTGCCTGCACTTACTCATTCATTCAGTCATTCACTCACTCAAAGTGCCTACTGTGTGTTAGCTACTGGCTAAGAACTAGCATTCAAGTCCAAGATTGCTGGATTTCCACTAATCGTGCCTCCTTGACCCTAAGCCCCAGAGAACGTGCCTTCCAGCCAAGAAGATCCACACGGCAACATTTCAGTGCAAGTCACAAAACAGTATTAAACACATACTACATGCTGTGGGAGCTCAGAGCAAAGAATGACTGCATGGGAATCCGGGAAGTACTCAGAAGAGGTGGCGTTTGTATGAGGGTTGGTCCACACGCTCTAGTAAAAAGCCCTGGAATCTGGGCATAGGGGGAGGGAGTTGTGATGTGTTCAGGGAGTACAGTGTCCTGGGTGGTCAGTATATGTGGGGCACAAGGGGCTGCCTTGTGACCCATGATGTGTTATTAATGGGAGCTGGGTCTCTTCAGGCCCCACATGGCAGAACAGCATCTCAGAGGGCCACTTCCATGGCTCTGGTAGCTGGCCTTCAGCTCTGGGTCAGACCCAGAGCCAGAAGGCCCACCGCACTGAATCAAGGCCACAGGTGGAAGGGCTCCCATCATCGGCAGTCTGTGATCCCCTGTTCTCTCTCAGCACTGTCTCTCCAGCAGAGCCTGTGAGGCTACTCTGGCTGCCTCTCCAACCCCCTCCTCCCCCCTCATATCCCTCTTTCTGCAACATGTTCCTCCTGGGCTTCTATGCCTATGAAGCATTATATGCAATCATTTATTCATTACAAACCTACCAAGTAACACCGCAAGGTACCGGGAATACAACTGGGGTCATAACAGATGAGGCCCTATTCTCAAGGAGCATGTACTTCAACAATGAAATGTACACATAAGAGACAATTGCAGTGCTGTGGTATGCAGTCAGCACAGGTGCTCTGGGGGCGTGTCCAAGGGCTCCAGCCCATCCTTCATGGTCCCTAGGGTTTTTCAGTGAAAGTGAAATTTGAGCTACAACCTGAAGATAGGAACCTAATGCAGGAGGTGGGTGGGCAGGAAACAGAGGCCCAGATCCCTATAGGCAGGGGTATCACATGTGCAAAGGCTGGAAGAGAGGGAAAGAAAAGGGGTGGGGGGACTACTAGTGGCTCTGGGCGATGGTATAAGGTGAGAAGCAGGGGATTTGGAGACGTGGCTGGAGAAGTGGGCTGTAGCCTCATCACAGAAAGCCCACAAAACTGTAGAAAGGCGTTCAGATGTCATCCTGACAACAGCAGAGCCACGGCAGGGTTCTAAGAGAAGTAATGGCAGAACCACACAGTACTCTAACTGGGTGAGGTGTGAAAAGTCATCTGCCGCAATCCTCATTTTGCACAAGGAAGCCACACCCAGCTCGGAGAAGGGAAGCAATGGGGCCAGGATCCCTGAGCTGAACTGACTGGAAGCCAGATGTGCACAGCCCAGTGCTCATCGCCCTGGCCCACAGTCTAACTGCCCGTTAGGGAGGGAGCTAAAGGTGCAGGAGGAAAAGAGCTCATGCCCCGTGGACTGCCCTGGTGAGAGAGGGAAGCACTGCGCCACATTTCTGGTGGCCACAGTACCGCACAGCACAGCATGCCCTGGTTGTGACATGTTCCCCGGTGAGCCCTGTGTCCCAATCACTGGGAGGGTCTGCTCCCGCAGCCCCAGCTCTCCTGCCCACCTGCTGAACAGTGGCTGTCCCCAGGAGTCCCAGCACCCACCCTCCATCTCTAACCCTGTTCAGCACTGCCACCCAGCCCTCAGGACAGCTCTGGGACCTGGCCAGCCAGTACTGGTGAGTTCAAGCTTTGCTAAGCATTTCCTGTCACTGCCTTATTAATTATTTAGCAAATGAAGATTACTTTGACAATAATAAGTAAAGGCTCAGCGGGATGGGCCGTGGAGGGAGATGTGCCCAGAGTGAACATTCTTGCCCCTGAGGCAGGGGTGGCCAGGAGGACTTTACACCAGTTTGCTCTGACCCTGAGGCCCCGGGGCCTCTCCTGTATGTGGTACAGGAAGCCGGTGGGGTGGCTCAGGCAAGCTAGTCGGGAACTAGAGTCCATACCACCCTCATGAAGAGGCAGGGCAGAAGCAGGGCAGGAGGGGTTATCCTCTCTGAGTTGTAGAAGGCTCTAGAAAGAGCCTGGGCTAGGATTCAAAGGCTGGATTCTGGTTCTGGGTGTTCCACTAATGAATTGTGTGTCCTTGATTTTCTTAGATGTAAAAAAGGCTTATTACTACTTGCCCAGTCTACTTCATGGGGCAATGTGCTAATCAAAGGAGAAAGTGGATTTGAGAGCACCGACGTAAGGTGTAATAAGGATGTGACAGTAAGGAAAGGGACCATGGTGGTGACAGGGCTGTTTCCAGACAGCATGGAGCACGCCCACTCTGGGCTTAGCTGTGCACCACATGGAGTTGCCTTGCTGACTAAATGAGACGCTATGCTAAAATGCATAGCCCTGTGCCTGGCACAGAGAAGGCGCTCAACAGACAGCAGCTATATTTGAACTATTGTTATTTCCATCTTCATCATTATGAAAAATGCAGTGCTTCTCAGCCCTCGAGTCATTCCATATGTCCCTGATCAGAATGACTCAGCCCCTCAGCCCCATCCCTGCCAACAGGCTGACCACTGGTCTGAGATCACTGGGGAAATTTGACCAAGGGGTTCTGGGCCAGGGGCTGCAGTTTCTCTGGGCTTGGGGCAGAAAGACCTTTTCCCCTGAGGCTTTTGCCCCAACCCCAATCTCATCTCCTTTCTAACCTGGCTCTAACTCACCCCAGCCCACCTGTGCACCTCAGCACCTGAACAGTGCCCCTCCCCCACCCCGTGACCTCTGTCCTTGACTAGGATCTCTGTGTGCTCCTTCTCTCCTCTTTCCCCACTGCAGAGCTCACGCCCCCTTCCTCACCCAGGCCACCGCCCTGGAGTGCCTCTGAACAGTGCCACTGCCTCACCCGCCTTGGGGAAAGGCACCTTGACCCCGACGCCTGTGGGTCCTGACAGTGGCTTCTCAGCTCACCCACATCTTGGCAGCCAGCGCTCCTCTGGTCTACTTCACAGCTCCCACCACTGCCCGCACCTGGAAGGCACTGGTTAAAGCTGACTGCCTATCCGCATCTTTTCTGTCTTTTTTCTCTCCTGATATCTCCTACCAGGGGTTCTCAGCCTCAGCACTGCTGACATTTTGGACCTGGTAATCCTTTTTGTGGGGGCTTCCCTGTGCTGGTAGAATGTTCAGCAGCATCCCCAACCTCCACTCACTAGATGTCAGTAGCAATTACCCCCACCAGTTGCAACAACCAAAATGTCCCCAGACACTGCCGAATGCCTCCTGGGGGGAGGTGGGGCAAAATCAGCCCCTGCGCACACATATACCCTTTTGGTCCCTAACACTGCCCCCCCCTCAGCCCCTTACCCTATGCTTTGTTCCCTCTCGATGCACCTCTCCTCAGCTCAGAGCAATGCCCCCCACTTTTTTCTTCTGGTTGCCCAAAAGCAGGGCTGCGCAAGCTGGAGACAGAAAGTGCGAATTGCACGTGGTGAAATGCTTTGCTAGCACCTGGGACCTCCCCCTTGTTTTTTGCTCAGATAAAAGGCAGGAAGAGGGGCTGGAGCTGAGTGAGGCAGCCTGGGGATCCCGGGAAGCTGCAATTCCACTCTCTTACAACCTCCACTGCACCCAACCCTTCTGTTAACGCCATGTATCTGGGGAGAGGGGAGAGCAGGACTGGGGCTGGGGCTGCAGGCCCGGGCAGAGCCTGGTTTCCTCCAGGACTCAGTTCCAGGCTCTGCTGAGATACAGAAGGCAGGCGGGGAGCCTCTTCCCTGGAAGTCAGGGATTCAGAGGCTCGTGTCTGTTCCAGGGAAGCAGCCTAGACTGATAGTAAGCACTTTCAGCCTAATGGTGGGAGGTCATCTTCTGTCAGTCAGAGCCTCTCCAGCCAAACTCTGCCTCTGTACCTGCTTCCCCAAGTCCCAATACACTTGACCTCCTATCCATGGCACTTGACTCTCACTAGAGTGTCCAGGGGATATTTTCAGTTCCTTAAACATCTTCCTGAAGGGCTCAGAAGAAATCCTCATGCCCATTTTAAAGTTCCCTTCATCCAAGGTCTAGTCCAGCTTCTAGCCTTCCTGGTCTTGTCTGGCCTGGCCCTTCCCTGCATCCATCTCCAGGAAAGGCATTGCTCTGGCACCCACCTCACCAGACCAATTTAATCCAAGAAAAATGAATGAGCACTACAGCTAAGATACAGGCACATGGACTGTTAAGCTCTAGGTGGGTAGCTACAAAAGGATGCCAACCCTTCCCCAATGCGTAGAGAGCCCCCTGGACAAGCTGATTTCTCAGACCCTTGACCTTCACTTGGAGGTAGAAGACATGGGTGCACCCATCTCTTTGGCTCTTGCAGGCCTTGGGTGATGTAGCTGTAGCACCAGGTATAGTTCCCATTCCTAGGACCCTCAAGTGGGGCAGGATCTCAAGTAGAACATGTTGATAAGATGTGTCTTAGTCTCAAGCTATTCTCCATATCCCCTCCACCTTGGACCCACTAGTAGGGCCAAGTGCAAGGGTGAGGAAAACTGAGCAGGACTTAGATTGATGACTATGAGCCTGGAAAGGAAAAAATATGATCGTCTAGCTCACCTTACAATCCCTCCCACCTCTCCCCCTGCCACCCTGCCCTGTAAGCATAACCCAGTTCATCTTTCTAAAGCACTCCTCCCAACCTCAATGCCACCATCCAAAACCTTCAGTGGCCCTCCACAGCTCACCAGGTGAGAGCAAACTCCCTTGCTGTAGCATTCAAAGCCTCCACCACCCAACTCTCCTAACTGGGCCTCCTGCAGTCCCTGATGCACCCCTCAGCTCCAGTCACAGTTTCCCCTATCCCTAAACATCCCACAGGAAACTGAGGGTGTCCCCTGTCCCCCGTCTTCCTTCAGAGCTACTGAGCTCTTAACTGCACCAGGCCTCGTGCTTATCACTTTATAATGGTTTATCTCATGTAATTCTTATGACTCATCTCTGGGATCCATACTCTGATGAACCCCCTTTACAACTGTGAAAACTGGGGCACAAAGGAATTGGCAACTGGCCCTGAATTGCATCAATAAGTGTCAGAGCTAGGTCTTGGATCTGGACAGTCTGACTGCAGTCTTCTCTCTTTCTCACATATCACCCTCTCCTCCTCCTCCTCCTCCTCCACCTCTTCCTTCCCTACTCCTCCATCATGCACCAGGACTCCTACAAAAGGCTCCTACCGACTTCCTGCTGCTACCCTCTACCGGGTTCTGCCCTCCTCCATTCTCCACCGAAGAACTTTGTGTAACTCAAAGTTGATTACAGTAGTACTTACAATGACAGGTATACAGAGCATCAGGACCTAAACCCCTAACCATGAAACTTTCTCTCATCTGCCAATAATGTTTAAGTCCAGTTTCATGTTGCAAAACTTAAACCATGTGCCCATTATACAATTTTCCATTTCCCCTTAACCCAAGACACTGGCAACCATTATTCTAATTTCTGTCCCTGTAAAGTTGACTACTACAGGTACCTCTTATAAATGAAATCATACAATATTTGTCCTTGTTTGTGACTGCCTTATTTCATTTAACATAGTATTTTCAGGTTCATCCATGCTATAGCATGTGACAAGATTTCTTTTATTTTTAAGGCTGAATAATATTCCAGTGTATGTTTATGCTACATTCTGTCTATCCATTCATCTGTTGGTAGACACTTGGGTTGCTTTTGCTTTTTGATCATCATGAATAATGCTGCTATAAACAGGGGTGCACAGATATCTTTTATAGTGCCTGCTTTCCATTCTTTTGGTATGTGCCCAGAAGTAGAATGGCTGGATCATATGCTAATTTTTTTTTCATTTTTTGGGGAACCACCAGACTGTTTTCTATACTGCTGCGCCATTTTACCTTCCTCCCAATGTTACAGAACCCCTGGGCTGCTCCAGTTGAAAACAAACCCGCAGGCTCTTTAGTTAGGGGCCCAATTGCCCGCCGCCAAAATTATAACTCTCAATACCAGAGTTTAGTGAAAAGAAAAAGAATAGTTTATTTAACAGTTATATAGATTTAGTTATTTGCGGATTTCTGTTGTTAAGTCTTATGTTCTTTAAAACACCCATAAACACATATCCTTGCCTCCCCCCTACCAAACCAGGCTAGTTTTAGAAAAGTCAGAGAAACCCTTTCCCTACTTTCCAAACACAGTTCAGCTTTACCAGTAGCTGCCAATCATTCAATCCTGATTGGGGAGACCTCGTCTGTGTTATGGGGTCCACCAGCTTTTAATCCAGAACCTCATGGATTCTCAGCCTCCTTGTAAACTGTATAGTTAGTCCTTTTGTAATCCGCACAGTCAGCCTCAGCCTTAGTCCAATTCGCACAGTCCGCCTTAACCTTAGTTAAATCCGCACAGTCAGTCCGCCTAAAATGTCTGCCGCTTATTTTTAAATCCCTGACTACATCCTCTGATGTAGTGGGTGCGGTAACCAGTTCTGACCATTCACAGAACCTTACGCAGGTTCTGTGTGCTTTCTCCATACCATCCCCTGGTTCAAGACTCCTCCCATTTACCTGAGGCTTTGGATGCATTAAAGCCATTTTGCATAAAAAAGACACTAGCCACCGGCCTCAGGCATGTGGAGGCATTCTGAAAAGCTGCTTCCTTCTCCCCATCCCCCAGCTGCAAACTCTGGGGTTTTTTGGACTCCCCTGTTTCTGTAACACCAACAGTGCGCAAGGGTTCCAATTTTCCCGCATCCTCACAGACACTTGCTGAAGGGCTTGGACTTGACCACTAAAGTATTTTAAGCATCCTTATATAACTCCCTAATTTAGCACAGTATCAGGTACATAATAAAAGCTCCATAAATGTCTGTTAAATGTGCATCAGACTTCTCTTTAACTATCCAAACTCCACACATCCTTTAAGCTTAACCTCAAGTACCCACTCCTCTGGAACCCCCCACTCATGGTGCCGGCCCAGTGGTCTTTGCTCGTGTTGCATGTCCCAGGGACTTTCTGTCCGGTCTTTCATCCTATATTTTTGAGTATTTTTGGAAATGAGGAGGCACCCTGACTTGAACTCTTCTCATTGCTTTGTGGATCTCACTTCTCCCCAACTGGATGCTAAGCTTCTCGAGGATCTGGTCTTTGTCCTTAACCTCACTGGTTTCCCCCGGCCAGCTTGGGAGCATACTGAGTGCATCGTGGGCCCTTCATAAACAAATACTCAGGTTTACACCCATTGAATTCCCTTGTGATTGCCTAAGCAAAGATAGGGCAGTGAAGTGATTTTGTGGCAGCAGAAATAACCCTGGGTTTGAAACTAAAGGTTCAAGCCATGGCTTACCACTTCTACCTTGTTACTGCCAGCAAGACACTCCACCTGTTGCCTCAGCTTCCATTAAAATGGCTTTAACACTCTCTTCCCTTTGTGTAAATGTTTCTTAGGTTACAAGACCCTCTTGCATACATTATCCTTTTTAATCCTCACAAGGACCCTGTGAAGTAGGTAGGGCAGGATTTATTTAATCTCTGTTTTCAAGATGAGAAAGTGATCACTCACAGAGCTTAAGTGATTTGCACAAAATGCTCAGCTGTCAAGTGCCAGAATGGGCCCTCTGACTTCCTAGGCTATATAATCCCCTACCTGCCCGTCTCACAGGGAAGAAGAGCTGTAAGAATTAAGCAAGAACTTGGGGAGGAAAGTGTTTTGCAGAAAAATGTGTGTGCTTTGCTTTTTCAGCATCTATGCAGGTTGGGATGGTCCTCTTTGACTCATAAAAAATGGAACAAGATGGACATTTGGTGGAAGAAGGAGGGTGGAAGATCCTGCTTCTCTCTTGGGCACCTGTAGTCTCAGAGAACTGGCAGGGCAGGGAGGGTGTTCCCAACAGCGAGGTAGAGAGTTGGCTTCCAAGAAAAGTTTTTACTGCTGGCCTCCATTCTAGGGGAGCAAAGACAGACAGGAACAAGTCCTTCAGACCACTGCCCATCACATGCCTGCCTCCCTGGAATTTGCAGGGTAGGTTACCTCAGCTTCCCACTCCATCGCCTTCCTTCTCCAGGGCTAAGCCTTCCATGGCACCCTCCCCCACCTACTCTTCCTTTCTTGCTCCCTCCTTTCAAAGGCATAATGAGTTTGATAAGAAATTGTCTCCTTAACAAGATTAGCCATGGAAATCTCTTGTCCCCTCCCATTCATTCTATAAGCTCCTGTCTCATGTCCTGTAATTTTCCGCTGATATCATAGGCACCAGACCACCTCAGGGTATTAATTCCTACTTGTTCTTTGATCCTGTGACTGCTGATGTGCCAGCCCTGTCCCCATAGCTGCTGGGCCACTGAGGCCCTCACTGGCTGTCTCCTCCAGAGTCAGCCACTCCCTAATTTTCTGCTTCTGTTGCTCGCCCTCGCATCCTCACCTGTGCCTCACCACTTGCATTTCTGGGGCAGCAACTACCTCTAACTAATGGACCAAGGAGGCTGATCTAAAGCTGGAGCTTAGGTGGCAGAAGAAAGATAAATGGATGCCCCTAAACTATTTCTTTTCTTTCCTTTCTACCTCTACACACACACACACACACACACACACACACACACACACCCCCTCAGAAGCATCCAGAGACAGGAATGCAGAGGTAGTCTGGCACAGTGGAATGGGAGGGCCAAGCTTTGGACCTGGGTTCACTTCCTGGGTCTGTGACAGACAACAGCTTGCCCAATCTCTCAGAGCTTCAGTTTTCTCATCTACACATCTATACATCTATAATACCTATCTGGCAAGGTTGTGGTAGTGTACAGAGTATAGCGGCAAACACATAGTAAGTCCTCAATTAATGCTAGTTTCCTTCTCTTTTTTCAAGACAGAGTTTAGCAGGGCTAGAGAATATAGTTCTTAGAATTTACCAAGAAATTCTTGTTTCAACCCTGAGTTATATCTCTCTGACCTTTGTCCTCCCAAATTTCTTCTCTTTACACATTTTTGGGGGCTTATGCAGAAGAAACTTTATGGCTCCTTTAATGCAAAATATTATTCAAAAGAAAGCTCAGCATTTAAGGTGCGTCCCATAAAGAGGCAGAAGAAAAAGAAGGGAATTGACTGTCCTGTGCCCTGGGGCTGAAGGCAAAGAGATACCTGAGAAAGAGACTAAGTCCAGGAGAGTACCTAACCAGAGGCATGAGGGTCGCTGAGCAGCACGCTGGACTCTGGGTCATCAGGGCATTTTCAGGAAGAAGCAAAGATATAGAGAGGCTGGTGTCTGGAGGTGTTAACATACCTAGGACACAGGTAGGAAATTGCTGGAGTCAGAAGAGGGGAAAGTGGAGCTAAATGTAGGTTAATTTGGAAACAGTTTTGTGATGGATTGCATGGAAAGTGTCAGAGAGTAAGAGGTGGGAAATTGCACCTATCTGGTGAATAAACTCAGAATTCCAAGTGCTATGGGAGGCTGGGAGCTGGCACCATTCTGGGCCAGGTGGGGAGGCAGCTCTTGCCCAGGAAGCTGGTGGGGCCAGCGCAATGTTGAGAGGACATGGCTCCAGACATGCCACTCAGAATACAAATAGACAAAGAGTATAGCATAAATCAGTGATTAAGCCCTCACCATGTACTTAGCCAAGGGTGAAGCCTTTACCTACACTTCTCATTTAGTGTTTATATTGCCCTGAAAGCTGGCCATTAGCAGCAGCTAATGTTAATAAACAGACCTTGGACTTTCAGGACAGGCCTGTGGAATCCCTTTGGGGAATTTGAGGTCTCTGGCCTCAAGGCCCTATGAAGTAAGGCTATCTGTGTTCAAATCCCAATTATGTTGTTTGGGCAAGTCTCTGAATATTCAGAAGCCAGTTTCCTTGTCTATAAGATGGGGACAATATTGCCACCAAAGAAGACAGGCACCAATGCATTTTTTTAAGTCAACAATAAAAGCAAGTGTGTGATGAAAGCAGGGTGAGGGGAGGAAGAGATGCGGGCTGGCTGGGCAGGGAGAGCGGGGAGGCTCCTGGAGAAATAGGATGGAATTCAGAGCTGAAAGGTGCTGAGACTGCAGTGCCGGGAGGAAAGGGAGGGCCCGTACAGTTGGGCAGAGCGCTTTGTATCCACATCATCTCTGTAAGACAGACTCACTTCCAGAGCTGGTAAGACACAAATGTGGATGGTACTGTGAGTTTCTCCCTCTTCCGATAAGTTCCCTGGCTGGCATTGCTGATATGCCGTCCGGTCCCATTGAGTAGCCTGTAAATAAAAAGTTAGATGTCCCAAATAGAGTTGCCTCTGTTTTTTGAGCAGCTTCAGAGGATTTTTAAGGGTTCTAAGAAAGGGGGGAATGGGACTGAGAGTGATCTAGAACCAGTTCCTCAGGGGTCTGAAGTAACCAGGAAGTAGGCTTCCCTTCTCCAGCAGCTCTGAAGTTATAACAACAAGAGCTATCGTTTATTGAATAGTCACTGTGCAGCCCGCCCCCCAACCACCGCCCCCCTCCACCCCGGGCCAGGTTGTGGAGTTGTGACAACTCCTAATCTGTGTGGTTCGTATATTACTAGCACACTTTTACAGATGAGGAAACTGAGTCAGAGAGGTTGGGTAACCTGTGCAAGATCTCACTGATGGAGCCAAACTGTTGGACTTCAGGGTTCATGCACTCATCCAAGAATTAAAAAGGCTGAGATTTCTGCACTCCTTCATTCATACCTCATTCATTCACGCACTCCTCACTTACTCGTTCAAAAAATACTCATTGAGCACCACCAGCTCTGTTCCTAGCATATTCCCAGCCCTGGCCCAGGGATTATGGCAGTTGCGAAGAGTGACACGGGCTATCTTTAAGGAGCCTGCATTCTATTCAGAAATACAAGAGAGAGTCACGTGGAATGGGTAGAAACCATCCAAATGTGAAACTTGAGGCCCTTCCAGTTCCACAGGAGGAGTCCTGAACTATCTGGAAAAGGAGAGTATGCATTAGAGGGCTCTCGAAGAGACCTTCCAGAGAAGAAGGGATTGATGTGGCGCAGGGGTGTTGGGGGCAGCCCCTGTGGGCAGGAACCTGTGGGCATGCCCGTGATGGTGCAGTGTAGTAGAAAGTAGCATAGTGACGAAGCATGACTTTGGATTGAGACAGCTCCAGCATTGCGATTTGGGGCAAATTGCTTTTAGCTCTCTGACTCTTAGCATCCTCATCTGTTAGAGGGAAATAAAAAAACCTCCACCCCAATAAGTCTGCAGTAAGGACTGAACAAGAAATCTCATCGGGAAGAGTCCCTGGCACAGTGCCTAGCATGCATCCCATAGTACTGCATCTTTAGCATGCAGCGGCCCTACGACCATGCCAGGACACACACCAGGGACTTAAAGTCTAGGGGCGGCGCCAGGCCTTCGGTGACTGCATACACACGTCATCATAGCTGTGACGAGTGTGCAAGGGAAAAGGACAAGAGACAAAACTCGTTGCGGGGTGGGAGGGGGCATCTTCTGAAGGAAGGCAGTGTGAGCTGAGCTCCAAGGGGTGGGTCACAGTGAGCTTTGGGAAGGAGGGGAGATACATGTCCTGAGCAGTAAGGCTTTGAGGAGCTCCCCACCTGGAGGAAAGGCAATGTGGCTGGGGTTCTGGCCAGGGCCAGAGAGCGGGCCAGCAGGGCCGGGGGAAGGATGGTGGGCTTGGACTGCCCTGTTAAGGGCTTTTGTCTTTATCCTGAGAAAAATAAGAAGCCATGGGATGGTTTTCAGTGCGATTTAATGTCCATTTTAAGAGGATCTTGCCTCAGTGAAGGGAACGAATTAAATGCGACCACAGGACAATACGGACACATAGTAGGTAGGCCATTGATACATAGGCCCTTTATGGTTCACACAAGGTGCCATGGCCAGTCTGCTCACTGAGGAAGAAGGTGGGGCAGGGAGCTGATCAGGAAGCCCGCTAGGCTTTGTGGTCAGAATGGATCTCTTACTCCTTGAGGGGGGTTTGAGAGTGGGCATCATTCAAGGGGAGGAGCAGAGGTAAATGCTAGGCAGACAGTCGCCATCTGCCTCCCCGAGGCCCAAGGACACAGGGTGTCTCACCCTGCTGGTTAATGGGGCTTCACTGAAGCAAGGCAGCTTTCTCGAATTGTAATAAGTGATTTCTATTGCACTATGAGCATCTGACACATGAGTAGAGAGCTCTGAAGCCCCCCAGCGGGTAACATAAAGGGGGGTGGGGGTCCAAGGGAGGGTTGGAGGCAGCCACTCCTGGTTGGGCTCTGCCACGTGGAGCGGAGCAGGAGGAGAACTGGGAAGAAAGAGGCTTATTTCAGTACCCTGTTATTATGGCATCTTGTTTTCATAGTTTGTTCAACAAACCTCTCTCCCTCTCCCTCTCCCCCCTTGCCTCTCTCTTTTTCATCTTCCTCTCTCAGCAAATCCATTTAAATGCAATTCTATTCTTAAAGTGCCCCTCTCATGCATGTCTAATGAATGCCAGGGAAACGCTATTACAATGGGGCTGAGGAGGATCCAATCGGCAGTGTGTGTACAAGTCATTTGAAAGGAAGCCTGGGAGCACTCCAGTTTTATTACAGCATAATTAGAAATAAAATCTTGTTGCAATAGGAGAATGAGAAATGTGTGCTAATCCCGTGGTAGAGAAACATACAGATGTATTTAGAGAAAAGGACTCAAGGAGAGAGAGAACTGGCTACTGTTTCTCCATCCCCCTCCACCAAAACTGTCCAGCTGGTTCTCCCTGAGATACTCCATCCTTGCCCCTCCACCCCCTGTGATCCCCCAGCTCCCTGAGGCCTCTCCAGAGACAGAGCTGACCAAAGCAGCCAGTCTGTCAGGGCCCAGGGCTGCCGAGCCTATTCCTCCCTGGATATTCACACCCTCCACCTACTGAGGAGGCCAATTTGTGGGCAGTTAGGAGGTGGTGGTCAGGGTCAGCAGAGCCCTGCACTTGAAGGCTGAAGCCCAGGTCAAGTTCTGAGTCCCGCCCTTACCAGAGTTGTACATTCATTGGTTCATTAATTCATTCAGTCATTTAACAAGCACTTACTTGCCTCCTATTTTATGCCAGGCATTGTGCGGGGTGTATTCATTAACTCATTTAGTTCTCAGAGGAAACTGGTTCAGAGAAGCTCGATGGCTTGCACAGCATCATCTGCCTAGAGAGGGGAAAATTGGAACCCAATCTCTCCTGACTTCAGAGCCAGGCTTCTTCTCCACCACGCTATCAACTTCTTGGGTCCTCCTGAGACCTCAGACACCCCATCCCTCCAGTAACCCTATATCCTGTGGAGCCCAAAATCCAGAGATAAAGATGGGGGAGCCTGGCTAATCTCTTTTAAAGGTCAGAAATGGGCATCACTACAGAATACCATTTCT
Source organism: Furipterus horrens (assembly GCF_987537825.1). Lineage (NCBI taxonomy): Eukaryota > Metazoa > Chordata > Mammalia > Chiroptera > Furipteridae > Furipterus > Furipterus horrens. The sequence continues at coordinate 87,889,871 of NW_028327172.1, read as the reverse complement.
TCTTCTTTGACCACCTGCCCTCTCACCTATAAAGATTGCTACTTCCCCAAGCCCTCCTGGGAACACGTGGTACATTATACCAATCAGGAGCCTGGCATGCCAAGCCCCAGCCCAACCTGGCATCACACTTTGAAGATGAACACGAGACCATGGTGTCTTTCCAAGCACCTGGGAGAACTCTGTACCAGAAAGCAGGTGGGTAGACCTGTCACCTGCCACACAGAGGTTATTACACTGTGAAGACTTCCTCTAGCTTTGTTCCCCACTTGAGCCCCAGCTTCAACATTGTCCTTGCTCTTCCAGCCAGCAAGGGATAGGACAAAGTTTCTGCTTCTGCATGCACCCAACAAGCTTATGTAGCAGGGGCCCCAACTCCCATCCATCCAGTGTCATTGTAACCTGGATAGATCTGCTCTGCCTGATTTCAATTCCATAGGGAAAGAGCAGTGAGCCCAGAGGCAGAAGGCCTCTCTTGATATTCATACTCAGACCCAGATTAGCTGTGTGACTCTCTGTGCCTCAGTGTCTTCGAGTATCACATGTAGTGGTGGATCAGATTTGAGTGTTTGATAGCGAGTGTAGATGAGGCCTCACCTAGGATCAAAAGCCCATTCCTGGGGCTGGTTTCCTGCCCACCTTGCCTTCCTTTGCCCCTGACACCTGATGTCCACTGAGGGTCCTCAGTCCAGTCTCTCCCCACCTCTTATTCTATAAATGCAACCTGTGTGGTACACCTGTGACCGTCAGGACAAGCTCACTTCTGTCTTCCTCACCATTCTTACCTTAAAGTCCTCACACAGTGACTTCATAGAGCAGGACCCAACTGCAGAATCTTAGCATTGGAAAGGTCCTCAGGGAAAAGCATGTCCAAGTGAGAAGTGTGTTTGTGTTCTAGGGCTTCCATAACAAAATACCAGACTGGTTGTCTCAAACAATAGAAATGTATTTTCCATGGTTCTGGAGGCTGAAAGTCCAAGATCAAGATGTTGACAGGTGTGGTTTTTTCCTGAGCCCTCTTTCTTTGCCTTGCCGATGGCCACCGTTTCACTCTGATCTCATATGCTCTTCCCCCTGGGCCCATGTATACCTGGTGTCTCTTCCTCTTATAAGAACACAGGTCCTTTTGGGTTAAGGCCCTACCCTTATAACCTAATTTAATTTTAATTAGCCCTTTAAAGGCCCTATCTCTCAATACAATCACATTGGGGGTTAAGGCTTTAATTTTTTTAATCTATTTTATTTTTTTTTAATTCCAGAAAGAGAGGAAGGGAGAAAGAGAGAAACATCAATCTAATGTGGGAGAAACATCAATTGGTTGCCTCCCATTACGCACCCTGGTGGGGGACTGAACCCGCAACTTAGACAGGTCTCTTGGCCAGGAATAAAACCTGTGACCTTTTGGTTTATGGATGGGGGACAGGAGGGGAGGTGCTGGCCATTAAAGCTTTAACATATGAATTGGCAGAAGACACAATTTAGTCCTTAGCAGGGAGGATCTGAGACTTAGAGCCAGCCAGTGCCAGCGCTAGGACTTGAAGCCAAGTTCCCAACTTACGTGCCACTACACTGAAAATCTCCCCTCGGGGTCTTGGGTGGAGGGCTTACAATCCTGGGAGTCTGGGTCCAGGGGGAGAAGAGGACGCCCTGGCTTCCCATGGGCTTTTCACCCCAGGCTGGCAGGTATCCCCAGGGCCCTCGCCATGGGCAGGAATACCAGAAAGGAATGAAAGAAAGAAAGGTGCTCTGCTGAGTTGGCCCGAAATAGTTCCATCCTGCTGCCCTGGTGCTGCCCTGAGACAGGTCTAATTCCTAACAGCCAGGAGGTATTGATCACCCCCACCCACCCTGCCCCACGGGCACAAACAGCCTAAGAGAAGAGAACAGCCTTCTGAAGGGGGTAGTTTGCTCACTAGTTTTATCCACAGGCTACAAGCTATAAGCTGACCACATTGTTTTTGTAAATCTATATTGGATAGAGCAGTAACTGATAACCTATATTGATTTCAATTTCTCTTTGGAGTTAGGAGTTCCCTGGGGACCAGTCAACGCACTTGGAGGTGGCATCCTAAGGCTGCCCCGGAAAACAGACTTGAACTGTGACAGGCTAAGTATCTCTTCTCTTCCAAGAGAGACTGAATGATTTTTCTGACCCCGGCCAAATCCTGGTCTTGGGGCAAAGCTCCATCCGTTCCTCCCCAACCTGCCCCGCTCCGTACCTCCTGTAACCTACTGGGGCCTTCCTGGTAGGAGTGCGGAGGGTGAGCCAAGCAGGAAACCTTTCCCTCAGCTTCTGGTTTTTCTCCTTCAGGAAAGCATCTGACTCCACCAGCCCAGAAGCATCTTCTAAGAAACATCTCTACTGCCAGAATTTGTTCATTCAAGACAAAACTATGCTCCATGCATGTATTATGGACATATATGTTCTGTGCTTTTACGTACTTCATATTACCACTATACAATGCAGTGTATGTCACAATACACTTCCATAGACATTGTCACACTGCCAAAGAAGCCCATGAGCTGAGCAAGTCAGGAGTTAAGTGTCCCCAACTTGCTCTATACACCACCCATTGGAGCATACACTTCCCCACACTGCCAATCCCTCTGTGTCCACTGTGATGCCACAGGCCCATATGGATGTACCAGAAAGTGGACACACTAGCACATAGCCACCAGCCTGTGGTCACACCTTCCTGCTATCACACAGCACCTGACCATGGCAGGGTTTCTTTGCTGCCTAAGACAGATGGCTGCCTAATACCACACTCTAACTTCACCACATACCAGCCTCCTAAGGGGCATCATTCATCTATTCTTTCAGCCAATAACTAGAGTGCCCTCTGAAGCAGTCTCATCTCCCTCCTCACACCTTTCTGCTTGTCCACCACTCTGGCCCTGACCTGTGAAAAGCAGGGACCAGGAGCCCAGTCACTTGCCCAAAAGGAGTGGAAAGGTCCACCTCCCAGAAACAGGTTAGCCAAAGCTCCCTCCAAAATGTAACACACATTCTTCTGGCAGCTGGGTTTGGGGAAAACAGCTCTTGATTTGTGTACGGGAGACTCAGGTGGGAATCCCGACTTTTGCACTCACTAGCTGTGTGACTTGGACAACTCTCCACCCAAGCCACAGTTTCCTCATCTGTAAAGTGAAAGGAACAGCATGTGCTTTGGGCTGGGGATGGTGCTTGAGAGAGGGAGCATGTGAAAGTGCTTAACACAGTGCCTGGCACATGGTGCTCATTGATTCATGTACCTGGGTTTCTGTCTTACTAAGTTTATGAAATGCTTTAAGACACTCTACCAGTTAAGCCTGCATCCCTCTCCCAACCCAAGACAGACTTTATCCATGAAGGGGCCCAAACGGGCTGGAGAGAGTAAGTTCACAGCTGCAGGTCCCTGGACCAGTTCTTCCCCAAAGGCCCCAGCTATGGAACCTCTAGCATCTAAGGGACTGAGCTGGTCTTAATGCAGGCAGAGATGGAACTACCCAAGGCAAGCTCAGTTTTAGGACTTCTCTGTCCACAACGGAGCAGAGTGCTGCTCGGCCTCCACCACGGCATTGCACACTTCTTGTCTAAATGTGGATCCCTAGGATGCTAATATGATTTCATCCTGAAATCAGTGACCTTTGTTGTTAGTGGTCTCTCCCCCAGCAAGGGTAGCATCCTGCTCTAATCGCTAAGGAAGAGGCAGGTCCTTGTTCAGGGAAGGACAATGGAAGGTCAGCTTCAGGCACGCTGGAGAAGGACTGTCCTGCCTCTCCTTCTCCCCCAGCCCAGTTTTCCTGGGTCTCAACGTGTTTAAGGAATCCCTTGGAAGTGTGAGTTTACTCCCTGCAGGGGCCTCCCTCTGAAGATGAGTCATCACAGTTTATACTGCAGATTGCCCTACTCATGTCATCATCTGGGTTTACTTCTCTTTTGGTAGCTCCCAATCATCAGTCTGGCTTTAATGTCCCAGCCTGGACTCAGCGGAGCTGGGGAACCAAGATAAGGATCAAAGTGGCCTAAAGGGAGAACAGTAGTCCAGACCACTGCAGTGTGACAGTGGTGGTTAGAGAAGAAGAGATTTCCCACTCCCCACCCAGTATGAGGGGTACCACAGAACAGGACTACTATCTCACCCTATTGGAGGTGTCTACTCTATAGCCAGGATTCATTCATTCAACACATGTTCACTGGGCATCTACTATGTACCAACCATGCTCTGAAACTGAGATACTAAAATAACTCTTTGCTCTCAGTGAGAAACACCACAAACTCTGGAAACAAAAAGTCATGATAAGAAATTGGGCAGGGATGTGGGACACAGTCTAATTTTGTTAGGGGGGGGTCAGGCAAGGAGCTGGCATTTGAGCATAGACCTGAACGCGGCCAGGAATGAGTCAAGCAAAGAGCATTTCAGGCACAGAATAGTCACAAGCAAAGGTGGTCTTGCAACTCTGCCATTTTTTAAGCCAGAAATTTATAAATTGCTGGGGGGGAGAGGGAGAAACCTTATAGATGATCCAATTTATTTCTCTTAATATTTGAATCCTCTATGACAAGTGTTTCTTCAGCCTCTATTTAAATACTCCCAATGAAAGAAAACTCGCTGCCTTACAAAGACACTCATTTCAATTCTTTCTAATTTTGAATTTTTAAATTTTTTATTATAATTGTGGTAAAATAAACATAGCATAAAATTTGCCATCTTAAACATTTTAAAGTTTTAAGTTCAATAACGTTTAGCTTCACTTTCATCTTTCAACACTCTCCTAGTGGGGGAAGTCTGTACTACAAGGGGCCCACCCTCCAGAGGATAATTCCAGGGTTGTTTTGGTCTCCCCTCATAAAACTTTGTACCCATTAAACAACAACTCCCCGCTTCCTCCTGCCCCCACACTCTGGCAACCACCCTTCCACTTTCTGTCTCTATGACTTTGACTACCGTAAGTATCTCATGTAAATGTAATCACAATATTTGTCCTTTTGTGACTAACTTATTTCACTTAGCATAATGTCCTTACGGTTTATCCATGTTCTAGTATATTTCAGAATTCCCTTCCTTTTTAAGGCTGAATAATATTCCATTGTGTGTATATATACCACATTTTCTTCATCTATCAGTGGGATGGGTGGACACTTGGGTTGCTTCCATCTCTTGTCTATTGTGAATAATGCTACTGTGAACATGGGTGAGCAAATACCTTTTTTCAGGGCTCTGCTTTCTATTCTTTAGAATATATATCCAGAAGTGGAATTGCTGGATCATATGGTAATGCTATTTTTAATTTTTCAATGAGCCTCCAATCTTGACTTTGAATGCTTTAAAATATCTTTTTAAATACCTAATTGGATACAGTGGAAACAATGAAAAGTAGTGGTAAGAGGTATGCCAGATGCATATACAAATATTCAGAAATGGGAGTGGGTTAATCTGGGAAGGCTTCCTGGAGGAGGTAAATTTAGAGCTGGGATCTGATTTTTCTATTTCTTCATGAGTGAAATGGGGATAAAACTACCTTAGATTTTTGGGAAATTTCATTCATTTATTCATTCTAGAAATATTTATGAAGAGCCTATTGTGTGACTGCCACAGCTTTCACACCAAATGAAATGGGAAACCATTGGAGGGTTTTGAGCAAAAGAGCTGCATGATATGACTTGGGTTTCAAAGCATTGCTCTGGCTGCATGTTGGGAACAGATGGAGGAGGGGCAGGGGTCAAAGCAGGAAGGCCAGTTGGGAATCCGCTGGCCTTGCTGTGTTTCCTTGTTCTAAAGGTTCGAGTGGGATCTGTTAGTCCACACTTGCCCGCAAACCCTTAGCTCCCCGTTTTTGCCCAGGAGCTTCTCCCCACCAAACTTGCCCTCACATCTCCCTGAGAGCAGAGAGGGGGCCTTCCCCTTCCAGAGGGCAGCTTCTCTCCTTTCAGCCTTCTGGAGTCACCAGGAGCCCCTAGGTTTTCATCAACTTCATGGCTCCTGCAGTTCTAGAGGTCTCCAAGGCCCCGCTTTCCGACCTTTTAGAAAAGGACAGAAAAGATGCTGTGGTGTCACTGAGCACCTGTGTGCAGGGCTTTCAAACTGCCAAGGAGGGCCTCCTTTATTTCCAGGCTCCTGAGGAGGAAGGGGGAGAATTGGCACAAAGTCTGACCATAGGGCAGGGCTGGGAGCCCCAGCAGCCACCAGGCCTTCATCTCCCTGCGATGGAGCAACTTGTCCTGACATTTAATAAGCACCACCCAGTGCTGAGGACTTTCACATGCAGGACTTCATCTAATTCTCCCAACAACTCTGTCCTCCTGGTTATCTCCATTTTCCTGAAGACGAAATGAAACTCAGAAAAGTTCACCGACGTCATAGAGACATCAACTGTCAAAGAGTGAGGGGCCTTACAAATTTATCTAATCCACGGCATCACTCAAAAATCTTCTTGAAAATACTAAGTTCCAGACCACACCCCCAGAGATTCTGAGTTTAATTTTAAAAGCTCCTTTAATGGCTATAGTGCACAAACACAATTAAAAGCACACAGCTAATCAAATTCTCCCTCTAAGACTGGGAAATCCCAGTACCTGAGAGGAGACTGGCCTTCCCTCAGGTCACCTGTATTAGTTTCCTGGGGCTGCCAGAACAAATTACCACACACTTATGGCTTAAAGCAACAGAGACATGTGTCACAATTCTAGAGGCCAGAAGTCCAAAATCTAGGAGTGGGCAAGATGTGCTCCCTCTGCAGGCACTAGGGGAGGACTCTTGCTCACTTCGTATAGCTTCTGGGCTGCCAGCAGTCCTCGGCATTTCTTGCTTGTACATGCATCACTCCAGTCTCTGCCTATCTTCGCGTGAACTTCTATGTGTTTGCGTGCATGCACACCTGTGTCCAAATTTCCCTCTTCTTATAAGGACGCCAGTCAAAATTGCATTTAGGGGCCATGCTAATCCAGTATGAACTCTTATTTCCATTAAAGTCACATTCATAAGCTCTGGGTGGACGTTAATTTGAAGGATACTGTTTAACCCAGTACATACCCCACCATTATTGGCAGAGCCAGAACTCCAGTCCAGTCTTCTAGGTCCCATCTTGGGCTTGCTCTACCACCCAGGTAGCTTAGTCCCTCGTTAAGTTTCTCTTTTCACTGAAGGGACGTAGTCTTCTTCTTCTGGGGGAGCAGGGGGTGCAGGGGGTGGGAATCAAGCAATAGGTTTATTGAGGGGAAAGGGGGCAGGCGGTGGAGGGGAGAGGCAACTCCCGGACCAACTCAAGGGCCCGTAGGAGCAAGGGGAATGTGGAGCAAGGGAATGGGGAACAGGGAATAGGGACTCCCAGTCCTTCTCGTGGGTCCGTAGGAGTCCCTGGTCTTCTTAATATACAATAGAATCACTGAGGGCAGAGATAAAGTCCAAGACTTCTCCATGGAGCCCAGTCCAGGACCTAGGGTGCTCCATAAAAATTTGATAAGTTGTGCCATACTGAATTGAATGGTTGAGAGCTCTTTCGTGAGGTAATGAGGACCCCACTAACAGAAGCAACCAAGCAGAGGCTGGCTGACCACATGTCCCTATGAGAGCTGCTGTTATTCTAGGAGAGTCGGTCTAGCACAGTTTTGGAAGAACATAGAAAATGGACTAATGGTCTGTTTCTACCATTTTTTAGCTGTGTGACTGGGTAGGGATTTAACCTCTCTGTGCTTTGGTTAGTAATAATAGTATGTGTCTCATAGGGTTGTGGGGATTAAATGAGAGAATGTTTATAAAAGCCTTTGGCCTAACATGTAATAGGTGCTGAATAAATATTTAGCTTGTAAAAGGACAAGCTGCTCTAGATCACCAGGAAAAGGGATGCAGAAGTAGGCTGGAGTATTCGAGGAGGAGGAGGAGGCAGCAAGATGAGGGACAGCGGCTCCTCTGCCAGCCTAGGGATAGCTCGTCCCACTTGGAGAGGAGTATGGTCTGCCAGACTGCCAGAGGGCCCCACCAGAGCTGGCTGTGGAAGCCAGGAATGTTTCAGGGCCCTGGCCCCTTCTGAGACTTCCCCAGCTGACTGGGTCTCTTCCCCTCTCCACACTGTATGCCACTCACTCCACAGGCCTCTTGCTCCTTCCTTCCCCAGCAGGGCCCATCATCCGATTCTCATTAAACATGCAGAACTGATGTTGCACAAGAGCCCCCAGAGGGTATTAACATACTATCCCTGATATCTCCTTCCCCTTGCTAGCTCTGCATCCCCCTGGCTGTGGCCTGCCTTTGTTTCAGGAGGAGTGATACACTGCGTCTGGAAATGTTGCTGCAATTAAATATGCACAAGAAGGGGGGAAGGGAGGGGGAAATGAGGACAATGAAGGATGTGAAACATCAGATGCAGCAGCTGCTTGTTACTATAGAAACCCCAGCTCCCCACCACCATCACAACACCCCTGCCTAGCTTAAAACTCCAGTGGAGCCAAGTGCGCCGTGGTCCAGGGATCACGGGTCCTAGCTATCCAGGCTGGAGCACCTGTGTGCCGACAGGGTTGATTTGGGGGTCTTTCCTGTCTCCCCCATCCCTGGTCCTTCTGATTGACAGCAATCCCCTCCAGTAGTTCTGTGTTCCAGTCCCAGTTACATAATAAGTGACAGGAGATCTTCCACATTTTACTTGGGGTTGTCACAACATGCAGACAATAACAGCACTTTCGGAGTCTGGTGGGGGGGCCAGGCTTTCTCTGTACTTCCTCTAGGTCCTCTCCATTGCCAGCCAGGGGCGGGGGGCCGGGGGGGCTTGGCTTCCTCTCACTGCCTTTTCATCTTATACCCACAGCAAGAGTGTTTCTCAAGGGGGATCCCAGCAAGAAAGCACTCAGCAGGGATCCGTGTGAAGTCCTGGGCCTGGGCCCACAGAGCCATGTGCCCAAGGGGGGAGAGAGAGAACATGGCCTAGCCATGGCTCGCAGACACCAGACAGAACCTGTAGTTGCCTGCAAGACGAATGGGAGGCAGCAGTATAATGGGGCTGCCTCTCCACACCTCCCCCTTCCCCCACAACAAGTGGATACAGTCTTAGGCTAGAGGATGGTAGTCTTGCACCATACTGCCCTGATCAGACAAGGCTGACTGTTAGGTCCCCACCACTTGGCAAAATGCCTGGCACATAGTAGGTCTAGTCACATACAAAGATTAGTGAGTGAGAGGGAGAAAGACGGGAAGGTGGGAGGGAGGGAGAATTAGATTTATAGATACACTGAAGTTAATTAAGAAGCAAGATACCAACCAGAGTGATGAAGTTATTTGAAACCATACTAAATAAATAACTATTAAAAATAAAATCCTAAAACTGTTATCCTTAAGAAAAGTCAAAGGCCATGATGGCTGCCTTCCAATGTGTGAGAGAATATGTCCATAACACAAGGTTGGACTTGTTCTGTAGCACTTCGGTGAGTAGAACCAGGACTTGCGGAGGGAGCTACAAGGAGACGGGTTTTGACCCAGGAAGATCTGTCTAAAAGTCAGAGCTATTGACTTTGGAATGGGTCCCAGAGCGAGGGAGTAATTCCTCCATCCCAGGAGATACTCAAATGAAGGCTTGAGAATCTTTGTCAAAGATGTGGTCAAACTCATTCAGCTTTTCAACCTTGCAATTCTACAGCCTCTCTCGTTGGAAAGTGTCCTATGGTAGGGTCCCCATCTCCAGATGCTGAGATCTTGAACTTGTGTTTGGAGAGGTGGGATGCCACAGATTATCCCTAATTGGAGGATGAGCCAGTTTCAGAGTTCTTGTCATTGGCTGAGAGGGTCCCTCAGCCCGCAGGTGGGAGGAAGCCAACCTGTAAGTACTAGGATTGGAAGGGCATTGGGCAACCCCCAATGTCTCCCTACAAAAGCCTGGCATTCTGATGTCAGCAGGTCCTTCCCACAGGCTCAGCATCACCCTCTTCCTCAGCTTTCATTTAAGTCCTGATCACTCTTCTGATTTCAAACCCCCACCACCACAAACACACACACACACATACTCACACCCCAGTGGAAATGGCAGACCAGGGTCTTCCATGGCTTCCTGGGGAAAAAGCTAAGTGCCAGAGAACAGACACATGACACAAAGTTAGGTTCCCAACCTCAGTCTGCTTGGGTCTTGGGTAGGAGGACACTGACACAAGCTGAGGGAGGCCCAAGGCCGAGTGCAAGCCCCGCCCCATCTCTGGTGCTCACATGCTCCCCATTTTTTTTAATATGCTTTATTGATTATGCTCTTACAGTTGTCCCAATTTCTTTTCCCTTTGTTCCCCTCCACCCAGTAACCCCTCCTCCCTCCAGTTGTCCCCCCGCTTATTAGTCCATGCCCGTTGGTTGTGCATATAGTTCTTCTCAACATCTTCCTGTCTACTCCACTCCCTCCTACTATGCTTCTTAATTCCTGTACCATCTCCCTCCCTTTCCCCCCTTCCTCCTCCCTGCTGACCTCCCCCCATAATGTTCCCCATGCCTATGATTCTTGTTGCCTACTTAGTTTGCCTTTGTTTCAGTTCCCTAGCTTCCGTTGTTGGTTGTTGTGATACAGTTTTCATTTTAATGTTCATAGTTTTGATCCTCTTTCTCCTAAACAAGTCCCTTTAACATTTCATATAACAGTGGTTTGGATCTGATGAACTCCTTCAGTTTTACTTTGTCCTGGAAGCACTTTCTCTGCCCTTCTGTTCTGAATGACAGCTTCGCTGGATAGAGTAATCATGGTTGTAGATTTTTGCTTTTCATTACTTTGAATATTTCTTGCCAGTCCCTTCTTGCCTGCAGAGTTTCTTTTGAGAAATTAGCTGAGAGTCTTATTGGGACCCCTTTGTATGTAGTTCTCTTCTTCTCTCTTGCTGCTTTTAAGATTCTCTCTTTATCCTTAATTTTTGACATTTTGATTATAATGTGTCTTGGTGTGGTTCTCCCTGGGTCCAGTTTTTTTGGAACTCTTTGTGCTTCCTGGACCTGTAAGTCTCTTTCCTTCCCCAAGTTAGGGAAGTTCTGCTTTATTATTTTTTCACATAATTTTTCAATTTCTAGTTCTTCTTCTTCACCTTCTGGCAATCCTATGATTTGGATGTCGGCCCGTTTATAGCTGTCCAATAAGATTATGAGCCTCTCCTCATTTTCCTCACTTCTTGTTCCCTGTTTCTGTACTGGTTGTTTGTTCCTTCCTTATGTTTCAGTTTGTTGATTTGATCCCCGGTTTTCTTGCCCTCACAAGTTTCATATGTGTTTTCATTCATTTCAGCAGGACTAGCCTTCATTCCTTTCCTGTCTTGTTTAAGATCCACTGTTAGGTCCATAAGCGTTTTTATAACCAAAGCTCTGAACTGAACCTCAGAAAGATTTTCTATCTGCTGCTTCGTTAGATTAGAAATTTGCTGTCTGGTCAGCTGCGTCACTGGGATCTCTATCATGATCTGTGCCATCCTGACAGTTTTGTGTTTACCTTTGCTTTCTGGGCAGGGCTGTCACACTTCCTATGCTGTAGAGGGTGGAGCCCCATGCACTCATCACAACCGGGCAACCCACCTCACCACGCTGTGGCGTTTTCTTTGGGGGTATGGGTCCAAGATGGATTCCTGCCGTTCACTCTCCGCTGAAAGACTGGGAGCCTCCTCCTCCGTCCCCATCCCCTCCGGGCCTCACAGTCCAAGGCAGTGGAGGTCTGCCTTCCCCGGCTTTGGAATCACAAGCTGACAGGTCTGGTCTGCAGCCGGGGGTGCTTCCCAGGCACTTCTCACCTCCTCCTAAATATGGGTGTTTGTGCTGACCGCTGTTCTACTGCTGTTTCTGCTGCTGCCATGGACAGCTCAGCTTGACCTCTTCTCCCTGGCTCTGCCCCTTCTACCTGTCCAGACAAACACCACTTATTTATAACTTCATATGTTGGACTTCCATTTATTTTCTGGAACTTCTGGTTATTGCTGGTTTTGCAGTAGTTGTATTCCTTCTTAGTCGTGGAGGGAGACGGAGCATGTCAGTCTAGGCCAAAAGTCTCCTGCGTTTGTTTGCTTCGGTGTCCCAGGGAGAGCTGTCCCTCCTACTACATTGTAAGGGGCGGAGCCTTAGGGATTCGTCAGTAACGGGCAACCTGTTTCACCATGTTGTGGCGCTGAATGTGGGGGACAGGTCCGAGAGGGAACAATGCTGCTTGCCCAGCACTCACCCCTTTTCCAGGCACCTCTCCCACTTCCGCACTGGACTGGCGCCCCTCTATCTGCAGCCCAGGCCGTTGTTCCCAGGGTGGGTGGGTCTGCGGACGTTCTAGGACCGTGGGGGCCCTTTAAACAATCGGACTCTGCTGAGAGACCGGCAGTTTCTGCCTTCACCCCAACCCCCACTGGTCTGCACAGTCAGAAGCAATGAGGCTTGATTTTCCCCGGAGCTGGGATAATGAGCTGTTCTGGTGAGGGGCTGGGAACGCTCCTCAGGTGTCCTCCTGACTTTTAAAATGTGTGACTTCACTTTCTGCCTGCCTGTTGCTGTTGCCGCTGCTGCCACCACCACAATGCATCCTCTCCGCCCTAGCTCCACCCCTCCAACCTGTCTGGATGAGTATTTCTTCTTTATATGTTTGTTTGCTGGACTTCCATGCAGTTTGATTTTCTGGAACTTCTGGTTGTTTCTAGTTTTGAGGTAGTTGTAGTCCTTCTTAGCTGTGGAGGGAGATGCAGCGTTCTGTCTATGCCTCCATCTTGGCTGGAAGTCCAATGCTCCCCTTTTACCATCAGCCCTGACTCTCTCAAGTTCAAGTTTTGCCTTAGAACCTTGGACAAGAATATCTGCCCCATATCTGAGTGGAGTTTTATGTCAAAATCAGCAAAAAAGTCATACTACTGCATATCCTTCCAACGTCCCTGCCATGTCTGGACAATAAAAGTCTGCAGAGAGGGCAGGAGAAGTCAGAGGCTGTGCCTGTTCATTTGCCCTGGGCAGAATGGGTGTTCAAGAACTGTTTGCTGAATGGTGATCTTGTATCTGTATCTTAGTGTCCCTGTTCCTAGTGTAGCTTAGCCTCAATAATTGTTTGTTGAGTGAATAAGTGATTAAAATGGTGAGAAAGGGATTGAGGCTTGTGTTCCTTTCAATGCTTGAGTTCCAATCCTTACTGGCTGTGTGACCTGAAAATGTGAGGTGATGACACCACACATAGTTGTAAGAACAAATAAACAATGAATATGAAAGAATTTTGCAAATTCTTGCAAGGAGGTAAGACAAATGAAGACTACTGTTCCCTAAGTGAGCACTTAATGCTTGCCAGACACTTTTTTAAGTTCTTAATTCACTGTATGAAGTATTATTTGCACCTCATTGTACAGATAAGATTCAGAAAAGTTAAGTAACTTTCTCAAGGTCACACAGCTAATAGAAGGAAGAGTCAGATTGGAGCCCAGATCTCATCTGACTCTAAAACCCAATGTCTTTCTGTAAATCCCTGAAATATTTACACTTAAAGGAACAATTACTGTAAATTCTATTTGTTTGCATATGGAAAATCCTCATCTATTGGAGATGCCACCCTACCTTTGAGGCTGCACCAGTTTCACCCCCTTATTTTCCCCATACTTCCTCTCCCTGAGCAATAGTCCTAGCCTGGGAGAAGGCCAGTTGCTTCTGGTGGTATGCCCAGAAAGGGAGTAATAAACTATGTCCTGATTGTGTCTCCAGAAAACAGGTTTTTTATTACTTACCATGGCGGGCTGTACATCTCTGACGTGCAGAAGGAGGACGCCCTGTCCACCTACCGCTGCATCACCAAGCACAAGTACAGTGGGGAGACCCGGCAGAGCAATGGGGCCCGCCTCTCTGTAACAGGTATGTGAGAGGGCTGTGGGGAGGGGAGCAGGGCAAGGGATGGAGGGAGCGAGGAAGCCAGCCCCCTCCTTGGACGGGGCATGTCCACACCATGGATCAGGGAGTCTCTGAGAAGGAGGTTAAAGGACAGGTACAGGAACCACTGCAGCAAACCTTGTCCAGTTTATACTGGGATGCCCTTTATAAAAGGACTCCAAAGGTAAATTATGTATAGGAATCTGTACCTGAGGACTGCTAACTCTCCTGAAGAACTATGTTATTATTTATCAAATGAAGAGAGTTATGGAACCTATCTTTTTTTTTTTTGGCCTTTGCTGCCAGGAAGCTCATAGATAAAATTTGATACTCAAACATAATAAAATAGATTAGATTAGGTTGCATTAGGGAGATTTTTAAACTTCCTTATGTCTCTAAGTATTTTTAACACTTAGTATCTATTTATAAGTACATTTATATCTTTTGTTATAGCCCACTTCACAGCATTTGAAAGTAGGCAGAATATAATTTGTAAACAACAATATTTCTATATTAAATAAAGGATTTTTATTCTGGAGTGATCGATTATAGCTTCTTAAGGAGGAAGGGAAGCTAATATTTATTGAATCTCCCTGTGCACCAGAAATTTCACTCATGGGTTGTCTGTTAGGCACCCCAATAGCCTTGTGAGATGTGCACTGCTGTTCCTGTTTCTACAGGTAGCAAAGCCAGATTTTAAGGAAGCCAAGCAGTGGGAGGCACACCCAGAATTCACACTCTGACCCCAGTGTCCTCCAGCTGCCAACCCCAGAGTGCACATGCCCTAGTCACAGAATAAAGCAGGCACATGGGGTTCCTCGAGGAAGGCTTTCTGGAATAATGCTTTTCAAACTCTCCCGACAGCAATCCACCAGAGACATTCTCCTCATAGCATCTGCAGTGCACACTGGTATTTCCTACCACGTGCATTGCAGGGCACTCTGTTCTATTCTATTCTGTCCCATTTCAATTTATCTAAATGCTGGTCACAGCCTCACCAAATGGATTTCACAACTTCCTAAGAGTTTGTGGCCTGCAGTTTGAAAATTTCTGCTCTTGAAGAGATGGAATTGGAAGTGGCTTTTGGAAGGAGGATGAACTGATAGAACCCCTAGTTTTGGAGGCTAGAGCCACCAAATCATGCAACCTCTCTGGGCCTCTGGAAAAGGAGTGGGACTAGGTACTGCTCTGATTCTGTGTGCCTCTGACCTTGTGTGGTTTGGTGAGGACTACCCTGACCAGCAGGTGACTCTTTCCAGGCTCACATCTCATTGGCCTAATTCATTTGTAGGTGAGACCGAGAGAGCAGGAGCCAGGAGGGCAGGGATCAGGCTCTCTGATTCCTCCTAGTGTCTTCAGCTAGGCCTAGGCCTATGCCTGGCACACAGTAGGTGCTAAGTAACTATTTATGGGATTAAGCGATGCCAAGGGAATCTGTTGTCATAGGGTGAGGAAATGGGGCTGTACTCTGCAGCTCCACCTTTGTGGCTAGACTTTGGAATCTGTCACTCAGTTCCTAAATGTGTCAGAGTGGTTCATTCCAAATTATAGAGACTTATTTGTTTAGGGCTTTGCTCTCATTTGCATGCTGCTCATACAATGTGGGAAAGGCACAGAAGCTCCACCTCCTGCAGCCTGCTCCTTTCTCCTGCACAAATGTTTAGCCCTTCCATCCTACTGATTTCTCCTCTACTTTGTGGGGCAAATAGGCAGAAGTCCCTAAAAAAATGACACTCTTTACACTGGAGGCTATGCCAACCCATCTCCTTCTGCTCTTTTCTGCCTACCAGCTGTGAGAAGAGAGGCAAAGAATGAGAAGTGGCTCCTGGAGACTCAGATATAAAACCGAAATAGGGAAACAGAAATAAGGGCCAGAAGGCACCCAGAGAGAAAGCAGCAGGGGCCCAGGCCCAGAGAGACACAGACAGAGACCAAAGAGTGAAGGCGGTCTCAGGGAGAAATGGGCCTGAAGGAAGGGGACAGACCGAGGGCACCACGGGGAAGGGCCCCACCGAGTGACGTGGGCCCTGGTGTGCTGTGGTGTGATGTGATGTGACATGACAAGGCAACCTGCAAGCTTCTTGTCTTGGCAAAACTGCAGGTGATACTGGAGTGAGGCGGTGCAGAGGGAATTGGGGTGGGGGGTGCATGTCAGGACTCAGCCTTTAGCCCCACTGGCCCCTTACCCAACATTTCAGATCCATTTCCAGAGCTGAGGGTTGCTTTCAGCTGAGAAGTTTCACTCTTTAGTGGCCAGAGTCCCCCATCCCCACCCCTTGAACTCCTGGGGGCTAAGGGTGTCTGAGCCTGGCACATCCCCAATGGATGGCCGACCCTCCCTCTCCCCAGGCCCAAAGGCCAGAGGAACAGGTGAGAATAAGGCGTGTGGCAGAGAGCTGCAGGGGGTCATGTGACAAAGGCTGAAGCCACATCTGAGGTTTCTTCAGTCCTCAGGAAGTGTTTGCTAAAGAGGGAGGGAAGGAGGAGGGAAATAATGAAATGAATCAGGCCACAGGTTCAGTCTTATCTTAGCCTTACCACTCACAAGCTGTGCAGCCTGGTACAAAATCAATAATGTCTCCAAACCTAGCTTCCTCTTCTGTAAAATGGGAGTGACAAAATATACCCTGCAGGTTGCTGTGAAAATTAAATAGGGTCTCGGATGCAAAAAGCTTAGCAGGGTGACTGACACAGGGAGCAGCATGAAGTAGAGAGTAGCTGCTGCTTTCATTGGTGTAGGTATCTTTGTTCTATTGTTGCTGATTATTATCCCTACTACATTTGCAAAGTGTTGGGGTTGCGGGGGTGGGGGGGGTAGCTTTCTTTTTTTTTTGTATTTTCCAGGGTAGAGGAGGCAGTTGCAAGAATAGTCTGAATCCCCTAACATACAACCTAATAATAACTATTCCATGCATCTAGGTGCTTTTTTCAGTTCACCAAGTGCTTTCATGTGCATTAACTCTGTGAACTGGGCATTATCATCTGCATTTATAAAAGAGGGAATCAGTCACCAGAGAAGCCGAGACTAGAACAGGGTTTCCCAGTTCACAGAGTCCAGAGTCAGATGCAGAAGCTGGGTCTCGGGGTGTCCTTTCCAGGCAGCACTATACAGCCATCTGGGGAGGTCCCGGCAGCCTCTGCGGGTGCTTTGATGCCCCCAGCCCCGTCCCATCACCCCCGGAGGTTTCTCAGGGCCCAGCCATCTGTCTCCCCAGCCGTGCACTGGCCCTGGCAGTGCCCGATCCCCCAGGCTGTCGCGGTGCACGCCGCAGCATTTTACTTCTGCTCTGGAGTAATGAAAGAGGTTTCTTTCCCTCAGAATTTAATTTCACGCCTGAGACTCAGTGATTAATTCCCCACACACACCTCCCGCCCCTTCCTCCACGGCCCTGTCAGCCCCTCTGCTTGTAAATTCCGCAGTGTGCCACAGAATTTGTGTGTTTTGCATCAATTAAGTGTCACATTTGAGTAATTCTTCCCGGCACCGGGTTTGTTTATTCCAACCATTCCCACAGGGTTGTGAGGGGGTGGGGGGTAGGACCCTCAGAAGCTGGCAGGGAGGGAGGGAAGGCCCCCAAGTAGTAATTGCCCAGCACATCTGCATTGTGATTTGGTGCCCATCAAGCTCTCTGACATATATTTTGCCATTGCTGCCTACAACAACCTTATGAGATCTGGAGGCAGGCTTGTCACCTCCTCCTCACATGCAGATGAGGAAACAGACCCTGGCAGATCATAAGACTCACCCAAGGTCACATAGGGATCTGTGACCCAGGCAGACTGGCACCTTGGTCTCCTGAGTCCCAGCAGGGGCTAACTCTGAAGAGCAGTGGAATGTGGGAAAGGAACAGAGTCTTCTAGAAAGTCTTTTTCTCAGAGAGGAGAAATTCTAGCTCAATCCCTGTCCAAGAGAGATGAGCTGAGGACAGAGAGAATTTCCCATCAGTCAAGGGGGATCTAGTGGGGTCGGCCACTGTTGAGTGAAACTCAGCATTAGAAATTCCGTCTTGATCCCACATACTGAACCAGGTTTAGGGGAGACCTGGTTTCTGATCTGGGCTCTGCAGTCTGATTCTGGGCAGGTCACTGCACCTCTCTGGTCTCAGGGTTTCCATCTATGTGTGCCCTCCAGGGTCCCAAAGGAAGCTCTGCTAGTCCATGAGCCTGTGAAGTTCTGCAGTGTGGGAGAAGCAGTCCACTGGCCCTCCCCATGCCTGAGTGCCTCCATTTATCCTTGGACGTTGATGGTTCCACAGCCCAGCCCTGCTCTGTGCCAGGCATGGCAGATACAGCAATGGGTCAGCACTGCTGCCAGATGCTCACAGTCTTCCAAGGGAGCAGATGCAGGGTCTGATGCTAACTCCTGTTGGCAAGTGCCAGGGGAAGGTGGCAAGAGTGGTTTCTTCTGGGGAGAGGGAACCTCCCTTTTCACTATACTGTATACTCATCTATACTTTCTGAAGTTTTGCCATGTATATATATATTACACTTTCAAACATTTTATTTAAAAAGAAAAGGTTGTTTGAAAATAAAATTAAGGCAAAAGGAAACTATGAGAGTCCAGTGAAAGTGACCTGGGAGAGTTGTCCAGAAGGGGTGATATTTAAGCAGATTTGTGAAAGATGAGTAGGAGTAGGCCAAGCAGAGTGGGCTGGCTGGGCCTTCAGGTGGTGGGCGGTGTGGTGACATGCATGCCACAGTGGGGTCTGCTGAGATGGGGGGCGGGGGGGCAGTATCGACAGGGAGTCCAGGGCCTGGCTGGAACTAATCATAGATGGCCTTGGAGTTCAGGATGAGAAGTGTGGGTTGTTATCATGTAGGTTTTGCAATAGAGGGAAGTCCCAACAGGAAGAAAGGCCAGCAAGGCCTTTCAGGGCGAGAACCAGATGGAGACGGCAGCCCAAGCAGCACTTAGAAGTGGCACGGCCAACACACCCAGACTCCGACCTGCACAGGGCCTTGGTCTTGGGCAGTGTAGGGCCACGGATCCTGCAGTCACTGCTCTCTCCTGGTTGGGGAAAGCAGAACAGTGGATAACTGGTGGTGGTGGTGAAGGTGGTTTGCAGAAGGCTTAACTTCGAAATCCTTCTGGGCTCCGACAGAAATGCCCTGGCTGTCTCCTAGACTGCCCAGGTTGCTGGTGGGAGGAGACAGGGCAGGGCAGGCAGATAGCTGGCCCCATCCTTGAGGGGCACCCACAGACCAGGCTGAGGCTCAGACCAAGATGTGCCAATAATTACAAATTCAAGGTGTCATGATTCTCATGTCACAGCTGCTCCTGAGTGTGGGCCAGATGGCAGGGACTGTGTGCAAAGGGGCTTGTGCACACTCGCCCCTGCGCCCCGTGCTTGCTTCCTTTTCCCGCTCGCCTGTCTGTAATTCTAGC
The DNA here is from genome assembly GCF_987537825.1 of Furipterus horrens. NCBI lineage: Eukaryota > Metazoa > Chordata > Mammalia > Chiroptera > Furipteridae > Furipterus > Furipterus horrens. The sequence continues at coordinate 87,870,683 of NW_028327172.1, read as the reverse complement.
TGCTCTGGGTGCTTGCCCTTCCTCGCCCACCCCCACTTCACCCAACCCAGGCTGGCCAGGGTCACTGACACTCTCTGCCTTCCAGATCCTGCCGAGTCGATCCCCACCATCCTGGACAGTTTCCACTCCCAGGAAGTGTGGGCCGGCCACACTGTGGAGCTCCCCTGCACAGCCTCCGGCTACCCCATTCCTGCCATCCGCTGGCTCAAGGACGGCAGGCCCCTCCCTGCCGACAACCGCTGGACCAATCGCATCACAGGGCTGACCATCAGTGACCTGCGGGCCGAGGACAGTGGCACCTATATTTGTGAGGTCACCAACACCTTTGGCTCAGCAGAGGCCACAGGCACCCTCACAGTCATTGGTGAGTAGGGAAAGCTGCTCCTTCAGCCCCGTCCTTGAGAGTAATCTTCAAGAGCACCTCAGTATGATGGGGAGGGGCATGGGGGCAGCTGCACCAGGAATCATCTCCTGGTTGGTAAAGGCAGTTTGGTATCCTGGGTTGAAATCAGAAGACCTGACTTTTGGTTCCAGAGTTACCAGATAGTAACTGACTCCAGGGGAGTCACATAACCATGATCATCACCTCTGTGCCCTTTTCTGTAAAATGGGATAATGATCCCAGTCTTCCTGCCTCCCAGAGGTCACAAGGGTCAGGTGGGACCATGAGGGTGATGGTGGAAAGCTTGCAGGTTTCCTTGGTTTGTTGGGAGGAGAGAGTATCTGTACTAAAGGAAACAATGCTGATGTTAATCCATTAGAGAAAGCGCATGTGTCCCATCAGAGGTGATATTCAGAATATTTAGCAATAATCGATAGGTGTCCAGATCAATCTGATCAGACTCTGGGTATAAATAACCAAGTTGTCCACATGTATACAGTGCCCACACACAGACACACACATTCCTCTGCTGTAACATGCTCACATCCTAGCACATGACAGACATACAATAAGTAACTGCCACAGTGGCGTACACACCCTCTGGCCCTGTGTGCCTGAGTACAGAATATTCTCCTCTGATTCTCAGCTCCCACCCTCCCCACCCCTGGGCTGGACTGGACAACCAGGTTCAAAGGGAAGTGACATGGCTTCTCTCTTGTCTTCCATCTTCCGTGATATCCCCTCTCTGCCAGGTTCATGGAGAAGAAAGCAGTGCTTTCCATTCTCCCCCCCATCCAATTGTGCTACCAAGCTTCCTGCCCACCAAGCCACCAAGCCTGAGCAGGAGCAGTGAGGACAGAGCAGTGGGCTGGCAGAGCCCTGGAGCCCTGGCTGGGACAATTCCTAAGCTGCAGACAGAGGCTCTGGGAGCAAGTAGGGAGAGCTGAGCATGAGCTCTGCTTACACCCACCCAGACAGGTCTGTGGCCCCCCATCTCCTGTAGGCTGCCTTATTTTGGGGGTCCTCAGGCTCCTGCAGGCCTCAGCCTCCCTTCTAGAACCCCAAGTCCATGGAGATCGGGGGAGAGAGGCCAACTTGGGGCTGGGAACCAGGCAGCCAGTGAGGCAGTCAATAAACTTGGCTCAGGTGAGTGGTAGGGATGTAACGATATGAGATACCGCCCTGCTCTCAAGTGGCTCACAGTCTAGAGGGAAAGACAGATATAGAGGTAATTAAAGACCATGTGCTTATCCTGATGTTAGTTACACCCAGGGAGGCCCGGAAGAGGGATCCTTAACCCAGCCTGAGAAGGGAGTGGTGTCCAGGAAGGCTACCTGGAAGAGAAGACACCTCAGCTAATTATGGAGGATGAGTAGGGATCAGATAAAAGGGGTAAAGAAGACTCCAGGCAGAGGCCCTGGGCAGGAAATAGCCTAAGGTGTAGACAGGTTGCTGCTGTAGGGACTGTGTTCCTGAGAAGAGATGACAGGTCCCCTTGAATGCCACGCTGAGTTGCTGGGTGCCGCGGAGTTCTGATCAGGGTGGTGGCTGGGTGCAACCTGGAGGACAGCGGGAGGGGTGCAGAGAGAAGAGAACACTGCCTGGGCTCAGGCCGGGAGCGGAGGTCTGCAGCAGGGCAGTGTGGTGGGGGTGGAGAGCAAAAGTCAGACCAGCCGAAGACAGTGACTGGTTATCTGTGTGGGTATGAGCGATGAGTGGTTGGGCCAAGGGGGCCTTTCTGGTGTCTGGGGTTGGTGACAGGAAGGATGATGAGCTATTCAAGCTCCTTCCCGCTTCACAGCCCCACCCGAGCAAAGAGACACCCATCAAGAAAGCACAGACCATCAGAACAAGAAGTGCAGAGATATCTCTTGGCCTGACCCTGCCATCTAACGGATGAATAAACTGAGGCTTAGAGAGAGGAAATCACCAGTCTCAGCCCCACCACCCAACCCCCGGCCAATCCACCAAGTAGTCTGGAAACAGAGCTAGGGCCTCCTGACTCCCAGGGCCTTTTATGATCATAGCACATCTCCAGCCACGCTAAGCCCCTTTTCTTTTCTTTTTCTCCTTGTTTGCCCTCATCTCGCCCCGGCCTGGCCCAGACCCCCTTCATGTGACCCTGACACCAAAGAAGCTGAAGACCGGCATTGGCAGCACGGTCATCCTCTCCTGCACCCTGATGGGTTCCCCCGAGTTCACCATCCGCTGGTACCGCAACACCGAGCTGGTGCTGCCCGACGAGGCTGTCTCCATCCGCGGGCTCAGCAACGAGACCCTGCTCATCACCTCGGCCCAGAAGAGCCACTCCGGGGCCTACCAGTGCTTCGCCACCCGCAAGGCCCAGACCGCCCAGGACTTCGCCATCATTGTGCTTGAGGGTGAGTTGGGGTGGTTTCAGGACTTCCAAAGGCGTGCCTTGCCTGATTCCCCCTCTTATCCTTCTACACACTAGGCAGATGCCTGTCTTATTTAATCCTCCCAAAATACTTTTTTAAATGTTACCTACTTTGCAGTTGAGGAAAGTGAGGTTGTGGTTACTCACCCAAGGCCAGTGCAGAGCAGGGACATGGGAAATGGGGCTGGCAGGAAGGGCAGAGGGTGGAGTGGGAGGAGTGCCCCAAAATGAAGGGCACAGGGAAAAAGGCAGACAAGGGGCCAGTGCAGTGACCCAGTGGGCAGTCCCAGGCTCTGCCAGACACCAGGCTCTCTGTGTGTTTTAGATAATGACCTCCCCAGAAATGAGCAGGGGCTGGCAGACTGGTAGAATGCCGGATTATCGTCAGCATTTTGGTGTGAAATGTGGGTGGGGTGTAGAGTACGTGTTATATTTGCCTTGCTTTCTTTTTTTATGTTTATTTTTAAATTACTTAATACCTATTTGAATCCTTTACAACAATTCTGTATGAAAGGATGGCCAGGGTCAACAGTTACAGTGTTCCATGGAGGAAGCTGGGGCACTGGGGTTAATCATCCTGTGCAAGGTTACTCAGTTAACCAAGACTAAGACCCAGCCACGGACCACCCACCCACCACCACCACACACAACCTCTGGGCAGCTTGCATTGTAAGCCTCAAACTTAGGGCTTTTTGCTATAGCACCATCACCTCCCACCCCACCCCCACCCCCCACTTCTGCCAGAATGAGAACTGGAATCAGAACTGCACAGGTCCAGCCTGGTCAGGTCCTAGTTCCATACACAGTTAACCTCTGATCCTCTGTCTTTTTTTCATAAAGGGAGGAGAAAGAAGTTGAAGAGAAAAAATTGAGAGGAGCAACATTTTATTAAGCACTTACAAAGTCGTGTGCTAAGCATCTTTAATGCATTAATTTATTTAATCCTCACAGCATCAGTGTAAGGAATTTATATTCATTATCTCCATTATCACCATCCTCTGTGGATAAGAGATGGAAAGACTCAAGAGGTTAAGTAACCTGCCTAAAGACAGCAGAGATTAAGTGGTTGAAGGAGAATTCAAACCCAGGAGTCTTACTTCATATGCAATAGTAATTGACACCTGGCAAGGTGTTGTGGTCAGTGCATGAATTGATGTACATGGAAGTTCTTTACATTATCATGACCACTGCTTCCCCTCTTCCCCATGTGGGGTGGGCGGCCTGGTGGGATGGCCACTCAGTGGCTCGGTGACTCTGAACGGGGCTCCTCACTCCCTGCAGATGGCACGCCCCGCATTATCTCCTCCTTCAGTGAGAAGGTGGTCAATCCTGGGGAGCAGTTCTCACTGATGTGTGCAGCCAAGGGCGCCCCGCCCCCCACTGTCACCTGGGCCCTGGACGATGAGCCCATCATGCGGGATGGAAGCCACCGCACCAACCAGTACACCATGTCCGATGGCACCACCATCAGCCACATGAACGTCACAGGCCCCCAGATCCGAGACGGGGGCGTGTACCGGTGCACCGCACGGAACTCGGTGGGCGGTGCTGAATATCAGGCGCGAATAAACGTAAGAGGTGCCTGTCTACATTTAAATATCAGGATAGGCTTTGAGTTCCTTTGCCATCTCTATGGTTATCATTATTCTTGTGGTGATTGGTACTTACTATTAACTGTCATTTTGGTTTTAGTAGAGGTCTCTTTCCTCTTTCTCCCCTTTTTCCCCTGCCCTCCACAGTGCCATCAACCACTCGTGTGCGTGTGTGTGTGTGTGCGCGCGCGTGTGCGTGTGTGTGTGTGTGTGTGTGTGTGTGTGTGTGTGTGTGTGTGGTATAGTTCACTGCCTTGTCATTCCCACCCCCTTCTTTCCTGCAATCTGACAGGACCCCCTTCCTCACTCCTCCATTAAATCACTCTGGCCTCAGGTATACAAAGGACCCCACTATTATTCACCAGCCCAGCCAAGGCCTTGCAAGGACAGGACAAGAAAGGAGCAGCAGGGCGAGGCTTCGCCTTTGATAGGGGTGTCCACCAAAGCTATGTTCCCAGTGTACTTCCACTGAGTCACCCCAAATGCTCCAGGAGATATAAGTAGCAGGAGTCATAACATAATCTTCTCTCAATCCTCCATCCTCCTCCTCACCCCCCTACAAGGCTCAAGCCATGAAGGCTCATGTTGGGTGGGATTACCCTAAGACAGGCAGCTCCAAGGGAAGGAGTCCTCAAGGTGATCCTTCCATGTCTCAGTTCTCCAAGTCACTGTGATGAGAACAGTCTCTCTGAAGCTCTTTGCAGCCCAGTGGGGTCAGATTGGTTCTCCTGTGATCCTACCAGTGACCCCTGACCCAAGGGAAGAGAGGAGGTGCAATGGACCAGGGGTGCTGGTGGCTGCCATGGAGCAGGGAAAGGGAGAGGGAATTCATGCTAAATTCACCTGTGCCAGGCAGGTCTCTAACCCCCCACATAAAAAATGTGCCCTCCATTTGGCCACCTCCTGCCCTCTTCTCTGAACTGGAGAAGGGCAGAGCTATAGGGTCCTGGGAGAATCCCTGGTCCAGCTCCTCATCTCCTAGGTGGGGACCCTGAAGGCCTCCAGCAGTGCCTTGCATGGTGGCCTCTGAGCCCCTTTACAATCCAACATGACAATCTGCCCAGATGACCCAGCTGACAACATTCCCTCCCCCCTTATATAGTCCCTTCACAGGGAACCACAAAACATATTTACCTATTGAAAGAAAATTGTCAGTTCATCCAATGAAGACTTCCTATTGTGCTTTAAATATTTAATTTTTATACAATGCTTTTTGGTACAAGCCTATCATGAGCATGGCAGATGAAAATAACAAAATCTCCATATTTTCACATTAACCCCCAAAATCTTAATCTCCTCATAAATGAGGACTTGCCCTCCCAAATCCCATCACTGCTTGGTGAGGCTTCAGCTTGCTCATGTACCCCTTCCCTTTAGGGGAATAGATGCTTGCCCTAGGCACAAATGGAACGCATGTCTGTTTGTCACTATTTGAAGCCAGTAACAGAGAGTTCCGTAGACACCACAGGTGCCCCCAGTTCCAGCCTCTGCCTTTAGCCTTGTAATAAGGCTGCCCTCTTCTCCCTCCAACTCCCAGCTGAATTTCCATCCCCTGCTAGTTTCAAAGGCCAAGCAACTGAGAAGAGCATCACAGGGTAGTGCCTGGCTGTCCCTGGCTAACCACACCACTTGCCCCTCCTCTCCTCCTCCCTCCCGACTCTTGCCCAGGCCCCCCCAGCATCCGGGCAATGAGGAACATCACAGCAGTCGCTGGGCGAGACACCCTTATCAACTGCAGGGTCATCGGCTACCCCTACTACTCCATCAAGTGGTACAAGGACGCCCTGCTGCTGCCTGACAACCATCGCCAGGTGGTGTTCGAGAACGGGACCCTCAAGCTGACGGATGTGCAGAAGGGCATGGATGAGGGGGAGTACCTGTGTAGTGTCCTCATTCAGCCCCAGCTCTCCATCAGCCAGAGCGTCCATGTGGCCGTCAAAGGTAGGCGTCCCCTGGAACTAGTGGCGCTGGTCACCTAGGACTGTGGGCCCTTCTCCAGCCAGTTGCTAGGCAGTAGCAGGCCATCCTGAGTGAGTGGAAAGCCAAGGAAGAGAGGGCCTCAGTATGGATTTGAGAGAAAGGGGGCAGGATGGAAGACTGCGGGCCCACAAGAAGGCTCTGAGTACCTCTACATTCAGGTTTACTCCATAGGCTGCAGGACAAGGCAGCACTAACCCCAGGGGCTTAAGGGGCCAGCCACACACAAAGAGGAGCCAGAGAAAGAGACCCAGGACAGAGAGGCAGGCTATATAGGTCCCCTGATGTTAGTATGGGGCCACTGAGAACTCAGGAGGGGCCCACCAGAGACCAACAAGAGGAGGTAAGGGGCAGGAGCCAGGAGAGTGCGGGCAGGAGCCAGGAGAGTGCAAGCAGCAGGAGGATGGGTGGTGGGGGCATACACTGGGTACCCTAGCTCCCTTCTTGGGTACAGGTGGCCTCGCTCAGGCTGTTTGGATAGGAATGGCAAGGACCTTCCAACTGCTAATGCTGCTTGAGGCCTGGAAAGCACCTCCTGCTGCTTAACAATCTCCTCCCTCTCTCCCAGGCCCTTCATGCTCCCCTGGGTGAGGTCTGTGTTCCGTGCAGGAGCACTTAGCACCATGCCTGGTACAGTAAGTGTCTGTGGATTAAATGAATATAAATGACCAAATAATGAATGCATAAGTGAATGATGGTTGTGCCTTTGGTTCTAGGGCAGGTGTATGAAGCTCCCTCCCAAATGCACTCTTTGGGACTGGCAGGCCTGGAGACTATCTGGGCAATGGGTAAAAGCAGGGTGGCCTGGTTACTCTGGGGCAGGACGGGGAGGTGCGACCTGTAGGCCTGGCTGAGACAAGGTCAGTGGAAGCCAGGCAGCTTCTGTGTAACCCAGAAGGACCCAGAGGCAGGAAAGACTGGCTGGAAGGAAGCACACTCCAGCTCAGGAATGAGAAAAGAGCCTGGGACCACCAGAAGAGTCAGGAAGGGAGACAGGGTCCATGAGAACTCTGAGAGTCCATGAGAACATCTGGACATCTGTGTCAGCCCAGAGCAGTGAGGAGCAGAGGCTGGGACAACATAAACCAGAAGAAAGCTAGTCTGGACCCTGGGGCCCACAGGAAGGAAGAAAACGCAGAGGGTTCTGGGTTCGAGAAAGGTCCCTGGCACCAGGGAAAGGCCCCAGAGGGTCCCAAACTCCTGAAGCAAGCTTGAATGAATGTCTTGTAGGCAAGAAGAGGAACATCTGGGAGAAGGACGAGTGGGGAGACATGCTGTCTTTGGTTTGGGCCCCTTCAAGTACATAGTGATGTTGCGACATCCAGGTGGAAATGTCTGGGGAGAGCAGGCAAAACTGAGCAGTAGCAGTGAAAGGCATGGTCAGGACATCTCTCTTTGCTCCTTGTCACCCTGTTCACCCCTCACTGGCACACAGGAGCGGTGTCACGTGCCTCCTTGTGCACCCAGCACCTGTCACAGGTCTAGACAGTGGGTGTTTCTTGAACTGAAACTGAGACAGCAGTCTGGGTTGGATGACTTTCTGGGAAGCTTCACATTGATCCCTGAGAACTGGGGGCTCCATGGCCATCTCCGGCCTTGGGAGGAGAGAGGAGTCCTGTACAGCATCTGCCTTCCTGCTTTCCAGCTGCTGCACCCCAGCCAGGCTGAGGCCCATTCTAGCCACTTCCTCAGCCTACTGCCTCTGTCCAGCCCAGGGTCCTTGTACTGACAGGAACCTGCAATCCCCAGGCCACATCCCCAGTTTGGTAGCTCTGGAATACAGCACAGCCAATCTCCCCCCTCCCGGCATCATGAGCCTATGTATCCATTTCCATTACAAGCAGGACACCGAGAGTTGATGGTGTAAACATCACATTGAACCTTTGCTCTACTCCCTTAGACTGTCTGCACCAGTTAGCATGTGGCTGGTTTGTTGGCAAAAACAAAAAACAAAAAAGAGGGCTCCAGTGAGCCTTGGAGTATGCAGAACATCCTGAAAGCTGCTTCTGCTCATCAATTATTCATCCTCAATCAGGGAGCAATCAGTCCTAATGAATTGAATCTGATGCATTCCATCTCAGCGATTCACTGGATCTGTTGTGATTGTGCTGTGCTGAGTGAGTGCCTCCCCAGCCCAGAAAGGGGGTGGTGTGTGTGTGTGTGTGTCAGGAAGAGGGTGTTTGTGTGTCAGGAAGAGGGTGTGTGTGTGTGTGTGTGTATCTGTGAAGAGGGCAAAGCCCCATGCGCCAGCACCCAGCACAAACTTGGCATTCATAAAGCAGGGATGTGTGTGTGTACAGTGTACCAGCGCATGTGCACACATTCCCTCTTCCCCACCCTTCATGTCTGAAAATTCAGCCCTAGCAGGGTTTTCACCTGTGTCCTCTCCAGACCAAGAAGCAGCATTTGTATGAGGAGCTCGGGTTCCTCATTCCCCCTCTTTTCCCTACTCCCTCTCCCCACCTCATTAAATGCACTTGTGCAAAGAGCCTATCAGAGCTGATTATGAGCACACTGCCTGATTAGATGATGTGCTGTTCAAGAGTTACTCAAGGAGGAGGGCAGAGGAGGTGCTCTGGGTGTGGAAAGGCCCCTCACTCTGAGGTAGGAAGGAATGAGACCAAGGGCAACACTCTAGACCCCACTCCTACTGCCTGGCTGGGACATGAGTCCCACCCAGAGGATCAGAGCAGAGACCTAGAGTGTAGAAGGGGCAAGGGGCAGGGCACTAGAAGCTGGAGACCAATTGGAAAGATCCCCACCATCTCTCTGTGTGGTCAAGGGCTGTGGGTGGGGGGCAGGGCAAAAACCCATGCTGCTCCATGAGCTGGAAAGACAACTGCTGACTCCATTCCTTCCGGGACTGCTTGTCTTCTGATGAGTTTTTTAAAACTGAGCTGAGAGCACAACACACCAAATTTGCATACACATTCATGCACACACACGTGCAAAAACGCGTGTGCATGAGTACAATGCACTGCACATTGGTACATATTATATGCATGTACATGCAACAAATATACACATATTAACCTACCCACACTTGCTCATACATGTACATTGTACATGCTGGCAGTTACATATACACAAACATTTCCCTTGTCCATATCCTTCTGTAAGGCAGCTACAGGTGATGCCATATGAAATATTGCCCATGTGAGCCAGCCATGGCCCAGCAAGGTGAAAGGAATTGAGGGGAGAGAGGGCAAAGATGCTTCAAGGGCTGCCAGAGCTTTGGTGCATGTAACACTGACTGGCCAAGCTGCAGGGAAGGCAAGTGCTTGTCTCTGGGCATCCTAAGGTATCCTTGGCAGGTTGCTAAGAGGAGGGCACATGGATCCAACCTAGATTTGGTGTTTTTAGGGCCCCCGTAGCTGAAAAATGATGTAGCATAAAAACATCTCTGGACACACAGGCTGAATGTTTAATTAACTAAGGAAGCAGGGCTGCCATTGGTGTTTCTTGTCCTTGTCCATCTCTCTCCCCACGTGTGAGTCTCTTGGAGCCTCTGGAGCCAAAACAAGGGCATGAGATACTTTCTGCCCATGCTCAGCAAGTCCAGGACCAGGAGAGAGTGCCAAGTCCCTATGGAGCAAATGGAAGAGGAGCACACTCACATTCACGCACAGACTACCACACACACACACACACACACACACACACACACACACTCATTCCCAATACCCATACTTGCACCCTCCCCCAAACTTATTCTTCCCTCATTGCTCAAACCAATCCCTGCCAGGTGCTTGGAGCCTTTGGAGGAGCTCCACTTCCACCCTAGTAAATGGGTTTCTGTGATCATAGGGCTTAAGAGATAGCCAGCCACCTGGCCAAATGTCTGCTGTTGGCTGAGGTGGAGATTTGGAAGGAAGCCCCCAGAACCCACAGGAAAGTAGCACAGCAGGTTCTACAGGGGATAGATTGCCCAATTGTACTGGGGAAGGGACCCCAAGGAAGCTGCTGCCAACAGCCCTATTCCTCAGCAGGAACATAGATAGGGGCAAGCATCCTCCTTATGGGACAGACAAGGTCTAAGACGATGATGGTGGCCATGGTGAAGCAGCAGCACCCACTTATCCATTCAGTGACACTTGGTGAGCACCCACTACCAGACCCTGTGCTGTGAATACAGTGGTGCTCAAGACAGAAAAAATCCCTGCCCTCAAGGAGCTCCCATTCTGCTGGGGAAATGGATAGGATGTAACGTACAAAAAAGGTGTCGTCTGTCAAACGGGGAGTGGGAATGAGTGCCAAGGGGTGGAGAGAATGGTTTGCAATTTTAAATAGGGTGGTCAGGGTAGGCCTTCCTGAGGAAAGCATGCGGAACGAAAACTGAAATTGTTACTCCTAAAATACTAGACTTGTTACAACTGGAAAGTCAGCCTCAGAGCAGACGAGGAAGCTGAGGATCCATGGCAGAGGCAGGGGGGGCAAGGGAGGCCCCTTGGCCACATTCACCTGCAGAGACAGCGAAGACGGGAACCCAGGTGTCCTGGTCCCAGGCATGGCTCCTTCCTCATCTCCACGCTGCAGAGGCAGAGAAGCCCCACTTCCCACAGTGCCCTTTCCCTGCCGAACACATGCAGTAAATAAAAAGGCCCGGTCTCACAGAGAGATGAAAGGCACCGTAAAGTGTTTATGGGCTGGGTTGGTGGTCAGCATGTGCAACAATCCCAAACAAGTGGCCATAAAGTCTTTATGGTGGCCGGACACCCCATGGGCTGCCTCAACCACTGTCTCCTCTCGGCCGCGTCACCATTCCAGCCCCTTGTTCTAACCCTGCCTCCCTCAGGGCCGACTGGGCTACCCTCTTGCCAAGGTGAGTGTAGCCAGAGCAGGGCTTCTGGAGAGAAGTCCCCAGGTGGCATGGCGTTCGGACCCCTACATTCGGGCTGCATGCTGTGGAAATGCTGGGACTGAGGGTGGGAGGGGAACCCTTGCGGGCTGCAATCAGCACTGAAGAGATCCCTGGTCATCATCACAATGGAGGTGGCAGAGCCCCCAGCTGCTGAAGATGCTTTTCCTGGGGTGGGCGTGAACACACACGCATTCAGTTACCCTGAGCCCACCTCTGAGCACCAGGGAAGGTACTGCTGACTCACAGGTCAGAAAGCAACCCCACATCCGGTCAGCTGCCAGTGTGCACGTCTCAGACCTGCTTCTGGGTCCTCCCACTCAGCGCTCCTCCTAGTACTCAGTGAACCAGCAAAGGAGCCAGGATCCCTGTGCTTTCTTCTCTCTCCAGGATTTGTCCCCACAGTTATAGGGTTATCAGAAAGATATCCTAGAGCCGAGGAATTCTGTGGGCAGCTCTGGCCTTCAGCACTCCCACCAAAGGGCTCCTAAGGGGACACATCACCCACAGCATCTCACCGGCCCATCAACCCATAGCAGGGGTGGAAGGTGGAGGGAAGCCGGGAGCTTGCCTCGAAACTCTGAGTTGTCTGTTCCTCTGCCTCTTCCCTCTGCCCCGCCCAGCCACAAGTCAGTAGAGAGCTCTAGGGCCTAGAGAACGCTGGCCAGCTCAGGTGAATGTCTAATCTCCCTGGATGGATGTTGGCAACTGTCCTTCAGTGGTCTGTCAAATGGCTACCAAGGTATACATACTTGAAAACCAGAAGGGAATGATGACGGGCCCTAGTTGCCCTTTGCCTCTTAGCTCAGTCTTCCCCCTGGCTGGTTTGGCTCAGTGGATTGAGCGTCGGCCTGCGAGCTAAGTGTCGCTGGTTCGATCTTCCAGTCAGGGCACATCAGAGAAGGAAAACTCTGACTCCAAAAAACCTCCGCTGCCTTGCGGCATACCTCTTCAGGGGAAACGCTAAGGGAGTAAACCCCGACAGAAAATCCGGAGCCGGAGTCCCTAAGGCGGTTTGACGTTGTAGTCAACACCGGCAACTCCTGCGGCACACCTGAAGCCAAGCTGTATTGACTCTGTCTTTCCCTTGGACCCTTCAGCTGCGAAGAGAGGGGGGGTCTGCTGCATGGGCAACAGCAGACCCTCCATATCACCCTGCCCAGGCTCTGTAGCTTCAGCTTCACTGGAGAGGACACCCCAGCGTCATCGCAAGATGTCGATTCAACACGGGAGGAGACAGATACCGTGTCACTCCCGAGTCGGACTGCACAACCATTCTCGGCGGTGCAGATAGACTCTTAAGAAGCTACACCATCGTCTCTCGAGACGGACGGCTGCCGACGACACAGTGGACTTGGCAACTCCTGGGCAGAACCTCCCAGCTCCTTGCTTTACCCACATACTTCCTCTGCAGCCTCTCCTCAGGACTGTAACTCTCCCCTTGTCCATGGGACTCTTAAATCAAAGGAGCCAGCTCTGGGACTAGAACAGCAAGGACCCAACACCCAGGAAGAAGCAGGGGAGAAGCTCCCAGCTCCAAAATTCCATCATAAATACAGCATCCTGAGGGACAGTATAGCACCCCCTCTCTTTTTCTGGCTGAATTCCCATCCTGTGCTCTCACCACCCCTTGCTCACCTCACAGGCAAACATTTAAGATCAACCCAGGAAATGATCTACAGACCTATGTTCTTTAATTTACTGTACTCACTTGACAAACATTTATTGGGCTTTTATAATTTTCCCAGTTAAGAAGTCCTGCTTACTGTCCTAAAGGAGCTCCCAGACTCCCAGGGATGGTGGTGGTAATGCAAAAGCTACCTAACTGCCACACAATGATCAAGGTGTGGACCAAGTGCTGCAGGACAATGCAGGACAGGCCCAGGCTTCACAGGAGAGGTGGCATTGGAGCAGGGTCTGAAAGGGTGATGAAGGGTTTCCCAGGAGACCTGCGGGGCTCTAGCTTTGGACCTTTGCTGGAAGGACTGGACCAAAACTGGTTCTTCTGGACCCCAGGAAACAAACTGGGTAGCAGATCTGGGTTTCTGCAATAATTCCACTGAAAGTCTAGGGAGGACAGAGGCCTAGATTTTATCTAGGCACCAAAAACTGTGGGGATGGGGGTGGATCAGCAGAGCCCAACAGAGGAATTTCTGGAAAGCCTCAGCAAGAGACATTTGGCCATTACTAGAGTCAGGGTTCCAGAAAAACCTGTCTGGATGTCCAAGACCCAGAAAACCACTCAGAAGACTAGGAGGCCTCAACCCAGAGAGCAGAGGCAGCCAGATTGGGATGGAGAGATCCAGAAAGTGACCAGAGTCTCAGAAAACCTGGATGGACTTAGGACCTATATTTGGGCTCAGATGGATCTGGAATGAGATGGGTCAAAAGCCAGTCCTTGGGCTAGGAGCACACATGGTGGGAAAGCAAAAGGACAAACACCCAGCTGTGTTTACCCAGGCACCCCACCGCAGGGACTGAGACTTTGGACTGTGAGCCACTGATGGGCCCTGTGGCTGGAGTGAAGGGTAAGGTGGGAGATGTCATTGGAAAGGTCAGCAAGGGCTCTGCTGAGGGGTAGAACTCTTGTCCCATAAGTTGTGGAGACAATATCCCTCCTAAATGTCACTTCCTCTGGACCTAGAGCCCTCGATCAGGACCTTTCTCGGGCACTCAAAGGGCTGCCAATGGTGTTCGGAGTCCACACCCGACCACTCCCCAGGGGCAACGGGAGGGTGTGCACAGGAAGCCACGCCTCATTTTCCCCTCAGGGCTTGCCCCCCTGTAGCCACTGGAGGAGGGCCTAAGGTAGAGAGTAGCAGGATTCCCAGGGAAGGTGGGACTGACCCCCAGGGGAAGGCCAGAGGACCCGGGACAGCCCTGTAATTTAATTATTTGATGGCAGAAAGGAGATCTCATCTACTGGGTGCTCGTCCCTGTTAAGCTAATTGTCTCCTTCTCTTCTCCCAACACTTGCTGGCGAAGTTGTTGCAGCCCAATTGACTTATCATAAAGATGATAGCTGACACTCCAGCCAGAGCTGAAAAAGGAGGATCCCTCCCACAGCAGCTCAGGCTCCAGACAGGCCCATCAGGGGCTGAGATGTGGGCAATGGGGGGAGGGGAGGGTATGCCTGATCTCTGGGAGGCGGGAGGCTGTGTGGATGATGCTTAGCCAGATGAGCTGAACCAACTGGCGGTCTCGCAAACACCAGAGCACCTCTGCTCTTTCCTGCCATCCGAGAGGAGCTCGCTTATAGAACAAAAGGATGTGTGCTCTGGGCATGTTTGGGACTCTCAGAGAGGCAAGCAGGCAGCACACGGGAGAGAGCTTGGACTTGGAAAACAGACAGATCACAGTCACTTCTTATGAGCAGGGTGACCTAGGACAAATGACTTCTCTGCTCTGAACCTCAGTTTTCTCATCTATAGAGTGGAGACAGTTAAGCTCACAGCACATTATTGGTGGGAGGATTCAGTGAGATGACACATCTAGTGCTGGAAGCTTCCACCTGTCTGTCCCAGTACTTGAGGACAATGAAAGGGCTGGGTGGACAGTGGGACCTCTGCAGGAGCAGGAGAAGGGCAGAGCACAGCACACTGGTTTCAGACCAGCAGCTACCGGGTATGTACAGGGCAGAGTCTCAGCGCTGGCCTTCCTTTCTTGTCATGTGGGCATATCACCTCTATCAGCTCCAGGTCCCCAGAGAGCTATGAGCTATATCTCTGGATGCAGACAGTTGGCACAGGGGTTCTAAGGAATGGCAGGGAAATTGGGATGAAAGCTAAGCAGTCAGATGAAAGTCAAGAAGCACATGCAGCATCACCATTCAAGTTCCAGGACAAGTCTGAAGGTCGGGATTAATGCAGGCCAACCAAGGCCTTGAACAGAAACTGAGGGTCCAGGCCTGGCGGGGGTGGGGGTTGGCAGTTATGGGAGACAGAGGACAATGGTAGGGCACCCCAAGAGATTCTGCATATACAAGAAAACAAAGCATCTGTGCTCTGGGGGTACTCTGTTCACAGCCCAAGGGTGAGGCAGTTGAGGCAGTGCTGCTGGCCAGGCTGGGCTGAATGGGGGGCCTGACAGCAGCATCCCCCTTGCCTTCCCAGTGCCCCCTCTGATCCAGCCCTTTGAGTTCCCACCTGCCTCCATTGGCCAGCTGCTCTATATCCCCTGCGTGGTATCCTCGGGGGACATGCCCATTCGCATCACCTGGAGGAAGGACGGACAGGTGATCATCTCAGGCTCCGGTGTGACTATCGAGAGCAAGGAGTTCATGAGCTCCCTGCAGATCTCCAGTGTCTCCCTCAAGCACAACGGCAACTATACATGCATCGCCAGCAACGCAGCGGCCACCGTAAGCCGGGAGCGCCAGCTCGTTGTGCGTGGTGAGTGGAGGCAGGCGGGTAGTGGGGCGGGGAGAGTCCAGCTCTGTATGCGGCTGCAAGTCTCTAGATTTCAGGTTTGCATCAAAGGCCTATGGAAGGTTGGCTCTGGCAGGCGCCTGCCTTAAAGATCAAAAGGTTCAAACTGCTTACTTTCCAAACCAGGAAACTGAGGCCTAGTGAGTGAAAGACACTTGCTCAGGTCGTCCCTGGCACAACAGAATTGGAACTCAGAACCCCCAACTCCCAGTCCAGCACTCAGCAACAGCTCTCAGCATCTCTGGTTTGGGAGCTTCCAGGCCTTGATTTCAGAAGAGTCCAGGAGGGACTGACATTGAATGGAAAGTTCCCAAAGACCAGAAAACCTATCAGACACTGAGATCCTCTTTCTCCCACCTCCCCTCTGTCTGCAGTGCCCCCTCGATTTGTGGTGCAGCCCAACAATCAGGACGGCATCTATGGCAAAGCTGGCGTGCTCAACTGCTCAGTGGATGGCTATCCCCCACCCAAGGTCATGTGGAAGCATGCCAAGGGTAAGGCCCTGGTCAACCAGTAACTCCAAGTACCAGGGAGAGGGAAGGAAGATGCTGATGAGACCCTGGGTCTCTACACACAACCCCTAGCCCTGGGTGGGGACCCTTGGTTCTGAGCTTTAAGGGGACCCCAGGCTATACCAGATCTGGAGGTCATCTGTAAACACCCCAGTGGTCTGTGCACCAGGACAGCTGTCACGCTGACTCTAACTTTTCTTTTGTCCTCACAGACTGACCTCTTCCTTCCCCTTCAGTGCTAGAACTCAGTGTACTCCATTTTCCCTACCCCCGAACTATGCTCCTGGGTCCCCGAGCCTCATCAGCCCCTGCTTCTCACCACTTATAATTTTGGTTCTTCTTGGATCCCAACTTCTTATCCAGACATGTCCAGGGCTCACACTGGGAGAATGTAGGGGTGCCCAGGGCCCCATCTGGAGAATGGCTGGGCTCCTTCCCAGGCCTCACTGCCTAAGACCAGAAAACTGCCATTTGAGGGCTCAGTCTTCCCTTTACCTGTTGCCAAGTGGCCTGAAGACAACTCTTTCTTCCTCTCTGGAGAATTCACCCCAAAGAAATTCAGTGCCAAGGTGGGCATTCCACCTCCATCTCCTTACTCAGAGCTGGAGCAGGACCAGCACTCTGTGAGGGTTTTTCCTGTTGTCTAGGAAACAGGAGCTGTATGAGAATGCTACAAAATAGCCCTAGACCTGCAAGAGAAAAGTGTCAGGGCCATTTATTGGGACACTCTAGCCCACCCAGCTCACTCTCTAGCCCAGATAGCAGCCCTTCTCACCTCTGCCTCCTTCCAGGGAGTGGGAACCCCCAGCAGTACCACCCGGTACCCCTCACCGGCCGCATCCAGCTCCTGCCCAACAGCTCACTGCTGATCCGCCACGTCCTGGAAGAGGACATCGGCTACTACCTCTGCCAGGCCAGCAACGGTGTGGGCACCGACATCAGCAAGTCCATGTTCCTCACGGTCAAGAGTGAGTCCTGCCCCTGCGGCCCTCCCACACCCCCTGATCACAGGTTGGGGCGTAGCTCTGCACTCACTCTGCCTCCCCTCTAGGTTTCCATCGTCAGACCTATGACGGGGAGGCAGGAAGGAATCCTAGTGAGAGGTGGGCTTGGGACCCTCAGATGGGGGATTCAAAAGCACCATCATCTAAAACAACGGCCTCACCCTGAATGGCACCAGCTCACACCACCCTAGTCATGAAAAGCTCATGATTTGCTCATAGGATCATGTGACTTCTCATTTACTCTGATCTGTGTGTTGGTAATTCTATCTGAATAGTCATATCAAACAATTTATTTTTGTTACTTAATTTACACCTGCTTTTTTATAACCTGTTTGTGACTTAGGAAGGAGGATACTATATACACAATGTAGGAGAAAACCTGGGTTCCAGTTTTATATCTGCCTGAGGGGCTATGTGACTTGACACATGTCACTTTACCTCTCTAGGCTCTAGTTTCTTCAGCTGTGCTAGTGGTTCATTCCCAGGCCACCTGCCCCACAACACTGGTGTGAATAACACAGGAACTGATTGTAGAAAGAGGAAGGTGCATCAGAAAAGCTGAAAGAGCAATAAAACTCATTGTATCTTGGTGCTGTATCAGTGACTTCTAAGTCCCCAGATGCAGAGTTGATCTTGATGGCCTTGGAAGCCCAGACTATTCTACCCCTGAATTCTGCTCTCACAGACACACATTCCTGCTGTGTGAATTTCCCCCTTTACAGTCTTAGGGGTCTGTATATTGGGCCCCGAGGAATCACGTCATAAGGACAGTGTCCATCTGCCCCTATGTCAGGAAATGGACCACAGGTCATAGAGGACAGTGGTAAGAGCCTAAGTTTTAGAGTCTGACCAACCCCAGTATGAATCTGGGCTCCATCATCACTGTGGCCTTGATGAGTGTCCTTGGCCTCTCTGTACTTCCTCCTCATGATATCCAAGAGGAAGGTCATGAGAGTGCCTTAACTGTTATTTTTGTGTGTCAAGAGTAAGTCAGATGACATGTGTAAAGCAACCAGTATGGTAACTGGCACCCAGTAGACCGGCAAAGATTTAGCCCCAGTTCTGCTATTCTTAATGATAGGCCCCCAGGGCATGTGCAGGAAGGGCTGCTGAGAGCAGCGCCTGGGGTTGGGCTGCTTGGCGTCTCCTTCAAGAATCACAGCTTCTTGATCACCTGCCAGACCCTGTGTTCAGCTCAGCAGCAGACAGGAGAGCCCTGACAATCTGCGATCGATGCTCAGGGAGCTTGGATCTGGAATCCCCGCCCTGGGAACCTACTTCCCTCACACTATCAAAAGACACTTTGTCCTTAATAAGCCCAGGCAATCAATCCATCTATATCCCTCAGCCAGGAAGAACTTTGCTAATGCTGCCTGTGTGAGACAAGAGGAATAGTAGATACTTTGGGTACCATCCTTGGTATTTGATCCTTATCTCCCCACTGTCAGCAGGAGAGATGAACCCAAATGCTCAGACTTTTTGTGGGGAAGGCCTTCGCTATTTTCCCCAGGTTAGGGGATTCCACTGAGCAAGCATAGACATGGCTTTGTGGTACATGGTTTCTCCATGGAGATGAGGGGACATGGGTGCCAGGTGGCCCAGTGACCGGGAGGTGGGCTGTGCATGAGGAGACCCAGTTCACATAGAGCTGGTCATGATGTCGCGGAGCCTCTCTGGGCCTGAGTTTTCCTGTTCTGTCCTCACTTTCCAACCCAGGCAGGAGCTATGAAACACTCCGAGGTATTCAGAGAAAACACATTTTGTAAGTGCAGAGCAGCCTCACGAACATGTGCAATCACACATGCACGCGTACACTCACAGTGGCATTAATCTCTGGTCCCCTTCTTCCCAAGGAAATTTCGTACCATCTAATTAATCACTTATGGGTAGAGTCTGCGCCTTGTTCCTTCTTTTCCTCGCCCTTATCCTAATTTCAGCTGCCTTGTCCTTTTCCTTTGCTTCCTTCCACCGTAAGGCACACACACTTTTCCTGCATCTACTCCATCTCACAAACACCTCTGGGTCCTATTTCCCACTCCTCTCACCTCCCCCCCACACAGGCCAGTCAGTGTCTCTCCGCACTTCCTCACACAGTCTCCCTGCACCACCAGCCTAGCTTCCTGCTCACCCATCACAGAGCCCACTGTGCTTCCTCACACACTCAGCACATTTGAGGACCCCAAACCCTCACATTCATGCACTCCTTCAGATGGCCTTTTCCTCACACCCTTTCTCTGACACAAACACCCCTTCCATTCTAGTCTCCTTCCTCCCCATGACCTGCCCAGCTGTGCTGGAGGCCTCTGTGCCACCCCACTTCCAGCAGGAGCAGAGGAGACAGGGCCAGGGCTTTGAGGCCTGAGAGCAGTCGATGTGGATGGCTGAGCATGGCCAGGGCCCCTGATTGGGGTTGGAGGGCCTGATTGCCCTTCCGTAGCAGCCTAAACAATGCTACTGACCAATGGGAGATGCTCCTGTGACGATGTGACAAGGTGGAGAGGATGGGGCTGGAATGCTCCTGATCTCTGTGAACTTCCATTCTGCCTTCTGCTGCTTTGACACCGGCATCCTGCTCCTCCCCTTGCACATCCTCCCCCTGCCTGCTGTGCTCTTCTTTCCTTCCTTCTCCCTCAGTTTTCCCAACTCTGACTGATTGAAAGGGCACAGGTAGATAAGGGAGAAGCTTTAGGACTCGGGCATGTGAGTCACCAGTGGGATTGCCAGGGGAAAGCCACTCCTAGTCATTCCTAGTCCATCTCAAACACCCTACACTGCCACTTGCAGAGCTGACCACAGAAGGACCTACCATTTGCAAAGCCAATTTCAAGGCTTGCCTCAATGCTTCTAACACACTCAGGAAAATGCTGACCCAATACAGCTCCACCTTTTTAGACTGCACACTTTTGTGAACTCTCAGAAATCAAACTGACCTAAGTCCCCACTTGGGCCAAGTCGTCGTCGTCGTCGTCGGCAGCCGTCCGTCTCGAGAGACGATGGTGTAGCTTCTTAAGAGTCTATCTGCACCGCCGAGAATGGTTGTGCAGTCCGACTCGGGAGTGACACGGTATCTGTCTCCTCCCGTGTTGAATCGACATCTTATGATGACGCTGGAGTGTCCTCTCCAGTGAAGCTGAAGCTACAGAGCCTGGGCAGGGTGATATGGAGGGTCTGCTGTTGCCCATGCAGCAGACCCCACCTCTCTTCACAGCTGAAGGGTCCAAGGGAAAGACGGAGTCAATACAGCTTGGCTTCAGGTGTGCCGCAGGAGTTGCCGGTGTTGACTACAACGTCAAACCGCCTTAGGGACTCCGGCTCCGGATTTTCTGTCGGGGTTTACTCCCTTAGCGTTTCCCCTGAAGAGGTATGCCGCAAGGCAGCGGAGGTTTTTTGGAGTCAGAGTTTTCCTTCTCTGATGGGCCAAGTAGAAGTAAGAAAAGTAAAACTATATCAAAGAGACATACATTGTAGAAAGCATCTAAGTGTCAAATTACACATTTGTGGTTGGCCTCTGTTGGGACATGTCCATACATTGACACCCACAGTTCCCAATGATAACTAACAGATTCTCACTGACCCCTCCCTCACTAGGTCTATAAAACTCCATGGCTAAGAGCATGGACTTTAGAACCAGACAGATCTGGTTCAAATCCAGTAATTAGCAATCACTAGTTTTAGGTGCTGCAAATCTGGTGATGAGTAAAATTAAGTTGCTATTCTCAGGGAATTTAGAATCTTGAAGAGGAATTAGACATATACCCAAAACAAGTCAAATATACAAACTGGCAATTTCCTTTAAAAGCTATAAATGGGTGATACAAAGAAAGCCAGAGATGGAATAATTGACTTTAGCTTTAGGGCCAAGAAGAGAATGTCAAGAAAAGCTCCACAAATATACTAGTTACTAAGTAGGACTTAAAGGATGAGGAGGATTCTGACAAGAACCAATAGGGACAAAGGTCATTCCATTACAGGATGAGAAAGAAGCATGACAAGGGCACAGAGTCAGAAAAGGCCATGAATGTCATCAGAAGGACAATAAAGGGAAAGTGGACAGGGAGAATGAATGTGAGGTTGTTATGAGCTTTAGAAGCTAAATATTATCTTTTCATGGAACATTGACTCATTTTTTTAAGTATATTTTATTGATTATGTTGTTACAGTAGTCCCAATTTTTTTCCCCTTTGGTCCCCTTTGCCCAGTACCCCCCTTCCCTCCAGCAATCCCACCCCCCTTAGTTCATGTCCATGGGACGTGCATATAAGTTCTTTGGCTTCACCCTTTCCTATATTATTCTTAACTTCTCCCTGTCTATTTTGTACCAACCAATTATGCTTCTTAGTCCCTGCACCATTTCCCCATTTCTCCCCCTCCACCTCCCAGCTGATAATCCTCCAAATGATCCTCAAACCTATGACTCTGTTCCTATTCTGGTTTACTTAGTTAGATTTTGTTTTTATTTTTTAGATTCAGTTATTGATAGTTGTGGGTTTGTTGTCACTTTAGTGTTCATAGTTTTGATCTTCTTTTTCTTAAGTCCCTTTGACATTTCATATAATAATGGCTTGGTGATGATGAACTCTTTTAGCTTCACCTTGTCTGGGAAGTACTTCATCTGCCCTTCCATTTCAAATGATAGCCTTGCTGGATAGAGTAATCTTGGTTGCAGGTTGCCTTTCATCACATTGAATACTGCTTGCCAGTCCCTTCCTGCCTGCAAAGTGTCCTCTGAGAAATCAGCTGATCGTCCTATAGGCAGCCCCCTGTAGGCAACTCTCCGCCTCTATCTTGCTGCCCTCAGGACTCTTTCTCTATCTTTCATGTTTGGCATCTCAGTCATAATGTGACCTGGTGTGGTCCCCTCTGGGTCCAGCTCGCTCGGGACCCTCTATGCATCCCAGACCTGTATGTCCATCTCCTTCACAAAATTTGGGAAGTTTTCCTCATTTTTTTCAATTCTAGCTTCCTCATTCTGCGCTGGTTGATTGTTCTTTTCTTCCTTATGTTCCAAATCATTGATTTGAACCCCGGTTTCCTTCCCTTCACTATTGGTTTTGTATGGATTTTCCTTTGTTTCACTTAGCATAGCCTTCACTTCTTCTTTTATACGTTTGCCATACTCAACCATATCTGTCAAGCCTGTGAGCATCTTTATCACCAGTGTTTTGAATTCTGCATCTGTTAAGTTGTCTATCTCCTCATCTGTGAGGTTGGCTATTTCCTTGTTGCTTAGCTCTCCCACTGGAACCTTGATCCGTTCCCCCTTTTGGACCATACTTCTCTGTCTCCTCATTCTGACAGGCTCCTGTGTTTGTTTACCTCCGTGTCCCAGGTAGAGCTGTGGCTCCTGTTACGTTGTAAGGGGCAGAGCCTTAGGGATTCATCAGTACAGGGCGACCTGTTTCACCATGTTGTGGCGCTGTATGTGGGGGAGGGGTCCAGAGGGAGCAATGTCGCCCGCTCAGCACTCGCCCCTTTTCCAGGCACCTCTCCCACTTCCGCACCAGACTGGTACCCCTCTAGTTGCTGCCCTGGCCATCGTTCCCAGAGTGGGTGGGTCTGCGGACGTTCTAGGACTGTGGGGGCCCTTTAAACAAGTGGACTCTGCTGAGACTGGCAGTTTCTGCCTCCACCCCAACCCCCACTGGTTTGCACAGTCAGAAGCAATGAGGCTTGATTTTCCCCGGTGCTGGGACCGTGAGCTTCGAGGTCCGGTGAGGGGCTGGGAATGCTATCCAGGTGTCCCTCCTGACTTTTTAAAACGTGTGACTGCACTTTCTGCCGGCCTGCTGCTGCTGCCGCTGCTGCCGCCGCTGCTGCCGCCACCACACCACATCCTCTCCACCCCGGCTCCGCCCCTCCTACCTGTCTGGATGAGCATTTCTTCTTTATATCTTTTCTTGCTGGACTTCCATGCAGCTTTATTTTCTGGAACTTCTGGTTGTTTCTAGTTTTGAGGTAGTTGTATTCCTTCTTACTTGTGGAGGGAAATGCAGCGTGTCTGTCTATGCCTCCATCTTGGCCAGAAGTCCGGAACATTGACTCTCGATATCAGGCACCAAACCAGAGTTCCAAGAGCCCCAGAGTCTGGTGGGATTTGGGATTCCAGAGCCAGCTCTTGGAGAATTGCCATCTAGAGTCTTTGTTCAGGGCCCCTGATTGCTAAGGCAGTATTAGTGTGGGGAGGTGGTTTCCCAAAGTTTCTGGACACCCTTTCTGGCAACCAACCAGGTCCCACTGGTCCCCACTTCTTTCTGACCCCAGCATGTTGATGTTGGCTAAGCCTATGAATGTCTGAACATTTAGCCCAGCCTTACCACCATCACAAGTATAGCGCTTGATGGCTTATAAAGCTTTTCACATAACTTGTCTATGAGAATGGCAGCCTGGGTCAAGGTCATTGTGTGAGAGAGTCATGGCTGAGATTCTAACTTACCTCTGTGGACTCATGGTTGAAAGAGTACAGAACAAGAGACAGAAGAGTGGATGATGTTGGTCCTAGCTCAGTGACATGCTACACAGTGATGTCCATTCCTTCTTTTCTCTGGGCTTCAATTTTTTTATCTGTACAATAAGAGGCCTGGACTAGAACCTAGTCACTAGCTGATCCCAAGGTTCCTTCAAACTCAAACAATCTATGATTCTAGCAGTGTGTGGGGCCCTTTCAGGACACCAGACTGCTTCCTAGAACTTGGTTGCAAATAATTGCAATTAGCAAGAAAATGCCAGGTCCACAGGGCTACCTTTTATCTTCCTTTTTAAAATGTGTTAGAGAGAGAGAGAGAGAGAGAGAGAGAGAGAGAGAGAGAGACCAAAAGGAGGAGGAGGCAATTCCTTCTCCAGCTGAAACACAGAGGGGTGGGGAGGGAAACATCTTTAAAGAGAATGCTTCACTGCAGGCAGGTACGAAGCCAGGCTGCTTAGTCTGGGGTATGAGGGGCTGGCTATGTTTTGATGCTGCCCCTGCATGGCAGTGCCACCCAAGACTGGAGTACCCCTTCTATAGTGCATTACCTGACTAGACAGGTCCTGTTACATCTCCCAGACTCCGCTCTGCTTGGTGAAGACTCCGGTGATGGGGCCTTGGCAAAGGCCACGGCCAGTTGAAGCCATAGGGCTCTTTGTTTGGTCTGAGTTTTGATTAGTTTGTTTAATAAAATGTTAGGCCAATTAAAGCCAGATCCAAGAACCCTCTGCAAGCACACACCCAGCTGCAGAGTCACAGGAAGGCAGGAGAGAACAGAACAGAGCCCATTGGGGACCGAGGGAGTGGAGGGAGCTTTCCCAAGCAGAAGGAAACCCCTGGGTAGACCAGATCACCTGCCAGCAGTTGTCCGTGGTGCAGAGGTCAGGAAAGGTAATTGTGTATAAACTTACCTGAGATGGTCCAATTTTAAGTTTGCCCAAAGGAAACTTATCAGAAAGAAGCAGCACTTCTCTTATATCCGGTGGCTGGGACTCCTGCTCTAGAGGGTCTCCTCTGCCCTCCTTGGCTCCCGTCCTTCCCACACGACAAGGAGTCTACAGCCAAAAATAATGGCTGCCAAGAGCCCACAACTCCCTTTCTACACCATTCTCTGGGTACCCAGAAAATTCCTGCCCAAATTCCCTGAGCCAGCTTCTAGGTCCTTCCAAGGCCTCTTCCCCTGTCTGGCTTCCCAAGAGTGGGCCCTGTCACCAGCATGCTCCTTAGATTTGAGGGGTGGCTTTGCAGAGCATACAGATGGAGCCTGGACATGTGGATCTGGATGTCTACACCTGTATTCATAAGGCCCTTTTCAGCACACAGATGAAACAGGCCTAGCAGCTGGGCTCGAGGTTTTCTGGTGTGTTACCTGGTGGTGAGTCCTGTCTACTCAGCAGACTGAAGTTCCTTGCAGGCTGGGCAGGTCTTCCTTTCCCTCTGTGAAAATTCTTGGCTCTGGCACCTGCTCAACACAGGCCTCTGCCCACTTTGACCTACCTTACTGGGGACTGACAGGCTGACTGACCCCCAGTTTGCAGGTTTGGTCCAATCACATATGGGGTTTTGGGCAACCCCCTTGGCACTCACCTCTGCCTTTATGAGTCTCCTGACTGGAAAAGGGGTGGGTGGGACAGACCATCTGCTGGAGCTTCACACACTGGGTAGAAGGGACAGGAAAACAGGGTGACAGGTGACAGAGTAGGCCTGGGGCTTGGGCTCTGGGTTACCCTGTATTGGGGCTGACGCTGGCCCTACCACAACTGTGGGATTTGGAGCAAGTTACTTGCTGTCTCTATTTGGGTGGTGGTTATTGATCAGCCTCACCTGCCCATCCTCAAGGGGCCTGAGAGAGCCCCACCCTGGCCTGTGCTAAGTTTGGGGGCTCCTCCACAGCCTGGGGCCTGGACCCCCATCCTTTAGCGAAGGAGAAAGGGAAGGGAAGAGGTAATGAGCCACTGCCATGATTTCTGTGAAAGTGGTTATCCAGCGCCTCCTTGGCCTTTTTCCTTTTCAGACTTCACAGAGTAGGGAACAGCGCTTACTCTTCTGCAGAGAGCCTGGACACACGCTGTCAGCAGGCCAGGCTCTGTCCTGCGTCCCCCACGGAACCCTCACCATGAGGCCTGCAGCCGTGGGCCCGTCCAGTCTCTCTCCGCCCCACGCAGGACCCAGGAAGGCAGGGAGGTCCTGACCAGGAAGATAGAAGCCCTGATTTCTTGTCCCAGTGTCCCCACTACATCCTGGGTAAACTGGAGCCAGTCACTCCCTCCCCCTGAGACTCAGTTTGCTCGTCTGTTCAGAGAAATCACAAGCCTTCTCTTCCTTTCATTTAGCCTCAGAGGCATTCATGGAGCTCAACAAGTAGGTCACCTCCTGCTGTGCCAACGGAGATTTGGCAGGAAATATGTTACAGACCCAGGACCCACCTTTCAGAAGCTAGGGCCCTAGGTGTTTCAGGGTTTTCTACAAAGAAAAGTCTGAACCAAAGAAATGTGGGCTATCCTACTGATCTCAGAAGGCCAACAGTAATCATGTAATCTCCATTCCCAATTCAAAAATGACTGTCCTGAGGGTCTCATCTGGGTCCTTATCTTCTTCTTAGAGACATTAAGCCCATCACCACCACTTTACCCTCACCCCTGCCATCAGTCCCTATGATCATGAGCATGGAAGAGCTTCCAGATGGATCTGGACTCTAAGGTGTCATTCAAGGCTTTCTTTGTATTCAGCTCCAGCACATC
This sequence comes from Furipterus horrens, assembly GCF_987537825.1. Classification (NCBI taxonomy): domain Eukaryota; kingdom Metazoa; phylum Chordata; class Mammalia; order Chiroptera; family Furipteridae; genus Furipterus; species Furipterus horrens. The sequence continues at coordinate 87,844,329 of NW_028327172.1, read as the reverse complement.
CAAGGAATAACAAAATTACTGTACACACATCATACATGCCAACCAAGGAAACACTGCCAGTGAACATTTCCAGTCACAAGGAATCAGGGTTATCACTGGGTACCTTAGTTTACTAGATAAGAAAATACAGGCAGGCAGCCATGGCCAGCATGGCTCAGTTGGTTGAGCATTGTCCACAAAGCCAAAGGTTTCCAGGTCAATTCCCGGTCAGGGCACATGCCTGGATTGTGGGCCTGGTCCCCAGTTGGGGGTGCATCTGAGAGGCAACTGATCAATATTTCTCTCATACATCACTGTTTCTCTCCCTCTCTTTCTCCCTACCTACCCCCCCTCACACACACACTAAAATAAATAAAATCTTTTAAAAAAAGAAAATATAGGCAGGCAAAGAGTTAAAGCAGTATATCCAGACCTTTCCCTAAATGAGGAGCTCAGAACTGCTCCCCCAATTATGATTGAAGCCCCTATAAATGGTAGGGGCAGAATAAATTATTGGATCAGTCAAGCAATATACATGTACTTCCTGAGTAACCTAGTATGTCCAGCAAGGTGTCAAGGTCTTAGAGAGAGAAGGACAAGATTAAGTCACTGTCCCTACCCTTGGACTTTTAGACTAGTTAAGAAGCTGGAACTAACCTTCAGGAAACAAGACAAGGTCTCATGCTAAAAGGTCTGGCACTACATGTGTAGTGTTGGGTTAGAGAAGAAAAAACCCAGTGTGGACAGATATGGTCAGACAGAGCTTTCTAGAGGAGTGGCACTTGGGTTGAGTCTTAAAGAATAGGAAGTGTTTGGATAGGCAAAGGGAAGAAAGGAGGGCATGCAGGTGAAAGAAAAAGCATGAGCAAAGGCACTGGGATAGGAAGCCTGTATGGGAGGCAAAGAGGAGAACATCTGATGGGATGGCATCAGCCAGGGATTAGGGGGTGTTGTTGGATGGAAATAGTGATACCACAGTCTGGATATACTAGGATCTTGAGCAAGGAATAAAGAGAAAGGGGGAATCTAAGAGTCTTTGTGAAGGCACAGTACCAGTCCAGATGATGGCTCAAACAAAAGGAGCGGGGAGAATCAAGGTCTCGGAGCTAAGAGATAATTATGATGGTGTCCGCCACAGAAATGGATATGTGGAGAGTGGAGAGATGGCATGTTTGCTTTGGCCATATCAAGGGAGGAGTGATGGGGGTGCCCGAAGGCAGTGGACACTGCCTGATGTGCTGGACCAGATGTCCTATGGCTCCCACTCACATTTCATTGTGTGACTGCAGGTATCCTGTCCTGAGCCAGAAATAATGAAACTGGTGGGCCAAATGTAGACTTCCTCAGAAGCCCAAGCCCCACACCATCCTTGCCCAATCCTCAGGATGCTCACCAGGATACCAGGCTTCCATCTGGGCCCCTCAGATCTACAGAGATGTGAGAGCTGTGGCCTGTCCTTCTGGGCACTCTGCTTAGAGCACCTCTGTCACCCACTGGAACCTTGTGTTAGTTTCCTATGGTGGCTTATATGAATAGAAATCCACTCTCACAGTTCTGGGAGGCCAGAAATCCAAAATGAAGGTCTCAGCAGAGCCATGCTCTCTAGGCAGGCCCTTATCCTTATCTCCTCTGGTGGCGGCCAGCAATCCTCAGCGTGCCTTGGATCTCTGCCTCCACCTCATGTGGCGCTTTCCCTGTGTCTCCTCACACCGCCTTCCCTTTTTGGGCATCTCTTCTCCTCCTCTTATAAGGACACCAGTCATACTGCTTCAAGGGCCCATCCTACTCTCCAGTAAGACATCTTTAATCACATCTGCAGAGACTCTATTTCCAAATAAGGTCACAGTCATGGGCACCAGTGGTTAGGACTTGACATATCTTCTGAGGAGATACAATTCAACCTACAATAATCCCCATGCCCAGTGATTTATTATCCATAGTGCCATGCTTCCCAGAATTCTGGAACCTGAAATGCTCTCCTGTCCAATGTCCTACAGCTGCCCTTGGCTGAATCCAACCAGCCTCCTAACCAAAAACTCCATCTTGGTCAAGAGTCAACAAACCCACCATCTCCTGTGCACTGAAGTCTAGGGCAGGAGTCAGTAAACTAGGCCTAGGGCTGTATCCGGAACCCAGCCTAGCCCATTCTTCAGCTGCTCTCTATCTCCAGAGATAGAGCTGAGTCTTTGCAGTGGAGACTGATGGCCTGCAAAGCCTAAGATATTCACCTGTCAGCCCTTGGCAGGAAAAGCTCTCCAATCCCAGTTCTAGCGCAATGATCCAGAAGTACCTTCCTAGTAATTAAAGGTAGCATGTCTCCTTTTGTTTCTGAAACAATTCTGATATTCAGGGTCATTTCAGAGATAAGTGTTCTCTCATCTATAAAACAGGAATAAAAATACTACCCACCTCCTAGGGTTGGGAATATAATGAGCTAATTCATATAAAGCACTAACCAGGGTGCCTCGTACATAATAAGCATTCAATAAATGTTAGGCATTTTAATTATTACTCTCATTTTCTACTGGGAAGAGTAGACCAGAGGCAGGGGGGAACCAGGTCCCCACCTCACTTGAAAAGACTCCCTGCCTCCTGCTCTTCTACTCATTGGCAAGCAGTCAATTGGAGAACTGACTGATCGCACTTCATAGTTGGAAGAAGCAAGGCCTGGTGCCTTTGAAGTTCTCCACTGGAACCACCATGCAGCAGAAACCGGCTGCAGTCCATGTCTCAAAGGTCCCATCAGGACCAGCCCCCCAATTTGCCTATCACACACACATACACACACTTACAGCCAGTTCTGCCCCCAAGTAGTAAACAGCGAGGGTCCCATGCGCCCCCAGCTCCCGGCACCTCCCCACCAGCTCTCAAAGCTGAGGCTGATTTCTTCAGCGCAATTTGAATTAATCTCATGCTTCAGTTGAAGCTTGGCTAATCAGGAGAGACAAGAAGCGAAGTGGGTACAATCAAATTAACGATGCCGTGGCCCTGGCTCTTTAAGATGGAAAACAAAGCAAACCCCAGAAGGCACCTCCACCCTAGCCCTTCCCCCAGGGGAAGCCTGCAACTGGTGCCAGGACTCAACCAAAGAGATTGTCCAACTCACCCCAGGCTGACACCCCTCATGCCAACAATGCCCCTTTGTGGCGGCTTATCTCACAGTGACAAACAGGCTACAGTTCTTGTCAGGATCTTGTTAACAAGGAGAAGACACACAGCCTTTGGGGAGGGGAAAGGGGGAGACTGGGGTGGGTTGGTGGTAAGGAGGGGCCCCTCACGTTGAATGGGCAACAAAGATGACCTTTTCTGAAACAAAAGGAGATAAAGGCCTCTGAGCTGGGAAGTCCTTCCCTGGTACAAAGTTAGTTTGCAGAGCTCTTGAGAGCCCTCAGGGCACCTGCCATTCCTGAGAAAGCCTGTTCCAGAGAAAAGGAAGAAGACTTCCAGAAAAGCATTTTAGCCACTCCAGAGAGAACATCCTTTTTAGTACAAAGTTCTGTGAGATTTCCAGAGAGATTTCAGTTATACTCTCACAAGGACTTCCTAGGAAAGTGAAGACCCTTCCTTGAGGATGGTGAAGAACACCAGAACTTTGCTGCCCTTCTTCCAACCTTATTGGCTTTGCGGTCATCACCACCAGAGGCAGAGGAAGGACCAGAGGGCATCCCCTAAAATGGAAGTGACAGAGGAGGGTCCTCCAATCCTGTGGTTCTTACCCTAGACCATGTGTGAGGATCGCCTGGGGTGGAGGTGTTCTTAAGGACTCTGATTAAATTGGAGCCTCTAGGGGTGGGGTCTGTGCAATAAGATTTCTTTAAAAGCTTCCCTTGTAATTCTTTTATTTATTTATTTATTTATTAGATTTTATTTATTTATTTTCAGAGAGAGGGGAAAGGAGAGAGAATGCGTGGGAGAGAAACAGCAATGTGTGGTTGCCTCTCACATGCCCCCAACTGGGGACCTGGCCTGCAACCCAGGCATGTGCCCTGACTGGGAATCGAACCAGGGACCTTTTGGTTCACAGGCTGGTGCTCAATCCACTAAGCCACACCAGCCAGGGCTGAAGAAATGTTTTTGGTTTTTTTTTGTTTTGTTTTGTTTTTTTATTGATTATGCTGTTATAGTTGTCTCAATTTCTTTCTCCCCTGCTCCCCACTCCCTCCAGTTGTCCCCCCGCTTAGTCCATGCCCGTTGGTTGTGCATATGGTTCTTCTCAACCTCTTCCTGTCTACTCCACTCCCTCTTACTATGCTTCTTAATTCCTGCATCATCTCCCTCCCTTTTCCCCCTTCTCCCTCCCCACTGACCTCCCCCCAATATGTTCCCCATACCTATAATTCTTTCTCCCCTCTCATTGCCTACTTAGTTTGCCTTTGTTTCCATTCCCTAGCTTCTGCTGTTGGTTGTTATGATACAGTTTTCATTTTAATGTTCATAGTTTTGATCCTCCTTCTTCTAAACCAGTCCCTTTAGCATATCATATAACAGTGGTTAGGATCTGATGAACTCCTTCAGTTTTGCTTTGTCCTGGAAGCACTTTCTCTGCCCTTCTATCCTGAATGCAGCTTCGCTGGATAGAGTAATCGTGGTTGTAGGTTTTTGATTTTCATTTCTTTGAATATTTCTTGCCTGTAAAGTCTTCTTTGAGAAATCCGCTGATAGTCTAATTGGGACCCCTTTGTACATAATTCTTCTCTTCTCTCTTGCTGCTTTTAAGATTCTCTCTTTATGTTTAACTTCTGACATTTTGATTATAATGTGTCTTGGTGTGGTCCTCCCTGGGTCCAGCCTATCCGGAACGCTCTGTGCTTCCTGGAACTGTAAGTTCATTTCCTTCCCCAAGTTAGGAAAGTTCTGCTTCATTATTTTTTCACATAATTTTTCAATTTCTAGTTCTTCTTCACCCTCTGACAATCCGATAATTTGAATGTTCGATTTCTTATAGCTGTCCCAGAGGTTTCTGAGCCTCATCATATTTCTTACTTTTTGTTCCTCTTTCTGCACTGGTTGACTGTTTGTTCCCTCCCTATGTTCCGATTTGTTAATTTGATCCATGGCTTTCCCTTCCTCACCACTTGTCTTATATGTATTTTTGTTCATTTCAGCAGGACTAGCCTTCATTCCTTCCCTGTCTTGATTCAGCCCCGCTGTTAGTTCTGTAAGCTGCCTTATGACTATAGCTCTGAACTGAGCCTCAGAAAGATTCGCTATTTGTTCATCAGTCAAGGCTTTTATTTGTTTCTTCGTTAGCTGTGTGATTGGTATTTCAATCATTAATTCTGCTATTCTGACTGTTTTGTTTATCTTTCCTTCTTGGGAGGGGCGCTGTCACACCTACGCTATTTTGGGCGGAGCCTCATGCGCTCGTCACAACCTGGCGACCTTTCTCACCACACTGTGGCGCTTTGTGTGGGGACAGGGGTCCAAGATGGATTCCTGTTGTTACTCTCCGCTGAGGAACAGGGCCTCCTCCCAATGGGGTCTGCCTTCCAGGGCGTTGGAATCCAGAGCCGATGGGTCTGGTCTGCAGCCGGGGCCGGCTCCCAGGCGCTTCTCTCGTTCCCCCAAATACGGGTGTCTGCTTACCGGGTCCCGCTGCTCGTTGCTGCAGCTGCCGCCTCCAGCACAGCTCGATCTTTCTCAGCCGCGCGTTCACCCCTCCTACCCGTCCGGACAAGCACCATGTGTTTATGACTTCATATGTTGGACTTCCATGTAGCTTTATTTTCAGGAACTCCTTATTATTTTTAGTTTTGCAGTAGTTGTAGAGGGAGACAGAGCATGTCAGTCTAGCCTCCATCTTGGCCAGAAGTCTTCCCTGGTAATTCTTTTGTGTAGCCAAGCCTGAGAACCTCCTCAACCTCCTCAACCTCCTCCTGCAGGCTACCACCCTACAGGAGCAGGATCGCGTCATCTCTTGGTCCCCAGGTCTCCAGAGCAATCTTCTTCCCCCAGAATTGGCTGCACTTCTCTTCAGAAAAGTTAGGCTCTTTGCACTCCCATTCCTTGGTGCCTGCTCTTCTCTCTACTGCCTTTTTCTGACCAGTGTCACATGGTGGGTAAAACCACAGACGCCCTGGATGAGTCCTGACTGCAACTTACTGGCTGTGTGACCTTGAGCAATTTACTGCTCTAAGCCTAAGCTTCCCCATTTGTAAAGTGGAAATAAGAAGAAGGTTGCTGTAAGGATAAAGTCCAGCACATAGTAAGTTCTCAATCAAGTAAACTGATTATTATATACTCAGGCCCAGGACTGGGTAAGGATGTGCCCCAGGCTTCCCTTTGGAATGTAATGTCTCACTTCTCTTTTGCACTTTATCAGGCTGCTCCCAAGAGCCAGTGGCATTCTCATCTTATTTCTTCCACATTCTCCTTCCCACACACACTGCTTTTCTCCTTTCGGTATTCCTCCCTGGGGTGGCTGGGGGACTTCTCAGAAACACCAGCTGAGCTCCAATCGCCAAGTGGAAGAGAAGGAGGGAGACAAAGACAGAGAAAATGTGACTCACCCCCCTCCCCCAACTCCTCCCTACTCCAGTTTCCAGCCTCCCTCTGCACTCCCTCCAGCACTCCAGAACGCACCCTTACAATGTCGTTCCCATGCAGCTTCTCACACCTGGGACAAAGCCCAAGGTGGCAGAAAAATCAAGAAGGCAGAAGAAGACTGGACCAAAATCAGAGGAAAGGGCACCTGTGAACTGTCAGGGTGCTTGGGGCTTTAGCTCCCTCCTGGCACTCACCAGCTGTGTGATTTTAGATAAACCCCTTAGCCTCTCTGAGCCTCATTTTGTATAGTGGGGCTATTAGCCCCCAGGGTACCTTAACAACAATGCAGCTTCTCACAGAGGATGTTTCAGGGCAATGAACACTACAAGGAGCAGCCCAGCCCATCCTCTGAGGCGGGACCCCAGAGAAGGAGGAAGCTGGAGGAGTGAGGGAGGGCCAAGCAGGAGCAGAGTCTATATCGACAGGGCAGGTTTGAAGGCCCTGGGGCTCCATCTCAAACCAGGGGGTTGTTCAGCAAGACTGGTTCCTGGGGTGAGTGAGGAAGCAGAGCTGTCTTGTGGTGTTTTAAAAAAATCTGTCAGCCTCTCACATCAAATTAAAATGTAAATAGCAGCTGTCCTGGGCAGGACCCCAGGGGTGACAACGGCTGACCCGCAAGTGGAACTGGTTACATCAGATTCTAACAACTGGCTTATTTCTGCAGTTGACTTGCTCTCCCTTTGGCTTGCTGTCTCAGGAGGGCCCTAGAGCAGGGGAGGGCTGACTCCACAGCAGCTCACACCTGCTCCTCTCCCTGGTGCCTGCCAAGAGGCCCCATCAGAACCAGGAGACAGAAATCTGGAATTTCTGCAGAGCTGTAAGGTAGTGGCCTGAGCATCCAAGGCCCTGCAAGGCCCCTCCCTGCCCTGGAGTGAGTCTAACTATGGACCAGGGCAGGCTGACCCAAGGCACTGTGGAAGGGGGCCTGCAAGAGGGGCACCCAGAACTTAGGAGCCTTCCTTCTTTCCATAATATGTGCTAAGTCCTGGATAGGAGTCTCACAGTCGGACAAGGAGACAAGGTCACTGCAGTATGACATGCGCCATGCCAGGGATGCTCAGTATCCAGAGGAGAGGCATCTGCACTGCCTCGGGCTGTCAGAGAAGGGCCGTGGAAGTCACCAGGAAGCCCCTAGGCCTCTACTAGAGCTCTCCCAATTTGGCTGTGCTGAGTGCTGGCCCCGTACCCAGCATTGGGGCTGTAAAGCTTTGAACACAACCAGCCAGCTCACATCAGGACCTCCCACCTATAGGGTTAGCTCACCCACATGGTGTCTTTTATACCTTTGGCCTAGCCACTCTCTATTCCCAAGTCCCCAGAGAATCTCCCTTGGCACCCCTCTTTGTACAAAGAAATTACATTTCCCTGGCTGTTAATGGAATTACACTGCAGGGAGGCAGAGAACTTGTGTCTCATTAAAGCCTCCTCTGTCCTATTGGAGCAAAGTGCTGCCTTTGTGGCTGCTATTAGTATTTGTCATACAGGACTCAGCCCTGTGCATCCAACCTCTCCCCTTCCCTGCTCTTCTGACTGTACCCCTAAAGCTGCAGTCCCTGCCACCACAGAGATACCACAGTTTTTTGTTGATGGTCAAATTCCATTTCCCAAGGCCAGATATTGTGTGCATGTGTGGCAGATAGACAGGTGGCGAGAGGTGGCTGACCCCGGCAAGCACAGTAGTAGTACAGACTTAGAGGGAAGAATTGTTTCTGGAAGCCTCCAACCCATCATTTGAAAAACTGGGGATAATAAGACTTCTCATGGGTATTGAGCCAAGAGGCAAAAGCATCCAGCTTGCATCCTGTTCTGTCATGGGCACGGACCCTGGAGCTTAGTCAAGAAATACATCAGGACCCAGGCTTGGAGCCTCAGAATAATAACAGTACCTACCTTACATGAGTTAATTTATGTAGAGTGCTAGAATATTGCTACCACACAGTACATGGGAAGTTCCCAATAAAAGGTAATCGCAACAGTCTGTGTGTGTGTGCACACGCTTCTGCAGATGGCTGCACATGTCTCTCGGGAATTCTTGGGGCCTGCCCTCAACCCATAAAGTGCTCTGGGGCACAGCCAGGTCTCAGTGCAGTGAGGGTTTAATCGTGTTTATTACTGCAGTTCAGTGGAGCAGGGAGACTTTGTGGTCCAGAGCAAGGGTGGGAGTTTGGGGGGGGTGGGAAGAGATTGGATACAGTGGGGCAGCCTCTTATGCTACCTCATTAAGGCCATTTGTACAGCAGCCAGGAAAGCTGAGACCCCCCCCTAGTTTGTGGGCACAGCAAGACACTGTGGCTCTTAGAGGCCAGGGCAGGGCCAGGGTTGGGGCACAGCAGGAGAGTTCTCTGTTCTGGTGTTGGCAGGAAGACTAGGGCAGGGAGAAGAGAGAAGGCAAGTTCTCTGCTTCTTGCCCAGGACAGGGAGCTAAAGTCCTCTGTATGCAAGGAAAAATGTATTCTGAATCATAGAATTGCCTCCCAAAACAGTGAGCTGGATTCATAGACAATCCCTCTCTCCAGAGACCCAGATACCCACAGGGGTCCAAAGACCAGGGCCTCTGACCCCTTTGTATGTTTTTTTTCCCTTTGAATTCTCTCAATATCCCTGGCTGTCCACCTGTAGTTAGGGCTCTCGCTGCTCCCACTGCAGCCCTTTCCCTGAACAGTGAAAACTGCCAGAAAATTCCTTCTTAAGCCAAATAGGAGGTCTTCCTTCCCACTCCCTGCAAGTTTCAGCCACTCCTCAAATAGCATGGTTTGAAGTCTGCCCATCTTCCTGGTCATGCTCCAGCTTGTTAGTGTTCTATCTCAAGAAGTGCCCAGAACAAGACAGAAGTTTTGTGAGTAATCTGGAGCTTATAGTTCTAAGTCCTGAAGAACTGGGAACTAGTTCTGGGGTAGTCGTACCTTCCACCACCAGTATCACAGCTTTGTGTGTTAAGTGCTGCCCTCTCCCGTCTGTCCACTTTTAAGATGCACTGCTATTTGTTAGTAATGACCATGGGCAAATTGCCTCTCTGTGTGGCCTCAGTTTCTTCATTCGTAAAAAGAAAGGTCTGTGTAGACTATCTATCCCAGTGCCAGTCAACGGAAACAAAGTGCGAGCTATATATGTAATTTAAAATCTAATTGCCACATTTTCAAAAAAGTAAAAAGAAACAGGTGAGTTTCATTGTAATAGTATATTTTATTTGACTCAATATATCCAAAAGATTAACATGTAATCAGTATAAAAATTATGAATGAGACATTTTATATCCCTTTTTTCCTCCCATATTTCTGAAGTCCAGTGTGTGTTCTGCCCTTAGAGCACACCTCAGTTTGGACTAGCCATGTTTCCTGTGCCCAATAACTACATGTGGCTAGTGGCTGCTATATTGAACATTATCTGGGCTCTGCAACTCTAGGGCTTCGTGATTCTGTGAAATAGCCTGGCAAATAACATCTTTAGGTCTGCATGTATTTATCTGATGCTTTTCTTGAAGCAGAAGAGGAACATGAGAGCCTGGGGTGAGAATCGTTTTCTTGATCAGCTGCTATGTGGCAGACACTTTAAATATATGGCCCCTGTTTGCCCCCTAACAACTCTCTGAGGTAGATAGCATATCTTCAGATATCACAGACAATGAGCCCGAGGCTTGGGGAAGTAATGTACACTGTGTTAAAGGCCGCAGAGCTGGTAGAGACATAAGTAGAAGTCAGGCCTGCATGGCCCCAAGCCTTCCAAGCTGGGTGAGGATCCACAGAAGCAGTTTCCTCTTCTTCATAGATGGGCTTCCCCGAACCTGCCCTGAGCTATAGGGCTATGAGGAGAGCACCGGGCTATGCTGCCTGGTGCTCACTGCCATAACAAGCAGCCAAGCTGGCTGGAGGGTAAAGGGAACCAACCCAGCACCCAGGGCTCTGAGGCCCGCCCAGGATTCTGGAGGCCCTGTTGTCTCTCGCTCCCCCATGCCAGCACTTGGAACAACCTGATTGGGAAGAAAAGCTCTCTGAGGAGAAACTGACATCTATGGATGTGCAGGTTGTGAACTGCTCCAAGGTACATAGCTTAAGGGGCAGATGGAGTCTAAAGCCCACTCTCTCCTTCACTGGCCAAGCTGTGTCTCCTAGCATCAGGTTTTCTGCCACCATAGGGGTGCCTTTATAGTTCACACACGACCCTGGGCAGGCTGATGCAGTCCTGCCTGGAGAGCGGGACAGGGCTTTGCTGTCAGCGCCTCACTCTGGTGCAGAGTGCCTCCCTTCTTCAGACTCATCTGTCTGAGGCTTGGCCCTGCTCCCACCCCCTTTCTCACACACACACACACACACACACACACACACACACCTTTTCACACACACACACACCCCTTTTCACACACACACACACACACGTGCGTGCACGCACGCACACACACACACACACACACCCTACATAAACATCCCTCAGCTCCCCTGTGGCTTCAGCCTGTAAGGAGTAGGATCCCTCTTCCCCAGGAAGACCTCAGGGTTGTGCCCACCCAAGGGTCCTGACCCCAGTTGGGGAACATTCACTGTGGGATGAGCAGAAACAGCCCACCTGCCTCCCCCACACCCCGGCATTTCAGTCCTCCGGGAAAAATGGAGGCATCTGCAATGCAAAGCCCAACTTGTTGATGTAAAATCTTATTCTATATTCTGCCCAGGTTTATACGGGGGAATTATGCAAATCTTTGATGGAAAAATATTCCTACACACATCCTTGAGAGTGTAAAACCTTAGTTAATAATTCATACTCAGATGTCTCTGACTTCAGGCTTTTTCTTCATTATAACTTGCACCTCGTTATTTGTCTTTCGCATTTTATTGTATATCCTGGTGTAATGCCGTGCATTATAAAATTTATCTGCTTCATTATTTGATGAGGTGGGGTTGGGGATTGTGCTGAGACTCTGGTGCAGGAGCTGGGGGCCCTTAATATCAAGTCCCACATGACAGGAGGCAGAAGAAAGGAAGTGGCTGGCTACACGATGTCACTTCAGGGACACCAGACACCACCCTCCACCACCCCCCACACCTGTTCCAAATGTCTCCTCACCCACTGACTAGCAGCTCAGGTCACACCACTACACATCCATAGCTTTCTTCCTTTCTCCAAAGGCTTATTTGTCCTTAGAAGTCAGATGACCCTGGAAAATTCACTGGGAAGAACGCTTTCTGATTAAGTCTTTAAAACTAGAGGTAAAGAAAGGGCCAGCCACTGAGGGAAGCAGGGACGCAGTGCACCTGAGGAAGACAGCTGTGAGGAGTGAGGAGGCAGGACACCCTCTTGCATGCTTGCCCAAGCAGAACAGTGACAGGGGGTGTGGTGAGCTGGGCCTCTGCTCTGCAGAACGGAATGTGAGGAGCGCCGCCCCCAGTGGGGTGTGGGGTGGGAAAGTGTCTGATTCCTGCTGTCAGTCACAGCCCCTCCCAGTCTGTGTCCTCCAGCAGGACTGATGCCTGGGGAACCTGTACTCTGAGAGGGAGGCTTCCCAGGAAGGTGGTGAGGAGAAGATAAGGACAAGGACAGGCCTCCAGATGCATCAGACCACTTACCTTCCCAGGACCTTGCCTAGTGCTGCCTCCGAGCCTTTGCTCCAGCAGATTCCACGCCCAGGTGGCCTCTGTTCTCCCAGTTTGAGTCCTGCCATGTCACCTGTTGTGCATTTGTGCTAGTGTAGTACTTACCATTCTTGACTAGAATTGCTCCTCTGTCATCTGTTCTCACCACTGCAGTGAAACTCCCTAAAGTCAGGTTTGTCCTGTTCACTGTTAGCTCCAGAACCCAGCACAAGGCCTGGCACCTCCTAAGAGCTCAATAAATGCTCATTAAATAGATGTGCAATGCCCAGATACCCTCAGGAAAAGTTAATTTCTCCTAAAATGTTCATGAAACACTCATCAGATTTTCCTCATTTTCATGTTGCTCATACAGGTGCCATCTCCCCCTCCCCCTTTCCCTTTTCCCCCAGGAGGCAAGGATCCATCTCATGTCATGTGTATCCCCAAGCCATAGATGCTCAATTCATGTTTGTTGAATTGGATGGAGGAGAGAGGGACAGGATTTCACCAACAGCTGAGACCCTCTTTCCCTGTGCACCAGCCCCTCCCCCTGCCAGCCATGGTGCTCAGTCCTAGAGGAGGCCGGGACCCAGCTGCCTCTTGTCATGGTGGTAGGAGGGCTCTCCTGATGGCCAGCCAGTGCTTTGGTTGTTTCATGATGAATTTCTCAGGATGGCAATGGGGTGGACTGCGGTGAGGGCCTATTAGTGCTGCTTAAGGAATCCTAAGCACCACAATGCTTCCCAGGACTTTCTGTTGCATTTGGCTAGGAAGAACAGGGGTTTCTTTCTCAGCTGCTTGGGAGGGTAAACCAGCTGACCACTGGGCAGAGAGCCTGAGCCACGGACACGAAACAGAGGCTCCGCTGCATTAGGGCAGGTGTTGTAACCTGGGGTCCACAGACCACCTCCAGGAGGTCTGTGGATCCGATTTAAGAGGCCCATGAACGGAGTGGGTGGGATCACATATTTGTCCATTAACTTCTAACTGAAATTTAGTATTTCCTTCCATTTTGAACATAAGTAACCAACCACAGCAGTAACAGCACCTGTGACTATCACTGATCAAAACCACAGATATTTTCACAGCAGTAGTTGCAGATATCTCAAAATATCATTATCATCACTAATACGAAATTGTGCTAACACTACCCGGTACCAAATCTTATTTGATAAAGAGTGATAAAAACATATATTGATGTGTAGTATACTATATCAAAGATTTGCTTCTGAAGGTTTCTAATATTTGTATAACCATATTTCAATATATCTGGTTTTCTCTGTAATGCTATGTATGGTATGCATTTTAAAACATTCTGAAAAGGGGTCCACAGAACATAAGAATTGCTAGTGAAAAGAGGCTGCCCCAGTAATGGGTGGTAAGAAAGAGAGAGGGGATAAGCAAATGGGGTTCCTATAGGCCCCCTCAACCTTCACTAGACCCTCTGCCTGGGACTGAGATGCTCCTCGGGGAGAAACAGTGGGGGCAGGGCTTCTGCACGGTCACATGCCCCTCCCCCAGCCTGGCTTCTCCCCTCCGCAGTCCCGGCCATGATCACCTCCCACCCCAACACCACCATCGCCATCAAGGGCCACGCGAAGGAGCTCAACTGCACTGCCCGGGGTGAGCGGCCCATCATTATCCGCTGGGAGAAGGGGGACACAGTCATCGACCCTGACCGGGTGATGCGGTATGCCATAGCCACCAAGGACAACGGCGACGAGGTTGTCTCCACGCTGAAGGTGAGCGCCCATGCCCCAGTCTCATGGGACCCCGACTTTCAGAAAGTGGGGATCCCAAGCTATTACATCTGTACCCAATGGAGGTAAACAGAAAGTCTTGTGAGCCCCTCCCCACACACCCCCAAATTATCTTTTCTTTCATAGCTACTCCCTAGCTATTCCCTTCTCCAGCCAGGAACCTCTGCCTTAGAACCTCACATTATTTCACTTCTGACGACCCCAAGCCATGAGAAGTGTGAACCCTCAGCCCTTCCCTCTTCCCTGGAACCCCTGGACTCCATTCTCCCTCCTGGACCCCCGGCCCCTCTCTGCATGGACTCTCCCACCCCTCCATCCTTGGAACAGTCTGGGGAGAGGAGCCCTGGACAACACCCCTGTGTGTTCCCTCCTGAAAAAAGATGGCCTTGCTGGTCACCACAGTGAGCCCTTTCCGGAGGCCAATTCTTAAGACTCTCCCTATTTCCTCCCTCTCTCCCTGTCCTCCCACCTCTGCTGGCCACCTCCCAGCTCAAGCCTGCTGACCGTGGGGACTCTGTGTTCTTCAGCTGCCATGCCATCAACTCATATGGGGAGGACCGGGGCTTGATCCAACTCACCGTGCAAGGTACTCTCACCTGCTCCACCCTCCCCAGCCCCTTCCCGGGACACAGGTGCCTGCTGCCAACTCCACCGCAAGAGCAGGGGCGTCGCTCCACACGGTGGTGGAGGATAAGAAATGGCCTGTGAGGAAAAGCCTCCCTACCCCCTCCTCCTGCCTAGAGTGGGCAACAAGAGCCCTCCCAGGGACGCCTCAGACAGCAAGGTTTGCGGAAGTGCAGGGGCCTGACGGACCTCGGGCAAGCGGCAGTCAAGCTGGGAAAGGCTGGGGATTCCGTGTGGGGGACACAAAGACCATCAGCTCTGAGGAGTCCCTCCAAAATGGCCTGCCCTATCCCAGACAAAGGAAGGGAGGAGAACAAAGCAGAAGACAAGTGGGGCTCCCCTGTGTCTCAACCCTGCCTCCAGGCCTACCCCAGTGTCACCTTCCCCAAACACCAGGGTTCTAGGGCCCCTGGGTAGGCTAGAGGTGACACCGACCCCAGGGGTGCAGCAAAATGCTGGTCATTCCTGATGCAGACAGGAGGGCAAGCTTCCTCCTGCCATCCTCACTTCTGCCCCTCCCCCACCGCACCCCAGAGCCCCCCGACCCCCCAGAGCTGGAGATCCGGGAGGTGAAAGCCCGGAGCATGAACCTGCGCTGGACCCAGCGATTCGACGGAAACAGCATCATCACGGGCTTCGACATTGAATACAAGAACAAGTCAGGTACACTGAGTGCCGGGCCCGCCACAGCCCTGCGCCGCCTGCCCTGCCTGGGCCTGCCTGCTGGGGCAGTGCCGGGGGCCCCGAGCCACCACCTGAGGCAGACACACCACAGCCACCAGTGCGCAAGCCCCTGCGGCTTCCGAAAGGAGGGAGGCTGGTTGGACTAGGAATCCGGGGAGCTGACAGAGGGACCCCCAGTTGATGGGGAGGGGGTTTTAGATCCTCCTTAGTGCTTCCCCTGAGCCAAGGCCCACAAAGTGGTCTGATTTAAAGCAATTCAAAGGTCCCAAGTCTGAAAATGTGGGCTAGGTCTGTAGGCTCAGAGACATCACAGGTTTGACTGGGTCACCTGGGCACCCCTGTTCTGGGATGACAAGATGACTAGGGATTAGAGAGCTGTTCCTTGCCGAGGATGGGTTGGGTTGTTGGAAAGTGAGAGTCCCTCGAAGGTTAGATCTAACTTCCTCTCCTCGCAACCCCCTCCAGGCCCCTCTCATAGGACCCAAGCTAGCTCCTGTGAGGCTGCCTACTGCTGTCAAACCCTCTGGGGCAGAGTGAATGATGGGCCCCTGGTCTCTGAGCAAATAGGATGGGGGACGTGGTCAAGTAGAGGGGCCTCAGAGGGGCGAGAGGCCTGGAAAGTGAGCCGAGTCAAAAATGCTTGTGTCGTATGACTTTCTGGATAGTCTGTGACAAACGGGCAATGGAGCTGGCTGACCCTGAGAGGGCGGGCACCCATGCAGCTCCAAGGCAGGAGCAAGACAAAAACATATTTCTCGTTTTGGACCCTCTTGTGCCTCTTGAATTTGCTACCATAAGCCTATCTAAGCTTTTAAAAATCATTTTAAAATAAAACACAACTAAGTCCAGAGGACTCAAGCCTCCCCACCCTCCTTTCCCCGCCAACTCATCTTTTGGGTCTTAGACTAGGTCCAAGGTTTTGTTTCCTCCTCGAAGCTTTTCAGACTTTTCCTGTCTTCCTTAGCACAGAGCATGGCTGGCTGGATGTCCTCTCCCCAAGATTGTCCAAGTCCTAGTCCCTGCTGTTTCCCCAGCACCTAGCACAGCACCTGCCACATACTAGATGCTTCACAAATGGTTGTTGAGTGAGTGGAAGTGAGACACAGTAAAGCAAATCTCTGAGTTGTCTCTTCACTTCTGGACAAGCAGGCAACTCTGTCCAGGGTACTGGGTCAGTCATCTTTGATACAGGTTTCTACAAGGCAAAGCCCTGCCCTCAGAAGTTTATGGTCTAATTGGAGAGAAAAGTCAGGTTGCAGTCAACTACCCAGGAGTTCACCCTGTGTGCAGGAGGAGGGCTGCAGAGACTAGTGGCAAAAGGGGTGCTGTCCCTGACGGGGATTGTCAGAGCCTGCATGACGCTGGGTCTTGCGGATTGAGAGATAATGGGCCTGCATTCAGGAGAGGGGGATGACCAGAGCCTGAGCCGGCACAGCACAGTCCAGGGCGTGGCCTGTCTAGCAGAGGGTTCACAGACCCACTTTCTGAGCTCTAAGACTAGAAAGTGCTCTGGGGCCAGGCTGGGAGGAGGCCTCTGGGCTGAGCCTTTACTTGGCCAGGGAAGGTCACTGAGAGCCACTGACAGTGGCTGAACCCCCAGAGCCAGACGAGAGGAGCCTGGCACCATAGAAAGATTCATCTGGCACCTGTGGACGGAAGCTAGGGTATGTAGAAGGTGAGCACGAGGCTGCCGCAGCCCTGTGGCCAGGGCAAGGGGATGAACTGCAGGACCTACGCAGAGATGTGGCAGTGGGGGAAAACAACTGCATCCATCTCACACCTTAAGACTTTTTGAGGCTGGGCACAAGCTGCCAAGAAGCCAGACAAGAAGGTACGGGTCAGTGTGCAGGTCCACATCTCTATAGGCCCTGCTGACAAGGCCGGCAGGGCTCTCTGCTCATGTCCCGCGGCAATGGGTGCCTGGCTGTCACTCACACCCCTTCCCCTCTGCTCTTTGTAACTGCCTCTCTGCGCTCCTCTCCTACGCTGCCTGGTTGCCCGCTTCCTCCCACTGACCAACTCTAATGTGTGGAAACCTTTCCTGGGGCCCCACTCAGCAGAGCAAAACTGAGAACCTCGCACATCTAGAGAGCAAAGCAGGAGGAGAGGTGGGAAGGGAAGATGCGATTTTTAGAGCATGTCCACGTCTTCCCCCAATCCCCTCTGGCTTCCCTGCAGTATGAGGCCATCCCAGAGCTGAGGGTGCCATAAAGGCTGGGCAGCGTGGAGGAAGAGGTAATAAAAACTCAGCTTCCGACTGTCCCTTCAACGGGGCTTTGAACCTATAAAAAATTAAATCATAGGGTCAAGAGCACAGAGAAGCCAGCTGATTCTGACCCCTGCCTTTGGGTGCGACTGCTCCAGACCATCCCACTCGCACAGGCATCTGTCCCAGCATTTAGCAAAAGGAGTTCCATGAGAACCACAAGGGTTACCACTGGAGTCAGTCAGAGGCCGGGAGCACAGCGCAGCTTCCTCATGAGTAAGATGGGAATGCTAATACCTACCTGTGGGATAGTTCTGAGAATTAAAAAAAGGGCTGAGAATTAGCACAGGGCTTTAATAAACTATTAGTAAATGCAAGTCCTCTCCCCCTTCTAACTCAAATACCTCATGTGGCAATTTATAGTCAGTCTTGTGGAACTTGCAGGCTGAAATACATGTCTGTCAGTCAGCAACATGTACTGAGTGGCAACCATCTTTTGCAGAATCATGCAACAGCCATGTGGTAGGAAAGAAAAAGAAATAGGAGACAGTGTTATTCTGGGAACTTTCAGTGCAGTTGGAATAAGAACATATGGTGCCCACACATGCATACACACACTTTCAGAACCACTACAATGTATTGTGTAATCACAGGTAATACACCACAAACTGTATTACGTGAAAACTGAAAAGAGTATCCTAGGGAACAGATAGGTGACTGTGCATGTACATATGTGTGTGTCTACGTAGACCTCTTCCTACATGTGGAGTAGTGGAACTAGAACCGTTGTCAAAGCAAAAGATTTAGGTTGACCAAGTGTCAGAGCCAGATGATCTTTAGCAAGTTACCTAATGTCTTTGGGCATCCCTTTGTCTCTCTCACAGAGGCAATAACATGTACTCCTCAAGGGGTTGTAAGGATTAAATGGGTGTGATGACTTATGTGCAAGTGCCTAGTATAGAGCCTGGCACATCCTAACCCTCTATGGCTCCCCATCCTGTGTCTCTTCTCTGTCCTCCCCTCTTCCTCCTGCTCCAGACTACATCTATCCCAACCCCCAACTTTGCTTCAACTGTGCCTTTCCCAGATTTTCTTCCATGTTCCTCATCATGCTAATTTTCCAACAGAAATTACCAAGTCTGCCATTTCTAAGCCATCCGCTCACTCTGACTCCTCCTGGCCCCAGGCAGCAGAGTAATAATACATGAGTGCTGAATGATAAATAGCAGCATCCACACAAATCTATCAGATGGCACTGTGCAGATTTAAAAATGCAGACACCACATTTTTCTCCTGTTCCCCAAGCAAATGGCAGGAGTGGGTTCTTTGAGGACGGCTCACCAAGACCAGAAGGCATCCTCGTGGCACCAGCAGTCAGCCACCACAGCGTGAGCCAGTTTGGTGTGGTGTGTCATTCCATGTGAGCTGGAGTGTAGCTGTGAAAGGGATGGGTGTTGAGATGCCGTGAGCAGTTGTGACCCAGGGAACCGCTTCTCAGAGCTGCAGAGAGATTGCCTTGGGGACTCAGAGCCGTGGTACAAGGAGGAAATCAGAAATGCAGAATGGATTTGTTTCCTGAGCACAGGCAGCTGAATATTCCAGATGTGGCTCTTGTCCATGCTGCTCCCTCTCCACAGTGAATGTGTCTCCTGAAAAACCAAAGGCTCCATTTCCCCTCTCAGTAAGCAGCCCACAGAGTAGAAGGCACTGCCATCTCCCTAGCCATGGCCTTATTTTTTAAGAAAAATATTTTGCATCATAAACCTTTTGATGAAGAAAGGGAGAGAGAGCCCTTAATGAAATATGTTAATCTGGGTAAGCCAGGCTCATATGAAAGGGAATATTAAAAGAGACAATATTCACCAAGGCCAGCTCAGTGGTCTGAGATAGCTAAAAAGGAAAGGGAAGAAAATAGGGCACCGGATTTCACCTATTCAGGGTCAGAGAGATGACAGTGATCAAGTTTGGAAAATCAGCCAGAGGCCTCCAGATTTGACTCTGATGCATTAGCCTTGAAGGGTTGTGGAAAGAGAGCTGTTTTGTGCCAACATCAAAGATGATTTGGGAATACAAGGTCAACTCTACCTGCAAAGGACTGGCAAAGCAGAAATAAAGGTGGGCCACTCTCTGGAACATTCCCCCTCCCAACCTTCCTATGATTGGCAGCTGAGTGAGGCAAGGGAGGGAAGGGCAAAGGTTATTTACTATAACAACAAACTGCAGAGAAAGTCCAAGCCCAGGGTAAAGGACAAAAAAGAGACTCTGATTTAAAACCAACAATGGTTTTAAGTGCCCAACACATGCCAAGTTAAGGAGACATGCTAAGTTTTAGACATGGCTCTTCCCTTCAGGGAGCTTAAAAAAAGATACTGTGCAATGAACAAGGGTTCTAAATACTGTTGGAGTACGAAGAAGGTGATGAAAGATGAAGCTGAAAAGTTGTGCCCAAGCCAGATGTTGCATGACCTGGGTCATACTGAAAAATTTTGTCTTGAGATTCTGGTCAAGATGGTGGTGTAAGTAAAAACTATACTTGGAACCTCCTACAACCACATTAAAAATACAACTAAACTACTGAACAACCATCATTCAGAACCCCTTGAATCTAGCTAAACAGAAGTGCTATAACTAAGAATGTAAAGAAAAAGCCACAACAAGACTGGTAGGAGGGGCAGATACACAGAGCAGGCTGGTCCCACTCCCACAAATAGTGGTTAAAAATCAGGAGGGATATCTTGGTTGTGGAAGTCCCCGCTGAAGGATGAGGGGTCCCAACCTCACACCCAGCCCCCCACCCCAGCCCAGGTTACAGTGCCAGGAAGGGAAGTCCCCATAACTTCTGGCTGTGAAAATCAGTGGAGATTGTGGCTGAATGGGACAGAGGCTTTTGGTGTCTCAGGCAGCTCTTCTTAAAGGGCCCACACACAGACTCATTCCCTCTGAGCTCCAGTGATGGAGAAGCAGCCCAAAAGTCACCAGGTCGGGACCACCTAGGGATATCAAAAAAAAGAAGTCACCAGGGACATACAGAGATGAACTGAAGTGTCTGGCATCAGGGCAAGAGCTGGAGAGGCAGCTTTCTCCCAGACTGAAGTGCTGGCAGGGGCCATTGTTCCTTTGCTAAGCACACACACACACACACACACACACACACAGAGCCAGCAGGCAGACACCATATCTGAGTCACCATGAACCTGGCTAACACCATTCACACCACCCTGGAGATACCCTAAGACCCCACCCCACCCAACTGGCAGGCCCCCAAAGCCCCTTCCATCAAACGACCAGTCTTGGCTCATGCTGCTGACTTTCCTAAAATCTCCTCTGTGTACCCTGTACCTGCTAAGAGGCTGCAAGCCTGGCACTAGCAGCAGCTGGCCTTGGTTCACAGCTTGGCCTCTCCTGGGCATATCAAAGTCCAGAACAAGTAGCAGCCATCTGAAGATCCCTCTGTAGCTCATACCAGGTGGCCCCAGGCAGGGCACAGGTGGCAGCTGACCTTGGCCTGCACCTCCGAAGAGGCCCCAGAGCCAGTGCACCTGGTGGACAGCTTCAGATTATGTGGAAGCACCACCCAACAACCTCCACAAGTAATATACTCAAGGGGAAGACCCAGCAGGCACAAGATCCCATGCAAGGGGTGGGCCCTTGCATAGCTGATCCTCCCTGGTGGTTCCAGCCAGTCTTTTCAGCTGATAGGCCTAAGGGTAAATCCTTCCCATTGACATGCCAATAGCAATCAATGCTCAACTACAACTGGCAGGTGCACAGAACCTATAGTGGTTGAACCCAAAGCACCCAAATCACCCAGCTCAGGTGACCAGGAAGGCTGTGCCACTGGACCTTACAGGACACCTACCACATAAGTCCATGCTACCAGGCCTGGGATTTGTAGCAGCTCTAACTAGTACATAGAAACAAACACAGGAAGGCAGCCAAAATGAGGGGACAAAGAAACATGTACCAAATGAAAGAACAGAACAAAATTCCAGAAAAAGAACTACACAAAATGGAGGCAAGCAATCTACTAGATGCAGAGTTCAAAACACTGGTTATAAGGATGCTCGATGAACTCAAGGGAAGAATAGAGGAACTTAATGAAAACTTCAACGAAGAGAAGAAAAAATAAAAATGGAGATAGAAAAGGTTAAAAAGAAGCACTCAGAAATAAAGAATACATGAACTGAAATGAAGAATTATAGGGAATCAACAGTAGAGCAGAAGATAAAATCAGTGATTGAGAAGATAATGAAGCATAAAATACCCAATCAAAACATCAAAAAGAAAAAGAATTTTAAAAATGAGGATATGTGAGGAACAACTTCGAGGATACCAACATTTGCGTCATGGGTGTGCTGAAAGGAGAAGAGAGAACAAGAAATTGAAAACCTATTTGAATAAATAATGACAGAAAATTTTCCTAACCTTGTAAAGATAAGAGATAAGTCCAGGAAGTGCAGAAAGTCCCAGACAAGATGAACCCAAAGAGGCCCACACCAAGACACACCATAATTAAAATGCCAAAGGTTAAACACAAAAAGTGAATTATAAAAACAACAAGAGAAAAGCAGTTAGTCACCTACAAGGGAGCTCTCATAAGATTGTCAGCTGATTTCTCAACAGAAACTTTGCAGGCCAGAAGGAATTGGCATGAAATATTCAAAATGATAAAAAGCAAGGACCTACAACCAAGATAATTGTAGCCAGCAAAGCCATCATTTAGAATCAAAGGGAAGATAAAGGCTTCTCATACAAGAAGAATGTAAAGGAGTTTATCAACACCAAACAAGTATTACAAGAAATGTTAAAGGGTCTTCTTGAGGAAGAAGGAGGAGGATAAGAAGGAGGAGAAGGAGAAGATCAAAACTATGAATAATAAAATGGCAATGAATACATATTTATCAGTAATTACTTTGAATGCAAATGAATTAAATGTTCCAATCAGAAGGCATACAGCGGCTGAATAGATAACAAAATAAAATCTGTCGATGAGAGATTCACTTCATATGGAAAGACACATACAGACTGAAAGTAAGGAGATGGAAAAGATATTTCATGAAAATGGAAATAACAACAAAAAAAGCTGGAGTAGCAATACTCATACCAGACAAAATAGACCTTAAAATAAAGGCTATAACAAGAGCCAAAGAGGGACCCAGCAAGTCCACTTCTGAGTATTTATCTAAATGAAATCCAAAACACTTAGTTCAAAAGGCATGTACATCCACATGTTCATTGCAACATTATTCACAATAGCCAAGATATGGAAGCAGCCTAAGTGTTCATAACTAGATGAATGGATAAAGAAGTGATGCAGATATACAATGGAATATTATTCAGCCATGAAAAAGGAATGAAATCCTGCCATCTGCAACAACATAGATGGACCCAGAGGATATGCTGAGTGAAATAAATCAGAGAAAGACAAATGCCAGATTATTTCACTTATATGTGGAATATAAAAAACAAAATAAACAAACAAGCAGAATAGAAACAGACTCACAGATACAGAAGATATTTCAACAGTTGACAGATGGGAAGAGGTTGGAGGGATGGGTGAAAAAGGTGAAGGGATTTAGAAGTACAAATTGGTAGGTACATACTAGTCATGAGGATGTGAAGTACAGCATAGGGAATATTGTCTAATATTTGTAGTAACTATATATGGTGTCAGATGGATACTAGATTTATCAAGGTGATCACTTCATAAGTTATACAGAAGTCTAATCATGGGGTTGTACACCTGAAACTAATATAATGTTCTATGTCAGCTGTAATTTAAGAATTAAAAAATATTTTTAAAAACAGGTTTTGTCTTTATCCTAAGAACAAGGAAAATATATTGAATAGTTTTATGTAAGAGAGTGGGAGTATCAGATTTGTGTTGTGGGAAGACCACTGTCAATGCCAAAATTGAGTGGCCTGTAAGAGGCGCCAATCATATTTGTAGAGTGAATGATGGCTGCAGTGTGGAGAACAGATGGAAGGGGACACAAAGTGGGTTCTGGGAGGTTAACCAGTTAAGATGTCATTTCCCTGGTCCAAGTGAGAGATGACAGTGACTTGGCCTAGGGTAGGGATGGAGGTGGAGAGAAGGTGAGATTCAAGAGCTACATGGGACACAAAAGCTATAGGACTTGATAGGCA
Source organism: Furipterus horrens (assembly GCF_987537825.1). NCBI lineage: Eukaryota > Metazoa > Chordata > Mammalia > Chiroptera > Furipteridae > Furipterus > Furipterus horrens. The sequence goes on along the minus strand of NW_028327172.1, from coordinate 87,820,822 downwards.
GGGAGAGAAAGGGAAGGCTCAAGGATAACACCTAGGTTTCTGGCACAACACGACTGGTTGTGGTTCCATTTCATGAGACAGGGAACCCAGAAAGGCAATGGGTTTACGGAGTGTATGGTCAAGACTTCTGCCTTGAACATATTGGATGTGAGGCTATAAGGATCTGAAGTCCAAAGGAGAGATCCAGGTTAGATCAAAATCTGTGTGTTATCTGTATATAGATGGAAATGGAAGACATAGGTAGGAAAAGTGAATGAAGTAAGAGGAGAGTATAGGATGGACCCTTGCAGAACTAACAATTAATGGTAAACTTAAGGAAGATACAGCTGCAAAGCAGACAGCAAAGAAATGACCCAAGAGATAAGAGAAAACCCAGAGGGTATTTTATCAGGGAACCCAAGGGAAAAGTGTTTCAAGACAAGAGAGATCCAAGAGTGGAACACAACTGAGAGGCCTAGTGAGAAATCAGGCTTGGAGACGTGAGGGTCACCAATACAGTGGATTTAGGACACTAGTGTTACTGGAGGGTGAGGAGTAAACGGTGAATGTTTACATTGTCCGACATACACCTGGCACATCACCAGTGCTTGGTAAATATTAGCCCTATTGTGTTCAGCACATCATATGGGTCTCCTCCCGCTGCCTGCACCCACCAAATAGAAATACACTGATTCACAATCGCAGTTCCTCTCATACATACATGGCATATCAAGTCTTATGTGTGTGCTGGCAACCAGCTCCTGGGATGCTACAGAAAGAAGCAAACATCTGCCTCCATGTTGCTAGCCCATTCCCTCCCAACCCAAGAGGTACCACAGACCAAGTCACATCCAAATGCATATTTGCAATTCTGGCTTAACCTACCAGCCACAGAGTGACTCTCCCGGTGGCTGGGGTGTTTTAAAAGGCAAGGACAAAATGTGCTTCTGAGCATCCACAGCCTGCCGTTTGTGACTTTTGGGCTCATAAAAATGAATGGATTAAATGCAAAGCTGCATATGGGGAGCTGGGCCAGTGCCCTTCACAGATGCTGAGCCTGCACAACTGAAAGTGGTGTTTTGAAAAAAATCAAGACCTCAATTAACCAGAATCCGAAAGAATAGTCTCCTCTGGTGAATGAGTCTCCTGATTTATCAGGCATCAGCTTTAAAAAAAAAAAACCAAAAAAAAACTCTTAAAAGCTTTCTACAATGTGCTAGCCTTCTTTTATGATTCAGGGATTAAGCTGTAGTGAATACAGTTTAATCTTTTCTACTGAGAATTTTCAGGATCCTCTACTGTGGATTCAAAAGGCATGGAAAATTTGACTGGGCAATGACATCAGGATATGCCTGGGAAGAATTTAATCCCTGCTATTAGCTTGTTTCTTTGCGCTTTGCTTTTTTTTTTTTCTTTTTCAAATGAAGTGCCAATAAAGTCATCTAGTTATAAATTCCAGGTTTGGACGGTCCTGACTGAGGCATTGCTGTAACTAACCCCTTCCCATTTTTCCCTGGAATTCCCCAGTAGGTGCACAGCAAAAATGTATTGAAAGAATGACTGCATTCCTCTGGAGATGCAGCATATATTGTCACAGTATCCCTGGTATTTATCTGGTATTTTTCACATTCCACACTTCTGCTAAACATTAGCCCTGGAGTGGGCTGCCAGTCCCCTCAGATAAATCAGGGACATGCTAATCCTTTTGTTGACCTGACCCTAGAGACTCAGAGATCATTCTCCTGTTGGTGAGAGAAAGAGGTTGGGGTTAGACTGGGCATTCTGACACTAGGTCTGTCCCCCTGACAGAGTCACACTCAAAACCAACCCCACAGGTGCACAAGGGAAGGAAGTACAGAAGCATACAAAGACAGAAGAAAAGGGGAGAATACTTGGCTTCCCCCTTTGCACTGGGGCTATTGGTAGATGGAATATCTCACAGTTCAAACAAGTCACTAAGTGGTGTGAGACCAGTCAGACCTTCAGAGACTGCAAGCAAGTAGTGATCTTGGAAGGGACCTCAGGAAACATTTTGTCTGACCCCCATCTAAGGTTGAAGTTCACAAGCTGGCCCAGGGCAGAGGAGAGTTAGGTTTCCTGACTCCATCCAGTGCATTTGCTGCTCACATACTCAGGGACTCCTTGGTCTTCCTGAGTTTCATGGAACACATCCCTTTCACTCTGTCAAGTTCAAACCTATGCCCTCTCACTGCAGTGTACGTGAGCTAGATTTTTCTGGGCATCAAACTTGAGATTGGGATGTGTTGATGCTTGAGGCTAGGGAGGGGCTTTGGAGTTTGCCTGGCTGTGGTCTGAAATGGGTGTCCTCTCTGCAGATTCCTGGGACTTCAAGCAGTCCACCCGTAACATCTCCCCAACCATCAACCAGGCTAATATCGTGGACTTGCACCCAGCATCTGTGTACAGCATCCGCATGTACTCCTTCAACAAGATTGGCCGCAGTGAGCCGAGCAAAGAGCTAACCATCAGCACTGAGGAGGCTGGTGAGCACCTTGCCCTGTCACCCGTGCCCTTGACCTCCAGTATCAGGGACACCTGGGGCCCACACCCACCATGTCCACTGGCAGTGGGCTTGCAGTTAGAAGAGAAGAGGCAAGACTCCAAGGTGTTTGTTCATGTCTGCCTCTGAATCATTGGGAGCTCTAATGCTTGATCTTTTCCAGATGGGGTTCTAGATGCTGGTCTTCTGGGAGCTGTCCATGGTTCTGCCCCAGCCCCAGCCTATCTGGAAAGGGCAAATGTACTAGATATGTGATTTTTATCATGAAGTTTTTCTGAAAGTTTAAAATAAAATCTTTGGTTCTATATTCTCTCTCTCTCTCTCTCTCTCTCTCTCTCTCCCCTCCCACCTTCCCTCCCTCTCCCTCTCTCTCATATATATATAAAATGTGTATAGTAACCAGTACTCATTATTAATTACCAACATGCCAGAGGTTCTCCCTTTGCCCCTTCCCAATCACAACTTCATCCCCCCTCCTTTAGTAACCAGTATCTTAACTTTCTTGCTTTTCCTTTTATGTAGTCACCACAATGTATGTTCACATAAACTATAAAGTTCAGTTTTGCCTATTTTCTAAGAGAATGTATTCATGAAATCATAGTTTATATATTCTTTGGTTTTTTTCTTGTTTTGATCAAAAAATTTTCAAGCTTCATGTTTTTAGTACAGCTGTATCATTTGTGCATTTTCAGTGCTGTATGGTATTTCATTTCATGACTACATCAGGGTCCATTTATCCATTCTACTGCAGATGGACATTTATTGTTTACACTTTGGAGCAGTGAGCATTAGTGTACTCATTTGCTAGTACACAGGTTTGTGAATTTCGCTAGGGGACATAAACAGTTGTAGAATTATAGAGTCATCGGACTGCATAAGAGTATGAGTTCTTGCCACTACACACCCTTGCTACACTTCGTATTATCAAACATTTTAAAAATTATGGAGAACAAAGAGGAAACCTAAACCTTATGATTATTTCAAGGGGACTGAAACAAAGGTCCTCTATTTTTGTGGATGAGCATTTCCTTTCTCCCCAGTAGCCCTCCAGCTCAGGAGGAAGGAGTGACAACACAGGACTCTTTCTTCTTCCAAGACTTGACTCCTAACATTGTTCTTCTTCCTCCCCTACCAGCTCCTGATGGGCCCCCCATGGATGTCACCTTGCAGCCAGTGACCTCACAGAGCATCCAAGTGACCTGGAAAGTAAGTGAGGTTGACAATATCTCCCCTGAAATGCCTTCTTGCTTCCACCTTCCTCAATCTAGGAATGAAGCCCCATCAGTCTAGGTAGTTCTGGTTTCTTATCATGCCCATGCTTGGTTTGTTTGTTGGTTTGTTTGCTTGCTAAACCCAGTGAGAATGAAAGAAGGAAAAAGAGAAGGAAACAGCAGCAAGCCACCCCCACCACCACCACCAACGCCCCCTTCTTCCTCCACCTTGGCTCTCTAATGGAGCCTATGCAAGGGGTGGGATGAAAAACTTGGCAGTGCCAAGTAGGGAAGATGGTCTTTCCACCACATTGGACTGTCCTCCAAACCCTGCAGGTTGTAAAAAGTCAGGAGCTGGATTTGATTTTGTGCAAAGTTCAAGGGGGCCCTGTGGATGTTGGGAACCTTGCCTTGACCCTATGACTAGAGCCAGGCAGTAGGTGATGCACCACCTGTCTTCTCACAGTGAGGCCTTGGACAAATGGCTTGGTCCTTTCAGGCCTCAATTTTCTCTTTAAAATCAAAATGAAAATAACTTCCCTCCTTACTTCTGGGGGTGGGAGAGCTGTAAAGAAAAGAGATCAGAATGTGTTGCAGCCATTTTTAAGGAACAGAAACTTATAAACCCTAGATGGTATCTGAAGAATCTGTCACTTAAGGAAAATCACAGAGGATATGCAACAGTTGGGCAGAGGAACAGAACAGAATAACTTTATGCAAGACCAAGAAATGCTTGGGTAACTCCAGCCTTGTTGCCACATCCCTGCCATGGGCACAAAAGGGCTGACCATGCTGAAGGCTTCCTGTCGTGCTGCATTTTCTAGTGTCCAAGTATTTTCTTATACTAACTTATGTGACCTCCCCTGTTTCTGTGGAGTAGAGTGGACAAGGATATTTTTTTCCTTGTGAGAGGAGGCCGAGGCATAGAGATGCCAGGTGACTTGCTCATGGCCATTCAAGTAGTGACAGGTGCAGGACTTAAGTGCACATAGTCTGGGGCCCCCACCCAGTCTCCCCACCATGACACACTGCACAGAGTTGGGGAACGGAGTGAAATAGAACCCACAGGCTGTTCAGACTGAAGCAGAACCCACGAGCTGTTCAGTTATGAGGGGCTCAATTGCCCACCACCAAAAAGCATAACTTTCAATATGACAGTTTGGTGAAAAGAAAAGGAATTGTTTATTTAAAGTTATACAGATTTAGATTAATGGCGGGTTTCCGCTGTTAAGTCTTACTTTCTTTAAAACACCCACAAACACATAGGTCTGCCTCCCCCTGCCAAACCAGGCTAGTTTTAGGAAAGTCAGAGATACCATTTCCCTCTAGGAAAATAGAAGTCCATGATGGCTTAGTATTTCCCAGACACAGTTCAGCTTTACCAGCAGCTCCCAATCATCTGTGCCTGACTGGGGAGGTTTTGCCTGTGTCACAGTATTTTTCAGCTCTTAATTCAGAACCACATGGAGTTCCCCTGGTTAATGGCTGCCACCTTATTTTTAAATCCCTGACTGCGGCCTGTAACGCACTGGGTATGGTGACCAGTCACAGCCACTTGTAGAAACTTACACAGGCCCCATAAGCTTTTCATCCCCGTTCTGCAGTCCTAGCCCCTCCCATCTCCTTGGCTCATGGAATGGCCATAGCTATTTACATATTAAGAAACTAGGTATTTCTTAGGAAAATAGCTGCACTCCACTGAGTCCCATTCTCCATCTCCAAACTGCAGGCTCTGGGGAATTTGGGGGGACCCTGCTCTGTAACGAGCACTTTCTTAGGGGCCATCCATATTCTTCTTCTTGAAGCTTTCCCATCTCAACTGTGGAGTTTGGGCACTGCCTCATCTACATCTGGGCTCAAGGTTATTTTCTGGCTCTAACTCCTGATGGAAAAAGCCCAGGGACTTTAGTCTTCCTCCTGGACTTTTCAAAAAGGTAGACTTAAGAATGGGAGAGATTCAGAAGGGCCTAGTGATGTCTTCCCTAAAAAAAACTGCACTCTTGTATGTGCGCACGCGTGTGCGCGCACACACACACACACACACACACACAATGCACCAGAGCCTGGTTCCTTCCCTCCCTAGAGAAATGACTAAGACAAAAGTGGGGCAGAGTCCTTCCTACGGCCCAGCCCATCTTGTAGGCACCTGGAGCCATGGTTCCCTCCAAATTCAGATCTGGGCTCCATGGCTTTCCTCAGAAACTGAGGGTGAAGCCCAGGAGTCTAATCCCCAAGTCTCATCTGTATCCTGGCTGGAGACCCATTTCCTAGGAATAGTCTGCGGAAGGCAGGGGTGGGGGCAGGAAGTGAATAAGTATGTAAAACACTGACACTGAGTCATTTGGCTACAAAGCTCTGACCTGGAGGTCGATAAAAATTTAGAATCGGATTTATTTCTCCAAAGCCTCATAATGAAAAATAAAATTGATTAGAAAGTTAGAGCTTCAGAATGAACCAACCTGTCAATAAATTTTGGGATGACTTCTTAGGGGATTTTTTTTTTTTTTTAACACCAAGAAACAGATTAATGAAAAATAAAGATTCACTTGAAGGCTGAGTCACTTCATTTTAAGACTCCTTCCATGAGATGGATCGCCACTGCTTTATGACATAAATTTGCAATCAGCCCTATTGGTTTCTTAATGCTTCAGAGAAATATTGTTAGGATTGATTTAAATTCTAAGTGTGCCTTTTCGGGGAAGGCTGGGTAGGGAAGAAAGAGAAGGAAAGAAAAAAGAGAGAGAGAAGAGAGGAAGGAAGGGAGGGAAGACCTGTCAAGACTCACACAAATATATGAGTATTTATGCATGTATGTAGCAGGGTATGCCTGGATGCCTATCCGTGGCCTCTGCCAGTATACATTGATGTGAATGAAGGTTGCATGATGCTGTGTACAGGTGTATATAACAGTATAGGAGGCTCTGGGTGTACAGGCATGTGTGTCATTATCTAATGATGTACATGTCAGAGTGTGTGTCAGTATGGATGTGAATATGTAATATGATAGTATATGTCACTATGAGAACAAAGATATCTTGAAGATATGTTTCTGTGTGTGTGAATGTGCGCACACATATGTGTCAGGTACAAGACCCAGATTCAGAAATTTGCCTACTTGCAAACTAGCAAACAGTGCTGCCCAAGCGCAGAGAGAAACATTTTCAGGCATTCACAAAGAAGTCAAGTCTGTTAAATACATGTACATACACCCATTTTGTGAGTTCAAAACAATTATGTTAAATTTAAAACTTCATTTTATTGAGTTAACAGCGTGCTTAAAAATGCAGTTTATTTAAAACATTCATTGAATTAAAAAAACAGTGGGACTGTTTTACTAACTTAATTGTTTTTGATCTCACTTTTTTTAGCACAATAAAAAGGTGTGCTTCTAAATTAACTTCATTGTCTTTAAAACCCTGATTCAGGCTCATTTTCTATGCACCGGGATTGGTGCGCTCTCTCAATTTATAGACAGGGAGGTCTTCTCCTTAAAGGACCCAGTTTCTCTTTATGGGTCTAAATGCATCTGACCAGGGATAGGTGTGTGGTTGTTTTCATTGATAGGTTCATGGCTCTAAATGTGAGGAGATATATTGGGATTGTGTGTGTGCATGAGAGAGAGAGAGAGAGAGAGAGAGAGAGAGAGAGAGAGAGAAAGCAGGTGTGTGTGTGTTTGTCAGGGTTCAGCTTGGAGTGAAAATATGTTTTCCACTCCCCAGACTGAGGCCAGTGGAGTTTTCTTCATTCACCAACCAAATGGAGTCAATCCTTCATTCCTGTCACCCTAGCCAGTGCTCCCAAATGCCCCTCCCCACCGCCTGCCCTTGCCCTTCTCTGTCACTCCATCTGGGAGTGCACAGCCCAGCCCATGGCCAGGTTTTGGGGGAAAATCCAGCTGCATGCTCCAAGAGTGGCTGGGCTCACATGAAAGTCAAAGACCTTTTTTCACTGATAAAATATATATATCATTTTATAAACTTAAAATTTACCATTTTAATCATGTTTATGTGTACAGTTTAGTGGCATTAAGTGCATTCACACCGCTGTGCAACTGTCACCACTGTCCATCTCCAGAACTTTTTCATCATCCCAAACAGAAAGCCTGCTCCCATGAAACAATGACTCCCTATCCACCCATCCCCAGCTCCTCATAACCTCTGCTCCGCTTTCTCTCTCTATGAATTTGTCTACTCTAGCTACCTCATAGAAGCAGTATCATACAATATTTGTTCTTTTGTGTCTGGTTTATTTCACTTAGCATAGTATTTTCAAGGTCCATCATGTTGCAGCATGTATCAGAATTTCCTTCCTTTTTAAGGTTGAATAATACTTCTTTGTATGGATATACCATACTTTTTATCCATTAATCTGTTGATTTCACTTTTTGGCTATTGAAAATAATGTTGCTATGGACATGGGTGTACAGATATCTGTCTGTGTCCCTGCTTTTACTTCCTTTGAGTATATACCCAAAAGCAGAATTGCTGGGTCATGTGGTAATTCTATGTTGAACTTTATGAGGAACTGCCAGGCTGTTTTCCACAATGGCTACCACACTTACATTTCCACCAGGAGTACACAAGGCTTCCAACTTTTCTCCAAATCCTCACTAACACTTGTTATTTGCCATTTTTTAATAATAGCCACCTAATGGGTGTGAACTGGTATCTTCAAACTCTTTCTTTTTATTCAAATTAATCACTCTTCTCCCTCTTCGTCTGGTTACTTTTTGTCTGCTGTTTCATTTCTCCCAGGCCCCTGAGCCCATGCTAAATGATATCCTCTTTCATTCATTCATTCATGCATTCATTCAACAAATATGTATTGAGGGCCTACTACAAGCCAGGCACCATTCTAGATACTGAGAGAACAGCAGGAAACAAAACAGACAACATCCTCATCCTCCTGGCACTTACATGGATAGATAGTCAACACATTAAAAAATATAGAGAGTGTCAGATGATATTAGTGTTATCGAGAAAAATAAAGCCAGAAGACATGTCAGGAGTACTGAAGAGAGGGCAGGGTGCAATCTGACTTAAGAGCTTGAGAAAGGACACCACAGAGGTGAGGAGGCAAGGCTATCCAAGGAAGGAGTGTTCCCTGTGCGCTGTGAACAGCAAAGAGACCAGTGTGTGGGAGTGTAGCAAGCACGGGGGAGAGGAGATGGGTACAAGAGGTAATGGGGGTCAGTCACATAGGGTTGTGTAGCCATTGTAAGGACTTGGGCTTTCACTCTGAGTGAGATGGCAGCCTTTAAAGGGTTGGGAGCAGAGGAGTGACATGATCTGACTTTGGTTGTAAAAGCCTCATCTCAGAGTGTCACTATGTCTTGTCTCCCCACCCCACCCCACCCCCCGCCAACCCTATGCTCACAGGCACCCAAGAAGGAGCTACAGAATGGCGTGATCCGGGGCTACCAGATCGGCTACAGAGAGAACAGTCCTGGCAGCAATGGGCAGTACAGCATCGTGGAGATGAAAGCCACTGGGGACAGCGAGGTCTACACCCTGGACAACCTCAAAAAGTTCGCCCAATATGGGGTGGTGGTCCAGGCCTTCAATCGAGCTGGCACAGGGCCTTCATCCAGCGAGATCAATGCCACCACCCTGGAGGATGGTGAGGGCACCAACAGAGGGTAAAGGGTGCAGATCCTGGCCATGGGCAGAATCAGAGCTGACAGAGAGGGGTTGAGGTCCTTCCACCACTCTTGGGCCCCAGCACAGTCTCGTGGTCCACACAGGCTCCCTGGATCCCTCCATCTCCTCTTGCCCATTGGCTCCTTGAGCATTGCTTGGTCTGTTGAACACCCCAGGCCTCTCCATCCATTTGGCTAGTTCTCTATTCATCACTTGCTGGCGCTGTGCCCATTAGTCTATCTGTTGACCTGTTGGCCCATCTGATTGTCTTTCTTTGCACTCTCCAACGATGCTTTTCCTTCCACCTTTTCTTCCTCCCTTGTTCTGGACCTCACCCATCTCTCTCCCCATGCTCTTTCCTCTACACCCTATGATGATCCTCTTGCATAGGAGCAAGGCTGGATGCAGAACCCAGTGATGTGGACTCAGAATGCATGGGAAAGGCACATCTGGGGGAGTAGCTGTCCAGAGCCCACACCAGTGTGCCTAACCAAACACTGAGCTCCCATCTACCCAGGGCCATGCCGGGAAATAGCTAGAGCAGGCCCACCTCTGGCATCCATTAGGGCACCACCTCCCCTGCTTTGGTGGGTGGGAGCCTAGAACTTCCAGCAGGGAGAGATGTCCATGGGCTGGGGAGTCCTTTTCCAAATGGAGAAGGAGAAGAAGGAAGTTTCCAGCAGCATGTGCTTAGCAGTTTTTCATCCTTAATTAAGGCCCTCGTTAGCCTGTCAGCACCCGATCGTTTCCTGGCAATATTAGCGCTCCTCCCGGGATATTCAAGGGCCCCTGCTTTAGCAGTAGTGTCTTTTCCATAATTATATTACCTTCATTTTGTTCAAACGGGCAATCTGTATTAGTTTATTACACTGGGTCCCTAATTACATGGTGCTTATATTTTTACACCTAAGTAATATGAAACAATAATCATTGTCAAAGAGGATCGTTAGGATGATATATTATCATTTAAAGGCTCATAAAAATTAGAGTTGCCTCTTGTGGGGTAACGGGATCTAATTACCTTCCATCCAGCCTGTGTCTCCTTTCTCCTACTGAAAGCGAAGCAGGTGAGGCCTTTGCCTTTGCCCTCTGGCTTCTTGGAAGCCAGTAGGAAGTGCCACCCTAGTTCTCCCTAGGCAAGGTGGCTCCTGGGGCCTGGTGTCCCCACCCTCTGTCATCTCAGGAAGGGCAAGCTGCACCAGATGAACCCTGGGAGTGAAATTTAGGTTAAGCTCAAAGGGAGCTCTCCTAGGGAGAGGGCTAAAGGCAGGGCAGACCACCCAAGTTGGTCTCAGAGAGTGTTTTCCATCAATCTTCTGAGGCATTTGGCTGTATTTGTGTGCAGGGACAGGGACAAAGCTGTAACGATCTCAGAAGTCCCAGAGGCATCTATGGAAAATATTTTCCCTTTCACCAGGGTTAGCTGAAATTCTCTTCCCTCTTTTCTTTCCCTTTAGCTTGGCACAAGGACACAAGGGTCCCTAGACCCAGGCCTTGGCTTAGGTCACCTGGTCAGGTGACACCAAAGATCTGGCAGCCATCAGGCAACCTCATTAATTACTGATACCTCCAGGGCCATCTTAGAGGTCATCCAGGCTCTGTTACATTCAGCAGAGCTGGACTCCCTGGGCTGTGGTGCCCACTGGTGAATTCCTGGGGGCTCATGCCCAGAGTTCATCAACCTTTTTCCCCCAGTATTTACCCAGAACTAGGGATATGCCCCCCCAAAAGCAAGGAACCAGGTCCATTAAGACTGCTATTGACCCAAATCTCCTGGAATTGAGACTTGGTTCACTTCCTGGCCCAAACTCTAATCACTCATGAGTCAAGAGGTCCTTCCACTTTTCTAACCTGAAGCTCCTCTGACTGGGCAGCAGGGCCTGGCCTGGGACACATGTGTGGTGTTTACCTCCCTGACTGAGCCCTTGGGTTCCTCCCTCACCCCATGCAGTGCCCAGCCAGCCCCCTGAGAATGTCCGGGCCTTGTCCATCACTTCTGATGTGGCTGTCATCTCCTGGTCAGAGCCCCCACGCAGCACTCTCAATGGCGTCCTCAAAGGCTATCGGGTCATCTTCTGGTCACTCTACATTGATGGGGGTGAGTCTGCTGGGAGTGATGGCCGGGTCTCAGGGTGAGAGGCACAGGGTGGTGGGGTCTACACTCATGCTTAGTTAGAGCTGAGCATATTCCTGCAGGATGTCAAATGGAAGTGCAGCCTCCCTCTTCTGCACATATTATCCAGGGACCAGGGTCACCTTTCTGGTTGGGGGGAGGGGCACCAGCTGCTCCTAGACAGCAGTATGTTTGGGAATCACTTGAGGGGTGATAGGGGCATATTTGCTTTCCTGATATAATGTATTGATGTGAGGCTTTATGGCCAGACCAGTCAGGGTCCCAGCAGGGTACAGTGGCATACCCAAATGGGGCCATTGAAGAGAGTTTAATGAGGAGGGCACTGCTTGCAGAGGGTGTGGAGGGAGGTTGAGATTAACACTGGCAGGAAGCTCTCACTGTCTAGAGCTAAGGGGGCAAGAAGAGGAAGCAGGATTTGCAGAACCCAGAAGCCAGCTAGACCTTGTGCAGGCACTGAGACACACAGCATGTGCCAAGCAGAAGGGTAGACAAGGGCCTGTGTGGAGCTGGGGACAGGAATGGCAGAGAGCACCTTTGGGTGCTGTCCTTCCCTAGGATGCACTGATTGAAACAGGCTTGTGTGGCCCCACAAACTGACCAGGCCCTGCCCACTGAGGTACACAGCCCTGGAAGTGAACAGAAAGCCTGCAGTCATGCCAGCCAGACGCCTAGCTTCCCTAACTAGGAAATGTTCTGCTGGGGTCACAAAGGGCTACAGTAAGTTTGCTCCCAAATGCTCACCCTTCTGCTCCCAGCCCTGGCCCCTTCCTTCTTTACCAGAGGCCCCAGCTCTTGGCATCTCTCCAGGGCAGCTGTCCTCCCCCTTCCCACCTGGCTTCTGCTCTGCCCAGACACAGTGCCAATAGTGGTGTCGTCCCCCTTTCACCACCTCCACTGTCTTCTCCAAAAGCACAGAAGCCTGACTCTCAGGGATTTGATCGCAGGATCTCCCAAGTTCTTACGTTATGAGATGCCTGCCTATCTGTGCTGAGTCAGGTAACAGGTAATCCCTCAGTTTTCAGAACTTGCTTCCCCTTTTCTAAGCCTGCAGGCTTTCCCAGCTAAGCCCCTTCATGTGAGGAAGACATTGGCCTCTCTGATGTCCAAAGTCCACCTGGATTGTTGGCTACACTGCCCTCTTCCTAGAAGAATCTCTTCTGGGTCTTTCTCTGGCTCCAGTCCTGGATAGGTCTGCCCTGGTTTCTGACCTCCTAGAAAAGGAAGGTCCCTCTGCTCAGGCCTCCAAGATTTCCCCAAACTGACCTGGAGTCCTTTTACACTGGCATGGCATTCTTACTCTCCAGATCCTGGCAGTTTGCTGCCCTCCCCTGGTTCAGTCCTCTGCCTGGGACCCTTTGCCTGCACCCAGGCCCTGGCAAGGTGCTGGGGTAGTTTTGCAGGACATGCCTTCTACAAGGCCTGTCCTCAGCCAGTGCCTGTCTTTCTACAAGCCCAGCAGTCTCAGGGAGAGGGCTGTCAGCTCAGGTGCCTGTCTCTTTTCCTTCTTCTAAGACCATGGCCTTCCCGTGGGACCCTCTACCTGAGGTTTTCTTCAGTTGATGGCAAGTTCCTTTGCATAACCAAGATAATGGGTCCTCACTGAGCAGGAAGAAGTCCTCACTATTGAGAGTTCAGCATGCTAGCCCAGAGCAGTCCGATGCAGCCTTAGCCTATCCAAGTCACCCCAGGTTGATATACTGCCTAGGGAGAGCTGAGAGCCCCAGTAGGCTCTGGGGCAGCAAGGAGGAATGGCTGTGACTGTCCCGCCTGGCGTGGGCCCCCTCCACATCCAAGCCACTCCTGGGCTGCCTCACATGAAGAGTGGGGTTGGATGGCTGAGGGGGAACTGTTGCTTAGAGAGGTAGAAACATGGAAGTATTCTAAAGGGAGCATATTAAATTGAATTTGGTGCAATATCAGCTGGGTGCTGAGACCAGGCCAGCAAATGCTGTTCGCCCTGGTGGGGCCACTTGGGGAGAGATGTTGCCTGAAAGCAGTGCCCCAAATCTAGCCCCACATACCTTGAGGTAGAGGACTGGAGTCAAAGATTGGGCTCAGTGCAGCAGGCCTAAGTGGACACAAGACTGGCGGTGGGGTGGCGGAGGGACCATGGTGAGGCTGGCCTGGGCTGCGTTCAGAGGCTGCTTGTGTCCAGCAGAGTGGGGTGAGATGCAGAACATCACGACCACACGGGAGCAGGTGGAGCTGCGAGGCATGGAGAAGTTCACCAACTACAGTGTGCAGGTGCTGGCCTACACCCAGGCCGGGGATGGTGTCCGCAGCAGCGTGCTCTATATCCAGACCAAGGAGGATGGTGAGTGTCTGCTGCAGGCGGCCAGCCTCAGCCTGAGGGGGAGACTCTCCAGGACCTGCTGCCGAGCATGCCTTGGGCCGCTCACTGCACACCCAACCCAAGGAGAAGGGCGAGAGCAGAGCACCATCCTTCCTCTTGATCTTAGAGGATGCTGGGGCCCTGTTTTGAGAGAAAGAGCTTACAGTGGGTGGTGGTGAAACACTCAGGGACACATACATGAACATAGGAGCAGCCATTACCCAGATAAAGCCTCTCCTCCTACCCCTTTGTGGCACCTGCTCCCCTGCAAGGTTCAGCTTGCTTTCCTCTCCATACAGAAGGTTGAGGTTGAGGGGGAACAAGAACATCACCCACATACCCCAGGTTAGGGACCTGGCAGTCACCCTGCAGAGGCCCCAGAATTCACTAGGTGTGCTGGGGGTCTCTCGGAAAAGGAATGGAATGTGCCTCCATTTTGAGCTGTGGTCTCAAAGCTATTCTCCAAGGAAGCAGAACTGGAGGAAAACCAGAGATAAGGAGCCAAGACTCAAGGGTGGAGTAATAAAATAAGGGGGTGGGGGAGATTGGGGGCTGGGTCAACACAGCAGAGAACAGATTGGGAGAAGGGCCAGACTTCCATCCAGGGCCCTCACCCCACCCTAACCCCATGGCATAGTTGATTCTGTAACATTCTGAGCCAAGTACTATATTTTCAGAAAAGCTTGTTTATGTGAATAGCAGCTAGCCCACAATGGGCACTTAAGAAACAGTGGGCATTGTTGGTATTATGGCTTCTTTTCCACTCTGCCTCAGTTTTTCCAAAGTCTATGTTCTACCCACACAATTTGCAAAAGGTACAGGGGTTAGAGAAGTTGGGGGTGGGTGGGGGAGACTCAGCCTGCGAGTAGTGGTGGAGAAGTTCCTAGAGCAGGCAAGCACTCAGTGACCAGACCAGTTTCCAGCTCAGCTTAATGCTTCCCATTCTCCCCAAGTTCCTCCCTTTCCATCAGATCAGTCCCTCCTCCTTAAGCTCTGAGCAATTTAATATTTACCAACCTGCCTGCCCTACTTTCCCTGTCACTAATCCCCCCAATCAGGGCTTCCTGGGACAGCTCCAGGCAGAGCCACCTGCTCTTATGTGGAGACTGAACTGGGATGGTGCTCAGAGCCCAGCCCTGCCAGTGCCCAGGGTCAGACTCTAGAAGTAAATCACTCGGGCCCCCAGACTCCCCGCATCCTATTCCAATGTAGTGCCTGAGCCACAGCATCTACATGTGCCTTTAGCTGATCAAGGCGAGGCCCCACCAGGGGATCCAAGGCCAGGAGTGCTGTCCCTCCCTGCAGTGAGCTTTCAACCATCTGGTCTAGAGCTGCCCGGGGAACCACACACAGAGACGCACACAGGCAGGGCCAGGCCCCAGGCGGCAGCTTCCCAGAGTGGAATGAGCACTGTAGACATGCATGCCCCAGTCCTGTCAGTTAGCACCACGTCACTTAAATTTCTGAACCTCAGCTTCCTCATAATAAAATGGGGACAAGTAATATCTCATCAATTGTTGTAAGAAGCAAGTTAACTGTAAAATTCTTTCTAAAACGTCAAGTGCTAGCAAATGGTAGTGTTTTTTTTTAAGGCTACCAAGGTGCTGGCAAAAAAATGTGAACCCAGGTGCCCCAAAGGAAATTGTTTTCCCCAAAAGGAGGCCTAAACCAGAGGAACTGACAATCAGATGAACTCTCATCCAGAACAGCGGTCATAACATGGCCTGTGTATGATTGCTGTCATAGGTATGATTTAACCTTCCCAATAGCCCTATAAGGTAGGTCTTACTTCCATTTTAGAGGTAAGAAAACTGATGCCTAGAGGGCTAAAGCAACTTATTGAAGGTCACTCTGCTAATAGGTGGCCTATCAAGGCTTCCTTGCCTCCAAATCCTCTGTATCTTCCATCATACCACTGTATTAGTTAGGAAGCTTTTGGTTGTGAGCACTACAACTAAAAAATATCTAAGCAATAAGCATGTTTATTCTCAGACATAACAAGAAGTCTTGAGTAGGACAGGTCCAGGGTTGGTTAACTCAGTGGTCCCCATCCCTCTGCTCTGCCATCATCAGCATGTCATCTGTTCCTCTTGTGACTTCAAGAGGACTGCAGCTCCAGGCGTCACACCAAACAAGACAGAGTTCAGAGTGAGAGAAGTGGTCTCTTCCTATGGGCGTGCTTCTCTTGAGAGTGAAAGAAACCTTTCTCAGAAGCCCCCGCAACAGATTTATCCTCATTTCCCATTGGCCACAGTGGGGCAACATGCTTTCTGTTAGGCCGTTCACTGAAAGGGGAATGGAATTATCATGGCCGACTTACCCCAAGCAAAATAAGTCCTCCAGTGTAGGTGACAGAGACAGCTTTCTCCAAGCAAAAGTGAGGCTCTGTTTGCAAGGAATAGGAAAAATAATTGTGGGTGGATAGGCAGAAAACCACGCCTACTCCACCAGTGCTGCCTCAGCTCAACCCCAGCACATTGTCCAACGCTGCAGCTCCACCTCTGCCATGGAATCTTAGGCAAATATCGTAATCTAAAAGCACTGTCGTGCCCTGTCTACCACCACCAACCCCTCCCCTCAGGATTTTGCACTTTTCCAAAGGAAAAAAATTATAAGAAAACTTAGAGAAAAGCAAAACAAATAAAAGGATAAAATACAAACATATAAATTCAAATCCAGATCTCTCAGTCTGAGCTTGGTTTCAAGCTTATGAACAATAAAGCTTCTTGCCTACTCCTCAGCTCCCTTGTGAATTCCAAATCTAGACACATGGCCTCAGAGTGCAAAGTTGAATTGGACTTAGACCACTTTAAAGATCTTTAACTGAAGAAGAGTCTCGACTAGACCAATGCTTTAGGAAGATAAGTTTTGTAGGAGTGCAGGGGACAAATGACAGGAAGGAGGTGGGAGGGATGAGAACTAGTGTCAGAGAGGCTGTGAGAACCTGTGGGCATCTAGGCAGAGAAGAGAAAGTGTGTGCCAGGTGGCAGCAGTGAGACAAAGGGAAGAGGAGGGCCAAGTTTAGAGAAGCATATCAGAGGATTTCCACTTCCAGCAATGGTGGACTAGATAACCCAAACCCACTCTCCTTCTTGCTGAGCACACTATAAAATCTGAATAAAATATTTTTTAAAACACCTGCTTGAAGGCATCAGATTGTTGGCAGGAGAGTGAAGAATTACTGGGCCAGGATCCAAGGGAGAACGAAAGCCCAGAAGGTAAGCCTGGCATTTGGAGCAGTATTTCCCCTGGGGGACATTTGCTGAATTGGGAGGCAGTTGCTGAGAACCTGAGCAGCAATTACAAAGACATGAATTGGAGGCCAGGGCCTGCCAGGGTGTGTGTGTCTGTCTGGCGGAAACCCCCCTCACTTTGAATTAAGCCCATGCTGCAGGACAGCACTCTAGGATTAAAAGCGGACCAAAAGTAGACAGGTCAGCTTCAGATCATCTCAGTGATGAAAGATATATTGAAGCAACTCCAGGTTGCTAAGTGCCCAAAATTGCAGGTACCTGTCAGAAACAAACATGAACTCTCTGTTTAGAAGATTACATCATCTGAGGCCTCAAATTAGTTTCACAGACAATTTTGTAAATACTGTGCCTGGCATACAATAAAAAATAAAAAAATAAAGAATAATGTAAACAAAAGCCAGCAGAAAAAGAAATAAACCGACAAGAATTCCAAACAGGTTCCTTTTTAAAATCAAATATGTACTTTTAAATAACTATTCTTATAAGATTGAAATTTTAAGAATTTTAGAAACTCTCAAATGGAAAACCTAGAAACAAAAACTACTAATACCTGAAATAAATAACTCAGCAGATAAAGTTAAGTAAATGAGACACAGCTGAGAAGATAACTAGTGAACTAGAAGTTAGGTCAGAAGGAAATACCCAAATGAAGCACAGAAAGATGACTTAATGAAAAATAAAAAATCAAGTAAGACATAGAACAGTGATTTTCAAACTTGATGGTGCATACAAATCACTTGGGGATCATATGAAAATTCAGACTCTGTTTTAGCAGGCGTAAGGTAAAACCTGAGATTTTACATTTCTAACATGCTCCCAGGTGATGCTGTTGCTGATCTATGGACCACATTCTGAATATCAAGGACATAGAAGATGCAAGAAGATATTCCAGAGAAGAGGAAAAAGACAGTGGGGCAGAAGAAAAAATGTCTGAGAACTTTTTAGAACCTTTGAAAGATATCAAGCCACAAATGCAAGAAGCTCTACAAACTCTACAGTCAATAACATAAAGAAAACCACACCTAAGCTCATCATCATAAAGCTGCTAAACAAAAAAATGCAAAGAGAAAAGTCTTAAAAGCAACCAAAGGAAAAAAGGAGTGACAATTAGATTGTCATCTAACTTATCAGAAATAATGGAAGCCAGAAAACAATGCAATGGTATATTTAAAGTATAAAAGGAAAATAGTTATCAACCTATGACTTTATGCCAAGCAAAATATTCTTTAAGATCAAGGTGAAATAAAAACTTTTCATATAAACAAAAACTGAGAGACTTTATCACCAACATACTTTCCCTAGAAAAATATTAAAGGGCATTCTTTAGCTAGAATGAAAATGACCCCATGCGTAACCTCAGTGATGCAGTGTGGGAAGAAAAGCAATTAAATTGTGAATAAGTGGGTAAATATCAATTAATATTGACTGTATAAAAATAATGATGATGATGATATCATCTTAGAGAGTGTCTAAATATTATGCAGAATTAAAATATACAACAGTAGCATGCATGTAAGTTGGAAGAAGATACCTGAAAGTTCCAAGTCCCTTGCATTGTCTGAGAAGAAAAGTGCCAATAATGATATTAGACTTTGGTGAGTTAAAGATTCCTGTTCTAATCTGTTCAGTAACCACTAAAAGTAATGAAAAACTATATAACAACCAAACTAATAGAATGGGAGAAACAGAGCATTTTTTAGAATACGCAATCCAGAAGAAGGCACAAAAAGAAAGAAAAACAAAATAGGTGGGACAAATAAAAAGTATTTAACAACCTTGAATATTTATACCCAAATACATTAATAATTGCATTAAGGATTAATTGACTAAACTCTCCAATTGAAAGATAAACTCTGTCAGACTGGCTGGCAATGAAACAAACTCCAAATATGTGTTGTTTATAGGAGACATCTAAAACATAAAGGCATACAAAGATACAACGTGAAAGATGGGAAAAGATAAAAGGCATACCATGCAAAACTGTCTAAGAGAAAATCGGAATATTAATATCAGGCATAGTATGCTATGTGGCAAAAAGTGTTATTAGAGATAAAATATACTTTGTTATGATAAAAGATTCAATTTACTAGGCAAATAAAACAACTCTAAGTTTGTGTGAACCAAATAACATAACCTCAAAATATATAAAAGCAAAAACTGACAGAACTAAGACAAATAGAGAAATCCCGTCAGAGTGGGAGATTCCAACATACCTCTCTTAACAATTGATAAGAAAAAAAGTATGCAAGGCTAGAGAAGATCTGAACACTACGGTTAGCACCCTTGCCCCAGTGGCCATCCATAGACCCCTGTACCCCACACCTGCAGAGACCCCAAGCAGAGGTGGACTGCAGGACTGTAGCAGCAATGAGGAATGATTGCCAGCTTCTGAGCTCAGGCCCTGTGTGTGTAATGACACTATATCCATTTCAGTTAACTTAGAATTGTTGACCACTTAACTAGATTTTTAAAAGTAGGTAGATGCTAGAAGCTGAGAATCAGGAGAGGGAATGCAAGAATAATAATTGTTGCAATTTATTGAGTGTCTTCTATGTGGCAAGCACTATGCCGGGTGGTTTATTTTAATTAGCACAAATTCTCCCTACAAACCTTTAATGTGGTTGTTATTATGTCCATTATATAGATGAGGAAACTGAGACTCAGAGAGATAAATTAAGTTGAACAGGATACTACCACTACACTCAAAGGAGTGTATAAGCTCTCAGGAGGGAAGACAAGCACACAACAATACAAGGAGGAGGTGGGGTGAAAAGGGAGAGTGTGGGCCAAGGGCAGGAACCTTCCAGTCTCTCAGCCAACCCAGGCAGGCCCAGAAACGGGGGCAGGGGGAGGTCAGTGTCTATATAAATTGGGATCACTTAGAATGGATTTCCCAGCCAGTTCTAAAGTAGACTTTCCCTCCTGAAAACAGAAAGGGCCTAGCCAGCACCTCGAAAGCAGTGTCCTGAGCACATGGCAGGAGACACGATCATCCACTGGCTGATCATAGCCCTTGACCCTCAAGAGGAGGCCCACTCTGTGAATCTCTGGAGTCCCCAGCTTCAAGTTTCTCAGAGGCTAAAAACAACAAAGTGACCAGTATATTTGTTTGGCCTAAATACAAGTTATTAGTCAATAGAGCATTGGAGCAAAGAGCAGGTTAGGGTCACAGGGATCAAGATGAATTCCTCATGGGTTTTATTTCTCTCTTGCAAGCCCTAAATCCTTAGTTCTAACCAAACAGCTCTGAATCTGGACACTCCCAGTGCCTTCATCTCAGAGATTTACAAATTTACAAATCCAAAATGATTGCCTTTCTTCTCCCACCAGTTGCCATGCTGGAATCTCCCCCTTTAAACCATAGCTCAAGGATACCTTCTCCAGGAAGCTCTCCCAGATTGATCTGTCTCACTGTCCCCACCATGTCATTCTTTCCCAAAGGCTGTGCTCCTTCTTTCTCTAAACTGACCTGGTCTTCTCCATGCTCAGTTCCAGGTCCCCCCGCTGGCATCAAAGCAGTCCCTTCATCTGCCAGCAGTGTGGTGGTGTCTTGGCTCCCTCCCACCAAGCCTAATGGGGTGATCCGCAAGTACACCATCTTCTGCTCCAGTCCTGGGTCTGGCCAGCCGGTAAGTGGGCCCAGGGCTGAAGGATGAAAGGGACAGGAGGAAGAAAAAAGTACCTTGTAGATCAGCTGGCTTTCAGGCCGAACGCTGGGGCTGCTTACATCTATGTTTCTACTTGGATTCATGAATAAAAATGGCACTGGTCACACAGAGTGGCAGAAGCCCTACCCAATGTACATTTTGAGTCAGTCCTCTGTTCCAGGGACTGCCAGATTGTCACAAGTCCTGGAGGCTCCTTTGGGTCATGACCAAGCAGGCATGAAAAGGAGACCAGGGCCTTGGCTCTTCCAGTCTAGCTGACCAAGAAAACCCCTAGCAGGCCCCAGAGCTGTTGGTCCCTGGGCACTGGCTGGTCCATGGTCTCCAGAAATAAATTGCTTTCCAGCATGGTCAGTCTGGGCTTGGGGGGCTGCTGGAACTCTGCCTTGAATGGCCCCCTCAGCATAGAGCCAGCTAAAGGGAGGAGAGAAATAGGGGGCAGCTGACAAGGACATCTCTCTAGGCCAGGACCTGGGCCTAACCAAGGAGAGAGGACTGAGAGACTGCAATATGTGCCCCAACCCCGAAGAGGAGAGGGTGACCCCCACACTTGACACTGTGCTAGTAGCCCCTGTCCTCCCACTGAATGCTGAGAAGGGACAGAGGGGCCCCATGGAAAGGAAGTAGAGGATAGAGGATGCGGGTAGGTGCAGTGGGATATGTACCCTCATCCCATAATATGCACCCTTCCCTCTGCCTCTTACCTCCAGCCACTCAACCACCACGTGCTGCTGGGTGACTACTCTGGGGCACACCTGCTCAAGTTATAAGAGCAAGTACAGAGATACCTGCCTCAGGAGGCTTCCAGTTTGTGAGGGGAGGCCAAGGGGTGCCCACTAAAGGGGCAGCAGTTCTGTCCAGGAGATGTCCTTGGAACTGGGGTGAGGTGGAGCAAGAAGCCAGAGGAGCCAGCCTCTCCCTCCATCAGCAACTTGTGATGCGACAGCAGCCCAGGCACCTGCAGATGAGCTTCTGGCAGCCAGAAAAGCTGTCCTGCAATTGCTCAGTCATTGCGTCATCCTCTCCTCCTCTGTGCTCTGCTCTCCTGTGGCCTTTCTCAGTTACCCTCTGGGCCCAGCCCCTTGCCACTGAGGCCCGAGTTCTGTTACCAGAGAGGAAACCCATAAACATCTTCCCAGTGATTCCATCCACTCCTCTCCATTCTCATGGCCACTGCCTCACATGCACAAAAGTGCGCATGTCATGACTGTACAGCCCCAAGACTTCTCCCCGCACGCACAGGCCAACAGCACCCAGAGCAGGGAGCAGGATATTACAACACCCAAGAGGACTTCCTTGTACTCCTTCCCATCACCACCCTACCCGCTGGCAGGGTAACCACTATCCTGACTTCAAATTAGTGTTGCCTCTTTTTGTACATGGTAGAAATAGTCATACCTTTTGTCTGGCTTCTTTTACTAAACATTATTTTGATTTGTGACTTTCACCTGCATTGTTGCGCGTGGTTGTAAACCATTCATTCGCTCTCACTTCTATATAGTTTTCAATTGTGTGCATATACTACAATTTATTATCCATTGATGGACATTTAGGTAGCTCTCAGTTTGGAGCTATTACAGACGGTGCTGCCGTGAACATTCTTGTGTGCATCTCTTGGTGTTCGTGTCTTCCTATTGGGTGTGCACCTAGGAGCGGAATTTCTGGGTCATGGGGTCTGCAGATGTTGGATTGAGAACACCCTGCCATTGCTGGGTGGTTCTGCCAATTTTCCAGTCAATGTTTTCAGCCACGTCTTCTGCCCCTCTTTCCCCTCTCCCTGACCCTTCCCACACTCACACACATTCTAGGCTCTCCTTCCACTAAGCTTGTCGCCATTCTGGGCATCCAGAATGCCTTTTCACACTGCTACACCTCTGCCCCTGCCGATTCCTACCATAGTGCGCTTTTCACCCTCTATTCTGAATGCGTTAGATGGCAATTAGCTGGTCACTCCCCTGCTCCTGCACTGGTCTGTGGGGCCCTGTGAGGACAAGGGCAACAACTTTTCATCTTTGGGTTCCCAGCTGCCAGACATTGTGCCTGGAACATCATTGTCACTAAATACATGTTTGATGAGTGAATTACTAGCAGCTTGGCAATTGTAAAGCCTTAGACATTGGGCAAGTTCCCTTCATACGCTGATGCTCCAGCTTGGGTTTTTGCAGTTATTTCCTGCTCTGATAATGAAGTCTTTCAAAGAGATTGGTGTTCCAGAGCCCAGCCTCCTCATTAACTAGGGCTTTAGGAGCCCCAAGTCAACTGGCTGAGAACCTCAGTCCCAGGACCCAGAGAAGAGCTCCTAGTCCTCATTTCCTTCCTCTGCTGCTGGAGACCCTGGGGCCCTCCCTGCTTCCTCTTCATGTCCTGATCATGTAGAAAACTCCTTTCTCATGGGAAGATTTCTCAGTGGACAGTGTCACATGAAGAACCAGCTGTGCTAGTGTGATAAGAATGTCAGCCACATTTCAGGGTAGGGACTGGGCTTAGTGAGGGGGACCTAACCACCGTATGTGATTTGTGATGTTATCATTTTGCACAAGTATATTACAATTCCAAATAACTGCATTACAAATTCATTTATGAAAGAGCTGCAGGAGTGAATGGTGGGGGTGAGGGCACACTTGTGTATATGTGACTGTGCAAAGCTGTGGGTATGAGTGTGGATTCAGGGCAAATGCATGTGAGTCTGAGTGTATGAGCATGTGTATGTGCAATCCTCAGAACAGATGTGGGAAACTACCTATGGTGCTAGCGCCCAGCAAGCTACTCTTGGAGACAGCAGAGCTGCATTGAGTTCTGTTAGAAATTTTACCAAACACACCCTGGCTGCTGAAGCTCAGTGGATTGAGCATCGTCCCACAAACCAAAATGTTGCCAGTTAGATTCCTGGTCAGGGCACATTCCTGGGTTGCCGTGCAAGAGGCAGCTGATCAATGTTTCTCTTGTGCACCTCTCTAAAATAAATAGATTTTTTTTAATTTACCAAGTGCTTTAAAACATTTGTTGTTTTTCTCTAATTATCAAAGAATGCAATTTATTGTGGAAAATTCTGTAAATATATAAAAGGATAGAAAAGAAAGTAAAATTACTTGTAATCTCATTCCCTAAAGATAAACATTGGCAATGTTTTGGTGTATAGCCTTCCAGTATTTGATCTGTACATACATTTTGGATTTGGGGCTTTTTTTAATTAAAAGAAAATTTTACATAATGTTATATATATAACCAGCATTTTTCATGTAATATATGTACATATATGACCTTGAATCACTGTCTGTACATAATCTGTTTAATCAATCCCTACATTATTCTACATTAATCTATTTTTTAAACTTTCACCATTATAAATAATGTTTCATTAAGCATTCTTCATAAATGTCTCTATGCACATGATTTATTATTTCCTGGAGTAAACTTCTGTAAGACTTCATAGCCCACAAAGACTATTCTTAAGGTTTGCACACACATTTGCAAATTACCCTTCAGAAAGTTCCCACTAGTGTGGTAAGTACATGCTTGTTCCTTGTACCGATGTTAATGAAAGGTATTATATATTTTTCATTTTGCCAGTTGGATTTTTAAAAAGGTGTTTTAAGTTATTTTTTATTTAATTACTAGTAAGGTTGATTATTGTTATATGTTTTTATTAGTTTTTTTATCTTTGGGTAATTATCAATTCATGTCCTTTGTCCATTTTTTATTTGGGCAGCTCTTTTATTTTTTTTTCTTATTGATTTGTGAGTGCTCTTTACATATAAAGATACGCATTTTTTTATCATGTAGGTTGCAACTATTTAACAGTTTATTGCTTTCCTTTGATTCTATTTTTGGTGTACCATAGGTTTTCTTTTACTATAATTTAAATGTATAAATTACTGCCATTTATAATTTTTGCCTTTATTTTTGTGATTAGAAAGACAGATAAGTACTTCCTTATAGTTTCTTCTTTTGTAGTTTTACCTGCTTCTTAAAACCTCTGATCCACTGGGACTTTACTTGGGAGTATGGTTGTGTGTTTGTTTGTTTGTTTTGTTGTTGTTTTTGTTTTCTGATGCCACTGGTCGTGTATTTTTAAAGTGATTTCAACATATTCTTGGTGAGTCCAGTGTAAAAGGAAGGCTGAGTAAGATGCTAAAACCTTCAAGAGGAAGCCAAACGTTCCCTTCCCTGTGTAGAGAGAAACTTACAGTCAGGTACACACTGACATACACAAGCAACTACACTCAACTTTTCTTTACACACACACACACACACACACATACTTCCACCATCACAGGAAAATGAACCAGGAAAAGAACATGTCTCAGTTTAAAATAACTTAAACACAACCCTGCCTCATTGGGACCACACCGTAACCAGATAGGGTAGGAAGAGCTGTATTGCTTTCTCCTGCTTTGCAGGAGAGAAAAACTGAGACCCCAGGAACCATAAGAGACACTTATGAGTCGTATGCCTTGTAAGGACAGGCAGGTGTTGAAACCACTATACCACCCTACCTCATGCACAGATATGAACTACAGATGGGCACACAGTCCCCCAACTACCAGGGCTCACTGTGGCTCTGCACCTATCCCCAGCAGGGACCTCCGGGGTTCAAGCCTAGGTCTCCATGAGGGAGGCAGGAGGAGGAGTTTGCCAGGGAGCGCCGTGTGCATTGAAGAGTGCCTGTGCCTTCTCCTCAGCATTTCCCTGCAAACAGCCTGGGACCTGAGGAGAAAAATATTCTCTCCTGAAATAAGTCATTGAGCCCCTCAGCCCTACCATGGGGCACAGAGAGTGTGATCCTACATCTGTCTGGAGGTCTGTCCCTCCGCACATAGTGAATGCATCTACATGTCTGTGTGTGTGAGCATGTGCATGTGTACATGTGTGTGCAAGATATCTTGACTGCCGAGATATCTAATTATTAATTCCCTCTGGTCTTAGGGCCCCCCATCTGTTCCAGGGGCTCCCCTCCCTAGACTTGCTCACTGATTTCAAAAAGGCTCTAGTGCTGTCCTCCTTTCCTTTCCCTGCAGCTGACCAAAGACTAAAATAAAATGAAAGTCAGCCCCATCCCGCCTGCACCAGGGAAGAGGCTGACAGGAGGTCTGCAAACTAACGCTTATCAAAAGCTGCTTCTCAAATTCATTTCAATATCTGAGCCTCTGGTTTCCAAGGTAACATAATCTTTTCATCAAAGCAACTGGCAAAACCACTGGGATCTGATATTGTTTTGTTGGCAACTTGTCAAAACCGTCATTTGGTTAAAAAAATTTATAGATTTACATAACCTACAAATACATACAGGTTCTGTACTGCTAATAATCATTAATAAAGTGTTGCCCAGTGAAGCTTCCATAGTTCCTCTCTCACCACCTCATCCCCTGAATGGGTTTGCTTCCTGCAAAATGAAGGAGTGGTAACTGGATGGCAAGGCTGGGGGCAACTCTGAGTGGGGACAGGCTGCGGAGCCTGTCTATACCCTAGTAAGTCAAATGCAGTAATTTAGCTCCTTTCCAAATATTCCTTTTCTAAAACTTTTATTGGGACTCTCCCTCTTCTATTCTTCCTTCTCCCAACTCCCACCAGCTCTAAACCGAAACACTCACATTCCCTGGGATTGGAGCCAGAGGTGCCAGCACCTGGATTAGTCAGAAGTAAACTGAGGCTGGCCTGGCAATACCCCATAGCAGACCCCTCACCTCCCAGGGCCAAGCCCAGTGTACACTCTGTCCATTGTTTCTCCAAAACCGGAAAGGACAAGGTAGGCAGGATGCTGAGTCTGCTTCCACAGCCCCAGACCACCAGCACCTCCTCTGAGCCCAGAGCCCCCAGGAAGGTTGGAGTTGGAGTTGGAGGCCCGAGGGCTTCGGTACATGGTACTTCTTCGTCTCTGCCCCACAGGCTCCCAGCGAGTACGAGACAAGTCCAGAGCAGCTCTTCTACCGGATAGCGCACCTGAATCGAGGGCAGCAGTACCTGCTGTGGGTGGCTGCCGTCACCTCTGCCGGCCGGGGCAACAGCAGCGAGAAGGTCACGATCGAGCCTGCAGGCAAGGGTGAGCAGCCTGCGCCTGGGCCAGAGGGACGGCAGCCCCCAGAAGTTCCCTTCTAGAATCCTGGTCCTCCACAATAGGGGGTGTCTCCCCCCACCCTGTCGGAGGAGCTCATCCCACTTGCCTCCCTCTTGCACCCACCAAGACTGGGTCTCTGCTGCCCCCTGACGCCCAGAAAGCTCCACAACAAGCTTGAGGCGGCACTGATACCAAGGGGCTGCTGGGCATGGTGCACCAGGAACCCCCACTTCGAACTGCACTCTGGGGTTGAAAGAAGGGGAAGTTAGCCTCGCTCTGACCCCAAAGGACCCTTTGTTCCAATGTTCGGCTCTTTATAGAGGACTAACGCAGGGTACACTGCTTCCACAGAGCAGAGAGCTGCGAAGAGAGCCCCGTGATCCTGAAGCCTGGGCATCTCCAGCTATGGGGGCCACACTGATCACTGATTCATTCGCGACAGCCATTACAGAGTGTATATCATGAAGGAAACTCTGGGCTAGAGGCCGCACACTGGGTGAATTCGACTGTGCTTGATCTTAGGGAGCACCCTACTGAATCCCTGGCCTGCACATGCATGTGCCATGAGGGCACATGCACCCCACCATACAGGGAATGACAGTTCTGAGGCCGCAACAAGACAGAGATAGCCACACAGAGTTGCTAGTCTGTCCTCTGTGCCACCCCTGGGGCTGGACTTAGCCACACAATCCTTTGGCTTCTGGTCCTCTTCTTTGGTGCTGGACTTCCCTGGGCCTTTCCTCCTGGCCTTGCCTCCTCCCACAGCACCAGACTCTCTAGCCCAAGCCCCGGGACCAGAACTTGGATGGAGTTGAACGAAGGGGGAGTTTAGTTGGGACACAAGAGGCCTCAGGTCTCCCCTGACATAGGCTCAGAGTCAACGAGCATGCACTCAGGGCCTGCAGTGGGGCTTGTTATCCCATCTACAGTGGAGCACTCAGAGGCAGTGTGTGGTCCGCAGGCAGCTGTCGGTGGTGGGGTGGCTCTTCCAGCTGCAAATCAGGGCTCTTCCCACCAGCCTCACTGTTTCTAACCTCCCCTGATCCTTCTTCCCAGAGGCACTACCATCCCCCTCTCCTAGATTCCTCTCCTTCGGGAAGAAACGGGCTGAGAGCCTACAGCCTTCCCAGGACAGCTGGCGCTGGCCCAGAGACAGGGTCTGAGACACAGCGTGTCCTGGCAAAAGGCTGACCCCTTCTCCTGTGGGCATGAAGTAAAACATTCCCAGAGGACTTTGTGCTTCCTAGAATACACCTACACGGCCTCCTAGCCTGTCCTCACAGTAGCCCTGTGAGGCAGGAGGCACAGGTGTTGCTGTTCCCCGCCCCTGACACACACATGCACCGAGATACAGACCAGTTCAGGGAGCCAGCCCCAGCTGTGTGGTAGAACCAAGTCGAGAAACCGGGTCTCTAGAGAACTTGTTGCTCTCCCCAAGGCCCCTGAGACTTCTTTGTTGCCCCAGTAGAAGCCATGTTAACTTGGGCTCCTCTGCTCTATCGAAGTCTTCCCGGCCACCAGGTGCTCCTTCACTGCCGCAAGCTGCCCTTTTCCTGCTTCTCGGCTGCTCCTCCAGACCTCCTTCCTCTCCCACGCCCCAGTGCTCCAGCACTGCCTTCACGGGAGAGGAACCTCCATTCCTGCACCGTATATCTTCCATCTCCCCAAGAAGGGACCCATGGCTTAGAAGGACCCTCTCTCTGGCCCTCTGAAGCCCTCGGTCACTTGGTTAATTTAAGACTTCTACCTGAGGGCCTGGAACCTGTGAGGTGCCTGACAGAATTACCTTCCTGCCGGACCCCTGACCTCTTTGCCCCCCTTGCTTCCCGCAATGCTGCTTGCGCCTGCCAGCCTTCTCAGCGCACTTGGGTCCACCCTGGCTCCGCATTCATAGATGCTCCTTTCTCCTCTGGGCATGTGTGTTGACTCCAGGGTTTTGCGACTTTTCTGTCAATCTACATCCCCTCCCGGTGACCTCAGTCACTCTGCTGACTCCCACATCAGTGTCCATAGTCCAGCCATCTCTCTTATGCTCCACAACATTTATATCTGTTTTCTAGCTGCCCCTCTAGGTGTCCCCAGGCACTTTGGGCTCAGTGTCAGGCTGTCTTCCTATCTCTCCTGCCGGCCCCACTCTTCCTCCCACATGCCTTGTCTCCACAAGGACACTAACACCCACTGAGCTAGCCTAGCTGGAGTCCCAGAAGTCATCCTCACCTTCCCTTCCATCTCTTTCCCGCAAGCCAGGCAGATCCTGAGTCCCAGCAGTTCTTGTCCTGAGCTCCACGCCTCCCTCCGTCACCTCCAGCTGCCATCTTGTCTCTAGTCTACATCCATCCTTCAGGACCAACCACATCAAGCCTTCCTCTGCAGGCAGCCGGGGACTGATCTAAAACTCAACTTTGAACATGTCACCCCTTATAAGCTTCTAGTGGCTCCTCGTGACCTCAAGAGGAAGTCCAGCCTCCTCATTCTGCCAGCAGAGCACTCTGTCCCCATGCTTCTACTCCTGCTCACCCCTCCTGTCCTGCTTTTGCCTGTCCCCCTTTACTGACCCTGGGCGTTGGTCACCCAAACCAAGTATTTGCAGACCCATGCACTTGCCGTGTGATTCAGTCCTCCGTGCCTCTCAGTGCTGTTCCCTCTTTCTGACATGCCTTTCCTTCTCTACATAGTGAACTCCTTAGTCTTCAAGAGTCTAAAGCCTCCCCTGGTCTTCATTTTCACCACCACTGAACAGTCTAGTTCACTCCTCTGTCTTTATACACTTATGAGGACTTGTACCTACCCCAGCCATAGTATTTTCCACCCGTAATGACTTTTTGAAGTACCTCTCTCCCTCTTGGACAATCAGCAACTTGAGGACAGGGAATTAATTTTATTCATTTTGTGAATCCTCAGAGTCTCATGTGATAGTAGACATTTGTTAAATGTTTGGTGAATCAATCACTCCCAGCTGAAATTTCCTGCACCCCCAACCCCAAGTCCAAGGTAGAAGTCACGTAGGAGAGGAAGGACTTTATGCAAAATTCAGAAAGCCCTGAGAAAGGGGGGCAAAGGCAGTGTTGGGTATAGAAGTGGGGTGGCCCTTATCATCTCTTCCTTGTAGCCCCGGCAAAGATCATCTCATTTGGGGGCACCGTGACAACACCCTGGATGAAAGATGTCCGACTGCCTTGCAACTCAGTGGGAGATCCAGCCCCAGCTGTGAAGTGGACCAAGGACAGGTGTGTGCGGGTCCCTGGAAGGATGGGTACCCTGCAGAGAGGAGCATAGTGGAAGAGCCACAAAGAAGACTCAGTGTCTCTCCCTTCCTGCTGGCTCAGCCCTGAGAGGGCCCTACTGGGCCACTCTCAGAAGCAGGCCTGGCCTCTCTGACTCCCTTCTGTTAGGAGTTCAAGATCTCCCTTGCCTGAATGGTAAAAAGGCCAAGGTTACTAGATACTCCACTGAAACTCCTAAGTAAGACCCAAGAATCCAGGGACCCCTAGCAAGCCTCCCTCTGCTCCCAGCTCTATTTGCCTACAGACCTTGGGGAGGCCCTGGGGGAAGGGATGCTTGCCAAAACCCATGCCCCCAACAGTGAAGACTCGGCCATCCCTGTGTCCATGGATGGGCACCGGCTCATCCATACCAATGGCACTTTGGTGCTACGTGCTGTGAAGGCTGAAGACTCCGGTTACTACACCTGCACGGCCACCAACACTGGGGGCTTTGACACCATCATCGTCAACCTTCTTGTGCAAGGTGAGCCCCGCAAGGCAGGTGGGGCTCGGGTAGGGTCAGGGATGGAGAAGGGGTTGAAGTTCCATTATGTGAGAGAGAGGGTTTCTGAATGGAAGGAAAAGACCCACCACCAGGGAGACCGACTCTCAGTGGAACAGAAGTGCCAAATGGGTAAGGAGGCAGGCGGGGCAGGAAGAATGAGTAGGAGTGAGGGAAGCACCTAGAAAGTGGGAAAGCCAGTCACTTATTCTCCTTCCCATTGGGATAGCCCCCATCTCCCCATCATCAGAGGTCCTCCCTTGTGATGGGGGCTGATGGCTTTCTCCTCACAGTTCCCCCGGACCAGCCCCGCCTCACTGTCTCCAAAACCTCTGCTTCTTCCATCACTCTGACCTGGATTCCAGGTGACAATGGGGGCAGCTCCATCCGAGGTGAGAAGAGGGATCTGGATGAGGAGGGGTAGGTACGGGACGGAATCTGGGCCCAGGGGAAGGGCTTCACCCACTCCCACCGCTTGTCCCCATAATGCTCAGGAAGTGATGGGGGTTACAATTCAGACAACAAGGAAATTAACCTACTGCCATGAAAAGTACATCAGCCTAGGTATCTGGGCCTTAGAACACCACTAGAGAGCCATGTGAACCTAAAGAAGTCATTTTCTTCTCTGGGCCTCAGTTTCTAAATCTGTAAAAGTGGACAAACTATTGGATGAGTCCTTCTCAAGCTTGAACATGCATATGGATCACCAGGGGATCTTGTAAGAAGATTCTGACTCAGCAAGGCTTTGGTGGGGGCTGAGAATTTGCATGTCCAAAAGGCTCCCAGTGAGGGTCACACTGTGCTGCTGTCATGGGACCACACATGGAGCGGAGCACTGGAGTTTAAACAGAATCCCTTTTAAGCTTCCCAGCCCCAGTTTTATGCTCCCTTCCCCACCTTGGCTTCTGAGCCCTAACATGAAAAATGAAGAGAGAGCAGTAAAACTCACCCAAGTTCCTTCCAGTTTTGCCTCCAAAGTGCATCGGCCCCTGCCAGTGACCAAAGGCCCCACTCTGCCCCCTGTCCAGAGCCCACCCCCGTGACACCTGTCAGGTACCCCTGGCCCCACCCTGTCCATCTGAACCAGGCAAACCTCCCGGGCAGGCTTCGTGCTGCAGTACTCAGTGGACCACAGCGAGGAATGGAGGGACGTGTTCATCAGCTCCAGCGAGCGAGCCTTCAAGCTGGACAGTCTCAAGTGTGGCACATGGTACAAGGTGAAGCTGGCCGCCAAGAACAGTGTGGGCTCCGGGCGCATCAGCGAGATCATCGAGGCCAAGACCCACGGGCGGGGTGAGACCTGATGACTGGTGTGGGGAGAGGTGTGCCCAGGGAGGAGGAGGAGTTGGGGGAGAAAAGCTCAGGACAGTGGGTAGAAGATGTCTGGGTAGGGACAGAGGGTGCCGGGAAGCAAGAAGCTAAAGGGAGAGACAACCTAATTCCCATCACTGCAACATCTGGACAAATCACTGTAGGAAAAACCGGTCCGACTTTCCTACTGGGGGTGGCAGATGGTTATTACTTCTCTTCCTTCTCCTTGCATCTCTCTTCCTTCTTTGCTGAAGCCTTCTCTCCAGGTCCTTCCCTCCTGTCCTCCTCCTCAGTTCCCCGGGGTCAACCACTGACCCTCCTGGAGCCACTGCAGCCTCGGGTGCCCCCAGGGAACACTTTCCAGCCCAGATGGATGCGTCCCCTCCCCCGCAGTCTCTCTAACTTCTCTCTCTCCCCTTCTGGCCCCCAGAGCCCTCCTTCAGCAAAGACCAACATCTCTTCACCCACATCAACTCCACACATGCTCGGCTTAATCTGCAGGGCTGGAACAACGGGGGCTGCCCTATCACAGCCATTGGACTGGAGTACCGGCCCAAGGGCACCTGGGCCTGGCAGGGCCTCCGGGCCAACACCTCTGGGGAGGTATTTCTGACCGAGCTGCGAGAGGCCACATGGTATGAGCTACGCATGAGGGCTTGCAACAGCGCTGGCTGCGGCAACAAGACAGCCCAGTTCGCCACTCTGGACTACGATGGCAGTGAGTCAGAGAGGGTGGGAGGGAGCAGCACAGATGCTGGAGCAAGGTGCTGCCGGGGAAGCTGGCAGAGAGGCAGGCACATAAAGAGAGAGACAAATAGATCAGCAGGACTACAGTCAGGAGGAAAACTGACAGGTGGATAAGCAGGCAAAAGAAGCCGCAAATTGGTAGGCAGATGCACTAGTGATCGATAGAGACAGACAGGCAGACAAGGTTATAACACTAAAGACAGAGAGTCTTTGAAGGCTTGAGCCTTGCCGTCCATTACTTCAGAGATGGAGAGAGAGGTAGGGACTCAGCTGCCGTCCTGCCCTCGAAGAACCGTCTCCTGATACGGTGTATTAGGCAGGATGGGAGAGCCTGTGCTGCAGTTACAGAGACACATGAGAAGTTCCATGGCTGAATCCAAAATATTTGTTTCTTGCTCTCATAAAATGTCATGAGGGTTGCCTGGCCACCATCTTTTAGTTCTGTCATCTTGAACCTGTAACCTCCAAGATCACCAAAAAGAGAGATAGAAAAGGCACACAAATTCTTAATTGCCTTGGCCAGGAGGTGGTACTCATGACTTCTGTTCACATTCTGTGGTTCCGAACTAGTCACATGGGCCCCAACTGGTGTGGTTCAGTGGACTGGGCATCATCCCACAAACCAGAAGGTCACCAGTTCAATTCCCAGTAGGGCACATGCCTGGACTGCAGGCCAGATCCCTGATTGGGGGCATGTGAGAGGCAACTGATCAAGTCTGCATCTCTCTCTCCCTTCCTCTCTCTCTAAAAATAAATAAAATATTTTTTAAAAAAGAACTAGTCACATGGTTCTACTCTAACTGCGCAGAAGCTGGGAAATATAGATGAGCACATGGATATTTGGTGAGCACTAACTGGGATCTGCCACATGGGGACACCTCGCACAATGCATGTACACACATATGCATATATATGTACACACACATGCACAAACTCGTACATTTAAAGGTTCACAGAAGGCTACATTCATAGGGACCTGATGTCACAAGCTAAATTAAGTCTACTTATGTGTTAAGGAAACAGAATGAAGTGGCATCAGAAGGGCATGGGCTCAAACAGGAAAGGCTTCATGAAGGAGATGTCTCATAGGTGAGGCTTTGAAACATGCAAAGATCAGGGCTTGGCAGAGGGCTGTCAGCAGGAGACTGTATTGTTGCCTCCCTAGAGGAACCCAAGGCTGGCAAATACTGCCCATGGGAAGGGGAACTCCAACAGGCAGGAGACTCTCTGAGAGACTTCAGGATAATTTTAAAACAGGCCCAGGAAGTCACTGATATAAAAACATAGTGTAAAAACTACCCAGTTGTTCCTGGCTGTCCTGATGGGACCAGAATTTGTGGGAGCAGAGGGGAAGGGAGGAGCTCTGCACCAGGAAGTGGAGGTCAGAGTGAGAGCAAAGACAGCAAGGAAGGTCAAAGGACTCTCCCACCCAACTCATAAGGAACAGCTGACTCCCTTCTTCACCCCCATTCAGGCACCATCCCTCCCATCAAGTCTGCTCAAGGTGAGGGGGATGATGTGAAGAAGCTGTTCACTATCGGCTGCCCGGTCATCCTGGCCACGCTGGGCGTGGCTCTGCTCTTCATTGTACGAAAGAAGAGGAAGGAGAAGCGGCTGAAGCGACTTCGAGGTGGGGGAGTTTCCTTCCTGTGGGCTTCCTGGGTGGAAGTGTTGACCCTGTGCCCCACTGGCCACCTACCACTGGCTCACAGCCCCATCTGGACAAGAGAGTACCTGTGTTCCCTTGAAAGGCGAGCTGCCACTTCAACCTTCTAAAACCTCCCTAGTGTTCACTGCTCCCTCCAATATGTCCCAGGACTTTGTGCCTGTCCTAACCAGGGCTGACTTCTAGAGGTTCACATTGGTAAAGCCATACTGTTTATTAAAAGATGTAAACATTTCCATGTTGATTGGTAAATAGATGTTGCTCCCTGCACCCTGGGTGTGCCATTCTCTCACACAGGATTACTGTGACTTTCCTAGGACCAAGCTGCTACTGAGTATGCCTGCAGGTGTTCTCTAAGGTCTTGCTCAGTTCTGACTGGAGAGCTTCCATGCCACAACAGTTTTTAAAAATTTTGATTACCATCCCCAGTCCCAACACTAAATAGTGCAGTCTAACATGAATGGTCTGATTTGCCTTGATTTGTACAGTATCTGGCACTTACTAGTTGCTTAATAAATGTTTATCACTCATTTGGAAAACATTTATTGAGTATCTCCTGTATTATAGATATGCCAGACATAGGAGATAAAAAGATAAATGAAGAAGGGACAATCCATGCCCTTACAGTTTATGGTTTCATTTGAGAAGCCAGGGCACAATAGTAGCACAGAAGAATAACACTGCTTATGGTTTAGGAGTTAGATGAATGGATGAATAAATAGTTCAAAGGATAATTGTGATGGTTATTGGACAGATGGTTGAATAGATTAATGGATTGATGATTGAATGAATGACTGGTTAGATGGTTGGGTGGATGGTTAGATGATTGATTGAATGGTTGGGTGGAAGGATGTATAGATGGAAAGATGGTTGAACAAAAGGTTTGATGGATAGACAGTTGAATGGATCAGTGGTTGTATGCACAGATGGATGGAAGAGTGTATGGATGGATGGATGAATGAATAGGTGGATGCATGGATGGGTAGGTGGTTGGATGGGTGAATGGATGGTTAGATAGATTAATGGTTGAATGGATGCTTGGATGTATAGATGTATATTTGGATGGATAGGTGGGTGATAGGATGGAGAGATGGTTAGAAGTTAAATGAATAGATAGATGAATGGATGATTGGATGAATGGTTGAATAGATGAATGTGTAATTGGATATATGATGGGAGAGATAGTTGGGTGAGTGGGTGGGTGAATAGATGGAAGGTTGGGTAGTTAAACTGGTGGACGATGGATAAATAGCTGGATGGTTGAGTAGATGAGTGCATGAAGAGCTGGATGGGTAGACTGACAGATGTTTGGATCAATAATGAATGAGTGAATGAATGAATGGCAGTTGGATGCTTGGATACATGCATGCAACTAGATTCACTCATACAGTTCATTCTCAGTTATCAGGAGGTCTAATGGATTAACCAGGACCTTTTCTTCTCTCTCACCAATTTCTAATCTGAGAGTCCTAATCCTGTTCAAAGCCCCTCTGAAACAAAGCAGGGACCCCCAAAACCACCCATGGAATTTTTAGAGAATAGATGCCCTAGAGGAAGAGGTGAAGCCTCTTCAGTTGATAGCCATCTGGGGCTGTCAACTGACCACCCTTACTTCCTCCTCCACTCCCCCCTCTCCCTAACAGATAACTAAGGATAGACCCACCATTGGTGCAAGTTTTCTGCCGGGTCTGGTGTCTTGTTCAATTAGAGTCAATTCAGGAAGCAAATGGGGCTCTTTATATACCCTCTCCTTTAGGAAGGACCTTCCTATTAGATAAAAGTCTGAGAAAAGGAAAACAGACCTGAGCCAAATCCTGAATAGAAGCAGTGAGACCTTATCATGTTTTGGACTGTTTTAGAGGCCCCTACATTTCTTTGTCTTCCTCCCAGAAAACCAGCCTTGGCCCCAGTTTAGGCAATTTTCCCACCTTGTCCCATGTCTTTTCCAATTTTCATCCTACTCAAACCCCATTCTCACCCAGCCCCTCTCTCTACTGTTTTGCAGATGCAAAGAGTTTGGCAGAAATGTTAATAAGGTGGGTTTCATATAGCTGCTTCTTCTCTCTTCACCCCCTGCAGGGGACAAGATTCTAAGACCCCACTGGGTTTTTTGCAAAACTTTCTCCCCTAACCCCTCATGGCTCCTGAGTCACCCACCTCTAACCCTTCTCCCCACAGCAAGAACAACCGAAGCTTTGACACCCCTGTGAAGGGACCACCCCAGGGCCCACGGCTACACATTGACATTCCCAGGGTCCAGCTGCTAATCGAGGACAAGGAGGGCATCAAGCAGCTGGGTGAGTAACAGGTGCCACAAGTTCTCTGTCCTGTTCTGAGTGTGCTTCTCCAGGCCACAACACACAAAAGGCAATACCAGCCCTCATGGCAGGGCCTAGGGTTCTAAGTGAAGCCCTGGTGACAATTCGACAGCCTCAAATGCATCACACCTTCTCTCAAGGGCTGTTTCTTTCTCTGTCTAAGGGAGAATTATGCTGGCCTTTCTAGATCTCACCACTGGATAAAGACAAAGAGAAATTTGGGAGTTAAAGATGGTCTCCAAAAGAAAGGAGTCTCACTGACTGTTCTTCTTCCAC
The DNA here is from genome assembly GCF_987537825.1 of Furipterus horrens. Taxonomy (NCBI): domain Eukaryota; kingdom Metazoa; phylum Chordata; class Mammalia; order Chiroptera; family Furipteridae; genus Furipterus; species Furipterus horrens. The sequence continues at coordinate 87,783,949 of NW_028327172.1, read as the reverse complement.
CAGGAGATGACAAGGCCACCATCCCAGTGGCAGATGCTGAGTTCAGCCAAGCTGTCAACCCACAGAGTTTCTGTACCGGTGTCTCCTTGCACCACCCAGCCCTCATCCAGAGCACAGGACCCCTCATCGATATGTCTGATATCCGGCCAGGCACCAGTATGCATTATCCCTAGGGAGACAGCCCTCCTTCCACACAGTGTGTCTTGGACACAGCATGGGGCGTAGGTGATTTTTTAAAAAATTAAAAGAAGGAAAGAACATCATGGAAGAATGGAAAGAGCACTGGAGTTAGAGTCTGGACACCTTGATTACAAACTAAATAACTCTGACCTTGGGCATATAACTGACCTTATACCTCTGGGCCTCAGTTTCCTTACCTAGAAATGTAGAAGGGGTTGGCTGTTCTTGCCCTAGTCCAGGGCCTTCTGCCTCTAACATTTTGGACATAGTAATGGAATACATCAAGCACTGTAGGGATGCACAGTCAGGACGCAGTAGGAGTAGAGGTGACATTCTTCCCAGGCTGGAGGAAATCATGGGGTGGGTGGAGAAGACCAGGATGTTGCCCACTGCCCCCATATGCCTAGACACTCTTGCTCCTCTCCTCCAGCCCCAGTTGATGTGGTCAGGAAAGGCAGCACACTCAGCATTCCCAAGCGAGTTCTGTGGCTGCTTCTGCCTCCTCTCTTGCTCCCCACTGCCCTCTGCCCAAGCCCAAGTGCCCTCACTTGGCATGTGCTAGCTCTTGCTTCCTCTGTGTAGACCCGGTGTCCAGGAAGAATGTAAAGTCAGCCCACAGTACTCGGAACCGGTACTCAAGCCAGTGGACTCTGACCAAGTGCCAGGCCTCCACACCCGCCCGCACCCTTACCTCTGACTGGCGCACCGTGGGCTCTCAGCATGGTGTCACGGTCACTGAGAGTGACAGCTACAGCGCAAGTCTCTCCCAGGACACAGGTGAGACCAGGACCCAGCCTGTGTCCTGCTCGCTCTCCTCCGCTCCCCCATCATCCAGCTTCACCTTTCATTTTCCCAACTCCTATCCACCAGCCTGTGGGGTCCAAAACACAACTCAGTTTTATTTCCAGCTGCCCACCGACTCACTGGTGGTTATGGCAAAACCACTGGATCTCACTGAGCTCTGCCTGGTCAAAGATTTTATTTTGCTCTCCCCCCAAATGTCAGAGAAAATAGTACGCACGATGTTTGTTGGAGAAAGGGCTGAGTGTTCCAGGCATTTGCTTGTTTTCAAGAATGAAAGGTGTTTGCCCTTCATTAGCCAAAGACCCCAATTCTACCACCGCTGCTATCTTCACAGTGGGAGAGCAGGATCTTCTGAACCTGGTACATCTGTGGCCAGGCTTTCCGGTGGCTGCAGAGGTTGCAGCAGGGGAACTGGTCAGTCTGGTCTCATTTACACTCTTCTCCCACAACCCACTTACTTCCTCTTAACACTATGCCTTCCATCTCCCCAGACAAAGGACGGAACAGCATGGTGTCCACTGAGAGTGCCTCTTCTACCTATGAGGAGCTGGCCCGGGCCTATGAGCATGCCAAGCTGGAGGAGCAGCTGCAGCATGCCAAGTTCGAGATCACTGAGTGCTTCATCTCTGACAGCTCCTCTGACCAGATGACCACAGGCACCAATGAGAATGCCGACAGCATGACATCCATGAGCACACCCTCGGAGCCCGGCATCTGCCGCTTCACTGCCTCCCCACCCAAGCCCCAGGATGCAGACCGGGGCAAAAACGTGGCTGTGCCCATCCCTCACCGGGCCAACAAGAGTGAGTGCCCAGACCACCTCTCCTTTGTCTCCCCTGCTCCCGAATCCCATGAGCCCTGGCTAGGCCTAGCCCTAACAGTACCCGGATCCTGCCAGCACAGCCCAGCACAGCCCAGCAGGGCTCCTTGGCCGTGTGGGGTAGTGCAAAGAACAAGGACTTGGGAGCAAACAGATCAGGGTCCACATCCTGGTTCAACCTTTTAATATCTCTGTGACCTTGGGCAAGTCATTTAACCTCTCTGGTCTTAACTTTCTCACTTGTAAAAATGCAAATGATAACGTATACTTTTCATTGCTACAACAGGCACAAGAAATAATATACATGCCTGGCACATAGCAGGTTCTCATTAAGTAGTGATCATTCCCTTAATCTGAAGCTATGCCAAGATGGAAAGAGATCCCTATCGGGTCAACTGTCCCATGGTTACTGGTCTCAATGCTGTTTGAACTTAATTCAGGCCCAAAGGACCAATCCTGACAGCTCAGCCCATGGAGGCTGGACCTCCTAGGGGGCAGTGACCTAGCCTGACTGGGAACCATCTCACTCCAGGGACCTAGCCAGAGCATATGCCCCTTGGGTTTGGTGAGGTAGGTCTAAGATAACCAAGGGGTATAGGAGGGGGAGCGCCTCTGCGCATGCTGGGGTCACAGCATTCAAGGCCCAGGCTGTCAAACTATTAGTATGGTCTCCTCAGTACTGGCCTTGTTAAGTGACCACGCTAACCTCAGGGGCTCAGGGTCATCTGGAGAAGAGCCTGGGATAACAGAAATACAAAGATTTAGGAGACTAGCAGCCCTGAATGATGTGCCCAGCCCCTTCTGTGTGAATTTGGGCAAATTACTTAATCTTTCTGAATCTCAGTTTTGTCACTTGCAAAATGCAGATAGCCTTGGGGGAATGGGAGGCACTGAACGAGATCATCTAAGTAAAGTACCTGGCATGGTCAACAGGATGGAGGCACGTGCACAGGGGAGGGTCCCCAGAACAGAGGGATCAGGGTAGGGGAGAGTTTAAGAAATTAAGAACATTCCACCTGAAGAAGAGGGGACCGGGGAGAGAAAGGGAGACATGTAGCTGATAGCTAATTTCAGACATCTGAAAGGCAGCGTGGGAAAGAGGGAGAGGCCTTGCTTTGTGGGTCCTCAAAGGGTAGAAGCACGTTCAATGAGGAAGTGTCAGGGAGTGACAGTCCTTTTCTTCTCAAGGTTAAAAAGCTTTATAGTAGCCAGACCTATTAGGAAGTTCTGGTCTCCAGAAGTGAGCTCTCTGACAGCTAAAGCTAAACCATTTATCGTAATCATTCAACAGTAAGGATCGGTTTATTGAGCAACCGCTGTGTGTACCAGCCATGTGTTGAGGAAATTTCCATGCTTTATCTTATTCACCACTCATAGCAATCCTGTAGGGACATGTGATTATCCCCATTTCACAGATATGGATACTGACTCAGAGAGGTCAACTCCTTACTGCCCAGCCTGTGGAGGGCCAGGTCAGGAAGAATACTGAGGGGCAGGGAGTTGGTTAACAGCTGGTTCCCAGAGGCCTCTGCCTCTCATGTCCTCTACTTCTGTGATTCCAGGTGACTACTGTAACCTGCCCCTGTATGCCAAGTCAGAGGCCTTCTTCCGAAAGGCAGATGGGCGTGAGCCCTGTCCCGTGGTTCCACCCCGAGAGGCCTCCATCCGGAACCTGGCTCGAAGCTATCACACCCAGGCTCGCCACCTGACTCTGGACCCTGCCGGCAAGCCCTTGGGCCTTCCACACCCAGGAGCCCCTGCTGCTGCTTCCACAGCCACCTTACCTCAGAGGACTCTGGCCATGCCAGCCCCCCCAGCTGGAACGGCCCCCACCGCACCCGGTCCCACCCCCGCTGAGCCCCCTGCTGCACCCAGCACTGCCCCTCCTGCCCCCAACACTGAGCCTCTGCGGGCTGGGGGCCCACACACCAAAATGGGGGGCTCTAGGGACTCACTTCTCGAGATGAGCACGTCGGGGGTAGGGAGGCCTCAGAAGCAAGGGGCTGGGGCCTACTCCAAGTCCTATACCCTGGTATAGGGCACAGCAAGAAGCAGCCCTCCGTGTGGACTTGTCTGCACCTCCAGCCCTCAAACACCAACTTGGCTGTTTTCCTGCATTATTTATATTAAACCGACAGTCAGAAACCAACCAACAATGAAAAAAAAACAAGTCATGAATGCTTGTACATAGAACTCTTTTGTACAAATGAAACTATTTTCTTCTTCTCCATGGAGCCAGGGCACAAAGAATTTGACAGTAGAAGTCACCCTCTCACCCCACAAAATACGCGTGGAGAGATATATACATATATAGAGAAGCAGGAACATATCAACAAGCTATATATCTATATATTTCTCTCAACCTTATTTTGAGACACAGGCACAAAGACTCAGCAATTTTTCCCTCCCTGTTTCCTTCCTTCTAATCTCTAGGTGATTTTGACTAAGACCAAAATCCCAACTCAGAGACACTGCATGCAATTTTAATGTTCCAAGAAAAGCAGGAGTTGCTTCAATTTGCAGATGCTTATGTGTAATACCTTTTTCTATGAAAAAAAGACGCAGCGCCGTGTGCAATAAAAGTTATGTTTCTATATGGTGGCTTTTTCCCATTTGCTAAGGGCAGAAGTGGAGGGAAGAAGGAAAGACCCTTTACCAGGCCATCATTTCTCATGGAGAGATTTTGAGAAACCTGGGCTCCAGTTCAGCACATTAAGGTTTTTAAAATGCTTTCAGTTAGCCTAGGGGCATCCTTGAGCACCCGTTCTGATCCCAGATCTATGCTGGGCACTAATGGGGACCAGCTATGTGGCTTTCAGCAAGCTCCAAAACCCCCCTAAGACCCAGTTTCCTTATCTATCGATATAAAATGAGTCAACCTTGGTGAGAGCTCCGGGGAGCCTGGTATGAAGGCCAGGGGTGTCTACCGGCTTCTCTCCTCCAGGAGAATACAGCATAGCCAGGGGAGCAAAGCTGTGCAAAACCACCAGAGAGCAGTTCGATTATGTGAGAGGTTCCTGTGAACTAGGAGGGGAAGAAGAGATTATATATACCCCGGGGGTGGGGCCAGAGGTCAGAGGTGAAAAGGTCTCCTGGAGAAGGGGGAATGGAGCTCAGCCAAGAGAAGCAGACCAGAGTCCAACTTCACCTGGTGTCAGAGGAGACGGCAATTAGATTGCCAGGTAGAAAGAAAGGCGCCCCTTTGTGATGAGAGCGTTAAGAGCCACAGCACAGTGGGGTAGCATATGAGCTGGGCCTCCAAGCACATGCAGGTTTGACGAGGCAGAGAGAAAGACCCAGGAGACTAGTGAAAGCCCAGGGCCATGAACTTTGTGGTCTCAGAGAACCTCCCTCTACCTCAGGTGAAAAAAAAAGGTGTACCTAAGAAGTATTGTGTTGGTCAAAGGGTCCATTACATTTTTTTTTCCATAAAATAAAAGACAGTTTTTATTTTCACCAGTAACTTTATTGATTTGGGCATTTTGAGTATTTTAGCTATCTCTCACTATTGGCTTCTAGTGGGTAGAGGCCAGGGGTGCTGCTAAACATCTTCCAATGCATAAGACAGACCCACAGCAAAGAATTATTTGGCCAAATTGTCAGTAATACCAAAAAAACTCGCAAACCACTTTTGACACATTTGGTCAGTCACAGCACCTTCTCCATACACTGCACAAATATTTTTTTTTTCTTTTTTTTTCATTTCAGTTACATTTTTACCTTTCTTGAAGTAATAAAGTATAATATGCCAAAAATGTTATTTTTCTTCCATCTTCAATATTAAAATGGCTGCACAAAAATTCATCAATTTCGGTAAGTTTTTTTTTTAAGTATATTTTATTGATTATGGTGTTACAGTAGTTCCAATTTTTGCCCCTTTGCTCCCCTCTGCCCAGCACCCCACTTCCCTCCAGCAATCCCGTCCCTCTTAGTTCATGTCCATGGGTCATGCATATAAGTTCTTTGGCTTCACCCTTTCCTATATTATTCTTAACTTTCCCCTGTCTATTTTGCACCAAAGAATTACGTTTCTTAATCCCTGTACCATCTTCCCATTTTTCCCCTCCCTCTCCCAGCTGATAACCCTCCAAATGATCCCCATACCTATGATTCTGTTCCTATTCTGCTTTGCTTAGTTGGATTTTGTTTTTATTTTTTAGATTCAGTTGTTGATAGTTGTGAGTTTGTTGTCATTTTAATGTTCATAGTTTTGATCTTCTTTTTCTTAAATAACTTCCTTTAACATTTCATCTAATAATGGCTTGATAATGATGAACTCCTTTAGCTTTACCTTGTCTCAGAAGCACTTCATCTGCCCTTCCATTCTAATGATAGCTTTGTTGGGTAGAGTAATCCTGGTTGCAGGTTGCCTTTCATCACATTGAATACTGCTTACCAGTCCCTTCCTGCCTGCAAAGTGTCCTCTGAGAAATCAGCTGATAGTCCTATAGGCACCCCCGTCCCCTGTAGGCAACACTCTCCCTCTCTCTTGCTGCCCCTAGGACTCTGTCTTTATCTTTCACCTTTGGCATCTCAGTCATGATGCATCCTGGTGTGGTCCCCTCTGGGTCCAGCTTGTCCGGGACCCTCCGTGCTTCCTGGACCTGTATGTCCATCTCCTTCACAAAATTTGAGAAGTTTTACTCATTTTTTTTTCAATTCTTGCTTCCTCATTCCGCGCTGGTTGACTGTTTTTTTCTTCCTTATGTTCCAAATCATTGATTTGAATCCCAGTTTTGTTCCCGTCACCATTGGTTTTGTGTGAATTTTCCTTCATTTCACTTAGCATACCTTTCACTTCTCTTATGCCTTTGCTGTACTCAAGGATATCCATCAAGCCTGTGATATCTTTATCACCAGTGTTTTGAATTCTGCATCTGTAAGGTTGTCTATCTCCTCATCTGTGACGTTGGCTATCTCCTCGTCACTTAGTTCTCCCACTGGAACCTTGATCCGTTTCCCCTTTTGGGCCATCCTTCTCTGTCCCCTCATTCTGACAGGCTCCTGTGTTTGTTTGCCTCTGTGTCCCAGGCAGAGCTGTCAGTCCTGTTACATTGTAAAGGACAGAGCCTTAGGGATTCCTCAGTGCAGAGTGACCTGTTTTACCACGTTGTGGCGGTGTATTTGGGGGAGGGATCCAAGAGGAAACAATGCCGCCTGCCCAGCACTCGCCCCTTTTCCAGGCACCTCTCCCATTTCCCTTCCGCACTGGACTGGCACATCTCTAGCTGCTGCCCTGGTCGTCATTCCCAGAGTGGGTGGGTCCGCGGATGTTCTAGGACAGTGGGGGCCCTTTAAACAAGTGGACTCAGCTGAGAGACCAGCAGTTTCTGCCTCCATCCCAGCCCCCACTGGTTTGCACAGTCAGAAGCAATGAGGCTTAATTTTCCCTGGTGCTGGGACCGTGAGCTTCGAGGGCCGGTGAGGAGCTGGGAGCACTCCCCAGGTGTGCCTCCCAACTTTTTAAAATGTGACTGCGCTTTCTGCCAGCCTGCTGCTGCTGCTGCTGCCACCACACCACGTTCTCTCCGCCCCATCTCCACCCCTCCTACCTGTCTGGATGAGTGTTTCTTCTTTATATCTTTGTTTGCTGGACTTCCATGTTTTCTAGAACTTCTGGCTGTCTCTAGTTTTGAGGTAGTTGTACTCCTTCTTAGTTGTGGAGGGAGATGCAGCATGTCTGTCTACGCCTCCATCTTGGCCGGAAGTCAGTAAGTTTGTTTTTTTTAATGCATACTGATATGACAGCTGTCACAATACAATCTAACAAAATTGTTTCGAATGAAGTTATAGACAACTAAGTACTACTAGAGCCACCGTATGAAAAAAAAACGTAACAGACTTTTTGGCGAACCCAATACAAGGGCGTTCCTGAGTTCTGCACCCCCAGTCTAGGCTGAGTTGTGCGTCGGGAATGTGGAAGGACGGTGAGTCTGGGACCTGCTGTTGCTCCACAGCTGAGAGAAGGAACTGGGTGGGAACCAAGGGTTGGGGAGGAAGAGAGGGGCTTGTACTCAGTGAAGGCCGTATACCTGAAATGCATGACTTTTAATAGAAGAACTTTCCAAAAAGGAGCTCATTCCATAAACCTTCCCTGAGCACCCAGCGATTTCGGGACGTTGCAAGATAAGGGGTCAGTGTAACAGAGGAGGGAGTAGAGATGATGTGCTCCTTGGTGACTCCTGGGCCTCTGGGGAAACTCTATCGAAGGCCCCACACTCAGGACCCACCCAGAGAACCAGCTCCTGGAGTTAATGAGAATAATGAGAACAAGGCAAAGCATTTCAGACACGTGAATACAGCTCAGCCTCATTCCATCCTGGGAGGATGGGATCTGCAGGTTGCCTCCCAAACTGCAAGCACAGTGATCAGGCCTGGGAGTTCTTCCCAGAACTTGGTTTAGAGAGCCCCCACCCCCACATGCTGGACACTGGGGAAAACAAATGCAAATCAGCCCAAGTCCAGCCAACACAAGAGGGTGAACAAATCCCCAGAAGCTAGACTAGAATGGAGCCACCTGCCTGAGGACAGCAAAGGAGAACCGACCCTGTTGTGAAAACACATCAAAGAGCCCTGTGGTGCATGCCAGGTGCTGAGCAGAACACTCTCCTTGCATTGGCACATGCCACCTCCTGGCAGCTTTGGGAGGTAAACATCACAACCTCCATCTGAAAAGTGAGAAAGCTGGAGCTCTGGAGAGCTGAGAACTCATCCAAGGTTAGAGGAGCAGGGCGAGGTGGAGGCAAGAGTCAAACTCGAGTGATTCCTTAACCATGAACCAATACTGCCTTGTGTTTCTCTGTTCAGAGGTTGAGTTTCCGTTCTGTCCTGAGGATGTTGCCTGGCGAAGAGTTCCAGGATGATGTGAGCCAGCTGCACTTGCGGGCAGAAAGGCAGTTGGTGTGAAACTGTTCGTGACTGATTCAGTAAAGTGAGCCACTCTGCTGGGCTCTGATGCTGTACTTGACTCTGGAGAGGGACAGTGATAGGAGGAAGGGATTCAGCTCTGGGGAGCTGTGGAGAAGGCCTGGGACCTGAGGGGGACCATGTAGGAAGAGAAGGATATGGAGAGGCAACAGAGAGGCAAAATTTGAGCCAGTATAACTTGTGTTGAGCGAAGCTGGCCCCTTACTATAAAATTCAGACATATTTGTGCAAAATCCTCACATCTTTATGTTCTAATAATCTCTAACCTCTATTACGTTCTTGAGCAGAACCACAAACCTGCCCGTTTAAATTGTACCCAGAAGCTAATTCACAAATCAGCTAAACTTCTGCTCTTCCTCACTGAACTCTCTCTGGGCTATCACTATTTCAGATCTCCACTTTGTCCATCACAGACTAGGCCATCGTCTGGCTGTAGAACCTCAGTACTCAAGGTGCATTAGCATCCCCTAGGAGCTTGTTAGAAATGCAAAGTCTTGGACCTCACCCCAGACCCACTGGATCAGAATATGCAGTTTAGCAAAATCCACACAGGATTTGTATGCACATTCAAATTCAAGAAACCCTCTTCTAGAAGGCCTTTTGAGAAACCATGCCCCTGCTCCCCACCTCTACCAAAAAACAGAGCTATACTAGTGGGTCTCAAACTTAGCTGCACATCAGATTCACCTGAGAAGCTTGTTTAAAAAAAGCCAGATCTCACCAAACTCAACTGATTCACAATTTATGGGTGTGCAGCCCAGGCTATTTGTTTTTGGGTTTTATTTTTATTATGGTGAAAGATACCATTTTAACCTGTTTTTTTTTTTAAGATTTTATTTATTTTTAGAGGGAAGAGAAGGAGAAAGAGAGGGATAAAAACATCAGTGTTTGGTTACCTCTTGTGCGCCTCCAGTTGGGGACCTGGCCTGCAACCCAGGCATTTGCCCTGACTGGGAATCGAACCAGCGACCCTTTGGTTCACAGGCCAGTGCTCAATCCACTGAGCCACAGCAGCCAGAGTTAACTTTTTTTTTTAATAAGGGCTTTATTTAAATCCTGCTTTAGGGAGAGGGTTAGCATGTTTGTGGTTGTATATGAGGTAGTAGTAGCATGGTAAACAGAAGCAAGATTTTGCTCTTGATTTGAAATTTTGACTAGTTTAAAGAGATGTGTATAAATACCATGGGGACAAAGGATAAACTGTCCTGCTTTTTCTTGTTTTTGTCAAATTTTAACTTACTTTTTATTGAGGTATAATTGATAGTAACATATTAGCTTCAGGTATACAGCATAATGATCCAATATTTGTGTATATTGGGAAAAGGTCACCACAATAAGTCTAGTTAACATCTGTCACCATACATAGTTACAAAGAGTTTTTTTCTTGTAATGAGGATTTCTAAGATTTGTCTCTTAGCTTTCAAATATGCAATACAGTGTGACTAGTTATACTCACCACGCTGTACATTATATCACCATGACTTGTTTACTTTATATCTGGAAGTTTACACCTTTTAACCCCCTTCACCCATTTTTGCCCAACCTCAACCCCTTCCCCTGGCAACCAGCAATCTGTTCTCTATAACAATGAGCTTAGTTTTTCTTTTGCTTTTGTTTTCCTAATTGCACATGTAAGACCATGCAGTATATGTCTTTCTCTGTCTGACTTGTTTCACTCAGCATGATGCCCTTAAGTTCAATTCATGTTTTCAGAAATGGCAAGAATTTCTTCTTTTTTTATGGCTAAATACTATTTCATTGTGTTTATATACCACATCTTCTTTATCCACTCATCTATTGATGAACACTTAGGTTGCTTTCATATCTTGGCTATTGTAAATAATGCTGCTATGAAAATGGGGTGCAGATATTTTTTGAATTAAGTGTTTTCATTTTCTTTGGATAAATACCCAAAAGTGGGGTTGCTATATCAAATGGTAGTTGTGTTTTTCAATTTTCTGAGAAACATCCATACTATTTCCCACAGTGGCTGCACCAATCTGCACTCCCACCAACAGGGTTCTCTTTTCTCCGTGCCCTGGCCAGCACTTTTTTCTTTTTTTTTTTTTTTTTTTTTGCTTTTGTTTTTGTTTGTTTGTTTGTTTTGGCAATGGTCATTCAAACATGTATGAGGTAGTATCACATTGTGATTTTGATTTGCATGTCCCTGATGATCAGTGATGTTAAGCATCTTTTCAGGTACCTGTTAGCCATCTGTATGTCTTCTTTGGAAAAATGTCTACTCAGATCTTTTGCCCATTTTTAAATCCAATTGTTCTGGGTTTTTTCCTATTGAATTGTATGACTTCTTTATATATTATGAATATTAAACTCTTATCAGATGTATGATTTGCAAATATTTTCTCCCATTCAGTAGATTGTCTTTTCTTTTTTTTTTTTTTTTGGAACTTCAAAATTAAGCCCTTTATTTTTTAGTTGTCAGCAAAGGTCATTTTGGGTTCAGGCACATTGTAAAGTGTCAGGGGAAAAGTGGGTCAGTAGGAGACAGAAGCAGGGCTACCGGTGGTGCTCACCATTTCCTTAAGGGGAGGAGAATCGGCCACAGAACAGAATACTGTTGGTTTTGCTGTGCTGAATAAAGAAAAGGAAGGGGTGGTCAGCACAGAACCGGGGAGTGATTCTTGCACATCGAAGCATCATGATGGCAGCAGTGGCAGCTGCAGCCTCCGTGCCTTCCTCATTGACCTCCACAAGGACCTGTGCATGACCTTGGACAGAAACAGGTCTCTCGCGGATGACATTCCCAAAAAGTCTGCCCTGGCCTGCTCAAAGGCATCGGTCATGCCCAGAGAGCGAAGCACATCCTCCATGTCATAATTCTCCTCCAGCTTCTTCCTCTTGCCAGAACAGAACTAGCAGATATACACCAGTATCTGAACCAGCAGGGGCACAAAGGTCCTCTCCTCTGGCCGCAGGGGAGCCTGGGGCCATGCAGCTCCCTCTGGCACACACCAGGGCTCTACAGCTTTGCTGAAAGACTGAAGGAGGGATGACTACTGGGTGGTAGGGGCTGGTGGGTGGGGACTAGGAGAAATGGCCCCAAGCAGGTCCGGCACAGCCCCCATAACAGGAGCCTCTGCTCCAGCCCTGGCAGGGAGGCAGTTGGGTCAGAAGAGACCCAGCCTCATTCAAGAGTTCCTAAGCTGCCCTACTCAGACTGTGCATCCCAATCTAGCTGTACACTGAAAACTCAGAAGAAGCTGATTTCCTCACTCTCCAGCTCATGTGGGACACTCAGCGGAGACCTGAGACCCATCACTGCTGTTTCAGCTGCAAACCTGCCCCAGCTCTCCCCACTTCTCCAGGCCCCCCCGCCTGCCCCTCACCGTCCCTCTCAGCCCCAGCACACACAACTACACATGGGACGGGGCCACTGCCATTCGCTTACCTCTGCAGGGAATCAGGCGGGATGGAGCTGCCTGCAAGGACCTCCTCAGGCTCCTCTTCCCCATTCCACTCAGGCTGTCCATCGGGGGCCTGCAGAGGCCCTTTTTCGGTGGCCTGGCTGTGAAGGGGACTCTGGGGTCGCTCCCCATGCAGAAGTGAAGGAGATAACCTGATCAGACCAGCCAGAGCAGCAGTCAGGCCCTCTCCATTTAGAGAGCAAGAAGAGAATTAGGGAGTGTAGTATATGGACCCAGGTCCGTTCCTCCTTCCAAGCTGGACCCCAGCCTTGAAGAGGCATGGAAGGCAAAGCATCAAGAAGAGCAGGAAGGAGAGACTCCCTACTGAGTACTCCCTTTGCTTGGACCAGACTCAGCCTTCCCAGGTCCCTGTGCTGTATATGCTTGGCCCAGGAGTGAGAGCTACACAACACTCTCAGTGTATCCATTCCCAGAGTTCACCATCACTGGGGCCAGGGAGGGATGGGAGAATGGAGCAGAAGTTAGGAAGAAAAAGGGAAGTCCGATTCAAGAGGTCAGACTATAGAAAATGCATGAAGCTGTAGCTTTAAGGAAGAATTTGGATAGCCTTTCAAGGTCCAAAAAGTAGAATGACTGCCTCCTTTCCCCTTCCAGGGTGGCAGCCCTTCTCTTATATGGGCTCAGGCCTGAGAAGCTGGAAGCCCCACACCCTACTACTCCCCCCCAACACACACACACACTCAGTCACAGCCAGTTCTGATGTGGCAGAGCCCTGGTCAGAGCTCTGCACTGCAGAACCAACCCTGCAGCATGACTCCCCCAGATCTCTAGCAGGCTACTTTAGCGCTGGTCCATGACTGGACACACACAAAGTTTAATCCAAGCAGTGACAAGGATAGAGCCCTAGCCCACAGTAGTGCTATGTGCACAAAGTCCCACCAAAGGCACCCAGCATCTCTTAACATTCCTGTCTCGGTGCAGAATCAGAAGGTTTGAGTGTACACACACAGAGACTTCATACAAAGCCATCCATGTCTGCCTTCAGGCAGGTGCACACTGAGCCACACTGACCAAAGCCAGGAATTCTGCCCAAGTGCAAGCATCCCCAGGGTCCCCGAGCGTGGCCTCCAACATACTGTACCTCTCTGAGCCTTTGGACTGCTTGTTCTGTAGCTCCTCTTCGCTGGACTGGCTGTCATCCTTGCCTTTTCTTCCCAACCTCTGGGCCTGTAGGCAACATCAGTGGGAAGTGTATATTGGAGGGGTCTGTATTTGGGCTCCTTCAATACTTCACCTGACTCTCATGCCTAGGAGGAAGCACTGGATGGTGGCTCTTCAGTGGATGAGAGCCACTCGGGGTACAGAAGAAGTGGCCTGTCTACTATATAAAAAGCCTCCTGGGGCTCTGGCTAAGCCCCAGGTTCACAGTTGCTCAGAACCATCAATAGTAATATGTGGAGCAGGGAAAGGGAGAGAGGAGTATCTGTAAGCTTAGAAATGATGAAAAGAATAAATTCATCAGCAATCATCCAATGACAGAACTGACACCTTGAAAAGGATGGAGGATGAAGGAAATTTTCACTGAGAAATAAGCACCAGGCACCGGTGGAAAATAAAGAGTATCAACAAAAGAACAAATCAACTGGACTTGAGAGAGTTGAAAAGACAGTCCTAATGCTCCCTACCTGGCTGACACACCGTCTCCTCAACATGCCCCGCCTGCCCCACCCCTGAATGAAGGGAACAAGGCAGGCTTCCCTGCACTGCCACAATATGGCTGACTCAGCTTCTCCACCTACGAAATGAGGCAATAACGCTGCCTCCTAAGGGCAGACATACTGAAAGACAAATAAAACAGTACTGGAAAAGAACACCTTCAAATCTGAGCAAAACAGTTCATTGAGATCAAGGTTATCATGCTGCAATCAAATTTCAGTTATCCATCATTCACCTAGGACACTAACAACAAAGACAAGCCACGGAAGCGGATCAAGCCCAAAGCCTTTCTTTGGGGACCGTGAAGACACAGGTGTTCTGACAGCTGACATCTAGGATTTGCACCACTGAAACAACAATGAACTCACACTGGGAAACCCTGATTCGGAAAGCAGAGGAAAGACACTGCTCACTAGGCTCTCTGGCCTCTGCCAGCTGCTCCTTGTCCCCCCCCCAGTCCAGAAGCGCCTATGATATCACTTACACTATTGCAAACCACCGTCCTCAGCAGAGCATTCTCCCACTAATCGTATTATGTAATATGTAATAAGTATTTCCCAAGGGGGTAAAAAGGAATTCTTTAGAAATAACAACTTCTAGAACATGAAAGGAAAATTTGCCAGAAGACTGGCACAATTCAGATGATGTACTATCAAGAAATTACTATTTATTGTTGTTCTTAACCTTCCAGCTGTAAACACCTAGAGGTTCCCAATATCCCTTCAGGCTGCAGCCCTGGCCTCTCTGAGCTGGTATCCATTGACTCACCATGGGACTTTCTGAGGTCTCTTTGTTCCTCTTGTCTTTCTTTTCCGAGATGCCAAGAGCTTCCCTCGCTCCTGGACCACCAGGTTCCGATAGTGCTCATCACATGGGTGGTCCCACGCAGACTGTCCATTGGTAAAGTTGAAATAGTAAATATCACCAGTGATGTTCTGGCTGGGGATGAACAGAGGACAGAAGTTAGTCCCTGCTCAAGTTCAAAGTTACTTAGGAAAAAAAGAAGGAAAAAATGACAAAGAGGCAGAGGAAAAGGAACTAGAGAAGAGGGAAAGAAGGATAGAAAGATGGAAGGAGAGGTGAAGACAGGAAAGGATAACACAAAAGGCTACCATTTAGCTAAAGATAAAGGAGTTAACTTAGAGAAAAACAAAAGACTGGGATACCTAAGGACATCTTTATATGGAGACATATAATCATTGGGGTTCTTGGGAATTCATGCCAGACTGCTGTGGGAATAAACTTGATTTTAGATAGGTAAGTACAAACACCATAGTGTATTGGAGATAAAATCTAGGACAGACCTTCCTTAACATTTGTTTGTGTGTGTGTGTGTGTGTGTGTGTGTGTGTGTGTGTGTGTGTATGGTCTGAGGAAGAAAGATGTGTTGTGGAAGCTCTGGTTTTTATAAAAGCCTCCAAACTCACAAGAGGTGACACCTCTGGCTAGTGGGGATCAACAATAGAAGGAAATAATGTAGAAGGTGGGTTTCAGGGATCTGTGCTTCACCATGGACAGGTCCAAAAAAAACTACTTATCCTATCCACCATTATCAATAATTGATTATAACAATATAAAAGATATAATACCCAGGAATAAATCCAAAGAGCAAAACATTTATAAAGCTTTACTGAAAAGCCAGGAAAAAGAAAAAAATAATCAGAGAGATATTCCATGTTCCTGAATAGAATGACTCAAGTCTGTAAGCATGACAATAATCTTCAAATTAATGCATATCATCCCAATCAGCTCCTTATGAAACCTGACAGACTCAATCTCTATTCAAATAAAACAGAAAATACACAGAAGTAGGGAATTCCGGCCAAGATGAAGGTGTAGGCAGACATACTAAGCCTCCCTCTACAACTAAGAAGGACTACAACTACCTCAAAACTGGAGAAAACCAGGAATTCCATAAAATGGAGCTGCATGGAAGTCCAAGAAACAAAGATATAAAGAAGAAATACTCATCCAGGCAGGTAGGAGGGGAGGACACAGTGTGGTGAAGGCAGCGATGATGGAGGCAGGCCGGCGGAAAGGACACGGAATAGAGGCGGAGGGGCGGGGCAGCAGGGACAGCAGCTGGGGCTGGCCAGCAGAAAGTGCAGTAACACATTAAAAAAGGTAGGAAGGGACAACCTGGGGAGTATTCCCAGCACCAGATCAGACCACACAGCTCATGGTTCCAGCGCTGGGAAAAATAAAGCCTCATTGCTTCTGACTGTGAATAACAGTGGGGGTTGGGGTGGAGGAAGAAACTGCCGGTCTCTCAGCAGAGTCCGTTTGTTTAAAGGGCCCCCACAGTCCTAGAACGTCCGCAGACCCACCCACCCTGGGAACCACAACCAGGGCAACAGCTAGAGAGGTGCCAGTCCCATATGGAAGTGGGAAAAGTGCCTGGAAAATGGGCGAGTGCTGAGCAAACAGCATTTTTCCCTCTCAGACCCCTCCCCCACATATAGCGCCACAACATGGTGAAACAGGTTGCCCCCACACCAACGAACACCCAAGGCTCCGCCCCTTAAACATAACAGGTACGATGGCTCTACCTAAGACACAGAGGCAAGTATGGTCCAAAAGAGGGAATGGATCAAGGTTCCGGTGGGAGAACTAAGCAACAAGGTGATAGCCAACCTAACAGATGCAGAGTGCAAAACACTGGTGATAAAGATGCTCACAGACTTGACAGATATGCTTGAGTATAGCAAACACATATGGAAGAAGCAAAGGCTATGCTAAGTGAAATGAAGGAAAATCCACATAAAACCAATGGTGAAGGGAAGGAAACCAGGGTTCAAAACAAGGATTTTCAACATAAGGAAGAAATAAACAGTCAACCAGTACAACACGAAGAAAAAAGAATTGGGAAGAAAAAAAAAAAGGAGAGGCTTAGGAACCTCTGAGACAACTTTAAATGTGCCAACAACTGAATCATAGGAGTGCCAGAAGAAGAAGAGGAAGAGCAAGAAATTGAAAACTTATGGGAAAAAATAATGAAGGAAAACTTCCCAAATTTGGCAAAGAAAATAGACATACAAGTCCAGAAAGCACAGAGTCCCAAACAAGCTAGACCCAAAGAGGACCACACTAAGACACATCATAACTAAAATGACAAAGGCTAAACATAAACAGAGAATCTTAAAAGGAGCAAGAGAAAAGCAGAGTTACTTACAAAGGCGTTCTAATAAGACTATGAGCTGATTTCTCAGAAGAAACTCTGCAGGCAAGAAGGAACTAGCAAGAAGTATTCAAAGTGATGAAAAGCAAGGACCTACAACCAAGACTACTCTATCCAGCAAAGTTATCATTTAGAATGGAAGGACAGATAAAGTGCTTCCCAGACAAGGTAAAGCTAAAGAAATTCATCATCATCAAACCATTATTATATGAAATGTTAAAGGGACTTATTTAAGAAAAAGAAGATCATCAAAACTATAAACATTAAAATGAGAACAAACTCACAACTATCAACAGAATCTAAAAAATGAAAACAGAAACAACTAAACAAACAACCAGAAAAGGAATAGAGTCATAGGTATGGGGATCATTTGGAGGGCTATCAGCTGGGAGGGGGAAGGGGGAGAAATGGGGAAATGGTGCAGGGATTAAGAAGCATAATTGGTTGGTACAAAATAGACGGGGAAGTTAAGAATAATATAGGAAAGGGTGAAGCCCAAGAACTTATATGCATGACCCATGGACATGAACTAAGGGTAGTGGGACTGCTGGAGGGAAAGGGGGTACTGGGAGGAGGGGCAGAAAGGGAAAAAAATTAGGACAACTGTAATAGCATAATCAATAAAATATGCTTTAAAAAAAGAGAAAAAAAAAGAAAATGCAGAAAAGTAAACAGGAAAAATATCAGGGGTAAAAGATAAAAAGAAGATACACAAGTGGCCTATAAGTACATGAAAAGATGCCCAACATCACTAAACATAAGAGAAATAAAAATTAAAACCACAACGAGCTACCCCTCAGCACCCATTAGCATGGCTAATATTAAAAAAAAAAAGCAGAAAATAACTAGTGTTGGGAAGGATGTAGAGAAATTAAACTCCTTGTGCTCTGTTGGTAAGAATGTAAAATGGAGTGGTCACTGTGAAAAACAGTATGGCAGTTCCTCAAAAAATTGAAAATAGAATTACCATCTGACCCAGCAATTCAACCTCTAGGTATATATCCAAAAGAGCTGAAAGCAGGATTCAAACAGATATGTGTATATAGTCCCTAGGAACTTGGGTTTTACTGCCAATGTTCACAGCAGCATTATTCATAATAGCCTAAGGAAGAACCAACTCAAATATCCACTGACAAATAAATGGATAAACAAAATGTGGTATATACACACAACCAGAACATTATTCAGTCTTAAAAATGAATTAAATTCTGAAAAAAAATGCTACAACATGGCTCAGCCTTGCAGCCTTTATACTAAGTAAGCCAGTCAAAAAAGGACAAATATTATATGACTCCACTTATCTAATGTATCGAGAATAGACACATTAATAGAGATAGGAAGTAGACCAGAGGTTACCAGGTACTAGGGAGAGGGGAGAATGAGAAGTTTTTACTTAATGGATACAGTTTCAGTCTTAGAAGATAGAAGTTCTGGACATGGGTGGTGGTGATGATTGCATAACTGTGAATGTACTTAATGCCATTGAACTGTATATTTAAAAATGCTTAAAACAGTAAATTTTGTTATGTATACTTTACCAGAAAAAAAGTTACAAAAAAATCTTGTACTGAATAACTTATACACTGACTAGAATCTCCAGTACAATTGTATAGAAGTGACGACAATGGCCCTGGCTGGTGAGCTCAGTTGGTTAGTGTCGTTTCAATACGCCAAGGTTGTGGGTTCAATCTCCAGTCAGGACACATACAAGAAGTAACCAAGGAATGCATAAAATTAGTGAAACCACAAATCGATGTTTCTGTTTCTCTCTCTCTTCCTCTTTCACTCTAAAATCAATTAATAGAATTTTTTTTAATTAAAAACTAGGACTTTCAGCCAAGATGGAAGTGTAGTTAGACATGTTTTGCCTCCTCACACAACCATAAGAATGATCACAACTAATCTCAAAACAAAAAACAAGAACTGCCAGAAAACTGAACTGACAACCAAGGATTTAAAGAAGAAATATTCACCCAGACAGAGAAGAGGAAGAGCAAGAGATTGAAAAATTATTTGAAAAAATAATGAAAGGAAACTTTCCTAATTTGGTGCAGGAAATAGACAGGGTGACATTAAGAACAGCAAAGTAAATGGAGAAGCCAAAGAACTTATACGCATGACCCATGAACTTGAACTAAGAGGGTGGGGGATTGTTGGAGGGAAGAGAGGTCCCTGGCAAGGGGGGAAAAGGGGAAAAAGTTAGGACAACTGTAATAGATAATCAATAAAATACACTTTAAAAAAGTGTTACAATAATAAATTGGAACTGGTTCCGTTTAAAAAAATAATCAACAATAAAAAGTGAGAAATACTTCATACTCTCCTTACAGGACAAGGGAGTGTCATCCACCACCAGCAGGGATGTGAAGGCAACTGGCACGAAGCCTAGTACACAGCTGGCCGTAACCAATGACAGTTTCCTTCTTTCCATCTACCTTTTTTTAAAATTTTTTTAATCTCTTAATATCAACATATATTGCACAAAAGATGACTACAGATTAATATAATTATAAATAGCTACTCATAACTCATCATTATTACCAAATGAAATTTAGCAACACATTAAAGACTACATTCTTACCAGCTAAATTCATACTCATTATTAGCAAGTGTATTAATATAACCCATATTAATAAGTTGAAAAGAAAAATAATAATCGTCTCCATAGATAAAAAGTGGCATTTGATCAAATCTACATCTATTCTATTTTAATTAACAAATTCTTTTTTTTTTTATATATATATAGCTTTTAATTGATGAGATTATTTTAAAAAAACATTAATTCTCAATTGTGAATGATTTTTCCCTCTGGTAATTTTTGGAGGTACCTAGAGACATTTCTCTTATTTAACCTTTATTGTATTTTTTTCCATTACCACTTAGTTCCCTTAAACTCCCCTTCCCTCAGCAATCACCACACTGTTGTCCATGTCCATGAGTCCTTTTTCCTTTTTGCTCAATCCCTCCACTTCCTCACATCCCCCCACTAGCTGTCGTCTGCTCTCCATCTATGAGTCTGTCTCTATTTTGTTTGTTTGTTCAGTTTGTTCATTAGATTCCACATATGAGTGATATCATATGGTATTTGTCTTTCTCTGATGACTTATTTCACTTAGCATAATGTTCTCCAGGTCTATCCAGACTGTCACAAAGGGTAAATTTTTCTTTTTTACAGCCGAGTAGTATTCCATTGTGTAAATGTCCCACAGTTGTTTTATCCACTCATCTACTGATGGACAGTTGAGTTGCTTCCATGTCTTGGTTATTGTAAATAATGCTGTAATGAACATAGGGGTGCTTATGTTCTTTTGAATTGGTGTTTTGGGTTCCTTCAGATATATTCCCAGAAGTGGAATTGCTAGGTCAAAAGGCAGATCCATTTTAAATTTTCTGAGGTATCTCCATACTGCTTTCCACAGTGGCTGCACCAATCTGCACTCCCACCAACAGTGCAAGAGGGTTCCCCTGTCTCCACATCCTCCCCAGCACTTGTTTGTTGATTTGTTAATGATGGCCATTCTAACTGTGTGGGCAACCACTCCTCGTGGTTTAGGGAATTGTGGCCCCGGCCTGAGCATGACTGCCGCCAGCATTCTGGCCATGCTTGTCTTTAAGTCTCAAAATAAGGCTGTGTGCGGAACATAACTGACAACCACTCAGAGGGTTGCCATGGGAATTGGATCAAAGGATGCTCATTATGCTTTAGAACTTGCTCTGCTTTCTTTATCAGTAATGTAACACAAACAATCTCTAGCAAGGAGTATATGAAACCTTGCGCCTGGTCAAGATGTTTTATAGACCCTGACACTGACCGGTCACTGTGACCCCTGAATTGGTATATGTAATCTGTTACTGTCAAACACCTGAATGCTACTGACGATTTATGAATTTTGACCTTGTATCTCCCGTATTTATCTTCCTCAATAAAAGACATGAGGGATGAAGGTTTAGCTGCTGGTCTCCACTAGAGAGAGCAGTCACCTTCCTTCCCCCAGACATAATGAAATGTCCTGGGTAAAAGTTTGTTCCGCCATGGTCACGAAGCCTCTGCTGGACAGAGCAACTTCCAACTGAGCCTAGAGTGTGTGCGGCACCTCCACCATAAAACTGGTGTGAGATGGTATCTCACTGTGGTTTCAAATTGCATTTTTCTGATGATTAGTGACATTGAGCATCTTTTCATATGTCTACTAGCCATCTATATGTCCTCTTTACACTTTTTTTTTTAACATCACTGCAGTGATTTATTTATTGAGTCGGCGGCGGCGGCAGCCGTCCATCTCGAGAGACGATGGTGTAGCTTCTTAAGAGTCTATCTGCACCGCCGAGAATGGTTGTGCAGTCCGACTCGGGAGTGACACGGTATCTGTCTCCTCCCGTGTTGAATCGACATCTTGCGATGACGCTGGGGTGTCCTCTCCAGTGAAGCTGAAGCTACAGAGCCTGGGCAGGTATTTATTGAGTATGTGTACATTAAGGTATCATTATTATACTGATTATATTTCTCATGTGGCTTTTAATTTTTAAAAAATACAAAAGCAAAACAACACAGATAAATACAAAGTTTAAAACACAGAGAAAAATAAGATAGATTATTCGATAAGACAAATGTGATCATCAGAGTAGATATCAAAAACAAAACAGAAACCATTATCCTACAGACACCACAGGAGTCCTCAGCACTAGAGTAATATGTGCACTGTGGACAGATTTATCACAGAGGAAGATGTCATGAAGCTGGAGAAAGTCCAAAAAGATCAGAACAAGGAGACGCCATGTGAGAAGCTAAAAGGATTACAGTTCTTCAGCAAGATGAGTAAGGCTATAACTACAGTCATTTTAAAGTACGACCAACACATTAAATGGATGGATAAGAACAGGATAATTATACCTTGCTCACAAGAAGTTCACAATACCAGCATAAGAGAGGATCCCTAAAGCATGTGGGATGAGTGTGGGACAAGCATAGGGAAATCCCATGCTACAGTAGGAGGTAAACTCATGGCACTCACTTTAGGGAGATAGCTGGAGAGAGCTCTGTGTGGGTGATGAGAACAGAGAAGACATGCAAAATAGCATCGACAAGAGGGAGAGAGGATGCACCCTCAGGAGGGAGACACAACCGGCTTCCCTGAGATAACCTGAGTGAGTCTCTACTCCTCACAATCCAGGGCTGAAACGGAAAATATGAACAAACCCACAAATATGTACCTATTCATGAAGAGATTACTCAAAGTCAGGGATGGGTTGCTAAGGGAGCCGAAACCCCTGCCAGTCTGTGTGGCCTCATCACAAACCACTTTAGCACCAGCATCCATTGTGGACATGCCGACAAGGTCTCATAGATCAGTCTACAAAGTATAACAAAGACACCTGATGAATGTATCCAAAACAGGTGCTGGTGCAGGAGGACCTGACCCAGGGCAGCAGCTCCTATGTCTGGGGATAAGTGCTAAACTCCTCATGGGGACCATCACATCAACTTAGGCTCAGGACCAAAGCATCAGGAGGCCGAGCAGAAGAGCAGCCTATTGCTGTCCCCAACTCCGTACAGGACAGGCTTCGAAAGGTGACTAGTTGAAGCTGATCTCCAGTGTCGGCCTCACTCTGCCTCTGGCAGGCCAAGTCCATGGGCCACACCCATGTTGACTTACCATGGTTTCCACCCCACAGGCAGTGGGGCCATGATGCCCTCCCGTGCCAGCCACATCAATTCCGGTTCCTTGATGGGATCAATACCTATCTCTCTGGCAAATTCCAGAATTTCTGCAAGAAGAGGCAGGAGGGTAGAAAAGGAAGAGTGGTCGAAAGGTGGATGAAAAGAATATAATTACAATCAATCCATGAAATAAAAAGAAATGTGTATGTTAGTCTCTGTCCCTAGTTCCTATTAATATATGGTCTTTGACCCCATTTCCTGAAACAGAGTTTCTAAAACCCTTGTAATTTCCTAAGGAATAAGAGCATTTTTGTTCCCATGAGGTGACTCTAGGTGGGTTCCTGGATGGTTCCGGGATGGGGCTGTTCACCACAAAAACTAAGCCATGATTAGCAGTTGGGAACTGTCAGGCTCAACCCCCATTCTCTGGACAGGGGAGAGGGACTGGAAAATGAGTTAATGGATCACATCTGTATGATGAAGCCTCCATAAAAATCCCTAAACTATGGGGTTCCTAGAGCTTTCAGGCTGGTGAACACATTCATGTGCCAGGCGGGTGGTGCACTCCAACTCCATGGGGACAGAAGCTCCTGCACTTGGGACTCTCTCAGACCTCATCCTTTGTATCTCTTCATCTGGCTGTTCACCTGTATCCTTTATCATGTCCTTTATCATATAATAAACTGGTAAACATAAGTGTTTCCCTGAGTTCTGTGACTTGTTCTAGCAAATTATCAAACCTGAGGATAGGGTCGTAGGAACTCTGGTGTACAGCTGATTGGTCAGAAGTACCAGGGACAACCTGGGACTTTCGATTAGCATCTGGAGTGGGGGCAGTCTTGTGCGACTGAGCCTTTAACTTGTGGGATGTGATGTTAAAGCCAGGTAAGTAGTGTCAGAACTGAACTGAACTGTAGGACATCTAGCTGATGTCAGAGTACTCGCTGGTATGGGGGAAAAAAACCACACATCTGCTGTCAGAAGCATTGAGTTGAGAGTAAAGGATATATAGGGTTTTTTCCCAAACAACTTTTCTACTCTGCCTTTACTTCCCAAATTTTCTTCAGTGAGGAGGTATTAGTTCTATGTAATAAATATATAATTTTCTTAAATTACCGTTATAATGGTACATCCAAATCACAGCATGCTTTTGCTATACTCAAAGAATATAATCTAAAGGCAAGTTAACAAAGGCAAAGAAACTAAGACCAAGACTTCAGTGTGACAGATGCCTCAAGAAGAAGCCCAAGAGACACAGCTAGGACCACCCTGACTGGGGGCAGCCATACCACGACACAAGCTCTCCCAAGATTTGCAAAATCTTAGGGCAAGTACCCATCACTCAATCAATACACGCATTTGAAAAACTACAAAAAGACTTAAGCCCCTTGGGGACCTCGCCAACATATGATTAGAGTACAAACCAGGTGACAGGTGCTGTAAGAGAGATGTGCACTGGGTGCCACAGGAGCACAGAGAAAGCAGTGACCTTCTAGCCCAGCCAGCAGATATCTGAGCTGAGAAAGCAGGATGATACTCAAGCAGCCTTCTTTCCCACTCACTGAACTCTCTCTTCCACAAAGAGTTTCTTTTCAATGTTGCTATATGTGATGAACTCTAAAACTTTTTCTGTAGTCCTTTGGAATCAACAATTTAGAAATGACCTTTTGCCAGAGATCTGGAGGAATAGGGAAGATACGTGAACTGAGTTAAGAGCTATCTGAACTAGAAGAAAACAGATACACAAGATAAGCACTGGAGTACGTCACCAGAGCCCTCAGGAATAACAAAATAAATTCTTAAGGGGCATCAATGTTTGAGCCATCACCAATATGGGTCACTTCAGTGAAGAGTTTGGATGACATATCTGGGGACTAGGAAACAAAAGCACTTCTTCAAAGGACCTGCTGGAATTTGGCTAGCCAGGGACTGATTCAGTCATTGATTTCACAACCAGTTTTTGAGTACCTCTTATGTACTGGTCACCATGTGCCATGAACGAAAGAGAAATGGTCTCTGCCCTTAGGAAGCTTGCACTCTAGCAGAGGAAACAGCCAGTAAAGAAGTGAACAGGTAAATATACAAAGATTAAAGCTTCTGAGAAATGTAATGAAGGAACTGTAGTATGAGATACAGAACGTCAAGGTGGAGGTACTGCTTTAGAAAGGGCCAAGGAAAACATCTCAGAATGGCGACACCACTGAAACCTGGAGGTGAAAAGGAGCCATGCAGAGCCCTGAGGAAAGAGCACTCAAGCAGAAGAGAAGTGGGTTCAAAGGGCCTATGGCACGCAGCAGCTTGGCCCATGTGGGGACTGTCAGAAAGGTCCTGTGACTGGAAGAGTGAACAAAGGAGACAGTGGCACCCGGTGAGCCTCACCAGGTGAGCCTGCCAAGTTCGGGGCGAGGTCATGCAGAGGCCTCCACGCCCTACTAAGTGTGCTTGCTGAGTATAATGGAAGATTTTAATAATCAAGGCCCTGATTATGATCTGCTTTACACTTAACAAGAACACTCTGTACTAAGTAGAGAAGACAGGAAAAGGGGGAAGAGTATAAGCAGGGATTAGTAGTTAGGAAGCTACTGAGAGTCCAGGAAGAAAAAATGGTTGCTTGAGCTTAGGACGTCTAAACTTGGACTGAGCTGAAGAGTTTTTATTAAGATCCTTAGAGCCCTGGCTGCTGTGGCTCAGTGGATTGAGCATCGGCCTGCGAACCAAGTGTTGCTGGTTCGATTCCCAGTCAGGGCACATGACTGGTTGCATGTCAAGTCCCTAGTTGGGGGCGCGAGTGAGAGGCAACCACATAGTGATGTTTCTCTCCCTCTCTTTCTCCTTTCCCCTCTCTCTAAAAATAAATAAATAAATAAACAAATAAATTTAAAAAAAAAAAAGACCCTTAGAAAAACATTAGAACTCATTTACAAGGGATTCGTCGGCAGCCGTCCGTCTCGAGAGACGATGGTGTAGCTTCTTAAGAGTCTATCTGCACCGCCGAGAATGGCTGTGCAGTCCGACTCGGGAGTGACACGGTATCTGTCTCCTCCCATGTTGAATCAATATCTTGCGATGACGCTGGAGTGTCCTCTCCAGTGAAGCTGAAGCTACAGAGCCTGGGCAGGGTGATATGGAGGGTCTGCTGTTGCCCATGCAGCAGACCCCCCCTCTCTTCGCAGCTGAAGGGTCCAAGGGAAAGACGGAGTCAATACAGCTTGGCTTCAGGTGCGCCGCAGGAGTTGCCGGTGTTGAGTACAACGTCAAACCGCCTTAGGGACTCCGGCTCCGGATTTTCTGTCAGGGTTTACTCCCTTAGCCTTTCCCCTGAAGAGGTATGCCGCAAGGCAGCGGAGGTTTTTTGGAGTCAGAGTTTTCCTTCTCTGATGTGCCCTGACTGGAAGATCGAACCAGCGACACTTAGCTCGCAGGCCGACGCTCAATCCACTGAGCCAAACCAGCCAGGGGTTTACAAGGGATTAAGCAGTACAAATTGATAGTTACAGAAGACTCAGAGAAATACAGATTATAGCATAGGAGATATAGTCAATAATGTTGCGATATCTATGTACGGGGCCAGGTGGGTACTTTAAGCAGCAGGAGGACCACTTTGTAAAGTACATGATTGTCTAACTACTTTACTGTACATCTGAAACTAATACAAAATTGAATGTAAACTGTAATTAAAAATTTTTAAATGTTAAGATAAAATATTTAAGCAATAAAATGAGAAATGTACAAAACCTGTATGAAGAAATACTTAAGTCACTCCTGAGAAATAGAAAAGACACATAGGAAGATTTAACTACATAAAGATGTCATTCCTCTCGAGGTTCATTCATAGGTTGAACACAATTTTTCCTACATACCAACAGTTCCCACATACAGTGCTCTCCCCAGAATTGGACAAGGTGATTCTGAAGATCACAGGGAGATAAAACAAACAAGATAACCAAGAAAACTGAGGAAAAAAGCAAGGAGGACATTTAAACCCTACTAGATATGAGAATTTATTATCACACCTCAGTAATTAAGAGCACAGTGCTGGCTATGAATAAACAGTCCAATGGAAGAGAGGAGAAAGGAGACCCAAATACACAGAGGCAGCACCCAATGGGGGAAAGATGAGTTATTCCATGAACGGTGTGCGGACAAACTTAGCGGAAAACGTTAAGTGTTTATCCTTAGGGTAGGGAAGGCTTTTCTACCTGTGATACAAAATTCAGAGGCCATATGAGAATAGACTGATACATATACATTTAATATGAAAATTAACAATTTCTACATGGCAAACAAACAAACATCTTATGCTATAAGCACAGTCCAGGGTGTAATGTGGGATCCATGGACTCCTGAGGGTGCAGGAGTTTTTCCCCCTGCCAACAAGTGCTCAGACCATCTGAATTAGAAACAAAATTTGTGTGTCCAGGTACGTAATTCCTGAGAATTTCAAAGGAACCTTGACCCCCCAACATGGTATAGTGCTTCAAAGTGCAGGTCCTTGAGGAAGAATACCTGGGTATAGACCCTAGCTGTATCACTTAGAACTGTGTGACTGCAGGGAAGTTACTTAACCTTTCTGTCTGGATTTCCTCATCTGTAAAATGAGGATAATAAAAGTACCTAACTCATGACTTACTATGAGGGTGTAAAAGGAAATACATGTAGAGTTCTTACTACAAAGAATGGCACATAGTAGCACTGAATAAATTTTGTTTAATTGCTATTAATAATGTTATTGTTGTTGTTTTAAAAAAAAAAAACTGCTTTAGTTCTTAAGAAATTGGGTTTCCCCTATATTTCATAATATCCCCTAATGCATTTTCATTTAAAATTAACCATTGGCCTAGACCTGACTGGTGTGACTCAGTGGGTTG
This sequence comes from Furipterus horrens, assembly GCF_987537825.1. Classification (NCBI taxonomy): domain Eukaryota; kingdom Metazoa; phylum Chordata; class Mammalia; order Chiroptera; family Furipteridae; genus Furipterus; species Furipterus horrens. Next base: position 87,756,411 of record NW_028327172.1, on the reverse strand, counting down.
GGTATCCCCTGGCAAACCAAAAGGTTGCTGGTTCAATTGCTGGTCAGGCCACAAGCCTGGGGTGCAGGACAGGTAACCAAATGGGGGCATGCGAGAGGCAGCAGATCAATGATTCTCTCATATATTGATGTTTCTCTCTCTCTCTCTTCTCCTTTCTCTAAACATAAATAAATAAAATTTAAAAAATATTTATCAAATCCAAGGTCAGCACAGTTTTTCTAAAAAGGGCCAGACAGTAAATATTTTAGGCTTTGTGGGTCATATGGTTTTTGTCACAACTACTCAACATTGCCCTTGCCGCATGAAACCAGCCATAGCTAATATGTGAACAAATAAGCATGGATGTTTGGTAAATAAAACTGTATTTATAAAAACAAGCAACAGGACAGGTTGGCCCATGGGCTACCCCTTATCTAACCCAAATATATTGAGTAGCCCTGTGCATATAACATCTTTTCATCAGAAAACAAAAAGAAATCAGAGATCATTCCTGCCCTCAAAGAACTATTACAATACACTCCCGGCCTCTTACCTTGCTCACTAGGGATATAGGTCTCATCATAATCTTCCTCCAGGACCAGCTGGTCTCCTATGCGGATGGGTCTTCCGGCCATGATTGGTCTGGGCTTAAACGCCTAGATCCCAGAGACCACACCAAAACAGAAAGTCAGTGAAAAAGTTAGTGCTGAGTCACAGAGCACTTGGGTCAGACCAGACCCTGCAAACAAATTTAGCTTTGCCTGGGAAAGTTCCCTGAAATACATCTCCCAAAGTCCCAAAGGCTTGGGGAACACTCGGTAGACCACAGAAGATCTAAAAACCCAACTCTCTCAAGAGTTTGACTTCCTATCCCTCAAATGGAGAACTGGACCCCCAGCTAGAAAACCCTAGTGACCAAAATAACTAACAGCATACCACCCCTCCACCATATACCAATATACTCTAGTGTGGTCACAATGTCTCAGCACATAGCCCTATTTGCATGTCCCTATTTACTTCAATAATGCCCTCAGAGAGCTTACACTTTAGCGGAGGTAGCATACACAACCTCAATAGTATACTAGGCAGAAGGGAAAAACACATCCTGCTCTGAGAGTACTGAGAGAGAAGTAATATGTTCCCACTGAAAGAATAAAGAAAGGTTTTGTTAAGAAGCTGGGTACCAAAGGCTGATAAGAGGTCTGACAGTGGACAGTTATTCTAGGCAGAGAGACCATCACGTGCAGACGGTGTCCTGAGTGCTGGATACCAGCATTCATGGCAGGGGCTAGGGTGGAAAGCCAGGTTTGGTCATGGGAAGCCTTACAGACCATGCTTAAGAGCTTTGACTCTGTCCCGTAGCCAAGGGGGGATTGGGGGGTGGGTATCACTGCAGGCTTTATGAAAGAAAGTGCCGCAGGGTGGCCTCTTTTTAGCATTAGAACTCTGGCAAGAGTGGCACAGATGGATCAGAGAAATGAGACTGGTATCAAGAAAATCACCGAGGAGGCTGCCATACAGGTGAAAGATGAAGAGGCCTCAAACTGGGCCAGAAGCAGTGGCAAAGGAGAACAAGGGACAGATGCAAGGGGTGCTTTGATGTTAACTGGACAAGGACATGAGGGGAAAGAGTGGAAAAGAATCCAACCTGAATCCAAGGTTTCTAGCTTCAGGAATGGGACAGTGCCAAAGTCTTCAACTGACAAGCTGGCACAGTTCCAGAATTTTTCCTCCTTTCCCATCCCTACTCCTGTAACTACCTCAGGACCCCAAGGTCACATCAATCCTCCCCTATGGCAGCTCCCATGCTGAAGCCCAATGACCCAGAGACAAGTCACCCTATAAAGCAGCTGCTGTGGCCACTACTCTGAGAGGGTCCTGCAACTAAGGAGGTGTCAGCCACACCATGTGACCAACAGGAGTCTGGAGGAGCAGGTCCTGACCTCTCCTGTAGCCGTCGGCAGCCGTCCGTCTCGAGAGACGATGGTGTAGCCTCTTAAGAGTCCATCTGCACCGCCGAGAATGGCTGTGCAGTCTGACTCGGGAGTGACATGGTATCTGTCTCCTCCCGTGTTGAATCGACATCTTGTGATGACGCTGAAGCTACAGAGCCTGGGCAGGGTAATATGGAGGGTCTGCTGTTGCCCATGCAGCAGACCCCCCCTCTCTTCGCAGCTGAAGGGTCCAAGGGAAAGACGGAGTCAATACAGCTTGGCTTCAGGTGCGCCGCAGGAGTTGCCGGTGTTGACTACAACGTCAAACCGCCTTAGGGACTCCGGCTCCGGATTTTCTGTCTTAGCCTTTCCCCTGAAGAGGTATGCTGCAAGGCAGCGGAGGTTTTTTGGAGTCAGAGTTTTCCTTCTCTGATGTACCCTGACTGGAAGATCGAACCAGCGACACTTAGCTCGCAGGCCGACGCTCAATCCACTGAGCTAAACCAGCCAGGGCAAAATAAACAAATAAATAAATAAATAAATAAATAAGGTTCATACACCTCCTCCAGGAAGCCCTCCCTGGCTAACCTCAGCCCCTCCCTTCAACTCATAACCTCCTCAGCAGTAAAGACCCAATTTTCATGTGTTCATAAGCATACTACTCCTAATACTACTTTTTTCAAGGGAATGTGTTCCACCTTTCCACTTAAATCACAAACTTATGAGGGCCATGCCTCCTTCTTCCTCTGCATTTTCTGACCAAGTACAAAATAAGGTATATTAATTGTAGGAGCTCCATCTCTGCTATAAACCACTAACACAGAACCAAGGAATCTCAAGAGTCAAAAAAAAAAAAAAAAAAAAAAAACTTAAGAACTTTCATCTAAGTACCCCTCCAATGCCAAATTTTTCCTCTCTGAGCATTACGTGACAGACAGCAGAGTTGTCAAAGTACCAGCTTTGGAGCCAGAAACACCTGAATTCAAATCCCAGCTCTCTCACTTACCAGCTATACAACCTTAGGCAAAGTAGGTAAGGTTCTTCACCTCTCAAAGTTTCAATAATGTCATGCGTATAATGGAAAAATCATGATCATCTACATCAAAAGATTATTTGAGGATGAAATGAGATACTTCTTATGAAGTACCTAGCACAGTCCCTAGTACACATGTTAAACTGATGTTACTGCCAATTCCACAGTTAGATAGTTATTAACTGTGAAAAGGTCTTTCCCACATTAAGCCAAAAATCAATTTCTAAGAACCTTCTTCCCATTTGCCTATACTTCCCTCTGGACCTAAAGAGAGCACCCAAGGCTTCTCTACTGCAAGCTAAGTATTCCTTTCTGTTCAATGCATGCCATTGTCCCCCAATCCCTTGATATTGTGGTAACCTTCCTGGAACACTGTCTGATTTGTCAGCATAGCCAAAAAGTTTCAGACATCTGAACACTAACAAAGCATATACACGCATATGCACAATTAGGGATCCCTGCACATTTATTTCTTCCTCCCTGTTTGAACAATTATAAGGCAAATTCAACTCAGGAAGAAATATTTACTGAAGAAGGCTTTGGGGAGAAATCAGAAGACATTAGAGCTGATTATGTAGTGGTAATGAGCACAGGTATTAGAACCTTGGATTTAATCCGAGCTTTACCACTACCAGCTGACTAGGATGTCTGTTTCCTCACCTATAAAATGGGGATAATAATAATACCTTTCTCAAACAGTTGTGAAAGTTATATGATTCAATATATGTAAAATACTTAAAACAGTAAGATCTAAATAAATGTCAGTTGTTGTTATCACTATTCATTCTTTTAAAAATTTTTGTTTTATTTTTTGAGAGAGGGGAAGGGAGGGGAACATCAATGTAAGAAAAATCGATCGGCTGCCTTCCATACGCACCCTGACTGGGGACTGAACCTGCAATCCAGGCATGTGCCCTGACTGGGAATCGAACCCAGCGACCTTTCAGTTTGAGGGACAACACCCAACCAACTGAACCATACCAGCCGGGGGTACTATTCACATTCTTAAAGGGCTTATTTTACATTGTTCCAGAGAACATATACAGCATGAGAGAATGTAAGTTAAGGCCATCCAGACATACAATAACCAGTTATTGAACACCTACCACAGGTCAGGCACTGCGCTCACTTTTAGGACTACAGACCTGATTACACTTGGCTTGAACTCCAGCTCAGCCTAGTTGGGAAGCCAAACACATAAACACGTGGTTGTATAATATGTTAACCACCTTAAGGGAAGTAACAAAATACAATGGGACACAAAAGGGCAACTAACCTTACTTTGGAAAAGCAGGGAAAGCAAGAGGACCGTTGAAATGGTTCTTGAAGGATAAGCAGAATCGCACCAGGATGAGGGAGTAAGGGAATTTAAGGAAGAAGAAACAGCATACACAAGGCACAGAAGCAGGAAAAGAGTATGGCAGGTGCAGAGAATTCATTACAACAAAAGCTTACATTCCCTGAACGCTTCCAACGTTCCTCGAACCATACTAATGCTTTATATACATCACCTCATCTTACCCTCTTAGCTAGGTAGATTATCCCCATTTTTCAAATAAGGAAATTAAGTCTTAGAAAGGGTTAAAAACAAAGCAATTTGTCCAAGGTCTCACAGCTAGTAAATGGCACAGCAAAAGATACTCATAGCCACATCTATGTGACTCCAAAACCTGAGATCCAACCCTTCTGACATAACCAGAGTGCAAGGGACAATGGGAAGGGTGGCAAGGGAGAGAGCTACAATGGAAGGCAAGGAGCATATTACACAGGGCTGTATCCTGTACATGATGAGGAGTCATCACAGGATTTCATATAATTATGACAATTATGTAAGAACTAATTAGAGAAGAGCAAGAACAGAGGCAGAGGGGTCACTTAACAAGTTATCCTGAAAGCAAAGGCAAGAAGTTATGCACTAAATCAGTGGCTGAGAATAGAAAGGGCTTATCACGAATATTAGGAGCAGAATAACAGCACTTGATGTCTACAGCAAGTGAGGAAAATAGGTGGGAAAACAGAGCACTTAAGCCAGTGTCCTGTTCACTGCTATCTTCTCATTTCTACACCTTGCACAATAGCCCCACCTGGCATACTGCCTAGACTACAAGAAATACCCAATAAATGTTTGCTGCGTATATTAGATGAATTCCAGGTGCAGACTTGGCTAAGTGAATGAAGTCCTTCATTGAGACAGGAACTACAAGAGGAGAAACCGAGTTGGGGGATCAGGAAGGTTGGGGAAGGCGCAGTTGGGGGATGAGCAGTAAGCAAGTCCGAGCTCAGAAGTCTGGATGGAGCCAGTGGGCGGAGTCACCGTTAAATAGATGGTACCTGAGTGAAATCACTGCTTGGCCAGCAACCGGCCCAAGGCCCCTGTAGACACTCGGAGAGATTTTGGACGGATACACATTAGTCCTGCCGTTACTTTTTCACTTCTCTTCGGTTACCGCCCACGCGCGTGCACAGCCCGCTCCAACGAGCACACGACAGTGCCTCGACTCTCGCGCTTCCCTCCTTTCCCAACCACATAAGCCCTTCCTCGAGGACGTCCTCACCTGTCCCTAACCCTAGCAGGTTCTCGGCGAGGGTTCCCAGGTCTGCGCAGCTTCCCCAGCACAACCCAGGTTCCCAGCTTTCCCACTTCCAGGGACGCCGGGGTGTTGCCCTGCAGCGGCCCACAACCACTTCCGGAAAGGATACCTAGCAACTGAGAGTCCCGCCTCTACGCGGAGTCAATAGGTAACAGAATGAGAGTTTGGGCATTGGATTGGCTAGACATCCCGTAGGATCACGGAAGATGGCTGCACGTTTTCCATTGCAGAATGGGAGATGAAGTCCAATAGAGACGATATGACTCCAAGGGGTTAAAAGAGAACTCTAAAGTTAGAAATGAGGGGAATTTCTCCCCAGGCAGGAAAGGGACATTAACAGTATTTAGAGAAACGTGAATTAACTAAAGCAATGTATTGTTCATCATTTTTTATATCTTTTTTTTTAATTGTTGTATTACAGTCGTCCCAATTTTCCCCATTGTTCTTCTCTATCCCCTTCCTTGAACATCATCTTTTAGTAGTGATTTAATATCAGGTGAATAATATACTGATTATCAATAGCCAACCCATGAGCCATTAATAAACAAAAGAAATTTGAATATGAGGTAATGGAGACACACCGGTCCCCCCCCCCCGCCCGCCCCAACAAAAACTATGAGACATCCACACAATGGTATATTACTCTGCCTGTAAAAAAGAAGAAAGTTTTACCCTTGCAACAGTATGGATGGACCTGGAGAAAATTATGTTAAATAAAATAAGCCACTCAAAGAAACACAAATACCATATTATTTCATTCATACGTGGAATCTAATGAACAAATTGAACTAACAAGCAAAATAGAAACAGACTCATAAATAGAGAGCAGAATGACAGCTAAGAGGGGGAAGGGTAGGAGGTGGAGGGATTGAGCAAAAACGAAAAAGGACTCATGGACATGGACAACAGTGTGGCGATTGCTGGGGGAAAGTGGGTATTAAGGGGCTAAATGGTAATGGAAAAATACAGTAAATAATAATTTTTTAAAAACTGGCTTTCCTGTGCTCTAATTAAATCAATGAGCACCTAACCAGGAGTTATGAGACTAGTTTCTACTATTTTCACCAGAGCACAGGCTCAGTTTGCATGTCTGCAAAGTGGGGATAGTATCTGTCCTAACAATTTCGAAGAGACTGTTTAAGAGGAAAAAGAATGACATAGTGTGTAGCCCCTCCACCCACACCCTGTCTGGCAGAAAAGGGTTGCTGCTAATATAATTCCAAAGATCTTTAGTTTTGTTTACACAGAGAATAAATTTTCCTTTCTCTCATATGTCTTCAACCTCCCAGAGAAGTAAAGAGTGACAAAGAAAGCTCTGGCTATTATCAATCAGAAAACTGGGGAACGGGAACGTTAAAAAATGTTACTAGTTGGAAAGGAGAATAAAGCATCTGGAGAACCTCCATTGTGGGGATGTATCAAGCTCCCACGAACTCCTGAAACTAGTCCCAAGGGCCACTCAGGGCTGATTCCAGAATGAGGAAATCAGGTTGTTGTTTCTGTACATACTGAACCAGATATCCAGAATGTTTAACTTTAAATCTTTCTGTGGTAGTTCTGCCTGTTCTTCCTTTATTCTGCCTGCAGATCACAAATCGTTGTCCCCCACTCCTCTCCACACTCCTTAAAAGTCTCTCAGAGGCCTAAGGGACCAGCCAGGGAAGAGACTGGAAGGGCTCACCAGTTTAGTCATCACAGACCTTGCAAAAAATAGGGATTAAAAAAACCATTTGTAAACTTGGTCCATATGTCCAAGAACTTGCAGTCAATTTGGTTGATTTTAATAGCCATCGAAGTTCCTAATTTTTGTCCCTTAGCATGGGACCTTTGCTCTCTCACGAGGAGAACTAAAATAAGTAAGGGTCACTATGGATTAATGGGATTAACCCCACACAGATAAGCATATTGCATTTTATCAGATTTCCCTATAGGCTTGTACTTAGAAATGCAAACCAATTTTTATCATTTTAAAGATTTTATTTATTTATTTTTAGAGAAAGGGAAGGGAGGGAGAAAGAGAGGGAGAGAACCGTCAATATGTGGTTGCCTCTCGCATGCCCCCACTGGGGACCTGGCCCACAACCCAGCATGTACGCTGACTGGGAAGCAAACCGGCGACCCTTTGGTTTGCAGGCCAATGTGCAATCCACTGAGCCACACCAGCCAGGGCAGAAACTAATTTTTAAATGCCCTTAGGCAAACATAATGAAGAAAGCAAGTCTTTGGGGTACACCAATTGATGTACCACTAACATGCCCAATGAGTAAGGAAGAGAGACTGAGAATTTCACACAGTAGTTTATCTTCAGCCCGGGCTGAACATTTAGGCATCATTTTTCAATGATGGGGGAGGAAAAAAAATAAATCAGTCTCAAATTTTATGTCCTACCCCCAGGTCAGAAGTTCCACTGTTAAAACATTTCTTCTCTTTTCATATCGTTTCTTTGTAATATACAAAATAATTACCCATTAAGTTAGAAATAAAAATACTCGTTAATCCTACAATTTAAAAAATTATATAAAAATGTGAAAGGTCCCTTCTACACTTTCAATCCACCTTATTTAAAATCACAAACCACCCTTCCACCTCCCTTCTCTGCTTTATTTTCCTCAATAGAACAATCACCATCTAAAATACTGTATATTTATTTTTTTGTTGTCTGTCTCCCTGTATTAGAATGTAAGCTACATGAGGGTAGGAATTTTGTCCACTTTATTATTGCATCCACAGTGTTTAAAATAGTGCTTAGCATGTAGTAAGCACTCAAGGGACATCTGCTGAAAGAATGAATGAGTAAATGAGCAAATGAAGGAAGACATGAATCCCACAGTTTGGAGAAAACTACTGTAAACATTTTGGTTCCTATCTACCAGATTTTTTAATGTTTATGCATACATGCATATCACATGTACATACTTTTTAATTTTTACAGAAATGAGATCATTATGTACATGTCATTCTACAACATGCTCTTTTCATTTAACGTGTCATAAATATCTTCCAAGATAAGTTTCATAAGAAGTTACTCCCTTCTTTATAATGGTTTGATAGGATTCCACTCAATGAATGTCTCATTCCCTTATTGATAATAATATATTTTGTTTTCAAAGTTCCAGTAGTGCACACATGCTGAAACACTGATATATTTTTTAACTTTTTATTTATTTATTTTTTGGGGGGAGAACCCCCGCTCTGTAACAATTCCCTCCTCTCAGACTTAAGACCCCTTATAATCTTATAAAGGACAATGGGCGAAGGTCTCGAGCTCCTCTAGCTGCTTCAAGCTGGACATGGTCGTCGTCCTACCTACCCTTGGGTCCAGAAATCCCTAATAATAGTGGGGGTGTGGAGGGGAGGGTGGCCTTCCCACAAGGGGAAGGATCCTGCAGACTCCAGGTTAGTTGGCTGTCCCCGGACAACAGCATGCTTCGTTTAAACAGGCTGGCATCCTTGGGGGCAACAGATTTGGAAAAAGGGTTAAAAGGCATCATTAAATCCATAACCACTAGAAGACAAAAGGCAGGTATTAATTTTTCAATGTCCCACATTAGAAATTTAAAAAAGGCTTCTTAGAGGAAGGTGTGCCAGGCACATCTCACCTGTCCAAACCCCTTTTGCCCATTATACTTAGTTTGGGCTGAGGGGAATATTTTCAGTCTCCTCCCTCTCAGATCTCTGGACCCTATCTGTCCAAGCCATTAGGATAGAAAAGAGAAATCAGTTTTAAAGTGAAGCCCACAGACCACCCCATACTTCACTACCCCAGCCGCTTAGTCAGCCAAACCATTGAGTCTCAGGAGACAGCGATGCAGACAGGATTAAGTGAGGCCTATACGTACAGATAATCACTTAGGTAATGAGATCGTAGGCTTATGCCCTTTGAAAAGAGAACACACATGTTAACTTACACAACATAACCCACAAACCAGTCTCTAAATCTGCAAGACTGTCTTATTGGAAAGACATCCAGTTGCAAGGTATTTGACATTCTTCTTGCCTGTAAATTAAACATCTTTGATGGTGTCACAGACCTAGTTTAACTTTCAAATGAAAACAAACTTTAAATGAAAATAAACTTTAAAGAAAGGTAGCTGCCCTACTTTATAGTCTACCACTGAGCATTGTGATTTTCCTTGAATCGCGATTTTTCTCCTTAAGATTACCCTTCTTGTTATTAAAGGGACTGCATCAAGTCCAGTTTTAATTTATCCTGTTCATTTGCATAAACACAACAAGAGCAGCAAATGATCACTTATGATCTTTAGTTCTGCTTTGCTGGAATTTACGCAAGAAACATTTAGGGTGACCTTCATTCTGCCCTTCAGGGCACAGAAGCTGAGCCACATACCTGTCATTCAGCCTTGCCTGTAAACACCTGTCTTTTCCAAGTCCTTCAGGTTTTCCATTGTGCCTTAAGGTCCCTTCTAGCCATCTTTCAGGAAAACAATCTTCATGCCTTCCCTGGAAAGATTGCCGTGGACCGCACAACCAACCAAGGTAGCAGACTTTTTTATCTTGGGCTTTTATTACCTTCAAAAGTCAATCCCAGTTCCTCAGTGCTTTTTGGTAACAACCAGAGCCCAAGCGTGCCTCCTTTAGACATGACATTCCAGTCAAAGTCTTGATCAACAAAACCTATCAACTGGTCTTATTAGTTTTATGCATATAACCTTATGTCATTACTTACTTCTCAGAATGCCAAATTCTGGAGGGATCAGGTAGGGAGAAAAACATACGGTGTGAAGGAAAATCCTTGTCTTTCTAATATTCACTAAAACTGCATTTCCATACTTTATATTTTCTTTTGTTCACTTTCCTACATGTGAGGTTTTTGGGAGGACGGGGGAGGGGACATTTTCTGGTTCATTTATTAATTTATTTTGCTTTCATATTTTCCCCCACCAAAAATTTTTGTTTGTTTGTTTTTCTATTACGGTTGCCCCACTTTTTCCCCTATTGCTTCCCTGCACCCTGCCCACCCTTCTCCCACAGTCAATCCCCACCCAGTTGTCCATGTCCATGGGTCATTTATACATGTTCTTTGACTAGACCCTTCCCCTTCTTACCCCCTCTTCTCTGCCTCCCCCGTCTCGCCTCCCCCCTTGTCACTGTTAGTCTACTCCTTATTTACATGCCTCTGGTTCAATTTTGTTCATTTGTTTCTGTTGTTCATTAGTCTCCTGTATGAGGTGATAGGATATGGTATTTTTCTTTCATTACCTGGCTTATTTCGCTAAGCATAATTTTCTCTAGTTCCATCCATGTTGTCGCAAATGGTAGAAACTCCTTCTTTCTTTCTGCTACATAGTACTCCATGGTGTAAATATACCACAGTTTTTTGATCCGCTCATCTACAGATGGGCACTTAGGTTGTTTCCAGCACTTGGTTATTGTAAATAGTGCTGCTATGAACATAGGGGTGCATAGGTTCTTTCGAATTGGTGTTTCAGGATTCTTTGGCTATAATCCTAGCAATGGAATTGCTGGTTCAAAAGGAAGTTCCATTTTTAGTTTTTTGACAAAATCCCATGCTGTTTTCCATACTGGCTACACCAGTCTGCATTCCCACCAGCAGTGCATTAGGGTTTCCTTCTCTCCACATCCTCGCCAGCACCTGTTGTTTGTTGATTTGTTGATGATGGACATTCTGACTGGTGTGAGGTGGTATCTTATTGTGGTGTTTTGTTTTTCTTTTCAGCAGCAAAGTAATGCATTTATTAATGAGTCTTCAGAGTCAGGAGCACAGCCAGCCAGGGGCATATGCACGCAAAGTAGACCTTATTGTGGTTTTAATTTGCATCTCCCTGATGGCTAGTTATGTTTAGCATTCTTTCATATACCTATGGACCCTCTGTACATCCTCTCTGGAGAAGTGTTTGTTCAGGTCCTTTGCCCGTTTTTGAATTGGGTTGTCTGTCTTCTTGGTGTTGAGTCGTATGAGTTCTTTATATATTTTGGAGATCAATCCCTTGTCCGAGGTATCATTGGCAAATATATTTTCCCATATGGTGGGTTCCCTTTTCATCTTGCTGATGTTCTCCTTTGCTGAGCAGCAACTCTTTAGTTTGATGTAGTCCCATTTGTTTGTTCTTTCCTTTATTTCCCTTGCCTTAGGAGATATATCGGTGAAAATATTGCTATGTGGGATATCTGAAATTTTCCTGCCTATGTTTTCCTCTAGGACTTTTATGATGTCATGGCTTACATTTAAGTCTTTGATCCATCTTGAGTTTATTCTGGTGTATGGTATGAGTTGGTGGTCTAGTTTCATTTTTTTGCATATCCCTGTCCAGTTCTCCCAACACCATTTGTTGAAGAGGCTCTTTTCACTCCATTTGATGTTCCTTCCCCCTTTGTCAAATATTAGTTGACCATATAGACCTGGGTTTGTTTTTAGGCTCTCTATTCTGTTCCATTGATCTATATGTCTGTTCTTATGCCAGTACCAGACTGTTTTGATTACCATGGCCTTGTAGTACAGTTTGATATCAGGTATTGAAACACCATTATTTTGTTGCATAGTATTTTAGCATTGATGTTGCTCAAAGAGTACACTTTTTACATTTTAACAAACATTGCCAAATTGCTCTCTAAAAATGGAATAATTTACAGTCCAACCAACACTTTTATTAATACCAAATATTACCAATATGAGAAGCAAAATAATAATAATAATAATAATAGTTTCTAAGTGTTGTTTTAGTTTCATTCTTTCATTGTTAATGAGAGGAACTTTTTTTCATGTTCATTGACCTTTTGAATTTCTGCTATTAACTACCTGTTCACATTATTTGTTCACATTTCTACTATATTGTTTGAGGTTTTATTGACTTGTAGAAGCTCCTTGTATGGTAGAAGCATCTACTTGTTGTCAAATGTTGACATATGTTATCTCTTAATATGTGACTTAACTTTTAACTTTGTCAATGTCATTTTTCTCAAAAGTTGTAGTGGAAACAACACTAATAGCTAACTTTTATTGAACATTTACAATATGCCAGACACTGTTCTTTGTGATTTACATAGACTATCTCATTTAATTCATATATTACAAGGTATGTACTATTGTTACTACTTTTTACAAATGAGAAAACTGAGGCACCAAAAGAGAAGTAACTAGTCTAAACTCTCTCAGCTAATAAATGGCAGAACTATAATTGAAATACTGGAAATATGATTCTACAGAAATTTTAAAAATTTAAATAGTTAAGTCTGTCCATTAGGGAAAAAAAAACTTCTGAGTTTCGTTAGAGAGACCTTCTTCAACATAAGGTTATTAAATATTCTTCTATTGTTTCTGTCATTTTATTTTTAATGTTAAGTACTTTGATCTATCTGAAGTTTACTTTTAGATAAGATAGGGATTTAATTTTCTTTCCTTCCAAATGGATAGCCACTTGTTCCAACAATACTTATTGAATAATGTATTTTCCCTCTGATATGAATGCCAGCTTTATTGTATGCAAAATTCCCATACATATACTGACCTATCAATTTTTCATTTTTGACTTGTGCCTAGTCACCTTCTTGGTTAGAATTTTTTATCCATATCATATAATCTGCAAAAAAAATGATTCCTTTGCTTTCTAATATTTATAGCATTTGCTTCATTTTCTCATCTTATTGAATTAGCTAGGCTGGCCTAAATACTACATGGGATGAAAGTAGTGATAGTGTCCTTCCCTTACCTAAGCCTTATTTTGATGGGAATAACTTTAGCCTGTTACTATTTCGTGTAATATGTTTTTCTGTTACTTATTTTAAGATGTTTTCCCTTACCTTTTATCAGAAGGACTACTGAATATTAACAACAGTTTTCTACATTTGATAAATAATATGTTGATATAATCATATGGTTTTTCTCCTTTAAGCTATTAGAGCTCCAAGTGTTTCATTTTAAGCTCTTACCAATTAATTTACAGATACTTTTAGAGTGATAACACTTTAAAGCCGACATAGCCATTTATTCTTAGTCTGACTGAGCAGAGAAATCAAGAGGGTCTCCAGGATACACAGTATCTGGAGTGGAAGTGAAGGCAGATACAGCATCAAGGCACAGAAAGACTGATGAGAGAAGACCCAACTGGCTCTCATCTGCACACAGATTGCAGGCTCGTGGAAATTCCACCCATTCTATAAGGCTCAAATTAAATACCACGTCCTTCTATCGAGTCTTACGAAATGCCCCCGATGTCCCCCAAACCCCTCCCCTTAGGGTCTCATCATTTTGTATGGTGCACGTGCATTTCATTTCTCTCTGTAGCCCCAGGGCCTGGCAGAATGCCTGGCATACAGTGGATGCTTAATAAATGCAGAAGAAAGGACAGACAGAATGAGAAGGCGCCACTCTGTCCTGATGGCTCTTGCCGCCCTGGTAGGGCCCAGGCAACCTTGCCCGCCAGGGTCCTGCAGGGTGGACTCCCTCTCGACAGAGGGCATCCCAAATCCCTCACCAGCTCCGGAAGCTGCGCTGCGTGCCCTGGGAAGACTACACTTCCCAGAGATCCCATGGAACAGCGAAAACCCTTGGCTTTGACAGCAGCCCCACCGCAAGTCTTTCCGCCTGCTCAGCCTGCCTGGAAGCTGGGAGCTGGATTATGGTCGCCTGAGCAGCAAACGCAGCCGCGGGAGCCGAGCCTCTGCCCCTTCCCGTGCCGTTGACCTGCCCGGAGAACCAGGAAACCGGCCGCTGCTGACCTGCCATGCTCGCCCCTCCCAGCTCCCGCAGGGGACCCGAGCCATTCTCTCCTGGACCGATGCTAAGGCTGGAAGCCGCTGGTCAGATGTAACCTGCATCCGTCTCCTTCCCTTCTCTCTCTGCGGATTGTTCCTGCCCAGTACCCACAGCCTGACCCGGGCTGGTTCCGGGGCCTGCAGGAGCCCTGATGCTGCACAGCTCTCTCTTCTAAGCAGCCACCACCAGCACCCAGAGTTGGGGGCAGGCAGCAGGGACGGACGTGGGCCAAAGGGAGTCCTGAGGGCCTGAAGGCCAGGGCCGGCAATGGCCCGAGCACTGCCCTGGCTGCTGCTGTGGATGGGCTCGGCACTGCTGCCTGCCCACTGCACCCAGCCTGGCATTCGGCTGCCTCTGCGGAGCGGGCTGGGGGGAACGCCCCTGGGGCTGCGACTGCCCCGGGACACGGAGGAGCCAGAGGAGCCTTGCCGGAGGGGCAGCTTTGTGGAGATGGTGGACAACCTGAGGGGCAAGTCCGGTCAGGGGTACTATGTGGAGATGACTGTGGGCAGCCCCCCACAGACGGTAAGGTCGCCAGGCCAGCTCTCCTCTCCTCTCAGCATGAGCAGAGTGGGGATAGGCTGGAGGTGCAGCATGCTGGCCCCTGTGAAAGTGGGCTGGGTGACGTGGGCAGGAGAGCCCCTCTCCCCAACCTTCCCTCTGGGATCATTCGTCATTCCCAAAGCTCCCGTTCCCTTCACAGGCTCCCCACTTTCCCTGGTCTGACTGCTCTCCCGTCTTACTTCTTTGTAAGGATTTAAGGCAAGAGAAACACTTCAGTTAGGTCAGCCTGACCTGGGGAAGGGCCCAAGCCATAGGGGTGCTATGAATAGGTGTCAGCCCTGGCCAAGCCTGGTTTCCCAACCACACCACTCCAGATATTGGTCACCCAACCCTATCACCTCCTCTGGTGGTCCTGGAATTGAGGTTCCCACCATCATTCCCGGCACCGTGAAGAGCAAGGAACCCCGATATGAGCTGGCTACCTACTGTCCCAGCTACCACAGGGACAGCAAAGCATGATGTCTGAGCAACTCTGACCTCCAGTCTAGACCAGAAGCCCTGAACACTCTTGCCTTCCCCAGTCCCTGCCCCTCCTTCTCCCCCTCCCCCTTTGCATCTGCACTCCAGCCCCTACCCCACCCCATGACTTCAAAGCCTCCCACGGAGCACAGGCCAGAAGGGACTAAACTGACCCTGGGGAAAGGACAAATCTCAGCAAAGGAACCGCATCCTCCCTGATGAGCAGCTAGTGGAGGTTGTGCCCCTGCACCTATATGGGTGGGAGTGTGGGCATGAGCAGCTCTCTGTGGGGTGCTGTGGCTGACCTCTGAGTACATGTGCTTTCTCTGTGGGCAAGTCTAGACAGGGTGGCAGGATGGTTTTATGTGTGCTGATGTGTGTCACTGTGAATTTGAGCCTGAACATCTTTGTGAGTCAGCCTTCTCTGGATCTGTGTCCAGGAGGCCTGTCCTTGGAAGGGTCTCTGAAGGTGGGAGTTTGTTTATGCATAGAGGGAACACTTCCCTGGGCTTCTCAAACAACTCATACACTGGACCTGAGAGATATGCAAGTCTCCACCCTCAAGTACCTGAAGAAAGCAAGCCTTTCTAGGCCCCTGCCACTTTGTCCTTCCCGCCTCCTGGCTGATCTAAGGCTCTGGTCTCCCCTATTTATCCTTCCTCTTTCCTATACACCGTAACTTACCCAGAAGCAGTCTTGAATCAGTCCTCAGTGTGAGGACAGAGACTGAATCTAGACCTCTAGCTGCCTGGCCCTCCAGGGCAGGGTCCAGGGGCAGAGGCATGTGGAGACCTGGAACCATGATGTGCTATGCAAACTGGGCCTAGACGCCATGGCATGGATGCAGAACAGGGCTGTGAAACGAATAATGGCTTTGGGGCCAGGAATTCCAGTTTTTTTATCTTCTCAGCTATGTGGCTATGGGCAAATAATATAACCTCTCTGAGGCTATGGCCTTGTCTTTAAAATGGGTGAAATGAGATCTCCTTAGCTAGGTAACTGTGAGGATTAAGTGTGATTATACAGGTAAAAGCAGCTAGAACAGGGTAGCTGGACACATAATTGACCCCCAGTAAATATAAAGTCACTTCATCCTTATTTGTGTGGCACTTCTACTTTTCTGGGCTATGCCATGAAGCATAAAAACTTGGGTGTTCTCGGCCTCCATGTTTTACACATGTAGAAATACAGACTTCCCTGGATCCCCGAGATCATGCCTACATAAATGTCTAAGAGAAGGGGAAAGTGGGCTTAAAGTTCAACACCAGCTCAAGGAGCCAGTGCCAGGGAGAGCAGAGGCAAAAGAACTGTGGGTTGCTCTATGGCTGCAAACCCAAACCAACGCCAGCATCTCTGCTCTGTGGCAGCTTTGATTCTTTTCCTGGCAGTTTGCCCTTTCTTCCTGCCTGGTAAGCACCATGTTAGAACACGAATGGCAGAGTACTCTGATCAAGTAAAAGTGAGCAGTGTCTATGTGCCATGCAATTAATTGCTTGGTTTGGAAGCTGATCCACAAAGAGATGGTGCACACATTTTTTGCCTGGAAAGAGTTTAGTGTGAAGTGAAAGTGTAAGTGCCTCTCCAAGTGAATCCATAGCGGTAGTACTCCAAGTGAGGTCCCCAGACCCTTTTATCGGAGGCTGTTAGAAATATAAATCCTCTGGCTGGCCCCACCTCAGACTTACTGAGTCAGAATTTCAGGGGCAGTGTCTCAAGTTTGAGAAGCACTGATCTACAGTATTACAAAGAGTGAGTGCATTGTGTTTAGGGGGTAAAATTAGGGAAGGCCTCACAGAGGAGGTGTGCTGTTAGCATGGTCTTGAAGGATGGCTAGAAGGAGGGAGGCCATTCTCAGTAGGGAAATGGCATCTGTCCCACCAAACTATAATTGTACTTTATTTGTATGTCCACTTCTTCCCTCCCTGACACTGGGTCCGTTGTACCAGAAGATGCTACAACAAATGACAGAATAAGTTATGTGTGTTTGGGCTTAGGCATGTTTGTTCAGAAGACAGAGAGAAAACCAGTACACTTAATGTTACAAGTTTGGGTAAATAAGATAGAACCAGTCTACCAAAAGCCTTAAATCTCAAGCTGTAATGTTTGGCTTTTGTTCTGCAGATGTAAGGGGGAAACTGAATTTATTTGTACAGGAGAATGACATAAAGAAAACAATATTTCAGGAAGAGACATCTAAATTTTAGAAAAACAGAGGGTCTGTCAGGCCATGTGTGAGGTGCTATGACAAGGACGACACGAGGCTGTGAAAAGATGAAAAGGAAAAGGAAGACCAAGGTGTGAGGAACAATATAAGCACTTGGTGATATTGATGTGAAGAGTGAGGAAGAAAGTGTCAAAGGTGATTTTGAGATTTTGATCTGGGGTGAATTGGAGCAGAACGAGACCATTTCAGGGAATAGTCAAGTTGGCAGCAGCGGATGGTGTAGCAGTACTTGTATATAAATTTCCACTTGTATTTATGGTTACAGTTTACATAAAGTCTTTAAAATATATTCTACGTAGATTATTTTGTTCTTTATATTCACAGCTTCTAATAGAAGAATAGGAATTGAAAGGGTAAACAGTTGGCAAGGTGGCAGGCCAATAAGCTAAGACACTGTCTCACCCTTGTTCTTCCTGTTGCACCATGCCACCTATTTGTGTGTCTTAGGGAGAAGAAGAAAGTTTATCATGAACATCCCTCTTCCATTCTCTCAAGATATCTTCTCATGGGTCCCTTACTACACTTATCCAAGTGTATAACTGTGTGTTTCCCTGATAAAACATCGAGCTTTAGAGAACATTGTCTTCCTAAGTTTTTAATTTATTTTTTTCAATGTCTTCTCTTTACCTAATATCTATGACAGCACCAAACTCAGAACATGCATCTAAAAAACGTTAAGTGAATGAATAATAAACTGTAAGACATTTAAATAGAGCTGTTGTGGGTAACTGTAAATGCAAAGCTGGAGCACTGGTAAAAATATTTTCTTTCTTTTTTCTAAATGAAAGAACATAGTCTCATTAGAATGTATGAGCCTCACTGTCCAGACACAGGATAATAATTTAATTGTTAGGATTGAAATCTGGTGATAGTCAACTCAGTTTAACAAATGTTTGTTGAGCGCCTATGTGTGCAGAAGAGAAAAATAACACCATAGTCTTAGCACTTGAAAAGGGCAAAATTTCATGTGAGACAGACATATAAGAACACCTAAATAACATACAAGAACATATAAACACCTAAATAATATATAAGAATATATGCATCTATAACAAATAGAAGAACAGTAAGTCTTGGCAGTGCATAAAAAGAAGTAGCTACTTGTGACAGGTGTTGGGAAAGGCTTGCTGGAAAGGGTAGCATGTGAATATAGCCTAGAAAGAGGAGGGTGCTTCGCTATTTGGAGGGTGGTGTGGAGGAGCGCTTCACAAAGACAGGCACGGGCTGTGCTAAGAAGCTGGAAGCTGTGGTCAGGATGCTGTGAGGCTGAGTGGAGTCTGCATTTTATTCTAGAGGCAGTGGAGAGTCCTGGTAAATTTATGAGAAGGGCAATTGTCTAGTGTAGTTTTGGTTCTAGGAAAAAACTTCAGTGTGGAGCAGCGATTTTCAACGTTTCTCATCTCATGGCACACATAAACTAATTACTAAAATTCTGCGGCTCGCAGAATCTAAGAAGAAAATAGGTATAATTTTGATTCACTCATACTGGACGGCTATGGGTGTGTTGGCTGTTGCCATTTTTTTTTTTTTTTTTTTTTTTTTTTTACAGTCTAAGGGAAAAGAGGTCAGTGCCCCTGACTAAATAGTCAGGTAGTGCATGTTTTAAAAATTCTTGCAGCACATCAGTTGAAAATTGCTGCTGTGGAGGATAGCTTGGATGTCTAGAGCCTCAGAAGAGGATCAGTTAGGATACAAGGACCTGAAAGAGAATGGTGGCAATGAAGACTAAAAGGAGGACAGGTCTGATTGCCAGAGGGAAGGGGATAGGGGAGGTAGAAGAGGGTAAAGGGGATAAATGGTGATGGAAGGAGACTTGACTTGGGGTGGTGAATACACAATATAACACAGATGACGTATTCTAGAATTGAATACCTGAAACCTATTTTACTTTATCAACCAATGTGACCCCAATAAATGCAATTAAAGTTTTAAAAAATAAACATAAGTAACTAAAAGAAAGGAGGAGAGGTCCTCAGAGATCCAGCATTCACATGTCAGTTCACCTAGCTGGTCTCCACCCTGGTTGAGGAAAGGAAAGAGAAGATGATTCTCTTCCTGTCAACCTCTCTGACTGTGTTTGTGTCAGGGAACACAACAAAAGGAGCAAGCTTTTAAAGCACAAGAGAGTCTTCCAAAATTCCATGTGTATTATTCTGCTTTAATTATAAGGGGTATGTATTAGCATGCCTATTTTGGAGATGAGGAAATTGAGACTCAGAGAGATTAAAGTGGTTTGCCTGAAATTACTCAACTAAGGGAAAACAAAGCTAAGATTCAAATCCAGATCTTTGGGTTCCAAGTCCAAATACTGGGTTCTTTCCCATGTTCTACAGTCTGGGACATATTGGTTGACTTTGAGGTGCCAGTGGACCATTCTTTTGGATGGACACAGCAACCATCTGAGAATGGGGATCTGGAAACCAGGAGACACAAGTTAGGACTGGACAGGTAGACCCAGAGTCACCTGCAGAGTGGTGGTTGTGAAAGCCAAGTTAGCAAATGAACTGCTCTTCGAAGGAATAGAGAGAAAAGAGAAAAATGATTAGGGAAGGAATGTTGTGTATAGACTAGGGATCAAGGAAGCAAGAGAAAATGATTAGAGCAGTAGAAAACAATAAGGGTTCAAAGTGTCAGAAACAAAGAAGAGCCAGATAGTTTTCCTGCTCCATCCCAGGAATGGTTTTTAAGCTGTGGTTTGTGGACTTCTCTAACGGTGCTGCAAGTGTGAGGAAGAAGATTAGGAGAAAGAAAAGCAGGTAAGACGGTACCTTCCACATTTCCCCAAGCTCTCCTGCTCCCTCCTGACCCCAAGTCTCCCTGCCCTCCTAGAATAGCTCAGCTTTTATTGTTTTTATACAGTGGAATTCCAGATTTTTTAATAAAAGTTCTGATACTAAAAAGATTGAAAACCATTGAATTCAAAGGACCACCCTTCAAATTAGACAAAGCAGGTGGGATCCCAGTTCTAAGGTTGTCTACCCTGTTCCTGGGACCACAACAGTATTGATGGGTCTGGGCTTCACATAGTACATTAGCTCTTGCTAGGACCCTCACTTCTCCTCTGCCTCCCCAGGTCAGGAAAGAAAGAGTGTATTGGGGTGTGGGGGGCATTGAGAAAGACTGTGCCCTCTCACTAAGGCTGAAGGTCAGGAATTCTTCTTGTTGTCTCCAATAAAGTTAAGCAGAGAATTCTGGTTGAAAATCCAGGAAGAGAACCAGGGAAGCCCCCTACCTGACAATTAACTTCTCTGTCTACCGGGAGCCATTTCTCTTAAGGGCCTGGGCAGTGGAGAGTTTCAGGAAGGAGCCAGACCATTTTCCAGGTCCTAGAGCTGCCCCAGGCAGGATGTACCCAGAGGCCTGGGAAGCAGGTGCTGTGCCCAGTGGATCCTGAGAGAGGAGCTGTGTGCTCTGAGGTGAATGACGAATCAGTAATCCTAGGGACTGATATGGGGAGCTAGGAATCCTAGGTCTTTATTATCACAGATTTTGACAAAGCCTCAGAGCAAATGAACTGAGCTCCCTGCCTCTCCCACCCCAGCTGATCCTTGCCCAGACTTCCCAGATTGTTAGGGCTCTACGGTTATCATCTCTTCTGCCCTCTGTAATCCCACTGTGTCCAGGCTGGATGTCTTCTTGACTGGCCTCTTGTGGCCCATGAACCTCACCAATTATTCTTTCCCAGTGCCTGTGGACTTTTTGCAAAGGAGCAAAAGAAGTGAACCCTGGTATCTCCTAATGGCTTGAGCAGAAAAGCCTATGTGCTGAGCATGACCCAGGTCCCAAGGGGGAAAGTGGGCTTAGGCCACAGACCAGCTTCATTTTCAAATGAGTACAGACACAAAGAAGATTAAAGCCAGTCACCTGTGAGTGGGACATGGATAGACAACAGGAAGGACTTACTGTCTGACAATGAAAAGCAGGTGACCAATAGCAGCCATGATACCTCATAGACTGGGGCTTTCCAGATGGGTTTCATGGAGGCTGAACGTGCTAAAGGGATGCCTGAAGAGCCACCAGGAATAGGACGAACACAGAGGAAGTAAAACCTTTTCTTCAAGCAGAACATCTCTGCTTTTGCTCTCTTAGGTACACTGGAATCCTGCATAAGAGCAGAAAAGGGTTCTGCTGCTTTAAAAAAAAAAAAAAAAAGTTTGAAAATGATTGTCTTAGATCTGATCTTTCAGAGAGACATGTATTTTTTTGACCATTCAAATCCACCACCTGATTTGAATTGGAAGCCCTGACATATATTAATAGAGCTAGATTTGAGACTGGGGGAAATGAAGCATCCTGTCTAAAGGGGGAAGGGTGCACCTGGTAAGGTTTGGGGTGATACAGCCATCTTGGTATTCCTTTAAAAAACAACAACAACCCAAGGTGGGGAGCCTGGCAGCCTGCTTGTTCCCAGGATCAATTGCTAGCTTCATCCTGGAAATCGAAGTGGAAGCAGGGGACGTGTCTGGAGAAAACTATCAATTTCCATTGGGTCAGCTGATTTGGTCAAGGTGGGAGGAACCTGGACAGAACCCAGTTGCTAGATTCCATTTGATGCTGGAGCTGTGTACCCTGCTGGCCCTCAGCTATTCCCAGCTGCGGATGTTAGGCTCCTCACGTCCTTCTTTCCCTTCTCCTCTCAGCCTTGGGCAAGCTCAGCTCTGGAAACATCTACTTAGGAAAGCAGTTGAAGCTGGCTCAGAGGGTCTGGGAGCAAGGAGTCCTGAAGTCACTATGACTCCTCTAAGAAACTGAGTGTGTATTGAGTGGGTATGGTGGGTGCCAGGTGTCATTGTCACCCTACACAGTACCAGACTAAAAAATTCCCCCGGCAAAGACCCTGCGGCTGAGAATTAATAGCAAGAGCCTGTACTGTCACAGAGAACTACAGGAAATGAGGCAATTACTATCACTTAAAGAAATTATTATGGAGCATTTACTGAGGGCTAGGTAAGAATTAGGTAATAAGGCTACAATTAGGTAATAAGGCTCCCACCCCTATGGAGCTCACAGTGGGTGGGACATAGAGGCATTAGATAAATGACTAAAAGTTTGATGAGTGATATACAAAGAAGCGCAGGTGTTAGTAAGGACTGCAAGAGAAGGAAGCTAATCTTGGCTGAGGGGATCAGGGCAAGATGTTTGGGAAAAGGATGTTTAAATTGTGACTTGAAAGTTGAACAGAAGTTAGACAAAACTGGGAGAGCACATTTTAAGCCAAGGAAACAGCATATGCAAAGGTGCAGCAGTAAGAGGTTGTCATTGGTTTTTTTGTTTTTTTTTTTAAGTTATATTGCTATTACAGTTGTCCAAATTTTCCCACTTTTCCTCTTTTCTCCCAGTACCCCCTTCCCACCAGCAATCCTCCTCCTTAGTTTATGTCCATGGGTTGTGCATGTAAGTTCTTTGGCTTCTCCCTTTCTTATACTATTCTTAACATTTCCCTATTTTGTTCCTACTAATTATGTTTCTTAATCTCTGCACCATTTCCCCATTCCTTCCCATCCCCCACCTTCCCCATCCCAGCTGATAATCCTCCAAATGATCCCCATACCTATGATTCTGTTCCTGTTCTAGTTGTTTGGCTAGTATGTTTTTGTTTTGATTTTTTAGATTCAGTGGATAGTTGTGAGTTTGTTATTTTAATGTTCATAGTTTTGGTTTTCTTTTTCTTAAGTAAGTCCCTTTAACAGTTCATATAATAAGGGTTTGGTGATGATGAACTCCTTTAAGCTTCACCTTGTCAGGGAAGCACTTTGTCTGCCCTTCCATTCTAAATGATAGCTTTTCTGGATATAATAATATTGGTTGTAGGTCCTTGCTTTTCATCACTTTGAATACTTCTTGCCAGTCCCTTCTTGCCTGTAAAGTTTCTTTCTTTTAACCTTATCAACTCCACCTTCCTGAAGCACCTCACTCAGTCAGTCAGGTATTCAGTTGATGACTATGTACTACTCTATACTCAGTGCCATTTGTGATATCAAGGCTGAGAGTACAAAAATAAATTATCCATCAAGTGACATTCACATTAATGATAATTTAAAAACACATTTTTCACTTTAATCAGAACTTTCTATTATAACCTTCATTTTATTTTACTTTTATTTTTAAGTATATTTTATTGATTATGTCATTACAGTAGTCCCAATTTTTTTTTCTTTTTGCTCCCCTCCGCCCAGTATCGCCCTTCCCTCCAGCAATCCATCCCCCTTAGTTCATGTCCATAGGTTGTGCATATAAGTTCTTTGGCTTCACCCTTTCCTATATTATTCTTAACATGCCCCTGTCTATTTTGTACCAGCCAATTATGCTTCTTAATCCCTGCACCATTTCCCCATTTCTCCCTCTTCCCCCTCCCAGCTGATAACCCTCCAAATGATCCCCACACCTATGATTCTGGTTTGCTTGTTTGGATTTAGTTTTTATTTTTTAGATTCAGTTGTTGATACTGGTGAGTTTTTTATTATTTCTTTAATTTTTTATTTCTTTATTGTTTTTCTGTTACAGTTGTCCCACTTTTTCCCCCATTGCTCCCCCCCAACCCTGTCATTTTAATGTTCATAGTTTTGATCCTCTTTTTCTTAAATAGGTCCCTTTAACATTTCATATAATAGTGGCTTGGTGATGATAAACTCCTTTAGCTTTACCTTGTCTGGGAAGCACTTTATCTGACCTTCCATTCTAAGTGATAGCTTTGCTGGATAGAGTAGTCTTGGTTGTAGGTCCTTTCTTTTCATCACATTGAATACTTCTTGCCAGTTCCTTCTTGCCTGCAAAGTTTCTTTTGAGAAATCAGCTGACAGTCTTATGGGAACTCCTTTGTAGGTAACTCTCTGCTTTTCTCTTGCTGCTTTTAAGAGTGTTTATCTTTAACCTCTGACATTTTAATTATGATGGTGTGGTCCTCTTTGGGTCCAACTTGTTTGGGACTCTGTGCTTCCTGGACTTCTATGTCTATTTCCTTCACCAAATTAGGGAAGTTTTCCTCCATTATTTTTTTAATTTCTTGCTTTTCCTTTTCTCCTTCTGGCGTCCCTATGATTTGTATGTTGGCACTTTTGGAAATACCCCAGTCTTCTTAAAGGTTTCTTCATTTTGTTCTGGTTGAATCATATTTCTTCTTTATGTTCCAAATTGTTCATTTGAATCCCAGCTTCCTTCCCATCACTGTTGGTTGTTTATATATTTTTCTTTATTTCACTTTGTATAACCTTCACTTCTTTCTTTATTTTGTGGCCATACTCAATCATTTCTCTGAGCATCCTTATTACCAGTGTCTTGAACTCTGAATCTGACAGGTTGGCTACTTCCATTTCACTTAGTGTTTCTTTTTTTCTTTTTTTTTCCTAGAGTTTTGATCTCTTCTTTCATTTGGGTCATACTTCCCTGTCTCAACTTGACAACCTTCCTTTGTTTACTTCTATATATTAGGTAGAGCTGCTGTTACATTGTAAGGAGAGGAACCTTAAGTATTTGTCAGTGCTGAGCAAATGGGTTCACCAATTTGTGGGGATGTATGTGGGGGAGGGGTTGGAGAAAGAACAATGTCACTTGCTTGTCACTCGCCCCATTTCCAGTCACTTCACCCACCTCCTGTATGTGGCTGGCCCTCCTCTAGCTGTTGCCCTGGTGATGGTTCCCAGAGTGGGTGGGATTGCCTACGTTCTAGGACCATGGGGGCCCTCTAAACCAACTCTCCTGAGAGACAGGCAGTTTCTTCTGCCGCCCCAACCCCCTCTGGTTTTCACAGCAAGAAACAATGAGACTATTTTTCCGGCACTGGAACCATGAGCGTGCGGTCTGGCCTGGGACTGGAATCACTCTCCAGGTGTCCCTTTCGGCTTTTATAATGTGGGACCACTCGTTCAGCTGGCTGGCCGCAGCCTCTGCCTTGCCACCCCTACACCATGTCCTCTCAGCCCCAGTTCCGCAGCTCCACCCCTCCTAAACATCTGTATGAACACTTCCCCTTTAAATCTTTGGTTGTCAGGCTTTCATACAATAGGATTTTCTGGCAGTTCCAGTTGTTTTCTTTATTTTGAGGTAGTTGTAATCCTACATGGTTGTGCAAGGAGATGAGGCATGTCTACTTATGTCTCCATCTTGGCCAGAAGCCTGGTTGTTGTGCTTTTGAGAAACTTCATGAGAAGCATGATGAGAAGGGAGAAAAGTGACAGGAGAGGTTCATTGGAGTTTACCTATGATTGGTTAGAGGCCACCAAGGTCAAGGATCCCAGGACTTAATTCAGATAGTTTTTTATCAGTTATCTGGAAAACTTGGTGGCTGAATACAAGAGCCATTTTGTTTCTCAGGATTCTGTGGGTTGGCTTATGGTTCTACCAGTCTTACCTGGGCTCAATCAGGTGGCTGAATTCAGCTGTTGCGTCAGGTGGGGAGCAGACTAAGTTGGGTCTGCCGGACCCCTTTCTCCATGAAGTCTTTCACCCTCAAGGAGGCGGTCTTGGGGCAGCATTCCAAGAGGGCAATCCCCAATGCATAAGCACTTATCAAACCTCTGCTTTCGTCCTTTGCTGATGTCTCATTGGCCAAAGCAAGTCATGTGGCCAAGCCCAGAGTCCGTGTAGAGTGGATCACCAGGGCATGGATACAGGGGATGTGATTCATTAGTGTAACAATCTACCATATATTTCTTCTCCAAATGAGAGATTCAGTAAGGCCAAGGAGATGAAAGACCAGAGTTGGGCTTGGCCAGAACCAATGGATTCTTGTCCTGGTTTTGTGGCTCATTGTATTAGATATAAGATGGGTCAAGTTGCTTACTCACACTAGGTCTTAGTTTCCTCTTCAGTAAAATGGAAGAAGGCTTCTACATCTCAGTTTAGCAAAGAGGTTTGTTATATAAGAGTATAAGAGTTACGGCTACATAGGCGAGATTGAACACTCTGAAGTGGTGTATAAAGTAAGCAAAAGACTTAATAATGGCCAGGATTTGGGCAGACCCTGAGCTGGTCTCTAACATGCTCGAACCTACAACGGAATCTAAATGCTGGGTTATATACTGGTGAGGCCCCCTTTGTTTCTTCTTTGGCGGGAAACAGCCTTAGGAAGAGGGGGCTGGGCAGGACTGCAGGAATGTCTTGGCAGTAACAGGAACAGAAATTTGCAAGGCTATAAGGTTATCTCCGGTGGCAGCATAGCTCTTCAGCCAGGGACGAACTCCCTGTGAAGCAATCTATCTTCAAAGGGCTAGACATTTTGCAAAGCACAACCTTCACAAATGTTATAAACGAGACACAAGCAAGCAAATGGAAGGTGATAGAGACTGAGGTGCTTTTAGCTTATAAATCACTAATTGCTATAACACTCCTTTTTACATTTCTTTTTCCAAGGCCTTTTAACAAGTCCTTGCTACTTCTTACAAAGAACATTTAAAGCCCTTACATACTTATATATTTAGCAGACCTTTGAAACTTTTTTGCAGGGAATATTTGGTGCCCCTATATAAGAGCTCTCCTCCCATCAATTCTTGGGCCTCCACAGAAGGAAACAGACTAGGAGAATTAGAAGTAGGATAATTTGGGTTAAAGTCCCCTCCCCAGAGGCTTGCAAAACTGGTAAGACCCTGGGACAGACTACGAAGAAAGGCGATGGAGACTTCCATCCAAGATGGAGGCCTAGACTGACGTGCTCCATCTCCCTCCACAAGTAAGAAGGAATACAACTACCACAAAACCAGAAATAACCAGAAGTTCCAGAAAATAAAACTACATGGAAGTCCAACATATGAAGTTATAAACAAGTGGTGCTCGTCCGGACGGGTAGGAGAGGTGAAGCCGGGGCGGAGAGGTCAAGCTGTGCTGGTGGCGGCAGCTGCGGCAACAAAGGTGGGACAGGAGTAAGCACAGACACCCATATTTTAAAAGAGGCGAGAAACACCTGGGGAGCACCCCCAGCTGCAGACCAGACTCGTCAGCTCGCGATTCCAACGCCAGGGAAGGCAGACCCCCATTGCCTCAGACTGTGAAGGTTGGAGGGGGTGGGGATGGGGGAAGAAGCTCCCGGTCTCTCAGTGGAGAGTAAACAGCAAGAAACCATCTTGGACCCCCACCCCCATACAAAACGCCACAGTGTGGTGAGAAGGGTCACCCAGTAGAGATGAGTGCACGGGGTTCCACCCCCTATAGCGTAGGAGGTGTGACAGCCCTGCCCAGGAAGCAAAAGTAAACACAAAACTGTCAGGATGGCACAGATCATGATAGAGATCCTGGTGACGCAGCTGACCAAACGGCAAATATCTCATCTAACAGCTTAGCAGATAGGAAATCTTTCTGAGGCTCAGCTCAGAGCTTTGGTTATAAGAAAGCTTACAGACCTAACAGCAGATCTTAAACAAGATGGGGAAGGAATGAAGGCTAGTCCTGCTGAAATGAATGAAAACACATACAAAACAAGTGGCGAGGAAACGAAAACCAGGGATCAAATCAACAACTTGGAACATAGGGAAGGAACAAACAGTCAACCAGTGCAGAAAGAGGAAACGAAAAGTAGGGAAAACAAGGAAAGAATCAGAAACCTCTGGGACAGCTATAAGAGATCGAACATTCGGGTTATAGGATTGCCAGCGGGCAAAGAAGAACTAGAAATTGAAAAATTATGTGAAAAAATAATGAAGCAGAACTTCCCTAACTTGAGGAAAGAAATAGAATTACAGGTCCAGGAAGCACAGAGGGTTCCAAAAACACTGGACCCAGGATAACCACACCAAGACACATTATAATCAAAATGTCAAAAATTAAGGATAAAGAGAGAATCTTAAAAGCAGCAAGAGACAAGAAGAGCATTACATACAAAGGGGTCCCAATAAGATTCTCAGCTGATTTCTCAAAAGGAACTCTGCAGGCAAGAAATATTCAAAGTAATGAAAAGCAAAAACCTACAACCACGATTACTCTATCCAGCGAAACTGTCATTCAGGATAGAAGGGCAGAGAAAGTGCTTCCAGGACAAAGTAAAACTGAAGGAGTTCATCAGATCCAAGCCACTATTATATAAAATGTTAAAGGGACTTGTTTAGGAGAAAGAGGATCAAAACTATGAACATTAAAATGAAAACTGTATCACAACAACCAACAACAGAAGCTAGGGAATTGAAACAGGCAAACTAAGTAGGCAACGAGAGTGGGAAAAGAATTATAGGTATCGGGAACATTTGGGGGGAATGTCAGCGGGGAGGGGGAAGGAGGGAGGGGAGGGAGATGGTATAGGAATTAAGAAGCATAGTAGGAGGGAGCGGAATAGACAGGAAGATGTTGAGAAGAACGATATACACAACCAATGGGCATGGACTAAGCGGGGGGACATAACTGGAGGGAGGGGGTCACTGGGTGGAGGGGAACAAAGGGAAAAGAAATTGGGACAACTGTAAAGCATAATCAATAAAGCATATTAAAAAAAAAAAAAGGCTATGGATGTCAGTAACTACAGATCTTTCAGAATTGGAAATAGCCCCATCTCTCCAGGCTAATGAACAGATGACTCATGTCTCTTTTTATCCAGAAGTATCTGAGCTATCATGGTCTCCTAGTGAGATCTGGGGCCAAGGCAGCTGGGATTTGGGTAACAAAGAGCTTACCCTGAACTCACCAGCTCAGCACCTATCTCACCACCCAAAATCTATTGCTGAAGATTCCTCCAGCGGAGCCTTGTCTCCAGGGGGGAACAGGCCTGTGTGCTTTCCCCAGTGGGGCTTGTTAGCGCTTCCCCTGAAGCTGCCTTCCCTCAGAGGCCGCAGGGGCACATTTGTTTGTTAAGTAATTGGCACTGACCTTGTCCTGACCCCTAAGCTTCAGTCCCCTGTGCATCTAAAGGCAATAGTTACTGAGACTCCTGAGCTGGCAGGGCCCTGAGGGATGGGGAAAAAGTAAGATGGCTTCAGGACCTCAGGCTGCCTGAAGACTGACATCCTGTGTCAAACCAGGGGACCTTCTGAGAGAAGGCAGGTCTCAGACAGAGCCACGCTATAACTTAAAAACTCCCACGGTTTGGGAATCAACTGAGGGACCCCTTCCTCACCCCAAATATAGGGTAGATGAGCTCTTTCCCATTTTATTTCCTTTAACCATTCATGAATTCAAGCAGTATTTATTGCCAGGTACTGTGATGCCCATTGGGGACATAATGGGGATTTTTAAAAAATGAGATACAAGGGGAGGTGAGAGACAATGTGAAATTAGCATGCCAAGTTTTACCGAAACATTTTGAACAAGAGATTATGACCTGGTCTTTCTCTCTTAGGAAGTCCCTTTTGAGGATGAAGGAGGAGTAGACGAAACTGGAAGTGGAAAGCAGGATGGTCTGAGGACCTGAAATGAGGCCAGAGTGGCAAGTAGGCAGAGGGCTTGGGGGAGAATGGGACAAGCTAGGCTGCATATGCAGGCAGGGCTGGATCACAAAGGGGTTCGAAATATTCAGGCTTTACACTTTCATTCTGACAGCAAAGATAAACCATTGACATAGGAGCTTTAGCATGGTCAAATCTGCACTTGAAAAGATCACTCTAGCCACAGTGCAAACATAGGTTGGAGGGGTTAAGGGTGGTGGATGTGACGTGACCAGTCAGTCATATTCCAGGATGATATGGTAATGGCTTGGCCTAGGGGTGGCAAGAAATGAATGAGTTCAAGAGACTCTTCAGACGGTTAATTGGATAGAAGTGTGAAGAACAGGGAGGTGTTGCAGTGTCTTTGAAGTTGCTGACTCATGGAACAGATGGATGGCAATGCCATTCACTAATGTAGGGGACACTGGGAAAAGACAGAGGGGCAGGACCGTGTAAGGTCAGCTTTGGACATCCTAAATCTGAAATATAATTGAGGCACTTTGGTATGTGCTTCTGGAGCTCAGAGGAGTTGGCAGAGGGAAGCTAGGGCTACAAGCTTAGGCACAGAGGCGATAACTACATCCACAGCCATGGGCAAGATGATTTAGGGCAAGAGTACAGCAGGAGAGGAAGAGGGCCCAAACCCAAGCCTGGAGAAGTGAGCCTGCAAAGAGAAGATACGACCAGAGAGCTGGGAGAACAACTATGGGATAGGTGCAGGGAAGAGTGTTTTAAGGAGGAAGAGGTCAGTACTGTTGAATGTTCCAGAGAAGTCAAGAACAATGAGGCCTGATTTGAAAATGTCTTTTGCATTTGGTGACATGAAATCTTTGGTAACTGTAGTAAGGGCTGTTTTATAGTGGAGGGAGGAATAGAGGGGAAATTCAGTTTTAGAATGGGTTGAGGAATGAGTGGGAGGTGAAGAAATGAAGACAGCTTGGCTGAGAACTTTGGTTGTGAAGGGATAAGAAGAGGGTAGCTGGAGGCAGATGTGAGATTTAAAATATTTTTCAAAAATGAATAGACTAAAGCATTTGTAAATGGCAATAAGAAGAATCCAGACCTGGGGGTGGGAGTTGAGGTCAGGGAAGAGCATGCTGGTTGAAGGACCTGAGGGACAAGGTTGATTAATAGGGAAGGTGCCCGAGAAGGAAGGAGGGATTTGTCCCGCAAGCCAGGAGGTGGAACAGCTGAGAGAAAGGACTGGCTCACGCATCTGCAGGCAGGTTGCAGTAACTGGTGTGGGAGGCATGAAAGTTCCCATCATGTGGCCTCCCTTGGTGAGGCTGTTTGCATAGAAGGTTTGGTGGCACACACCCCTTTCACCACTATTTTCCTCTTTCCAGCCACCCTTAACTGCCCTGTTTCACAGTGAGTGTGGTGGCTCAGTTGTTGAAGGCCCTGCCTTGGAAGAGGCCTCTGTGGGAGGCTGCCCAGGGGCCTTGTGCTAGAAATGTTCAAGGACAGGACTAGAAATCACTTCTCTCAGAAGCAGGATCGCACTCAAAGGGCAGACAGTCTGACACTTGCTCAAGAGGAAATGGCAACTGCTTACTCTGGTTGCCCATTTTCTTGTGAGTGTGAAGAAGGGGAGGCAGAGGTATGGGCTGAGTGGCTGGGAAGTAGAGGGCTTGACCTGCTTAGAGGTGAAAGGGGGAGACTTTCCTCAGACAAGGAGAAAGGCTGGGACTGGAAAGGCAGCAAGAATGACTGGGCCTCCTGGCTAGGAAGGGGCTGGCCTGCAGAGAGCCCTTCCTCCTGAAGGAGAGGAGAGGAGTGGGAAGGAGGCGGGGATGTCTGGAACAGCTGGTACATTGAGCCCCCAGATAAAAGTTCCCTTCCAGTGTGAAAATCGGTCCTATTTTCCTCTAGTTGGCCAGGCACACATTCTGTTGTAGAGCTGTGGGATCAGTGTGGTAGAGGAGACCCTCTTTCTTTGGGGTCCCATGGTAGCAAGGATCCCTGCCAATATGAGGCCAACCTAGAGCTGGGAGTAGTGTTCTGGCAGGTTGGGGTGGGGGGCCTGGAATGAAGAAGCCTTTTTAATCATTAACCTGGCTGATTGAAATCTGAACTGCTGTGCCTCCAGCTTTATTGATTCTCTTGAAAGCACCGCATCTGGAGCAAGTGGCTGCTTAGAGACCAGGGAGAGGGACAGTGGGGAGAAGTCAGGGAAGAGGGCAGAGAGGGAAATGGGAACCAGGCCAGGAATAGGGGGCCCGGGTAGGAGGGCTGAGGCAGGGTCAGAGGGCCGGGGTGCCAATGGACAGCTGTCCCTGGGGACAAGGGGAGGCC
Source organism: Furipterus horrens (assembly GCF_987537825.1). Classification (NCBI taxonomy): domain Eukaryota; kingdom Metazoa; phylum Chordata; class Mammalia; order Chiroptera; family Furipteridae; genus Furipterus; species Furipterus horrens. The sequence continues at coordinate 87,724,260 of NW_028327172.1, read as the reverse complement.
AGGAATCCTGAGCAGGCATTAGAGTAGGTGCAGTCAGCAGTGCCACAGAAGACCACTGAGAACAGGAAGGAGCAGCAGAGAGGAAACTGGAGCCCAGGGAAACATGGTGACCTGCCTGCCCAAGGTGACAAGGTCAGAGCCTGCACCAAAAACCAAGGCCAGCTGACTTCACTGCACTGAGGAGAGAGAATACAGAAATGAAGGACCTTAAGGTCAGGGGAGAAGTTGAGGTTGGTGGACATGGCAGGTTGGCAAGACAGGACTCACTTTACAGATGGCTGTGTTTCTGAGGACAGGGCCTTCCCTCTTTTGGCCTGTGAGGATGTAGTTGGCATTCAGAAAATAGCTCTGGACTGATGGCTTTCTCTAGATGGGAAGTTAAAGGGGAGGCAGACTTAGAAGACAGGAATTGGGGAAAGCCATGAAAGAAGAAAGGAGGGACAGTAGGAGAGAAGCTAGAAGGAGCTGCACAGCAAGGAACACCAAAAAGACACCTGTCCATACATTTAGACAAAACCCAGGCCCTGGATGACCCAGGCTGCCTGCTGGGTGATGTGCTTCCTAGGAGAACCAGAAAAGGAGGGGAAGGGCAAGCTCTGAGGACAGAATTAGACAGGTGCACAAAGAAAGTATGGGTAATCAAAGGGGAGAGAGAGACAGGGATGGAGACAACACATACACAGATAATGTGGCTCTGATAACACAGAAAATGCTATGGTTCTACAGAGAAGACAGAAACAGACACGAGGTCTCTGAGGCCACACTGAGGATACACAGGACGCATGTGTGTCTGTAGTTGCCAGCCTGCCCAGTCTTGCCTCCTGATGCTTCACTGTGGACACTCCAAAGGGAGACCATGTGGCTAGCAGGATGAAGAACCCGAGGTGGTGAGTCCAGAGCCTCCTGTCAATAACATATTTCTTTCCCCTTTCTCTGACAGCTCAACATCCTGGTGGACACAGGCAGCAGTAATTTTGCAGTGGGGGCTGCCCCCCACCCTTTCCTGCATCGCTACTACCAGAGGCAGCTGTGAGTCCTGGGGAGAGCTGGAGGGGATAATACCTCCCAGGGATACAGGGCCAAGAAGGGTCAGAGAAAAGGAGAGGGCTGCAGAGAGAAAGACTAGTTCCTCAGACCCTTTCTTTGCTGTTGGGGACGGGAACGGGAGAAGGCGGCGAGCAACAAGGACAGAAGAGTGGGGTGGGGTGGATCTAAGGAGGTGTGCCATGGGAAAGGGTTTGGTTCGCAGGCTGGTGCTCAGTCCACTGAGCCACACCGGTCAGGGTGAAGTGGGTTTTTAAGGTAAGAGAGGCAGTGAGGGATCACACCTGGGAGTACCCTTAGTATAAAAGTAGGAAGTGGCATGAGAACATCTAGTGTCTGAGGCATCTGTGTGTGTGAAAACGTGAGTAGAAGCTTAAATCCCATTCTTGGACCTCTAGGAAGATGCCGAAGCCACCTTCCCCAACTCCTATCTTCTGAGGCCGCCTCCCTTTAACTTCCCATCTAGAGAAAGCTGACAGGGAGTGGGGTGTGCTCACAAAAAAAGGGAATTAATTGCAGGTTCTTGTCCCAGTCCTGTCACTGACCCCAATGAGATACACCAAATCCTGGTTAGTGGTGTGATTAAACCCAGCTGGGCATATTGATAAGCACATTTCACACAAGTGGTGCATAATACCTACACACTCTGCTTAGATGCTTGTGCAAATCCCTTCTCTGGAAGTTGTTGTGAAGGTTCCACATTCACCCCGCCTGGCACTTTGTCTACCACTTAGATAGTACCACTGGGTCCCAAGACAGCAAGAGAATCCATGGCTCCTTTTCTGGGAGCCTGATGGAGCTGGGGGTGGGGTGGGAAAGAGATGCCCACTAGCTGTCCCTTTAGCAGCAATAAGCACAATACACAAAGCACAGGCTTGTTCTTCACAAGATCTGAGCTCAAGATCTAGAAATATGGAGCTATGGAGACTGGAGAGCGAGCCGCAATAGCTCCCCTCATCGGTTTGCCAGGTCACTTTACGTTATGTTCTGGGTGATTGATCTCCTTGGAGTCTGCTGAGCAGCCTGAGAGCATCTTACTTATCTAGAATGCCCCTGAGGTAAGGCTTGGTGTTCAGGAGTTGCTTTGATGCTGGATCCCTATACCAGTTGTCATGGTTATGCATCCACAGATCTCTGCCTCCATTTTCACAGGTCCAGCACATACCGGGACCTCCGGAAGGGCGTGTATGTGCCCTATACCCAGGGCAAGTGGGAGGGGGAGCTGGGCACCGACCTGGTGAGCATCCCTCATGGCCCCAATGTCACTGTGCGTGCCAACATTGCTGCCATCACTGAGTCAGACAAGTTCTTCATCAACGGCTCCAACTGGGAAGGCATCCTGGGGCTGGCCTATGCTGAGATTGCCAGGGTGAGTGGGACAGGCCTAGCTCTAGGCATTGTGTATATGCATTGCACGCTACACAGGGACGACGATGGGAAAGAGAAGGGAAGGGAACTTACTAAGGGAGGGAAACAAATCATTTTAAAGGCAGTCTGAATTTCATCCCTATAGAAGGCAGAACTGTAGTGGCAGAAACTGTGATAGGTACAGAATAGGCTGTGCTTTGTACTAATTCTGAGATCTTTAAGAGTAAGAGGGCCCCATGCATCCGAAACAGGCTAGGCATAGGGGACCAGAGCTCCTATGGATCCGTGTGCCCATCAGTACCCTTCTGTTTGCGTTGCCAGTGTCTCCCGCTAACCTCTTCGCCAAATCTCAGTACCTCACGACGGTTTTTCCCAAGGAACGACCTCCAAGACTTTGCTTTTGCCTTCCAGTTTAGGCAGGGAGCTGGCCTCAGTACACTAAGGTCCTCTGTGTGAGGACTTACTCCTTGTCTCTTTCTGCCACAGCCTGATGACTCCCTGGAGCCTTTCTTTGACTCCCTGGTAAAGCAGACCCACGTTCCCAACCTCTTCTCCCTGCAGCTATGTGGCGCTAGCTTCCCCCTCAACCAGTCAGAGGTGCTGGCCTCAGTTGGAGGGAGCATGGTGAGTAAACCGCAGGAGAGGGGAGGTCCTAGCACTGAGCAGAGAGATGGATACCATCTGCCTGCCTCCCTTCCCTCCATTAAGCCACGCCACAGTCCTGGGCTCCACTGTTTAGTATCTTTATATTCCCCACCCCCTACTTTTCTTTGTCCATCCTTTCTTCCTTGCATTATTCCAGAAAGGATTCAAGTCACCTTGGAAAGGATCAGAGATAATTAGAAAATTTTCAAAGGAAATGAAAATAAGACCTATTGGATTAAGATTATTCAGTCTGATGATCAGAAGGCACAGATATAAGAAGTTTAAAAATCTATTTATTAATTAATTAGGGCAACTGGTGAATGATTCTCCAACTCCAAAAAGCAGAGAAAACAAAATTTATAGTAGAAGCAAATAATCATTCATTCAACATTTATTGTGCCGGTATAGGTTTAAATAACTTCATATCAAGGACTGTGTGATTCTGAAATAAATAATTAAAAATCTGGAAAGTCTCTTCCCCTGAACACATTCTCAATACATTTTAAGAAGCTGTAAGTCACTTTTGGGCATGATTTGTTTAAAAGCAGAAAGATGAGAAAGGTGATCTGTTGGGGGCCTTGCCACCCCCAGCAATTACAGGTCCTTTGCCCTCTGGGAGACTTTCTGTCCTGTGCTGGGACTTGGGTACCTGCCTCTTTTTCTCCCTAGATCATTGGGGGTATCGACCACTCGCTGTACACAGGCAGCCTCTGGTACACACCCATCCGGCGAGAGTGGTATTATGAGGTGATCATTGTGCGGGTGGAGATCAATGGACAGGATCTGAAAATGGACTGCAAGGAGGTAATAAAACCAAGGGGATACCAGGGAGAGATGAAAGGGGAGGCAAGACAGTGTGAGGTCAGACCCCGGTTTATGAAGTTGGGAGGACAAGGCAGAGGTGCAGGACCTGCAGAAAGACTTGAGGGCTGAACCTAGAATTAGTCAGGAGCGAAAGGGTCACATTGCAACAGGACCTGGGGGTTGGAGTGAGGGGCTGTCAGAGCACTTTCACAGGGACCATATGGCGTATGTTCTAGTAATGACAAAAGCACACCTGGACCCTAGTCACTGCCTTGCTTTATGGCCTTGGCCAATTCATTTGCAAGGCAGTGTGATATGATAATGTAAAAGAGTGCAGCTTTGCAGTCAGGAAGACCTGGATTTCTAGCTCTGCCATGTACTGGCTACCTGCCCTTAGGCAAGTTACCATGTTATGTTTCAGTTTCCTTATCTACAAAAGAGATAAAAACAGCATTTGAAAGACTGTGGTGAATCCAGAGAAAAATGAACAAAGTGTTTATCCCAATACCTAGCACATAGTAGTACCCAATAAAGGGCAGCTCAACCATGTGGGTCGTCCTTACCTAGATTCTTAATATGTGATAAGTTAGAATAGATTTAAAAGTACTATGAAAAATTAAAACAACTATACATTTTTATTTTCAAGATTTGGAGAATGCCTTCCTACCCAAGATAATAAGAGTTAACATTTACTAAACGCTTCCTGTGTATGAGGCCCCATTCTAAGCATTTCGAATGTATTAATTTAATCCTTACAATAACTCTTTGAGGTAGGTACTATTATTATCCTTTAAGATGCGGAAACTGAGGCACCAAGGTTAAGTAACTTGCCCAAGGATATACATGTAAGAAGTGGCAAAGCCAAGATGCCAACCCAGGCAGGACCCCATAGTCAGACTCACCCCTCTGACTCTGGCTCCTGACTATTCTAACCCTCTCTTCTCCTCTTAGTACAACTATGATAAGAGCATCGTGGACAGTGGCACCACCAACCTTCGTTTGCCCAAGAAAGTGTTTGAAGCTGCAGTCAAATCCATCAAGGCAGCCTCCTCGGTCAGTGGGACTAAGGACAGGGGTAGAGAGATGACTGAGTCAGGACATCTGTGAAAGTCACATTCTTTAACAAGAGCCAAAATGTCTACCCTGAGAGCCTTCTACAGAGCTCTTAAAACTCTTCATGGGCCTGTTTGCTCACATCACACAGTCCCCATTACAAAGTTTTGGCCTCAGTCTCCTGCTCTCTTCCTCTACTTCTTGGGTTTCGATTTACCCTTCTCCAGTCTGGATATTCCAGGAAAAGCAAATACAGTCAAACCTCGGTTCTCGAACATCTCTCATCTCGAACAGTTCGGTTCTTGACCAAGTTGTTCATAGAAAAATTGTCTCAGTTGTCAAACAAAACTTTGGTTCTTGACCCGACAACCCTTTCATGCTGATACCTGTATGATGGGTCACACATCTCTCAAGCAACAAAGGAAAAAATGCGTAAGATTTAGTTTTTGAAAAAATCACTTCTCCAACAGCCTGTCGGAACAAATTAAGTTCGAGAACTGAGGTTCCACTCACTGTAAAGGGCCCAGTAAGTGTATGGGAAAATGGGAGAGGCAGGATAGTGAAAGATGCTTTTTCCTCATTATCCTTTTCTGAACCAACACAGACGGAGAAGTTCCCAGACGGCTTTTGGCTAGGGGAGCAGCTGGTGTGCTGGCAAGCAGGCACCACCCCTTGGAACATTTTCCCAGTCATCTCACTCTACCTAATGAGTGAGGTCACCAATCAGTCCTTCCGCATCACCATTCTTCCACAGGTACGTCCCTAACCTGACTCGGTGGGACCCTAGGAAAGACAGTCAGCAGACGCAGTTTCCCAGAAATTGGAAGACAAAGTAGATGAGTGTCTAGTGGTAAAGGGCTCTTGGAAAAAGCAACCCTTCAGACCTCAGGGATGATAAAAGGAAGAGTGCCCTAAGGACATATATACCTAGAAGGTAGAGATGAAGTGAAGGATGGAGTAAAGAAGAGAGGGAGACATACTAACTCTTTGATTCCTTATCCTTAGCAATACCTGCGGCCAGTGGAAGATGTGGCCACATCCCAAGACGACTGCTACAAGTTTGCCATCTCACAGTCATCCACGGGCACTGTTATGGGAGCAGTTATCATGGAGGGTTTTTACGTCGTCTTTGATCGGGCAAGAAAAAGAATTGGCTTTGCTGTCAGCGCTTGCCATGGTGAGAATACCAGAGTATGGGGTCAGTCTATCCAAGTTTCCCTATCCAGCAGTCAGGATACCTGGGCCCCTGCCAATCTGGGAAGTAGTAACAGTTGCCTCAGGCCGGAGTCAACATACTAGGCAAAAGTCTGTGTCAGTGCTCCTGCTTTTTTTGAATTGCCTGCCTGGGCTGGTGACCTGTGTTGGACTCCCAGGGCAGCAAGAGCTGTCTGGCACCTTGGAAAGTTCTAGATCCAAGGGCAGCAGGCTGAACCTACCATGACCCTGTCACCTGCTTTAGGATGAGATTGAATGCCACTTCAGAATGGTAGCAACTAGTCTTGCAACTAGATTAAAGCAGTGTCAGGTGAGTCTACTAGGTGTATACGGGGCTGACTTGTTAGTCAGCCTAGAATAACTGACTTTTAGGTATCATTCCTATTAGATAGGCACATAGAAAAAGGTTGTTGCTCCCAATGGCTTGGGAGCAGACATGCCTCCACCTAGCACTGGCTTTGGATAGCCTCCTCAGGGGCTAATTTCAGGGCCTATCAGGAGTTCTTTTTGTTGTGTAATCCAAACTGCTCTATGATGATAAGACTGCCCACTCACATGTGCCCTTTCTTCAGTGCACGATGAGTTCAGGACAGCAGCGGTGGAAGGCCCGTTTGTCACCCTGGACATGGAAGACTGTGGCTACAACATTCCACAGACAGATGAATCAACGCTCATGACGATAGCCTATGTCATGGCTGCCATCTGCGCCCTCTTCATGCTGCCACTCTGCCTCATGGTGTGTCAGTGGCGCTGCCTCCGCTGCCTGCGCCATCAGCACGATGACTTTGCTGATGACATCTCCCTGCTGAAGTGACGAGGCCCATGAGCAGAAGGCAGATTCCCCTGGACCACATCTGGGTGGTTGGTTCAATTTGGTCACTAGGAAACACAGATGGCACATGTGACCAGAGCACCTCAGGACCCTTACCCACCCAACAAATGCTTCTGCCTTGACAGAAAAGAAGTAAAAGCTGGCAAGGTGGGTTACAGGGATTACACCTGTAGGAAACAGGAGAGGGAAGAAAGACTCCAGTGGCAGGAATATTCTGTCACCTCAAACTTGACTTCGGAAATTCTGTTGCTGAGTCTTTGCCCACCGGCCCTCTCAATCCCCCAACCCAAAGTATTCTTCTTTCCTTAGCTCCAGAAGTAGTGGCATCCCACCCAGGTGACCCCAGTGAGTGTCTCTGCAGCACCTGGAAGAGAAAGGGCCAGTCTGTGTCCCTGCTGCCAGCGGCCAAAGTCAGTAGTAGCGAATGCACAGTGCTTTTGCATTAAGAGAGAGGAACGGTACCAAGGAGCCTAATATTCGTGCAGACTGCCTCTTGAATTAAACAAAAAATAATTTGACTTAATATTTGTGCAAATGGGGGTGATTGGAAGAAGAGGAGAGGGAGTGCAAAGACAGGGAACACAAGGGGATCCAAGCTAGGAAAGGGAGAAACATGACTACTCGTGAATTCCAATTTCAGACTTCATCTCCAAGATAGAATCCCATCTTGTAAGATGGTGTTGCTTCCCAGTGTTTTCTTTTTTGTGGCTGTAGCCTGACCAAAAGTGAGATGGGAAGAAGGGCTTATTTAGCCAAAAAGCTCTTTTTAGCTCTTTTAAATGACAAGTGTCCACTAAGAAGTTCCATCTAACAAATGAATTCCTACCGTATTGATGCCACTTGTCTCTATCTGAACACTCTGCTCTACATATGCTAGGTAGCACTGAAATATCCCAACCCTCTTAAACCCCAGTGCCCTATGGGAAAGCAATCAGGATAGAGCAAACAGAGAAGGGCTGGGCCTCTGGGTACCTCTTCACTCCCTCCCACAAATCCCTCGTCCTCTAGAGCTCTGTAGTTGAGGTGCTAAGAATAGACAGGAGACCTCACCTACCTAATAATCCTTGAAAACAGAATCCTGAAGATCCATTGAACAGGAATAGGGGTGATGCCCTTTACCCCTGCCTGGATTTGCTTTCTGTTCAGCTTTAAGTTGTAGTAAGATCTTTACATAATACAGAGCAATTTCATTGCCTTCTCACCCTCTCTAATGTCTCACCCTCCATTTATTTGGCTAAGGCATCCACTGTGGCACAGAATTATACCAAAAGTATCAGGAACACAGGGCTTTCTGGTTATAGCATCATTACCTTCAGTATCAAGGCTGCCTGGGGAAATGATGGCAGCCTCAGGGCTTCCTTACTTCACCACAAGAGCCCTTCAATGGAATCCATCCTCTTTTCCTGTTCTGCTCTCTCTCCCCCACTCCTAATAGTACTTGGGTACCCAGGCTAAGTATTGGCGACCAAGTTCATTTCCTATCACTTCTACCACAGTGGGCTATGACACCAGTGGTAGTGAGAAGAGCTGAATCTTCCTAGTATACTCATTGGATCCTATTCCTTATGTGGTCAACACACTGTTTTCAAGTATGGGACCTGTTGAGTGTAGAATTACCTGATGAGGGAGAGGGAACTACAAGAAGGGCCTCTGGAAATCCTGGCCTCAGCCAGCTGCCCACAAGCCATAAACCAATAAATCAAGAACACTGAGTTATAGTTTTTTATCTGGATTCTCTTCATTCCCCTGCACTTGGTGCTGCTTTGGCTGACTGGCAACGCCCCATACATACAGCGACGGACAGGAAGCCTGGAGCTTGTCCCCTTCCAGCTCAGAACTTACTATGTAAATAAACTTCCAATATTGCTACTGTGAAATAAAAATGCCACATTCTGCTTTATAATTTCTACCCATGTTGGGGAAAACTGTTTTTCCCCCAGCTCTTTCGAGGGCATAAAACTCAACCCCTTCATTAGTAAGTTCCACTGTCCTATTTTCCTTTAAGAGAAAACCTAGGCTTGTTTTTCAGTTAGCTTCCTTTCTGCCCTGAAACTACAAACTCTTAAGTATACAAAGAAAAATCTTGACAAGAGCTTCTTGCCTATAAAAATATATATTCTATGTCTCTATTTTTGAATTCTACTCCAGAAAAATGGCTGTGCCCCACCCCCGCCCCACGGCATTGGGGCCTTTCCCACTGTCTGCATGGCTTTTCCTGCTGCAGGCTGGTCGACAGAAGGAAAGGGAGAGCAACATTGGCCAAAATGTCAGTGTTACTTTCTGACTGATCCTGAACAAGAAAGAGAAATGAGCAGTAAGGCTCCAGTTCCCACACACAACTCTCCAAAACACTTTTCCTTCTGCTACTCTCTGTTTTTAAGGGCTTTTACCTACTTCCTCCTTTTTCTCTCCTTTGGATTCAAAGACTTGTGCAAAAGAAACAGAATATTCTTTATACACATTTCTAATTTCTAAATTTTCAGGGGATACTAAAAAATATTGCAGGTAGCCCGAGGTCTGCTGCAAAGTTGAGGGGAAATAAATCTTAAGATTACAAGTTAAAAACAAAAAATGAATCCTACACCAAATAAAAAGAACAAAGGAGCTGGTCTTCCAATTTGCCACATTTCCTGATCATGACAGCTACCGCACTGGAGACATTCATATTTTATTAACCAAAGAAAGTGGGTTAATGTCTACATAGGGGGGTAATCAGGCCATTTCAATTACCCTAAAAGATGCCCAGGAGGTTCTGGGAAATTGAGTTCCTTAGACTGATGCCAGTCAATAAACCTGGGTAACTAAGACAAGAAAAGAGGAAGAATATGTCAAGGGTGCAAGACAAAGAAGGAAAAGGATAACAAAAAAGAGATGAGAGAATTTAGATGAACCTGAAAAAAAGCAGTTTTTGCTAGCCTAGTGTATTGCTAGTGTGAGTAAGCATTTCCAGGTCCCAGAATGGAAAAAAATTCAGCTGTTGGTGATATAATAATGTCCTTCACCTGGAGCTATTTTTTTTTTAAATTAACACTTAGTTTTTAGTTGTTTAATCCCAAAAGAGAAGGATGCTAAAGCCACTTCTGCTATGAGTAAAGATAAAAGGATAGGAAAAGATTCAAAGCTCTATAGCAGCGGTTCTCAACCAGTGGGTCGTGACCCTTTTGGGGGTTGAATGACCCTTTCACAGGGGTCCCCTAAGACCATCGGAAAGCACATATATAATTACATATTGTTTTTGTGATTAATGACTATGCTTTAGTTATGGTTGGGGGTCACCACAACATGAGGAACTGTATTAAAGGGTCGTGGAATTAGGAAGGTTGAGAACCACTGCTCTATAGTCAGTTTTCATAGGTATAAACCAGAGGTGGAAAAATGATCTTGTTCCAGAAAGCTATCCATACAACAAACGACTTATAAAACTGAAACCCAAGCTATCTTCACATCACTTTGGTCTCCCCTTTTCCCAGGGCAGGACACATATCCACCATAGCTTTCTTGTTTCAAAAATTAAAACCCAGCCCTGGTTGGTATAGCTCAGCGTGCTGAGTGTCAGCCTGTGAATCAGAAAGTTGCTGGCTCAATTCCCAGTCAGGGCACATGCCTGGGGAGAGGGCCAGGTTCCTGGCTGGAGGCACATGAGAGGCAACTGACTGATGTTTCTCTCACACATCGATGCTTCTCTCCCTCTTTCTCTCTCCGTTCCCTTCTCTCTAGAAATGAATAAATAAAATCTTAAAAAAAAAATTAAAACCCAGCATCCCAAGATCATTCTGAAAATAATTTTGCACAGACACCTCCTCACCCCAGTGCCTGCCTGGAGCTCATCCAAGGTCTCCACACAACTTGGTTGGGAACTACCTGCCTTAACCTGGGGGTGGGGGGCCAAGAGGGAAGTTAGCTAGACTGGGAGACCGGAAGTGCAAGCGGGGAGGTAAGGACTTCACTAGGTTGGCCAAGTCCACAGTGGCAAGGGATGACTTGCCAGAAGAAACCTGTAGATTGTGCTAGTTTCTAGAGATGACTATCTAGGAACAGAAGTTTGTGAGGGCGTGAGGGAAATGGGACCTGGTAATGTTGTTATTTTGAAGACTGTGACTTTTGTCAATGTGAAACAGAATATTCTATAAATCTAAAGTCTATGTACAAAAAAATGAGCATTAACACAGTAAAATACTCAATGAAAAGTCAAACTATTAGGGTTACATTTTTCCCCCCAATCAGTCTCATTTTAACCATTTGAAGTAGAGTTGCAGAACAACACTGAGGCTTCCAAGGCTTTCAGTAAGCAAGGCATCCGATTGGACAGAAGGTGAGCACCAGGGTTGAAATCTGCATACATGAGCCTTAAGAAAATGGACTAGTAGTTGAGCCAAATCAAAGCAGGATAGCCTTAGAGCAACAGTAGCTTCCTAAGTTTTTATATTGTATTTGAAAACAGCATTAGCAGGAATATCATAATTTCAAGGCCAAACTAAATATCTTCTTAGCTACAGTCTGCACCCCCCCAAAGGAACTGCATGGTGAAGGGGACAGTCCATTCTGCATAATATACATACTTTCATTTATGAACAATTGAATACGACTTTCTATACACACATTACCCTATATAATAAAAATGTACATGGCATGAGTATATGTCACTGTATAAATATAGAGTTTTAGAAATCTTGAACCCGCGCTTCCTGTTCACATCAGTTTCTCTTCTTCTTCCTCCCCAAACAGGTCGGTCATTTAAGAGTTGGACAAAAGGGACAAGTGTCATTTGTGTTGGTCTGGGCCCAGAATTTGATACACTGGAAAGAAAGAAAGACATACCTCAGGTTTATCTGGAAAGGTGGAGGGAAGGAGGAGAGAGTGCTATTTAAGGTTCAATGAGTCTAAGGAATATTTACTAAGTCAGAAAAGCTCTTACCGTGGGGGACCAGAAAGGCTATTTCAGAACATGCAAACTTGTTCTTTTTATAGGGAACATTAACAACCAACTAATAATAATGTGAAGTTGCTTTCTGTTGAATGAGGCTCGCTCCTTCTTATGATCCATTTAGGCTTAAATGAGCTTCCGTCTCCTAATACACATCATCTTAAATTTTTTTTCAAGGCTTTCCCTTACCAAGAATTTAGATGTAAATTCAGTTTCTACCTCTTGTTACAACAAAATAACAAAATAAAATAGTAAAAAAGGAATCATCCTTGCTGCTAAGAGACTTAACTCTGCTGGGTAGGAATAATTTGACAGTCTGAAAAGATAATGTCTTAATAGGCAGGCCTTCAAGCTATTCTGTTAATAGAGTTACTAATCTCATATTCAGGTTCTCTATTCCATTCCTCTCATGTAAGCAACAGTTAGTTATGTATATCCTATTATCAATTTTTCAAGAAAGTGACTTATCAGTGCTCTACTAGGAACTGCTTATCAAGTTCCCTGTAGAGAACACAGTGAAAGGAAGGCTGGAGAGCCTGGCTGCCACTATTCTGAATTTTACTGATGTTTATGCCACAACTTACCAAAAATCTTACATTTAGCTATTAATGATGAGCATTAACACTAAAATGTGCAAGAAAAATTAAATTACCTCAATCGTCAGAAAAGAAAGAGTGGAAAATGAGTAAGAAACGTAGCACCCACCTCCTTATGCAACACGTGAGTACATGTCATTGGATGCAGCTCACTGGGCTGCACAAGTTTCTGGCACATAAGACACAGCTTACAGGTGGCTGGAGCCTGCAGAATAGAGGAGGGATGGTCAAGAGCATAAGAAAATAAGAAACCTCTGGGTCTCCTTGCCTTTTATGTCCATGATTCCAGCTACTACTTCCTTGTAGTAAAAAGATTTTATACCAGAAGAAATAAAAGTTTGAATACAGATTCTTGTGAAAAGTACTTACATTTTCCTGGTTGGGGCTGCCAACAACCCAGCTGATGAGATAATGGCTTCTTCCTGCGCTCATCTGTATACCCACTCCCTTCCTGCTGACATTCCCTCCCCCACCTTCACATCCTAGTTTTCAAAGAAAATGAGTCTTACATGTGAAGACCTTCCAGGATATGAAACTTGTGCAGAAGGCAAGAACATTGGGGTACTGATTTGGGTCAGTGGAGCAGGGAACAAAGCCCGGATCCGACCAAGTGGCTGTGGGCAGAAACAGTGTCAGAGTAAGGAAAGAGTCTGAGTAACAGTATATAACAAAAAGAAGTCATTTAGTACCCAGTCTAGCAAAGGAAGACAGCAGGCTAGATCCCCTGGCTGCAGTGCTGCCTCTCCCCCTGTATCTCAGCAAGTCTGAGCCCCAGCAGCATGTCCTACCTGAGTACTGGCTGCTGCCCGTTCATGCTCCGCCAGCCGTGCAGCCACCAACTGGATCAACTCCTCCATGGTCAGGCCTGCCATGGTGGTGCGCGCCGTCTTGATCTGCTGAAGGATGTTGGTCATCTGGGCCCTAAAAAAGAAAGGGAGAGACAGCCTCGTGGGGAATAGCTATGAAACCTCTCCTATTCTGGCCCATCAATTTCTCTGACAAGTTTTACAATTTAGTCCTTAAAGATACTTACTTATTGCACTGTGGGAACCGGGTCAGCAGCTTTTCCAGGATCTTCTCCAGTTTGTCTACTGGTTGGGGCCGGGGAGTTTCAGTAGAAGCCTTAACACCGCCCAAGCCTGGGGGAGGCGGGATGGAGGCGGCAGGGGGCATGTGTGGACCATGGGAGCCAACAAGGGAACCCAAGCCAGGGCTATTTCTCCCATGAGAGCCAGGAAGGGGTGGGGAAGGCTGGCTGGGCTGGGAAAGGGCAGGGTTCAGAATTGGGAAAGACAAGGAACGAGGATCTGCACTGGGCATGACCATGGGCATTGTGACCTGCCCAATGGAGAAGGGCATCCGAGGAACCAAAGAGGGACTGGGTTGGAACACCTGAAGCATGAAGTCTGTCTGCAAGGGAAAGAGGTGGAGGAAAAAGAGAAAGCAAGAAAACAAAAGTTTAGGAAACTGGAGCAGAAATCAATGAGCAACTCTTACACCAAATAATACCAATAATAATGAATAATAATATAATAATAAAAGCAGTATCTTCTTTAAAAGAACAAGCGAAACACTCAAGTTCTGTCACAGAAAGACTGATTCCCCCAAAACCAGCATTCTTACCTACCTCTGATGGCGGTGGAGGCAAAGTGGGAGTAGGGATTTGAGGAAGGCTGCTCAGCTTCGCTCCATTCCTTACTAGCTGGATATGACTATTAAATTGGTCCTAGAAAAGAGAGAAAGGACAGAATTGTCCTTTACCACTGAGCTGAGGGAGCCTTCCCTAGAAAAATACCCTCCAATATGAAGAACACAAGACAGTCGTAGAATATGCTTTAAATGGCAATGTAAAATGGTCCCTCCCTATCACCAGAAGTATTTAAGCATAGATTAACTCAGACTCAATGATCCCCGTTATTACACTTACCCGGACATTCTTTTTCATCATCCGAACTCCATTTAATCTTGTCTCCCACTCCTGTTTAGAATGAACTGTCTCTAGTGTTGGGGGAGTTGACCTTTCAAGAAACCAACAGGAGTTTACAGAGTTAGAGAAAACCTAACTCCCAACACTCTGGGATAGCATAACAGTAACTGGCTAATGGGCCTGGAGAGAAGAGGTCGAACCAGATGCAAGAAAAGGCCAGGGATCTAGGTCATTTGCCTCATTTTAACTCCAGTATCTTCTAAGCCAAATATTGGAGAAAGAGAACCAACCACTGAGACAGGGGTCTTATTTGCCTGAAAATGCCACAGGGGTACTTCAGATTCCATGGCAAAAAGAGGAGAAATGATTATATAACAAATCTCCAAAGATAATTGTAATGCTTTGACAGCATAAAAGACACTGTTTATACAATTGGAACTAATACAATAGAAAATATAAAACAATAAAAGTGTAGAAAGGAAGAGTTGGAGAATGAGGAAATTAGAATGTGGGAAGAGAAATCACTGAAAAATTACTACTGCACAGAGATGACCTTGAAGTTCCTGTGAAAATAAAATAAGTGCTAGACTAGCTGGCCTAGGGTTTCAAGCCTAGGAAGGAAGGAAGGAAGGAAGGAAGGAAGGAAGGAAGGAAGGGGAAGAAAGGAAGAAAGAAAGGAAGGAAGAAAGGAAGAATGAAAGAAAGGGAGGAAGAAAGAAAGAAAAAGAAAGGAAGGAAGGAACAAAGAAAGGAAGAAAGGAAGAAAGAAAGAAAAGGAAGGAAAGAAGGAAGAAAAAGAAAGAAAGAAAGAAAGAAAGAAAGAAAGAAAGAAAGAAAGAAAGAAAGAAAGAAAGAAAGAAAGAAAAGGAAGGAAGGAAGGAAGGAAGGAAGGAAGGAAGGAAGGAAGGAAGAAAAAAAGGAAGAAAGAAAGAAAAAAAGGAAGGAAGAAAGAAAGAAAGAAAGAAAAAACCCCCCCCACAAAACTGTAGCACCATTAAGATTCTAGAATGGGAAGATACTTACTTGAGGTAAGTAAGGTGCAGTTCTGCCTCTTTTTCTGCTTCTTCTAGCTTTAATACCAGCAACTCTTTCCGACTCTCTAGTGATAAGATCTACGAAAACCACACACACACACACTTTATTAATTTTACATACATAAAGCTTAGTTGAAACAAATGCTTAGTGGCTATATGGTATAATACTATACCAAAAGGATATACCATCTGGGAGCCCCAAATCAAGGCCTTGAATATAGCAATTGTTCTTCTCACCTCTGCCTTCCAGGCCCGTTCTGTCTCTTCCATAATGTTCTGATTTATTTCACCATCTTGATTCTTGAGTCTATCCAGTTCCATTTCCCACACTTCTCTGAAAGTTAAGAAACCAAGAACAAGACTAAGGGAAGAAAGACACTATGACAAAGTAAAACCCAAAACTGGTCTGCCAGCTATGTTACAGAAAGTCTTACTCTAAATATTAACTACAGGTATAGACAAATAATGTTTAAAATAGTCTGTAATTACAAAAAGGCAAGTAAAATTTGAAATAAAAATGTTCATATCTCCACTTGCTAAAATAAGGTTATCCGTAGCAGGAAAAAGTGTACTTAGAACCAAACCCACTAAAGCAGAATCTTCTATGTTCAAAAAGGGCTCAAAATCATTATGGCATTCCTCTTATTTCCAACTGATCTCTTGGTATGGGTACTGAAGAACGCAGGATGAAAAACAGGGGTCCATTTAATACTAATCTCTAATTTACTACTAAGCACATAGTTACTGGCTTACTGATTTTCTTATTTTCTTAGAGTGAACATGCTTCAAAAAGAAAAAAATTTTCTGGATGAGGATGATAGTCAAGCACCCTGCTCAAGATAAAGATAGCAATAAAGGAACAGAGCCAGCAAAAGAAATCCTTTTATTATATTTCACTGTAATATGTTTTATGGCTGAAAGCAATAGGATTACTCAGATCAGTGGACAGAATAATATGGAAAAGTTTAAGTTATTTTAAAAAGGTGAAAATAAGAAGAAAAAGTTGAAAAAAGTTACATCTTAAAAATGTTCCTAGTTTTGCCCTAACAGGGGTGGCTCAGTTGATTGGGCATCGTCCCACAAAGCAAGATGTTACCGGTTCAATTCCCAATTGAGGCACATGCCTGGGTTGCAAGTTTGGTCCCTGGTCGGGATGCATGTGGAAGGCAACCAATTGATGTTTCTCTCTCACATCAACGTTTCTCTCCCTCTCTTTCTCCCTCCCTTCCCCTTTCTCTCTCTAAAATAAATAAATAAATAAAGGATAGAAAGAAAAAAATGTTCATAGTTTTCTTCAGTGAGAGCAGTTTTATTCTTCTTCTGTTTTTCAGTAGTCTTACATATTTGAAAGGGAACAACTCACTTAAATTGTTGAGGTCTCTTCTTTCATTGATCCATCCCTGTTCTCTACTTCACAGACAAAGTACAGGTGTGTTTGTGCATGTGCGTGTGTTACACACATATTCAATGATTCACTAACATTAGTCTGCCACTCTGCTGACAAGGTCTCCTTAATGTAACAAAAATGACCAGGTGGAGGCTTCTGGCCAAGATGGAGGCATATGTAGACACTCTTTGCCTTCTTGCAAAACCATAAGGATTACAACTACCTCAAAGCAAAAAACAAACAAACAAAAACCCAGAACTGCAAGAAAATCAAACTGTATGGAAGTCCAACAACCAAAGATTTAATGAAGAAATACTCATCTAGAGGGGTGGAGCTGGGAAGCTGGGGTGGGGAGGATGTGCTGTGGCAGAAGCAGCCACTGCAGCTGGTGGAATGAATGGTCCCACATTATAAAAGCCAAAAGGGACACCTGGGAAGTGATTCGGGCCCCAAGCTAGACCACGAAGCTCATGGTTCCAGCACTAGGGAAAATAAAGCTTCATAGCTTCTGGCTGTGAAAATGAGTAGGGCTTGAAGCAGCAGAAGAAACTGCCAATCTCTAAGGAGAGTTTGTTTAGAGGGCCCCCACGGTCCTGGAATGTAGGCAAACCCACCCACTCTGGGAACCGTCACCAGGGCAACAGCTAGAGTGGCTCCAGTCACATATGGGAAGCGGATGTTTTGAACATAGCAGGTAAAGTGACTGGAAAAGGGGCAAGTGCCAAGCAAGCGGCACTGTTCCCTCTCTGATGCCTCCCCCACATACAGCGCCTCATGGTGGTGAAACCGGTCACCCAGCACTGACGAATACCTAAGGCTCAGCTCCTTACAATGTAACAGGTGTGACAGCTCTACCTAAGACACAGAGGCAAACACACAGAGGCTGTTAGGTTGAGGAGACAGAGAAGTATGGCCCAAAAGAGGGAAAGGATCAAGGCTCCAGAGGGAGAACTAAGTGAGGAGGAGATAGCCAACCTGGTGATAACTAGGCTCAGAGAAATGATTGAGTATGGCAAATGCATAAGGGAAGAAATGAAGGCTACCCTAAGTAAAATAAAGAAAAAATCCACATGGAACCAACGGTGAAGGGAAGGAAGACAGGGTTCAAATCAATGAATTGGAACATAAGGAAGAAATAAACAGTCACCCAGTACAGAATGAAGAAACAAGAATTGGAAAAAAATGAGGAGAGAATAAGATGACTCTGGGACATCTCCAAAAGTGCCAACATCTGAATCATAGAGATGCCAGAAGAAGAAGAGGAAGATCAAGAAATTGAAAAATTATTTGAAAAACATAATGAAAGAAAACTCCCCAAATTTGGCAAAGGAAATAGACACACAATTCCGGAAATACAGAGAGTCCCAAACAAGTTGGACCCAAAGAGGACTACACCAAGACACATCATAATTAAAATGACAGAAGTGAAAGATAAAGAGAGAATCTTAAAAGCAGCAAGAGAAAAAGCAGAGTTACCGACAAAGATGGTCTAATAAGACTATCAACTGATTTCTAAAAAGAAACTGCAGGCAAGAGGGAGCTGGCAGGAAGTATTCAAAGTGATGAAAAGCAAGGACCTACAACCAGGATTACTCTATCTGGCAAGGTTATCATTTAGAATGGAGGGCAGATACAGTGCTTCCCAGACAAGTTAAAGCTAAAGGAATTCATCATCACCAAGCCCTTATTATATGAAATGTTAAAGGGACTTAATTAAGAAAAAGAAGATCAAAACTCTGAACTGTAAAATGACAACAAATTCACAACTATCAACAAATGAATATAAAAAAAACAAAACAAAAACTAAGCAAACAACTAGAACAGGAACAATAGGTATGGAGATCATATGGAGGGTTATCAGCTGGGAGGGAGAAGGGTGAGAATGGGGGAAAGGGTGTAGGGATTAAGAAGCAAAACTGGCAGGTACAAAATAGACAGGAGGAAGTTAAGAATAGTACAGAAAATGGAGAAGCCAAAGGACTTAAATGCATGACCAATGGACATGAACTAAGGGAGGGGGGTGATTGCTGGAGGGAAGGGAGGTACTGGGCAGAGGGGGGCAAAGGTAAAAAATTGGAACAACTGTAATAGCATAATCAACAAAATACACCTGAGGAGAAATAAAAAAGAAAAACATGGCCCCTGGAGTCAAATTAAGCTCTGAGTTAAAATTCAGACCCTATTTCTTTTCTGTGCCTCATTTTGTTAAGGTAAAATAGGAATTATAAAAGACTCTACCTCTCATAGAGATATCAGATTAAATGTGTTAAATATGTAAAACATTTAGAATATTCTCTGTCATATAGTTAAGAACTTAATAAATGTTAGTTATCATATAGATGTTAGAAAATATTCCTTCAGAGAAACTAAAATATATGTAGTGTATATTTTTTCAATCAGTAGTGGTGGTGGAAATCAGGTGATTTCAACAGAGAGAAGCAGATGTTAAATGTCTTGTGATATCTTCAACAGTCAGAGAGAGAAAGAGCTAAAAATTAAGATGTTGAGTCCCATCCCAAAATACCTTCCTTTCGAATACATTATATCCTAGGCAAGGCAAAAGGAACAAAATAAAAACTGTTGGATGAGTTAATAAATAGGGGTTGGCTGTCCTGCATTTTCTCTGAAACTGAAACTAACACAAAGCAATATAGAACGAATGAAATCAGACATAAAACAGAAAAAATTTACCCAGTAATGAATTGTAAATTTATTGTTTATGAAGCTAGAATTCTTCCTTGATTCAATTTAATTGAACAACATTTTCTGAGCAGCTTAGCAACAGGCATTCTGCTAAAATCTGGGGATATAAGAGGTCCAGTCCCAGTCCCCAAGCAGCTCACAATCTAGTAGTTTTCTGGGTGAACAAAAGAAACAGGAAAATCTGGGGCAGAACAAATAGTATGTGCAAAAGGTCAAAGAGTAAGAAAGCACCTAGCTAAGGAAGCAGTCTGGGCAGTTCAGCAGGCATTGGATAGACAAATATAACACTTGGTGGTTTGGTCAGGGCTGGGGACACAAATGACAGTGTCACTAGCATTGAGATAGTAGTAGAAACCCTACACATGAAAGAAATAATCTATAACAGCAGTTTGTAAAACATAGTTCATGGTCCATAACACCCTTTGAGGGCCTGGTCTATGAAGCAAAACCTAATTTCATAATAACACTAAAATTGTTTGCCTCTTTTACTCTCATTCTTTCATGAGTCTACAATGGAGTTTTCCTGAGACCACAATGACAAGTGATAATATCGCTTCGATGGCTAATGAAATATATGCTTCTGTATTCTTATGTTTTCTAGTATTTTCTAAGGTACCCTAAACCAGGGCATAATGTAATCTCTCAATACTTCTCTTTCTTAATTATTCTGTCATACTCTTCCTAGCTATCTTTAGTAATAGTTGCTATAACCTCATTGTTGTCCAATAAATCATTACTATAAAATTTCAAAGTTCTTCACGCACATGGTAAAAACAAGTAGTTTTTGTTACTTTACTTTGCAATAATATTTTTAAAATTTTTTGAAAACTGGTCTCAATTTTAAGTGATATCTAAAGTACATTATTCTAATATTTTTTCTAAAATAAAACATTTATTTGTAATTTTTCTCATATTTAAAAACAAATCACTGGCTCAAAAAAAGTAAGATTAGAAGACTCACATTCTCAACCATCAGCTGCAATATATATACATCTACAGATACTAAAAATAATGCAACTGGCTTAGAATTATTTAACTCATGGAAAGAATCTACTCCAAAGAAACTGGACAAAATTATAAATAAGAAACAAAGTATGACTTTATAGATGTTAATAATTTACTCACTGTCTCTTAAGCAAAAGAATATTTTATAATTATATTGGACCAATTAAGTTACCCTAACATTTTGAGACCAATCATTCACAATTTAAAAGAAAAGGGATTTGAATATTTTAAACCCAGATATGACTTTTTAAAAATTTTAAAAACTGTTAAAGCCTTTCGAACTAGAAGTGAAAAAGGCACTGACGCATCTTACTTGGTTAGGTTACTGTACTACATTAACTGGGAAAGCACAGCCTTGTACACCTGACATGACTAGAAGTCAGTAAAATAACTCATGGCAGCGTCACCTTTCAGTGACATAGTAATTCATTAAGTTAAAGATTTTGCTGCAAATGTAAAGAACTTAACAATTTCAACTGTGGGATTCGTAATTCTGCTTTATAAATAAAATCTACAAATCTGGCTAATCACCAATGATGATGTTGTGTGTGAATTTCTGGCAACAAACACAAGTGATGATCACATAATGCAAGTTGAACAACTTTTTTGAATTTCATGGTTAAATCCTAGAACAACTGTGTTGATATTGTATTTACAATACATTTATAAAATAAAAACTATAGTAGATAAAAATATTGGCAGCGTACAAAATCAAGGCAATGGCATCAAATTATATCACTAACCATTGTATTCTTTACTGCCACAAACTTGCAGTTGGGGGAGCACAAAAAATAATTTATATTAAATCCCAACTGTTAAAATAAACATTTTTTAATATTCTGATTTGAGGAGATGCTACATGCCAAAGTACAATATTTATCTTAAGGAAAAACACTTGTAAGACCATTTGAGTTGTGAGCTGAACTAACCTTTTTTTCTTGGAGATACCATTTTTACTTTAAAGAACAATTCATAGACAAACTATGGTTATTTGAACTTGAGTATATGGCAGGCATATTCTTGAAAACAGGAAGTCTTGTTACCTCAAAGAAAACACCTGATAGTACTGCCAACAATAAAATTCATGCTTTCAAAACAAAATTATAATTTTTAAAAATCTGTACCAGCCATTGGGAGCTTGAAAGCTTCTTACTACTTATAATGACAACTCTAATGTGATCAATAATGATATAAACCAGAGATTTTCAATCGGTTTGCCAGAAGGATTTTTTTTTTTTTTAAATGAGAGAAAGGGGAAGGGAGGAAGAGAAACTGATTAGCTGCCTCTTGTTTGTGCCTCGACCTTGGACCAACCTAGCAACCTAAGCAGGTGCTTTGACCAGAATTAAACAGGCAAACTTTTGCTCTGCAGGAAGATGCCTAACCCACTGAACCATACCAATCAGGGTGCCACATGAATCTTTAAAACATGCAATACCTGACTATTTAGTGAGGGACACAAACCTCTTTTTCCTTAGACTGTCAAAAAAAAAAAAGGACAAGAGCCAACACAATAGCTTGTCCAGTGTGAATGAATCAAAATTACACCTATTTTTTTTGTCAGATTGGCAAAAATATATATATATTTTGGTGTGCCACAGAATTTTAGTAATTACTTTATGTGTGCCATAAGATAAAAAAGGTTGAAAACTGCTGATATAAACTAATGTGATGCTTTAAATATTATAATATGTGTCAACACTTGGAAGATCTAAATAACTCTGAACCAATGTTTTCCAAATTATCAATGCACTGTGTTATCAAATCAACACTAGGACCCATTTGGAACCCCAGAATTGATAAGATTATTTTAAGCTAAAGACATTTAAGGTCCAACAGATGAAGGAAAAAAGTCTCCTGGCAGATTTCCTTATCTGACTAAAAGCAGCAACTTCTGGGAAATAAAGCTGTCATAAATTCCTCTTCAAGGCAGTTCTACTCTGAGGAGACAGAATGCAAATAAAAACTGCCCTAAATCCCTTTTCCAGGGGAGTTTTATGGCCCTAAAAGAGACAGAAAAAACACTCATATTTTTATAGACAAATACTACACAAACTTTTTATCTCTTTGTTCTCCTGAAAATCCATTTATCTTTCCAAAAGTCCCACAAATGCCCTTTTCCCCCCTCCTTCTAAGGAGTCATTTGTTTTCCCATGAGTGCCTTTCTCACCTCTCCCCTTGACCTATTAAAATGGTATATAAGCCCCAAATTCTAACCAGCGCTTTGAGTTACTCATTACTGAGTTTTCCCACATGTCTTTTGTCAGTTTAATTGACAGGCCTCAGATGTTGAACCTAAGAGAGTAAAGGTAAAAGCTTTCCTCCCCTGCACAGCATGCTTAAAAAAATCTATTCAAAGTACAAGGCAAGCTAATGGATTTTAATGTAACAGCACAAAATGTTCACTGATGTGGTTTCAGAATACACAGTGCAACTAACCTTTAAGAAACTATTACCTGTCAAGTTTTGGGGTACTATCAAAGGAGAATGTCCACAACTACCCAAAGGCAATTAAAATACTCTTCACTTTTTTCCAACTACAGATCTGTGTTTATCACCAGATTTTCTTCATATAATTTAACCAAACAACATATTGTAATAGATTAAATGCAAACGTAGATAAGAGAATTAAGCTTCTTCTGTTAAAGACACTTATATAGAAGTAAACAATGTCATTCTTCTAACTAAACTGATTTTTGCTTTGGATTAGGCGACGATTTCTTGGGACACAAAATATGTGAGCCACAAACGGAAAAAAAGATAAACTGAACTTGATCAAAATTTAAACATTTGGATTTTAAAAGACAGTAGTATGAAATGCAAAAGCAAGTCACAGATTGGGAGAAAATATTTGCAGAATATATCTGATAAAAGAATTATTGAGCAATAAAATACTTAGTTAAGAAAACAACATGCTTTTTTAAATGGGTAAAATACTAAAATAGATATTTCATCAAAAAAAAAGACTAATAGCAGATAAGCACATGAAAAGATGCTCAACATCAATGGTCATTAAGGAAATTCAAATTAAAATCACAATGAGAGCCCTGACCCATGTGACTCAGTTGGTGGGCAGTGTCCTGGTGTCCCGTAAAGCAGAAAGTCTCTGGTTCGATTCCAGGTCAGGGCATATGGCCTGGGTTGCAGGTTTGGTCCCCAGTCTGGGAGCGTACGAAAGGCAACCGATCAATATTTTTCTCCTGCATCGACGTTTCTCTCCCTCACTCTCTCCCTCCCTTCTCCTCTTTCTAAAAAAATAAATTAATTAAAAAGAAAAAAAAATACAATGAGATATCATTAAACACTTATTAGAATGGCTGAAACTGAAAAGACTGATAATATCAAGTATTGGAGAGGATATGGAGTAACTGCAATATTTACACGTTGCTGATAGGAATGCAAAATAGTAAAGCAAGCAACTTTGAAAACAGTTTGGCTGTTTCTTATAAAGTTAAGAAAATATAGCCCAGCATTCCTACTCCTAAGCGTTTATTTACCCAAGAGAAAAGAAAACATGTCCACATAAAAACTTGTACTTGAATATTCAGAGCAGCTTTATTTATAATAGACAAAAAGTGGAAACAACCCAAATGTCCATCAAATAATGGGTACATAGGCTAATTTGGTATAATCTTATAACTGATTATTATTCAATAATAAAGAAGAAAAAATTACTGATACACACATGAGTCACAAAAGTTTTATCCTAAACAATAGCCAAAAAAGGCTATATATTGTATAATTCTGTTTGCACGAAGTTCTAGAAAAGGCAAGCTACAATGAGAGAAAGCAGATCAGTGTTTGCCAATGGCTGAAGGTGGAGGGGGCAGTGGACTCCAAAGAGTCATGAAAGAACTTTGTGGGAGAGTGGGAGTATTTTATACCATGATTGTGGTGGTAGTTACATGACTGCATATGTCTGTCAAAACTCATCATTTAAAATGGGTGAATTTTTACTGTACATAACATATATCTCCACAAAGCTGAGTTAAAAAAAACAACAACATCCATCCCCAAAACCACTGCCCCAAACCTGCTCCACTTCCAATATACATAATCTATGCTGCCCTAAACATCTCGTCACTACTCTTCTTCTCCCTGTAACAATCAACAAATCTTATCAATCCTACCTCAAAACAGCCCCCTTTTGGTTCCTTTAACACATAGTTAAGGCCCTTATTTTATCTTGCTGTAACTCTGTTTTCCTGACACCAATTTAACTGCACTTTAGCCCATCTAACTATTATTAGCCAGAGTAAACCTTCTGATAATTAAATCTGGAGAGGTCCACTCCCAATAAGGGCAGAGTTGCTTCTCACAGCCAGCATCCCGCAGGTCAAAAACTATAAATTCTGAACAAAATGTAAAAAAGCATCTATTTGAAGGTACTACAAAACAAACAAGAAACTGCAGAAAAAGATCTGACATTTGGAAGGAATGAATATCACTGTTGTTTACTGTTTTTTTTTTAAAAATAGCTTTGTCAAAGAGCAAACCCCAGCCAGCTCTATGGGGATGGCTAAAAGTGAAATAGAAACCTTGCAGGCTTACGAGCTGAAAAACTAAAGAAAAAAGTCAGTAACTACCATAAAACTGGGAGCTTGAAAATGAGAAGGAAATCCCCGTAAAACTGAAAAACACAGATGGTGAGCCCCAAACTCTGCATATAAATCTGCCCAAATCTCTGGATGATCCCTGAACCCGTGCATGCAGAAAAGATTCTAAGGAACCCACCTACAGCTAAATAAAGTGAACAGAGACCACTGTTGCTGCTCATTGAACGAGTATGATATTTATGCCCAGTCAAGAAAACAGACTAATGACAAGACTTTTTGGAGAAATACAACAGAATCCAGAGTCTCTACAATGTATTATTCACAATATTCAGGATTCACCCCCAAATTACCAACATAAGAAGAAACAGAAACCATGACCCATAGTCAAGGGCAGGGGTTAGCAAACTACAGCCTGTAGGTAAATTACAGGCTGCCACCGATTTTTGTAAATGAAGTATTTGTGAACATAGACAAACTCATTTCGTTTACATATTTTCTATTGCTGTTTTCATGCTACAGCAGAGTTGAACAGTTGTGACAGATACTGTATGGTCTGCAAAGCTTAAAAATATTTACTATACGGCAGTCAATCCCTTCCCTCCACACTAAGCTACTAGGAACCACTGATCTACTTTATCTCACTATGGTTTTGCCTTTTCTAGAAATTCATGTGAATATAATCATACTGTGTGTAGTTTCAATGCTGGTTTCTTATTTGGGATAATGCTTTCGATTCCAATTCCTGGTTTAAAAAAAAAACAAGGCAATCAGCGGAAAAGGACTCCAAGGTGACCAAAATGTTAGAACAAGCAGCCAAAGATTCTAAAGCATCTATTTTAATTATGCAAAAGGACATGAAGGAAAAATATGCTTACAAGGAATAAACAAACAGGAGTTCTCAGCAGAGAAATCAAAACTATAAAATAATTACTAAGAACTTTCAGTCAAGAGAGTGCAGTAGGGAAAGACTATGCCCACCTTCTCCCACTCATGACCACATCAAAATTACAACTAATTACAGAAAAACCATAATTGAGAACCAACCACAGTTTAACTGAGTAGAACACTTATAACTAAGGATATAAGAAGCCACGTCCAGACTGAAGGGAGGGGTGGAGATGTGAAAGGGCTTGGTCCTACACTAACGTGTAGTGGTTCAAAATCAGAAGGAATATTCTGGCTGCAGAGGTCCCCCAAGGAGCAGAAACAGGTTCTAGCCCCATACCAGGGCCCCAGGCCAGGGTTCCAGTGCAGGGAAGAGAAGTCCCCATAACTTCTGATTGTGAACACCAGCAGAAATTGTGGTGAAGTGAGATGGGAGGCTGTTGAAGTCCCAGGCATTCCACTTAAAGGACCTGTGCATGGACTTACATGCTGACCAACTCACTCACTCTGAGCTCCAGCACTGGAGCAACAGCTCAAAAACTGCAAGGGAAGAACTGAATTGTTTGGCTTCAGCGCAAGGGCTGGTGGGCAGCTTTCCCCCAGACAGAAGTACTGGCTGAAGCCACTAATCCTTTGCCTAGCCCTCTCTCTTCAGGTCCAAGTGTGTGCCATATGTGAGTCTCCATCAACCTGGCTAACACTGTCCCACCTTGGTGATTCCTTGAGATCCCATTCCCCACAACTTGCAGGCCCACTCAAGCCATTTCTAGTGGCTTTTCCCTACAAACAGCGTGTTTTGCCTAGAGTTGCAATGCTTCCTAAAATCTCTCAAAGGTTCACAAGCCCCACATAAGCAGCATCTGGCCTCAGCATGCCTCATATACCTCTTGCTAAGCAGCCTCAAGCCTAATGCTAAAGGCAGCCTCAATGTCCACCTTACCCTCTCCCAGGCACCTCCAAGGCCAGCACAAGCAGCAAATATCTACAGATTGCTATGTAGTTCATACCAGGTAGCCTTGGGCACAGCAAAGGCAGCAGCTGTCCTTGGCCTACACCAAAGGACCCCCAAGAGGTCCCAGAATCAACACACTCATAGCCAACTTCAGACCACACCAGAGCAGAAACAAACAACACATCAAAAGGCAGAAATCAGCACGCCCCAGTGATCTGCTAAAGCGAATCCTGTGCCATGGGGTCAGCCTCTGCACAACAGTACCTCCACTGTAGTCATGGCCAGTCCTCAAAGCCAATCACTGTGAGAGTCACTCTCTCCTCATGATGTGCCAACAGTAATCAAGGCTCAGCTACAACAGGAGGGCAAACACAACCCACGCAAGGAACACAACTGGAGCACCCAACTCAGGTGACCAGGGAACTGCTCCACTGGGCCTCACAGGACACCTATGACATAAGGTCACTTTACCAGGACCAGGAGACTTAGCAGCTATACCTAATACATGAAAACAAACATAGGGAGGCAGGTATATCGAGGAGACAAAGAAATACGTCCCAAATGAAAGAACAGGACAAAACTTCAGAAAACCCACTAAACAAAATAAATGGAGACCAAGCAATCTACCAGATGCAGATGTCAAAACACTAATTATAAGGATGTTCAATGATCTCCATAAGAACTTTAACAATAAGATAGGAAACATAAAAATGGAGATAGACAACATTAAAAAGGACCTGACAGGTATGAAGACTACAATAACTGAAACGAAGAATACATTAGAGAGAATCAGCAGTAGATTAGAGAAAGCAGAGGACTGAATCAGCAATTTGGAAGACAACATAGCAGAAAACATACAATCAGGACAGCAAAAGGAAAAAAAAAAATGAGGATTTTTAAGAGGCCTCTGGGACATCAAGAGTACCAACATTCAAATCAGGGGTTACCAGAAAGAAAAGACAAAAAGCAAGGAATTGAAAATCTATTTGAAAAAAATAAGACTGAAAACTTCCCTAAGCAAAGGAAATAGACATATAAGCCAGGGAAGCACACAGAGTCCCAAATAAGATGAACTTAAAGAGGCTCACACCAACACACAACATAATTAAAATGCGAAAGGTTAACCACACACAGAGAACCTAAAAATCAGCAAGAGAAAGACAGTTAGTTACCTACAAGGGAGCTCCCAAGACAGCCAGATGATCTCACAACAGAAACATTTCAGGCAAGAGGATTTGGCATGGTATAGTCAAAATGATGAAAAGTAAGAACTTACAGCCAAGTTTACTTTACCCAGCAAAGTTATTGGGTTGGTCAAAGAGTTCATTTAGTTTTTTCAGTAAGATGGCTCTAGTAAGTGCTTAGTTGTCTTAAACTTCATTCAAAACAATTTTGTTAGGCTGTATTGTGACAGCTGTCATATCAGTGTGCATTTAAAAAAAAATCAAAATTTGTGAATTTTTGTGCAGCCATTTTAATATTAAAGATGGAAAATGATATGTGACCTTTTAGGTGCATTATGCTTTATTTCAAGAAAGGTAAAAACTCAACTGAAATGCAAAAAAAAAAAAAACTATTCATGCCATGTATGGAGAAGGTGCTGTGACTGACTGAATGTGTCAGAAGTGGTTTCCAAAGTTTCTTGGTACTATTTACATTTTGGGCAAATAACTCCTTGCTGTAGGACTGTCTTATGCATTGTTAGATGTTTAGCAGCAGCCCTGGCCTATGTCCACTAGAAGCCAATAGCATGAGATAGTCGCAATAAAGTTATTGGTAAAAATGAAAAAATGTGTCTTTTATTTTATGGCACAAACTAGACAGACTTTTTGGCCAACCCAATATTTGAAATTGAAGGAGAAATAAAGAGCTTCCCAGACAAGAAAAAGCTAAAGAAGCTTGTTACCACCAAACCAGTATTACAAAAATGTTAAAGGGCCTGGGAGAAGGAAGAGGAGGAAGAGGAGAAGGAAGAGAAGGAGGAGGAGAAGAGGAAGAGGAAGAAGAAGAAAGGAGGAGGAGGAGGAAGGAGAAGGAAGAAGGAAAGAGGGAAGAAGACAAAGATGAAAATGAAGAAGGAGGAGGAGGAAGAGGAGTAGGAGAAAAACAGAGGAACATAGTTAAAAGGATAAAATGGCATAAACATATACCTATCAATAATCATTTTAAATGTAAATGGCTTTAATGCTCTAATCAAAAGACATAGGGTAGTTGAACAGATTTAAAAAAAAATAAGACCCTCATATGTGGTGTCTACAAGAGACCCACCTAAGAACGAAAGATATACACAGACTAAAAGTAGAGGGATAGAAAAGATATATCATGCAAATGGAATTTTTTTAAAAGCTGAGGTAGCAATACTTATACTAACAAAACAGACTTCAAAACAACAGATATAGTAAGAGACAAAGGACACTACAAATGCTAAAGGGAGCAATCCAACAAAAGGATATAACCCTTGTAAACATTTATATACCCAAAACAGAAGCACCCACATATCTATGCAAATCTTGATGAATATAAATGGAGAGGCTGATGGTAATGCAATCACAACATGGGGATTTAAAAACCCTACTGATATCAATGGATAGATCTTCCAGACAGAAAATCAACAAAGAAACAGTGGCCCTAAATGACACACTAAATTAGGTGAATTTTTAAAAATTAATTAATTTGTTTATTTATTTTTAGAGAGAGGGGAAAGGAGAAAGAGAGGGAGAGAAACATCACTGTGTGGTTGCCTCTCACTCGCACCCCCAACTGGGGACCTGACGTGCAACCTAGTCATGTGCCCTGACTGGGAATCGAACCAGCGACACTTGGCTTGCAGGCCAACATTCAATCCACTGAGCCATAGCAGCCAGGATCTAAATCAGGTGAATTTAATAGATATCCTTAGAGCATTTCATGCTATGCAGCAGAATATACATTCTTTTCAAGTGACATGAAAAATTTTCTAGGAGAGACCACATTTGGACACTAAACAAGTCTCAATAAATTCAAGAAAATTGAAATCATATCTAGAACCTTCTCTGACCATACTGGTACAAAATTAAAAAT
Organism: Furipterus horrens; assembly: GCF_987537825.1. Lineage (NCBI taxonomy): Eukaryota > Metazoa > Chordata > Mammalia > Chiroptera > Furipteridae > Furipterus > Furipterus horrens. The sequence goes on along the minus strand of NW_028327172.1, from coordinate 87,694,270 downwards.
CAATCACAAGAAAAAACTGAACAACACACAAACAAATGGAGGCTAAATAACATATTACTAAGCAATGAATGGTTAACAAGATCAAAAGAGAAATCAAAAGATACCTTGAAACAAATGAAAGTAAGCATACAACAACCCAAAAGCTATGAAACATAGCAAAAGCAGCCAGAAGACAAAAATTCATAGCATTACAGGCCTATCTCACAAAACAAGAAAAATCTCTAATATACAATCTAACTTACACTTAAAGGAACTTGAAAAATAAAAATAAAACCCAAAATGAATAAAAGAAAGAAAATAATAAATAAATTAATTAAATAGAGTCTTTAAAAAAATACAATATAAAAGATCAATGAAACTAAGAGCTGGTTTTTTTTTTTAACTTCTTTTTTATAGTTATTCTATTACAGTTGTCCCAATATTTCCCTTGTTAAGAGCTGGTTCCTTTAGAAAAAAATAAACAAGACTGACAAACTTTAGCCAGACTCATGCAGAAGAAAAAAAAATGGGTCAAAAACAAAATCAGAAATGAAAGAGGAATGGTAACAACTGACATCAAAGAAACAAAATACAAATAATTGTAAGAAAATATTACAAACAACCATATGCCAACAAAATGAAAATCTGGAAGAAAGGGATGAATTCCTACAAATATACAATCTTCCAAAACTGAATCAGAAAAAATCAGAGAATCCAAATAGATTATAACTAGTGAAATTGAAGAAGTAATCCAAAAATTCCCAACAAACAAAAGTTCTGAACCAGATGCCTTCATAGGTGACTTTTACCGAACATTCAAGAAAGAACTAACACCTCTCCTTCTCAAACTATTCCAAAGAATTCAAGAGGAGGGAAGACTCCCAAGCTCATTTTATAAGGCAAGCATTATCTTAATTCCAAAACCGATAAAGTTACTACAAAAAAAGAAAATTATAGGCCAATATATCTGATGAATATACATGCTAAAATCCTAAACAAAATATTAGCAAACCAGATCCAGCAATGCATTAAAAAGATCAATCATACATCATGATCAAGTGGGATTTATTGTGGGACTGTAAGGTTAATACAACACCCACAAATCAATAAACGTGGTACAGCACATAAATAAGATGAAGGATAAAAATAATATGATTATATCAACAGATGCAGGAAAAGCATTTGAAAAAAAATCCAGCACCCATTTATGATAAAAACTCTCAGCAAAGTGGGAATAGAGGGAAAATACTCAAGGTAATAAAGACCATATGACAAATCCACATGCAACCTGATACTCAATGGACAAAAACTACAAGTGTTTCCCTTAAGATAGGAACACAACTGGGATGTCCACCTTCAAGACTCTTATTCAACATAGTACTGGAAGTCCAAGCTATTGCAATCGGGCACGAAGGAGAAATAAAAGGCATCCAAATTGCAAAGAAAAAAGTAAAACTTATCATTATTGGCAAACAACATGATAGCGTATATAGAAAACCCTAAAGATTCCACTAAAAAAACCATTAGAACTGATAAATGAATTCTGTAAAATAGCAGGATACAAAATAAATAGCTAGAAATCAGTTGCATTTTTATACACCAATAATGAACTATCAAAAAGGGAAACTAGCCCTGGCTGGTGTGGCTCAGTGAATTGACCTTCACCCTGTGAACCAAAAGGTCGCCAGTTCGATTCCTGGTCAGGACACATGCCTGGGTGCTGGGTTTGGTCCACCATACGGGGAAAAGGCAGCCAATCAATGTTTCTCTTGCACATTGGCGTTTTTCTTCCTCTCTCCTGCTCTAAAAATAAATAAATAAAATCTTAGAAAAAGGGGAAACTAAGAAAACAATTCCAAGATCCAAGATGGAGGAGGAGTACGTGGAAGCTAGACAAACCTCCTCCCAGGACCAATCTGGAATTACAACTTAACTGTGGAGAAATCATCTGGAATAACCAAATGAACACTAGCTGGAGAGAAGCCTTTATAATCACAGACAGACAGAAAAGGCCGCTTCATCACGAAGTGACTGCTATCAGGTGCGGAGATGAAGAGAGGTGGCTGGGCTCCCATGGGTGACAGCTAAAGGGACAGAGAAACATTTCAGCAGCCGACGATTCCCCCGGAGACGGTCTAAACCCCCAGCTGGGCTTCCCAGCCTACAGCAACAGAGCAGAAAGTAAAATAGCATCCAGCTGTGAAAAGCGAAAAGCCATGGGGTTTTTTGCTGGCCTGAAAGAAACAAAGCTGGAGACAAAGAGCTCTTAAAGGGATCATGTATGAAAATATATTGACACCCACTTACCCTGGGCTCCAACAGAGGGAGGGCAGAGTGGAATAGAGATGCTTAAGGAGAATTTGGGGCGATGGCTTTGAGGAGATAACTGAAGGAGCAGCCTACCAGGTCCCAGTGCTGACTCACTCCCCATACTACAGGTAGACCAGTCCCCTCCAAGTGGCCTCAGCCTGAGGGGAAGTAACAGCCCTGCCCCCAGGAATTAACTTGCCCAGCTGTTGGTGCCTAAGCGTGATGGCTCATCACAGACTGAATGGATCAACAACTAAAGGAGACAACAGGCTGCCTAGGCGCAGAATGGGACATGATCTGACGCCACAAGGGGCAGATTCAGGAAGTAAGGAAAGTGCACCTCTACAACAGTATACGAGACGTGGTGGGAGGAGTGACTCACAGTCAGCTAGCTGGAGGGAAAGACCCACTAAAGAGCAACACAAGAACAACCAAGACCCAAGTACAACCAGACAACCCAGATAAATGGCATAAAGGGCATCCCAAGAGCATCAAGTTCAGGAGATCAAGGAGACTGCACCACTGAATCCCACAGTTCTCCTACCACAAAAGGCACAACACAAAGACAGGAAGTCAAAGCAGATCAATATAAGAAGCAGAAACAAACAAGAAGAGTCACAAAAATGAGGAGACAAAGAAACAACCCCCTATCAAAAGGAGAGGAAGAATCCCCAGAAAGAGTGCTAAATGAAATAGAGTTAAGCAAACTATCAGACACAGAATTCAAAATAATGATTACAGTATAGGGAAGCTCAATGAGCTCAGCGAGCTCAAAGAAAACTACAAAGAATTCCAGAGGACCTATGAAGAACTCCAGGGAAGCTATAAGAAACTTACTGAGAACTATACCAGCATTAAAAAGGACATAGAAACTATCAATAGGCGCCAGAAGGAAATGAATACAATTTCTGAATTGAAGAATGTGGTAGAAGGAATCAAAAGCAGGCTAGAGGAAGCAGAAGATCAGATCAGTGAGCTAGAGAACAACATAAAAAAAGAAAGAAAAAAAAAATTCCCAGACACTGCAACAAAACAAAAAAAGACTGAAAAAGAAGAAAGAGGTTTTAAAAGAGCTGCAGGACAACATGAAATGTAATAATATCTGTATCACAGGAATACCAGAAGGAGAAGAAGAGGACAAGGGATAGAAAACCTGTTTGAAAAAGTAATGACAGAAAACTTCCATAACTTGATGAGAGAAAAAGTCACTCAAGTCCAGGAAGCACAGAGGGTCCCAATGAAGATAAACCCCAACAGGCCAACTCCAAGACACATTATAATTAAAACGGCAAAACTCGAAAGACAAAGAGAAAATCCTAAAAGCGACAAGGGAGAAACAGCTAGTAACATACAAGGGAGCTCTAATAAGGCTATAATCATATCTCTGAACAGAAACACTACAAGCCAGAAGGGACTAGCAAAAAAGTCTAAGCAATGAAAAACAAAGGCCTACAACCAAGACTACTCTACCCAGCAAGGTTCTCTTTCAAAATGGAAGGTAAAAAAAGGAGTTTCCCAGACAAAAGAAGGCTAAAAGAATACATCTCCCCCAAAACAGCACTGCAAGAGATGTTAACGGGTCTGCTTTAAGAAGAGGAAGAAAGAGAGAGACAGAGAGGAACACAGGTACAAAGAGGAAAAACGACAAGGAGTAAGTAACCTATTAATAATAACCTTAAATGTAAATGGATTAAATGCACCAATCAAAAGATGTAGGGTAGCTGAATGGATTAGAAAGCATGACCCACATATATACAAGAGACCCACCTCAGAACAAAAGATCTACACAGACTGAAAGTGAGGGATTAAAAAAAATATTTCAAGAAAATGGACATGAAAAAAAAAGCTGGGGTAGCAATACTTATATCAGACAAAATATATTTCACAACAAAGGCCATAACAAGAGACAAAGAAGGATATTACATAATACTTAAGGGAACAATCCACCAAGAAGATATAACCCTGGTAAACATATATGCACCCAACATAGGAGCACCCAAATATATAAGGAAAATCTTGGAGGACTTCAAGAAGGATATCAACAGCAACACACTCATAGTAGGGGACTTTAACACCCCATTGTCAACAATGGACCGATCTTCCAAGCAAAGAAACACCAAGAATATTGTGGCACTGAAGAACATTCTAGGTCAAATGGACTTAACTGATACATACAGAACGTTTCATCCCAAAGAAGCAAAATATACATTCTTTTCAAATATACATGGAACATTTTCAAAGACAGACCACATGACAGGACACAAAACAAGCCTTAACAAATTAAAGAAGATTGAAATTATATCAAGTATCTTCTCAGATCACAATGCTTTGAAACTGGAAACCAACCTCAAGAAAAAAAACTCAAAAACATTCAAATTCATGGAGAATGAATAATATGCTATTAAATAACGACTGGGTTGACAATGACATCAAAGAAGAAATCAAAAAGTTTCTGGAAATAAATGATAATGAACACACAACAGCTCAAAAACTGTGGGACACAGTGAAGGCAGTCCTGAGAGGGAACTTTAGAGCAATACAGGTCTACCTAAAAAGGATAGAAGAATCTCAAACAACTTAACCCTACATCTACAAGAACTAGATGAACAACAACAAACAAACCCCAGAGCAAGTGTATGGAAGGAAATAATTAAGATCAGATTAGAATTAAGTGACATAGATACTAAAAGAACAATTCAAAGGATCAATAAATGCAGGAGCTGGTTCTTTGAAAAGACAAACCAAATCGACAAACTTTTAACCAGACTCATCAGGGAAAGACAGCGAAAACTCAAATAAATAAAACTAGAAACTAAAGAGGAGAAATCACAACTGATACCACAGAAATACAAAGGATTGTAAGAAATTACTACATACAACTATAAGACAAGAAAATAGACAACCTGGGGGAAATGGATAAATTTCTGGAAACATATAATCTTCCAAAACTGAACCAAGAAGCAGAAAACCTGAATAAACTGATAACTAGTGAAACTGAAGCAGCAATCAAAAAACTCCCTGCACACAAATGCCGTGAACCTGATAGCTTCACAGGCAAATTTTACAAAACATTTAGGGAAGAACCAACTCTTATCCTTCTCAAACTATTCCAAAAAACCCAAGAGGAAGAAAGACTGCCAAACTCTTTCTACGAGGCTAGTATTATCCTGATTCAAAAACCAGGTCAAGGCACAAGAAAGAAAGAAAACTGGAGGCCAATATCACTGATGAACATAGATGCTAAAATCCTCAACAAAATATTGGCAAACCAGATCCAGCAATACATTAAAAGATCATACACCACAATCAAGTGGGATTCATCCCAGGTAAGGATGGTATAATATTTGGAAATCAATAAACATAATACATCATATAAACAAAATGAAAGACAAAAATCACATGACCATATCAATAGATGCTGAAAAAGCATTTGATAAAGTACAACACCCATTTATGATGAAAACACTAAGCAAAATGTGAACAGAGGGAGCATACCTCAACATAATAAAGGCTATATATGAGAAACCTGCAGACAACATCATACTCAATGGGCAAAAACTGAAAGCTTTCCCCCTAAGATCAAGGACAAGACAAGGAACGTCCACTCTATCTACTTCTATTCAACATAGTTTTGGAAGTTCTAGCCACAGTGATCAGACAAGAAAAAAGAAATAAAAGGCATCAAAACTGGAAAGGAGGAAGTACAATTATCATTATTTGCAGATGACATGATAGTATACATAGAAAACCCTGTAGACTCCACCAAAAAATTACTCGACTTAATAAGTGAATTTGGCCAAAATAGCACAGTGTAAAGTCAATATTCAGAAATCAAAGGCATTTCTGTACACTAACAATGAAATATCAGAGATAGAAATTAGAAAAAAAGTCCATTTACTATAGCAACAAGAAAAATAAAGTACTTAGGAATAAAATTAACCAAAGACATAAAAGGCCTGTACGCAGAAAACTACAGAACACTGAAGGAAGAAATCAAGGAAGATACAAATAAATGGAAGCATATACCATGTTCACGAATGGGAAGAATCAAGATCATTAAAATGTCCATTCTATCCAAAGCAATTTATAGATTCAATGCAATTCCTATTAAAATACCAATGACATATTTCACAGACCTAGAACAAATACTTCAAAAATGTATATGGAACTGAAAATGATCCCGAATAGCCTCAGCAATCTTGAGAAAGAAGAACAAAGTAGGAGGAATCACAATACCAGACATCAAACTATATTACAAGGCCAAGGTAATCAAAACAGTATGGTACGGACATAAGAACAGACATATAGATCAATAAAACAGAATAGAGAGCCAAGAAATAAACCCAGGTCTCTATGGTCAATTAATATTTGACAAAGGGGGGAGGAGTGTAAAATGGAGTGAGAAGAGCCTCTTCAAGAAATGGTGTTGGGAGAACTGAACAGGGACATGAAAGAAAATGAAACTAGACCACCAACTCATACCATACACCAGAATAAACTCAAGATGGATCAAAGACTTAAATGTAAGCAGTGACACCATAAAAGTCATAGAGGAAAAGATAGGCAGTAAAATCTCAGTTATCCCCTACAGCAGTATTTTTGCAGATATATCTCCCAAGGCAAGGGAAATAAAGGAAAGAATAAACTAATGGGACTACATCAAACTAAAGTTTCTGCTCTGTTAAAGAAAATATCAGTAAGATGAAAAGGGATCTGACCATATAGGAAAACATATTTGCCAATGATACCTTGGGCAAGGGTTTGATCTCCAAAATATATAAACTTATACAACTCAACACCAAGAAGACAGATAATCCAATTAAAAATGGGCAAAGGACCTGAACAGACACTTCTCCAAGGAGGACATACAGAGGGTCCATAGGCACTTGAAACAATGCTCAACGTCACTAGCCATCAGAGAGATGAAAATTAAAATCACAATGAGATACCACCTCACACCAGTCAGAATGGCCATCATCAACAAATCAACAAACAACAAGTGCTGGTGAAGATGTGGAGAAAAGGGAACCCTAGTGCATTATTGGTGGGAATGCAGACTGGTGCAGCCACTGTGGAAAACAGTATGGAGGTTTCCTCACAAAATTAAAAATGAATCTACCTTTTGATCCTGTGATTCCACTGCTAGGATTATACCTGAAGAAGCCTGAAACACCAATTCAGAAGAACCTCTGCACCCCTATGTTCACAGCAGCACTATTTACAATAGCCAAGTGCTGGAAACAGCCTAAGTGACCATCAGTGAATGACTGGATCAAAAAACTGTGGTACATTTACATGATGGAATTCCATGCAACAGAAAGAAAGAAGCTGCCTTTTATTGCAACATGGATGGAGCTGGAAAGTATTATGGTAGTGAAATAAGTCAGGGGGCGAAAGAAAAATACTATATGATCTCATGTAATACAGGAACCTAATGAATAAAACAAATGATCAAAATAGAACTAGAGGTATGGAAACAAAAAAAAGACTGACAGTGACCAGAGGGAGTGGGGAGGGTGAGAAGGGGGAAAAGAAGGGGAAAAGGGGAAGGGTCTAGTCAAGGAACTAATGTAAATGACCCATGGACAAGGACAACTGGTTGGGGATTGGCTGTGGGAGAGGGGTGAGGTCGGAGAGGCAGGGGAGAGCAATGGGGGAAAGATGAGACAACTGTAATAAAATATGGGGAAAAAAAAGAAAAAATAAAACAATCCCTTCACAAACAAAACAACAACAACAACAACAACAAAAACCCTAGAAATAAATTTAACCAAGGATGTAAAAGACCTGTTCTTGGAAAATTATAAGACACTAAAGAAAAAAGTTTAAGATACAAATAAGTGGACGCATACACCATGTTCATGGATAGAAAGAATTAACATCATTAAAATGTCCATACTACCCAAAGCAATCTACAGATTCAACGCAATTCCTAATCAAGATACCAATGACATATTTCACAGAACAAGAACAAATATTCATAAATTTATATGAAACCAAAAATGACTCCACATAGCCACAGCAATATTTTTCTTTTCCATGCATCCTTTAGAATTTTAAAAAAATATATTTTATTGATTATGCTATTGCAGTTCTCCCTATTTCTCTCCCTTTGCCCCTCTCCACCTACTGCAATCCCTCCGCTTAGTTCATGTCCAGGGGTCATGCACATAAGTTCTTCAACTACTCCCTTTCCTATACTGTTCTTAACATCCCCGACTATTCTGTACCTACCAATTTGTACTTGTTAATCCCTGAACCTTCTCCCCCATTCTCTCCCCGCCCCCAAATAGTAACCATCAAATGATCTCCATATCTATAATTCTGTTTCTGTTCTGCTTGTCTGCTTATTTTGTTTTTTATAGTCAATTTTTGATAGTTGTGAATCTATTGCCACTTTAATGTTCATAGTTTTGATCTTTTCCTTAAATAAGTCCCTTTAACATTTCATGTAACAATGGCTTGGTGATAATAAACTCCTTTAGCTTTACATGGTCTGGGAAGCACTTTATCAGTCCTTCCATTCTAAATGATAGCTTTGCTGGATAGGGTAGTCTTGGTTGCAGGTCCTTGCTTTTCATCACATTGAATACTTCTTGCCCATCCCTTCTTGCCTGCAAAGTTTCTTTTGAGAAATCAACTTACGGTCTTATAGGAACCCCTTTGTAAGAAACTTTTCTTTTCTCTTGCTGCTTTTAAGATTCTCTATTTATCTTTGGCCTCTCACATTTTAATTACAATGTGTCTTGGTGTGGTCCTCTTTGGGTCTAGCTTGTTTGGGACTCTCTGTGCTTCATGGACTTGTATGTCTATTTCCTTCACCAAATTAGGGAAGTTTTTTTCATTATTTTTTCAAATAACCTTTCAATATTTTGCTCTTTCTCTTCTCCTTCCAAGACCCCTATGGTTTCAATGTTGGTACATCTGAACTTGTCCCAGAGGCTCCTTACACTACCCTTATTTTTTGGAATAATCTTTTCTTCTTGCTATTCTGATTGAATGTTTTTTTCTAACTTATGTTCCAAATCATTGTTTGATTTTCGGCTTAATCTACTTTACTACTGATTTCCTATAAATTTTCATTTACGTCACTTAGTGTAACCTTCATTTCTGTCTGGGTCTTTTTTATGCTGTTGAAGTACCCAATGAGTTCCTTGAGTATCCTAATAACCAGTGTTTTGAACTCTGCATCTGATAGATTGCTTATCTCCATTTTGTTTCTTTTTCTAGAGTTTTCTTCTTGTCTTTCATTTGCGTCATATTTCTTTGTCTCCTCATTTTGGCAGCCTGCCTGTGTTTCTATGTATTAGGTAGAGCTGCTCTGACCCCCTTAGTAGCGTGGCCTAATGTAGAAAAGTGCACAGTAAGTTGATGGGGCAGAACCTTAGGGTAAATGCCAGGGTGGGCCAACCTATGTGAACCAGGTTGGTGGAGTCTCATATATAGTGCCACTCCCACTCTATGGCTCTGTATTGGGAGAGCTCAGTAAAAGAACAATGGCCACTGCCTGGCCTCTGGAGTTTTGTAGGGGAGGAAGCTGTCCCCTGGCACTCGCCCTAATGCCAGACACTTCAATTTCCCCCCTATGCCACTGATGCCCTTCAAGCTACTGTCCGGTGTTGGAGCCCAGAGAGAGTGAAGCACAGAGAGTAAATCTTACCTATGCCTCCATCTTGAACAGAAATCACCACAGCAATCTTGAGAAACAAGAACAAAGTTGGAGGAATCTCACTGCCAGATTATCAGACTAAACTACAGGCCACAGTAATCAAAACATCACAGTACTGGCATAAAAACACATGTAGAGTAATGAAATAAAATAGCCCAGAAATAAATCCACACCTTTATAGTCCATTAATATTTGACAAAGGAGGCAGAAACATACAATGTGGTAAAGAGAGTCTATTCAATAAATGGTTTTGAGAATTGGACAGAAACACACAAAAAAAGTGAAACTAGACCACCTTCTTACACAACACACAAGAATAAACTCAAAATGGAATAAAGACAAATTTTAGACTTGAAACGATAAAAAGCCTAGAAGAAACATAAGCAGTAAAATCTCAGACATTTCTTACAGCAATATTTTTTCTCACATATCTCCTCAGGCAGAGGAAATAAAAGAAAGAATAAACAAGTGGGACTACAACAAACTAAAACATTTTTGCTCAGCAAAGGAAACTATCAACAAAATGAAAAGATAACCCACTGAATGAGAGAACCTATTCATCAATGATACATGTGAAAAGGGGTTAAATTCCAAAATTTGTAAAGAACTTATAAAACTCAACACCAAAAACAAAACAAAACAAAAACAAACAAGCCAATTAAAAAATGGGCAAAGGATCTGAATAGACATTTCTCCAAAGAGGACATACAGATGGCCAAGAGACATAAAAAAGATGCTCAATGTCACTACTCATCAGAGAAATGCAAATTAAAATCACAATAAGATATCACTTCACACCTGTCAGAACAGCAATCATCAATAAATCAACAAACAAGTGCTGGTGAGGATACAGAAAAAGGGAACCCTTTTGCACTATTTGTGGGAATGCAGATTGATGCAGCCACTGTGAAAAACAGTGTGGAGTTATCTCACAATATTAAAAATGGATCTGCCTTATTACCCAGCAATTTCACTTCTGGGAATATATCTAAAGAAACCTTAAACACTAATTCAACAAAATACATGCACCCCTGTGTTCACTGTAACATTACTTACAATAGCCAAAATTTGGAAGCAATCCAAGTGTCCGTTAGTAGATGAGTGGATAAAAAAGCTTTGATTCATTTATGCAATAAAATACTACTTGGCCGTAAAGAAGAAGGAAATCTAACCCTTTGTGAGAGTAAGATGAATGTGGAGAGAATTATGATAAGTCAAGTAGGCCAATCAGAGAAAGGAGTACCATATGATTTCATTTATATGTGGACTCTAATGAACAAAATAAACTAACAAGCAAAACTTGTGATAGGCTCACGGAGAGAGGACAGACAGACTGACAGCTTTCAGGGGTAGGGTAATTGTGGGGCTGGGTGAAGAAGGGGAAGGGATTAAGAAAAAAAAAATCCTCATAGACACAGCAACAGATTGGTTGGTGATTTACTAGACGAAAAGGATGTTGGGAGGACATAGAACAGGGTATAGGTGGGATAAATTGTGATGGGAGGAGACTTGACTTGGGGTGATAAACACACAATAACAATATACAGATAATGTATTATAAAATTGTACACTTGAAACTTATATAATTTTATTAAACAATGCCACCCCAATAAATTCAATAAAAAAACTTACATGAATTATGCCCTATCTGATACTCACTGATTTTAGTAGTGCAAGTTAAACAGATTTAAATATAAAACCTGATAAAAATAATCAAAAGATTCATGTCTTAGGCTAAGATTTTCTCCTTTACTTATCTCTACTGTAAAATAGAAAGTAACCCAATAATGTGTGTGTATGTGTTGTGTATTCTATAAATAGAGAAAAAAATGTTCATCCTGCTTATAAAATTTTTCTATAGTCATTAAATGAATATAAGAATTTATTAACTGTTTTAAAAAGAAGGAAAAAGAGACTTTGGCCAAGATGGAGGTGTAGGTAGACACGCTGCATCTCCCTCCACAACTATGAAGGATTACAGCTACCTCAAAACTAGAGACAACCAGAAGTTCTAGAAAACCAGGCCACGTGGAAGTCCAACCCACAAAAATATAAAGAAGAAATAATCATACAGACAGGTAGGAGGGGTGAAGAGGATGCAGTGCGGAGACATCAGGCCAATGGCGACAGTGGCTGTGGCGGGCTTGTGGAAAGCGCAGTAACACATTTTAAAAAGTTGGGAGGGACAATCTGGGGAGCGCTCTCAGCACTAGACCAAACCGCACGGTTCCAGCACCAGGGAAAATAAAGCCTCATTGCTTCTGACTGTGAACACCAGTTAGGGTTAGGGTGGAGGAAGAAACTGCTGATCTCTCAGCAGAGTTCACTTGTTTAAAGGGCCCCCACAATCCTAGAACATCTGCAGACCCACTCACTCTGGGAACCACAACCAGGGCAACAGCTAGAGAGGCACCAGTCCCCTACAGCAAGGGGCGAGTGTCTGAGCAAGCAGCACTGTGCCCTCAGACTCCTCCCCCACATATAGTGCCAAAACAGGTCACCTATATTGATGAGTACCTAAGGCTCCGCCCCTTACAACGTAACAGGGGCTACAGCTTTACCTAAGACACAGAGGCAAACAAACACAGGAGCCTGTCAAGATGAGGAGACAGAGGAGTATGGCCCAAAAGAGGGAACAGATCAAGGTTCCAGTGGGAGATATAAGCGATGAGGAGATAGCCAACCTAACAGACATAGAGTTCAAAACACTGGTGATAAAGGGGCTCACAGGCTTGACAGATATGCTTAAGTACGGCAAATGCATCAGGGAAGAACTGAAGGCTATGCTAAATGAAACGAAGGAGAATCCACACAAAGCCATTGGTAAAGGGAAGGAAACTGGGGTTCAAATCAATGATTTGGAACATAAGGAAGGAAAAAACAGTCAACCAGTACAGAATGAGGAAAAAAAATTGAAAAAAATGAGAAAAGGCTTAGGAACCTCTGGGACAACTTTAAACATGCCAACAACTGAATCACAGGGGTGCCAGAAGAAGTGGAAGAGCAAGAAACTGAAAGCTTATGTGAAAAAATGAAGAAAAACTTCCCAAATTTGGCAAAAGAAATAGACATACAAGTCCAGAAAGCACAGAGTCCCAAACAAGCTAGACCCAAAGAGGACCACACCAAGACACATCATCATTAAAATGCCAAAGGTTCAAGATAAAAAGAGACTCTTAAAAGCAGCAAGAAAAAATCAGAGTTACCTACAAAGTGGTGCCTATAAGACTATCAGCTGATTTCTCAAAAGAAACTTTGCAGGTAAGAAGAGGCTGGCAAGAAGTATTCAATGTGATGAAAAGCAAAGACCTACAACCAAGATTATTCTATCCGGCAAAGCTATCATTTAGAATGGAAGGTCAGATAACGTGCTTCCAGACAAGGTAAAGCTAAAGGAGTTCATCATCATCAAGCCATTATTAGATGAAATGTTAAAGGAAGTTATTTAAGAAAAAGAAGATCAAAACTATGAACATTAAAATGATAACAAACTCACAACTATCAACAACTGAATCTAAAAAATAAAAAAAAAAGCCCAACTAAGGAAACCAGAATAGGAACAGAATCATCGGTATGGGGATCATTTGGAGGGTTATCAGCTGGGAGGGGAAAGGGGGAGAAATAGGAAAATGGTGCAAGGATTAAGAAGCATAATTGGTTGGTACAAAATAGACAGGAGAATGTTAATAATAATATAGGAAAGGGTGAAGCCAAATAACTTATATGCATGAGCCACGGACATGAACTAAGGGGGATGGTATTGCTGGAGGGAAGGGGGGGTACTGGGCAGAGGGGAGCAAAGGGAAAAGAAATTGGGACAACTGTAACAATATAATCAATAAAATATACTTTTAAAAAATTGCATATACGCTTTATTACTAAAAAAAAGGAAATGCAAATAACATTAAATTCCAATTAATAACATATGTTTATGAGTTTAGAGGTGCAGTTATTGGTGAATGCACCTTACTCTGATATGCATCAAGGGGGAAAAAAAAATGAACCAGTGACTGGAGAGAGGGGTAGATAGATGGAAAGATATTACCAAAACAAATTTAGCAGAATGTTAATCGTTGAATCTAGGTGGCAAACGTTTATGTACAATACTTCAAGCTTCTCCTAGAGTCTGAAAAATTTCATAATAAAATATTGGGGGGAAAACAATTCCAATAACTTAATTCCCCCGCCTAAAATTCCCAATGGTTACACTCAATAATTACCACGGCCTTCATTCAACCTGGTTCTCATTTTTCCTTCCCAGTAATTCCGACACTTTTAATCATCTTCTCTTTGAAACCCTATCTATTCTGAACTTTCCCTTTCTTTCTGATTTTTTTTTCCCTTCTCTTCTTCTACTCTCAAACTGTAGGGCTGTATCAGGGTTCAGAACTGAACCCTACCCTAAACTTTTTCCCACAGAAAATTCACTTCCATAGTTTTAACTATCACCTCTAAGTAGTCAACACCAAACCAAGACATAGCATCTCTTCTGTATTCAAGTCTCCCATTTCCAACTGCCTACTGGATATTTTAATTCACATATTCCATACCATTGAATTTATTATTTTTTTAATTTTTAAAGTTATTTTATTTTTATTATTTATTTATGTTAGAGAGAAGGGAAAGGAGGGAGAAACAGAGGGTGAGAAACATCAATGTGAGAGAGAAACATCAACAGGCTGCCTTCTGCAAGCACCCCTACCAGGGACGGAGCAAAGAGCCTGCAACCCAGGCACGTGCCCCGACTGGGAATCAAACCAGTGACCTTTTGGTTTGCGGGATGACACCCAACCAACTGAGCCACACTGGACAGGACCCAAATTTATTATTTTGAGTGCAGAACTTAGAACTGGAATTCTCCTTCCCAATTACTGTCCATGTGGCACATAGTTACCCAATGTCAAAACATGACTTTTTTTTTCTTTTTTTTACTTCTTTCTCTGTCCTAATGTTTAAAATAAGACACCAGTTCCTCCTGAATCCATTTCTTCCTTTTTATTCCACCACCGAAGGTCTTATAATGATCCTTTTAAACTCACTTTATTGTAATAGCTTAATGGTTGATGTACCAACCTGTTTCTTCCCTATTTCATCCTGCATATTTTTAAAACATCTCTAATTATGTGTCTCCTATTTATATAACTTCTATGATTTCCCATATCTAAAAGATACTAATACATGCTGAGCAGAAAAAGGTTACATAAGATGAACTACTTGCACCCCTGCCAGGGTGGCTCAGTTGGTTGGGCATCGTCCCACAAACCGAAGGGTCACCAGTCTAATTCCCAGTAAGGGCATGTGTCTGGATGGCAAGTTTGGTCCCCAGTCAAAGCACATACAGAAGCACCCAACTGATGTTTCTCTCTCACATCAGTGTTTCTCTCCCTCTCCTTCTCCCTCCTTTCCCCTCTCTCTAAAATAAAAAATAAAAATAAAATTTATAAAAATAGATGTGTTATTTGCAGTGATAGCAAATCTCTAAAGAAGGATGCCTTCCAATGAATCAGGACTCCTGGTGTTCATGTTCTTGGTAATTCCCTCCTACACTAAATGTGAGCTAGCCCTCTGGCTCATTTTAACCACAAGAATGCCACAGAAGGAGCACTGTTCCAGTGCCAAGTCTACACCCTGAGAAAGCCTGGAAACTTCTACTTCTGCCCTCATGGGAGCTGTGAGCCACCAAGTAAGAAATCTGGCTTCTCTGCTAGAAGGCCACCTGGAAAGGTAAAAGCCCTGAGACAACGTGGAGAGAGAGTGAGAAAGGCCTAGTGTCCCAGCTGAGCCAATCTTGGATGTTCCAGGCCCAGCTACCACCTGACTGCAGCTACAGAAATGACTCCAAAGAAAACTGGCAGAACCATCAAAGATTCAATCAACCCAAAGAATTTTGAGAAGTAATAAATTACTCATTTTAAGACATAAAGTTTTACGATTTTTTTTTTACATAGCGAGAGATAATCAAAAAAACTGTTCTCAAGAATCTAATGAACAAATTAACTAGGAATCTAATGAACAAACTGAACTAACAAGGAAAACAGGGTCAGACTCATAGGCGGAGAGCAGGATGACAGCTAAGGGTGCAGGGAGGTTTGGGTGTGGAGGGGTTGAGCAAAAAGGAGAAAGGACTCATAGACATGGACAACAGTGTGGTGACTGTGAGAAGGGTGGGGGTATAGGGATGCAATGGTGATTTGAAAAAAATACAATAAAGATTGAATAAAAAATTGGAATATAGCACAAAAGATGAATGTCTTTCCTTTTTTAAAAAAGAGAAAAAACGGAGAATATGAAATAAGTGAATAACCTATCAAGAGAAAAGTGAGAGAAAAGAAATAGCAAGAAATACAAACTTCCTAACCATGAAAAGATTCATTCACACTTTGATTATGAAACAAATTTGGCCAGATCATTTCAATTCCATGTTTAAGAAAACAATACTCATTGCTGAATATATCAACATGCTGCTCTTTTATCTGTATTTGGCTTACTGTGTACACTGTTCTTTTTACAAATACTGTCATCAGTTTTTCATTTTAATTTAATTTTTACTTTTTTATATTATGCATTCAGATAGTGTTAAACGTCAAATAATTCTGCAAGCTTATGAAGAAACAGAGACTCCTCTCTCCCAGCAATTCCTTATACATCATAGGCCCTTACCGCTTTTAGCCAGTTTAGTTTTTAATTCTTTTTTTTCTAATAGTTGTCTCCATACTTCAAAATAAGAAGCTTATAAGTTTATTAATTTTTCAACTTCAGAGTTATTGGGTTTTCACTATGAAAAATTATGTTCTATATTTTACCACTTGTAGACTTATACTTACTGAGTTTTCAATAAAACTCTCCACCTTAAAAGAAGCAGCAGCAGCAGCAGTAGCAGCAGCAGCAACAGCTAACTATATGGAGAAGCATTCAAGTAAATAAAAAAAAGACCATCAGAAGGGGAGTATTTGGGGAAGCTTTCTAGAGCAGACAATACAGGCTGAGTTTTAAATGAGATCAGGAAACTGCATATAGTAATAGGTATAAACTAGAATGATGGTTTGAGGGAGTGGTACAAAAACATAGAAAAAGGACATAAACAGGGACTAGGTAACTGAGAACCTTTTATACAAAACTTTAAACTTTACTCTAAAACAATGTAGAACTATGAAGAATCTTAGGCAGGGAAATTCCATTAACAGAACTGTATCTTAGAAAGATTTCTAGAGAGGCAGACTAGAGGCAAAGTTTAGCAGCCTACTTTAGTAATCTAGAACTGATGAGAACCTCAACTGCCAGTGGTAGAATGAAGAGAAAGGAATAATTAAGCATCTACAGAGATTGGTCAAAGCACATGTGGTGGAGAGGTGCTAAGAGACAGGAGTTTAGGATGACTCCCAGTTATTCTGCTTAGGCATTGGAGGAGATAGTGGTGCCACTTATGGAGAAATGGTAGAAGCAAAAATGAATTATATTCACATACAGGTAGAAAGTTTAAATCTAGACACAAAGACAGAAAGAAAGGATGGATGTGTCTGCTGATAGTGAGGAAACTAAAGGAAGTTTTACTTGATGACCTTTATTTTTTCAGTGAAATTAAAAAAAAAAAAAACAAAACAAGATCATCTGCTAAGATTAAGGAGAGAAATGGTAGAGACAGAAAGTTTAGAAAGAAAAGTAAAAAAGTTTGGAACAGGTCTCAGAGGAAAAGTGTGCCTTCAGGACCCAGGTAATGTTGGAAGTCAATAGATTTACTCTGGCCCCAAGACACAGTTGTATGATTTTCTCCAGCAGCACTCAGCACCCCAGGAATAAGAAGAGAGAGATCACGTGACTAACTTGACCCAGGACTGGAGTACTATGGAAAAACATAAGGAAAGGAACAATGCACCACAGAATTGATGGTAATGGTAAGGAAATAGTTAATGTAACGAACCATACATGTAGGCTATCTAAAAGCAGATCCCTGCTTCCAGGGATCTAAAGACTAGTGTAAATAGAGTGAGGTCACAACAAGAAAGAGGCCTTGATGTAGTTAAAGTGTAGATTTACTGGGGATCAGACAGAAAGTTGGAAAGACTGAAGGCTGAGGTCAAAATATGGGATACTGCAACAGCCTGACTCACTGCTATTGCACATAAGAAACACTCACTAGACTTATGGATCATGAGATAAGTTATTAGGAATTCAGAGCATACCAATTAAATAAACAAGCATGTGGCGAGAAATTTCTGAAATGAATCCTCATGAACCATTAATTTCAATTTAGCATACTCTTATATCAGATCCAAAGTAACACTTCCAACAGTATTACCCCTGGATCTGCTACTTATTGATCACTCTATCACATGAGTTCATTAGGCAAGCCCAGAACATTAAAAAAAAAGAAGAATCATGCTTGATATTGTAGTTTTTCTGGTACTCGTTCTAAGCTAGTGCTTCTATGAAATCAATTGATAAGGTCCTTTAAACTGCAAGTTCACTATCTTTTATTCTGAATGAGCCCTACTTGCTGCCATTCTCAATGAGTCACTATTAAAGGCAGGGAGCTGAAAAAGTTGTTCTGTCCTGGAAGAGTACTAGCATGCAAGCCTCATCTTTTTTTTTTTTTTTTTTAATTGTTTTTCTATTACAGTTGTTCCACTTTTCCCCCCATTTCTCTCCCCTACCCTGCCTACCCAACTCCCACAGTCAATCCTCATCCCATTGTCCATGCCCATGGGTCATTTATACTAGTTCCCTGACTAGACCCTTCCCCTTCTTACCCTCCTTCTCCCCCTGCCAAGCCTCACCTAATGCCAGCAATAACCTTGAAGAATGAAAGCCGGGAACTAGAAAGTGTACTCACAAAAGCAAGACAGCAGCCATGTCAAAGGAGCCAGGTACTCAGGAAAAAGTCAAATACATAACTAACCTGAATATTTTATTTTTGGGGTCAATTCAGGGTTTCCTCCTTAAAAATTTAAGTATATTTAAAAATTTAAGTATATTAAAATGTAGAGTGACTACCTCCAAACAGTACAAAGGACTTAGCAGAATTCTACTAATAAAGTCAGCTTACATAATATCAATGTGAAATTCTCTTAATTTCCTATCCAATAGTTCAACAAATACTTGCCAAATAATTATCAGATATATAGCTCTAAATTATGTGTTATAAAAGAACACAAGAGTGAAAAAAAAATTTAATACAAATATTAGATTGGCCAAAAAGTTCTTTTGGTCTTTTTCCATAAGATGGTCCTAGGAGCACTCAGTTGTCTTTAACTTTATCCAAAACAATTTTGTTAGGTTGTATTGTGACAGCTGCCATATCAGCATGCATTTAAAACAAAAATTTATCAAAATTGGTGAATTTTTGTGTAACCATTTTAATATTGAAGATGGAAGAAAATAGGTGACATTTTTGGCATATTATGTTTTATTTCAAGAAAGGTAAAAATAAAACTGAAATGCAAAATAAGATTTGTGCAGTGTATGGAGAAGGTGCTGTGACTGATTGAATGTGTGAAAAGTGGTTTGTGAAGTTTTGTGCCGGAGATTTCTTGCTGGATGATGCTCCATAGTCGAACTGAAGTTGATTGTGATCAAATCGAGACACTAATTGAGAACAATCAACATTATATCACGTGGGAGATAGCTGACATACTCAAAATATCCAAATCAATAGTTAATGGTGAAGATTAAAAATGTCTTTTATTTTATGGAAAAAAACACACGAACTTTTTGGCCAACCCAAAATATAGAGAGAGAGCCTAGCTTTACAATATAAATGGCCAGCAGAGACATATACAGGTGGAAAAAAATTAAGAGTACAACATAAAAATAAGTGTTAAATAAGCAGAGAGCTCTGAGGAGAAAGAAATTAGTTCAGGATGAAATGTGAGGAATATTTCACAAAGGAGGTAGAATTTAAGTTGAAACTTATGAGATGAGTAAAATGGTTAAGACATCTTATAAAAGAACCCCATTTTCCAAAAGAACCCCAATTTTCCAAGCCAGAAATAGGGGAATTACTCTAACTTCTCCCTGTCCACCTACTGGTGCTACCCTAATATCTTACAAACATGTTCACATCTCACCTCCCCACTGACACTTTAGTTTTGGCCACCATTATTCTAACCTAGGTCCTGACAGATCAGTCTCCTAAAGGGCCCTCTACACTACCCCAAATCCATTTTCAACTGCCAAAGTCATCAATCTAAAATACAACTCTCATCCTTTGTTACCCCTCCTTCCCTAAAATCCTTCGGTATGTCTATCAGGGAAAAAACCCGAACTCCGTAATGCAGCGAGTCTTTTGTGACCTGGTTTCTGACTACACTACTAGCCTCACTCCTCTCTACCTCATATCTCAGGTGCTATTCTCCCTGTGGGGCCCTGCCTACATTGTCTTTCTCCCTGTTCTTTGCCTGGCTAATTCCCACCGCTGCAACTTTTTCTTTGAAAGTTTCAAACCAACAAAAAAGTTAGAAGAACAATATAATGAGGGAAGGTGATAATGGCAGAAAAAAAGGGAAGGGACTAGTCAAAAAACATGTATGAATAACCCATGGACATGGACAACTGTGTGGGGATTGACTGTGGGAACAGGGGGTAGGCTGGGTGGAAGAGGGCAAAGGGGGGAAAACTGGGACAACTGTAACAAAATAACAATAAAATTTTTAAAAAAGTATAATGAACATATATGCCCTTCATCTAGATTCACCAGTTGTTATACGTTTTTGCCACATTCACTTTACTTCTCTCTCTGAACCACCTAAGGCAGACATCATGAGACTTAACCCCTAAAATATTAACAATACCATAATCACACTCAAAATATTTAAATTTGACAGTATTACCTAATATGTGGTCTATATTCAACTGCTCCTAATTATTCCAAAATGTCCTTTATTGTTTATTTAACCCAGGATCAAACCAAGGATGATATACTGCACTTGGTGGTCTTATTTCTCCTTATCTTTTAGGACTCAATTTTGGAATCACTTCCTCTGGAAAGTCCTCTCTGACTCCCCACTATCCCGTCTGGGTTACATGCTTCTTCTAAATGTTTTCATACCACCACTATCATGGTATCATTATGCTATCTTTTAATTATCTATTTATTTACCTATTTCCCCTATTAAACAATAAGTTCCTTGAGGGCTTTTTATTCTCCAGACTCATATTGTTTGGTTCATAGTACGTATTCAATAAAGGTTGGCTGAATGAATGAAAGATCTATGAATAGCAAGTATATCCCATTATGGACTGAATTGTGCCCACCCCCTAATTCGTATGTTAAAGCCTAACCCAACGTGACTATATTTGGAGACAGGGAATTTAAGAAGGTAAATAAAGTTAAATGATGTAATTAGGATGGGGCTCTAATCCAGTAAGACTGGTGTCCTCCTTATAGGAAGAAGAGAGACACAGGAGTGTACATGCACAGAGGAAAGGCTATGTGAGGACACAGCAGGAAGGAAGCTCTGTCTGCAGGCCAAGAAGAGACATCTTACCAGAAACCAACCCTGCCAGCAACTTGATGTTGGACTTCAAGCCTCTGGAACTGTGAGAAAGTAAATTTCTGTTGTTTAAGCCACCCAGTCTACGGTATTCTGTTACAGCAGCCTGAGCATACTAATACAATAATCAATATTTTGTGCCCATAGTTCCTATTGTAAATGGAATGCTAAACAAAACTTATACCATTGCTAGAACAAAGATCCATATAGAAAACTTCTTTTCCTACTTCTGGAAAAATGAACCCCAAATTTAACAGAAAGAATGACAGAAAGCATGACATACATTTAAAAAAAAACATTAGATTTCAAGACTACAAGCAGAAAATTGTTAGTATCAGTTATCAACTATAGCTCTCTAATCACATGGTAAAGAAGATAGAGATATGTAGAATGTATGGAACACACATCAAAAGGAAATCTTTCATGAATCTTAGAATAAAATTACAAACTTACCCTCCCAAGTTCTGTTCTTTAAAATATCTACTGCTAAGCTGCTTACATGCACCTACCTGTGCTTCATCTTCCCCATGTAGACTATAAAGGCAATGGCCTTGTTGGGTGGTGGTGGTAGCTGTTTTGATAGAAAAGCCTAGTACAGTGTTCTGCTTCTACTACACTCTTTATAACTATTGACATATGGATCATCAAGGACAGCTTACCCATCTTCTAATCATTATCACTGGATTATCAACAAAACAATTGATTGGTCTTTAGACCCTTTTCCAAACATTTTTTCTCATGTTGACCTTTCACAATTATCTTCCATACTTGGAAAATGATTCAGCCAAATGAGCTTGTTACTTATCACTTAGCTCTTCCACGTAACAGCACACCAAGATTTTCTTAATAAAAATGTGTTTTAGTAGAATTTAAATAAAATCATCACAGTATTCACAGCTATTTTGATTTCCAAACAGCTCAGATTAAGAAACTTGAGAAATTGAAAATCTGATTGATTTCTACGCCTACCTTACTTTCTTACTCCAGTACCCAGAAGCAGATAAAGATCCAGTAAATAAGTCTTTCTAAACAGCTTACAATGTTACTGTTTGAAATGTGCTTTTGGTGATGAATAGCATAAATATAATCAAAGTATTCTCCTAGCCTAAATTTTTTTTAAATTAGATTTTAAAGCAAGTAAAATAAGTGTTTGATGAATATCAAAGTCTTGATTAAACTTGGGACCCAACAATTAGCTACTATTAATTCAAAAGCCAAAATCATTACAGGATTTTTATTTGTGTACTTGTTTTTGAAATAAAACTTAGACTGAAAGAAAAGAAACTGGAAATACAAGGAGGACTGGCCCCTTACGCACATACACAGAGGGTTTTTATTCTTAATAGTATCATTTACCTTCTGCCCTTCTCACAAAGTTTCTCAATTTCAGCTTTCAGATCCTGCTCCTTCTGCAAAAACTCTTTCTTTTCTTTTTCTATCTTCTTCTTTGTCTCTTCTCGCTTTATTGTCACATCCTGGATAGCCTTTAATATCTCCTGAGTCCCACAAAATTACAGTCACACACAAATAAAGAAGGAAATAAATTAGTTACGTTGGTCTGAAAGTTATTTTCAACTATCGCAAATTAACATACTGACTTTAATAAATTCAAATTAAATTGAAGGAATCTGGTTGATGAGTAGCTCCAAAAGCCAGTATTTAGATATACGGAAGAAAGTTAAAATAAAGATTTCAATTCAACAGGACAAAAAATTTCTAACTGTTCAAAAACGGAATTTACTGTATTGTGAAGCAATCAGCTCTCCATTATTGGTGTTCAAATAAAGGCTGAATGAACCTGTCAAAAATGCTGAGAAAGGTATTCTTGCATAGGGTGGGAGTTTGTTACTTTTATCAAACATGGTCTTGTTTTGTTACACTCCTACTTTATTACACGTTAGGGTTGTTTTTTCTTTTCTTTTCTCACTATTTAACAAATACATATATATACAAGTAACAAAAAGTTAAGTCACTCCCTAATCCACACCAACTCCATCCATAAAGTAACCAATGTATTAACTGTTTTGTCCTTTTACATTTTTCACCATTCTCATACAAACAAACACATGTATACTTCGGTATGTATTTCATTGCTTTTATTTTTTTAAATGAGGTCATTTTATTATTCTGCATCCTGCTTTTTTACACTTGAACATACTGTCAATATAGAACTCAAAAATAGCTGCATAATATGACAATGCATATATATGCAATTTATCCAACCATTCTCTAGTAAGGGCCCATCAGGTTGATTCCAGTTTTATTATAACTATAAACAATACTGTAAGAAACATTCTAGATGTCTACACTTTCATACAAAAACTTTTATTTCTGTAGAATATATTCGTAATAATGAGACTGCTAGGTCACAGTATGTATACATATTAAATTTTAACTGACAATTCCTAATAAGTTTTCCAAAAAGGTCATAACAATTCATATTCCTACCCATGTCTGAAAAGAGTTCATTTTTCCTCACACTTGACAACTTTTTTCATTTTTTCCAATCTAATGGGGGAGAAGGAGGAATAGTATCTAATAATTATAGTAACTGTTTCCCTAACTCCCATTCTTTACTGTTTTTACTGTCTGTCTCCTCCAACTAGAATAAGTAATCAATGGAGGCAGAGACTATGTTTCATTTACCACTAAATCTTCAGAGCCTGGATCAGGAACTCAAAAAATATTTGCTGAGTGAATGAATGAATACCAGTGAAGCTGAGCTTCTTTTCATATTTTTATTACCTACCTGCTTTTCCTTGTCTGTGAATTACTGTCTATAGTAGTCCCTTCCCCGCAAAGTATGTCCACATTCTAATTCCTGGAACTTGTGAATATGTCATCTTCCATGGAAAAAGAAACTTTGCAGATGTGATTTAGGTAAGAATCTTGAAATGGGAAGGTAATCCTGGATTATCTGGGTGGGCCCAATCTAATCACAACATGGGTCTTTTAGAAATGAAGAACCTTTCCCTGTTATGACCAGAGGAAGATGTGATTAGGGCAGAATGGTCAGAGGTGCAATGCTTCTGACTTTGAAGATGGAGAAGGGAGACTCAAGGCAAGGAATGTAAACAGCCTCTAAAAGCTGGAAATACAGAGAAGCAGATCCTCTCCTAAAGCCCCCAGAAAGGAAAACAATCTTGCTGACACTGTGAGTTTCACCCAATGACACCATGTTGGACCTCTGACCTAGAAAAACTGTAAGATGATAAATCTGTGTTGTGTTAAGCCACTAAATTCATTGTAATTTGTTACAGCAGCAATAGAAAGCTAATACAAACACCTTTCCTGATTTTTCTCTAGATTATTTGACTTTTACCACAAATTTATAGGAGTCTCAGAATGTCATGGATATTAAACCCTTCATCAGATGTACTATGAATATTTTCTCTCAGCCTAACATTGATCTTTTTTACCGTTTTTTTGTATCATTTGGTGTATCAAAAGTTTTTAATTATATGTAATTAAATTGATTAATTTTTTTATGGCTTCTGGGTTTTCTGCCTGGCTTAAAATGATCTCTTATAACTTGAGGTTTTAAAAATAGTCTCCTAAATTTTCTTCTAATTTGGAAGATTTTTCCAGTTTTTATATGTGGATTTTTAATCTACCTAGAATTGTATTTTTTAATATAATGTGATAAGTCTAATCAAATGATTTTCTAGACTATTATGTCAACAAGCAATATTAAATAATTCCTTTCTCTCTGAACTAAAAGAGAAGTCAGAGTTTGAAGACAATAACCTCGAAGGTTATTTCTATCCTTAAAATTCTATAATAACCATGAAAAAGTTAAATACTGCTTTTTTATTTCTATTGAGTTGGAAACAAAATTAAAATTGATTAGGGACTATAGCTTTAATTATTGACAATTTTAACACAAACAGAATACCTGGTGATTCTTCATTTCTTCTTCTCTTCTTAGCTGAAGTTGCTTTAATTGTACTTGGAGCTGATTCTCCACTTGCCTCTGCTTGTCTAGGACCTCCTGGTACCGTTCCTTCAACAGGGTTCTCTCTGTCATCATTTTATCCTATTGGTAACAATAAAAGAAAAGTGTAATTCCCCAATTTAATTGCAAGAAACATTCACCAGGTGCCTGCTCAAGGCACTATGCAGAGCTCTACAGCTGCAGAGTCCAATACTGCAGCTACTAGCCATATGGGGCTATGTTAATTTAAACTAATTAAAAGAATAAAATTAATTAGTTTATCTAATTAATTTCAGTCACCTAACCACATTCCAAGTGCTCAATAGCTACATGTGACTAGTGGCTACCATACTGGACAGCACAGATATGGAAAATGTCCATCATTACAGGGAGTTCTATTGTACAAAACTGCCCTAAGGCAGAGGTTGGCAACCTATGGCTTGTGGACCAAATCCAGCCATTGCCTGTTTTCGTGAATAGAAGTTTTATAGGAACACAGCCACAGCCAATGGCTTACAGGCTGCTTTCACACTATAATGGCAGAGTGGAGTGGTTACGACAAAGCCCATATAGCCCATAAAGCCTAAGGTATTTATTCTCTGATCCTTTAGAGAAAAATGTTTGCTAATCCCTGATCTAAGGAATAAGAAGGAGGCATTTTATCGCTAAGAGAAAGAAGAAAAGAATGGGCAAAAACAAAGAACATGTCACCTACAAAAATGCATCCAGAAACAGGATTTCTTACATCATTAACTCTGAAAACTGAGAGACGCACTAAGAAGTGTAGAGAACTTGGGATTAAGACTGAGCAAACCAGCAAGCTTTCAAAGCAAGGAGCACAATTGAGCTCTGCCTCCCTCAAGTCAGTAAATCAAGAAAAGCTATGGTTACCTTTCAAAGGGACACTAAAACTTACAGAGGGCCAATTTACAATACATAGGTATAAAGTAGTGGACAATTACCATGAATGGATGAAAAGGAGAGCAAATGAAACAGGAGCCAAGTTTCTTGTATTGCTGCCAAGTTTAACACCTGCCTAGTTCCACTGCCTTTTTAAAAGATTGTGGGTCACACCACCACCCAAAAGAATACAGCCGAACGAAACACAACCCTGGGCCTCTTTTGGCCCAATTTCAGACTGATACTAAAGAGTACATATTTATAACTTTCGTTGGCCCCTTCAATTGCTATACAGTCATCCAAACCCTACCTTAAACTACAGGGACAAAAATAAATACTCTATGTAAATAAACTGATTAGTGTAAGTGCTTGAGAAAATATGACTTTCTTCCCCTTCCCCTGGAGGTTCTCTTCTACCTAGCATATCTCCATGAGGTCTCTCATCTCTAGGATATTTTTACCTGCCTGTTATTAACAACTTCTGAGTAGCTACTCTCTATTAAAAAGTTTTTACTGGCATTATCTGATTAATGTACTCTAGTAACTTCTTTCTTTCCCGCTGCCTCTAAATTTCTTCAACGTGTACCACATAGTCACTTTCTTATCTGGTTACTATAAGCACTCTTCCTTTTTTTCTACTCAATTAACACATCTTCCCCTAAAGACTTCTTCCTGATCCTCAGGTGCCTTTCCCAGCATTATCCATCCTCTTGAAGAACATACATTTAGATAGGCATCCACTTAAGGGGTAGAAGTTTTTGCCACAAGATGCTAGTGATAGATCAAGGCGACCAGTTTAACAAAGATAAATGTAAAGTTCTCTAAGTTTTTTTTAATGTTTGTTTATATCTTCACTCATTTTCTAAAAAGATTTTATTTATTCTTAGAAAGAGGGTAAGGGAGGGAGAAAGAAACGGAAAGAAACATTGATGTGTGAGAGATACATCAGTTGTCCCTTGCACCCAGGCTGCAACCTAGGCATGTGTCCTGATTAAGAATCAAACCAGAAACCTTTTGCTTCACGAGACAACACCCAATCAACTGAGCCACACTGGTCAAGGTTCTCTAACTAAGTTTTAAAACCTAATTACCTAGGAATAAAATGGGAAGATACGAGTAAATAATACATGAGAGAAAGACCTGATGGAGTTTGACTGAAAGCTCAACAGTGTGATGAGATTGCTGAAATAAGCCAAAAGCTTAAGAAATAGTGTCTAGAACGAGAGCTAGAGAATGAGAGTCCCATTATATTATGAATTAATTATACTCTGTCTGTACATTTAGTTTTTAGAATCACATTTCAAAAGAAACATTGATAAGGTGGGACATGTCTAGGTGAAAAGGTAACCAGGATGATGAAAGAAATGAAGCATATCATATAAAGGAAAAAGGAATGTTAAAATAATCTGGGGATGTTTCACCTAGAAAGTTTCAGACCTGTGAGTTAAGAGGAAGAGGCAAGAAAAAAAAAAAACCTTCAAAACTATGTAGGGCTACTGGGCAATTTCTTATAGCGGCAGCAGCTGGTGGGGCGCAGACTGGTGGTGACTGAGCTACAAGTCTGGTGGGTGTGTGCCAAACCCGACCTGGCCTCTGCATGCCACCATCGGTGCATAAGCGCCCCCTGCCGCCCCAGCCTTTGGACCCTAATGCTGAGCAGGTGTTGAACCTGCCACGACTGGGAACAATGGTGAAGTCTTTTATGGGCCACAACATGCTCCGGAGTTCCCGGGATCAAGTGTTTGCTGCCTTCTGGCAGTGGCACCTAAATCCACATAGCAAACATATCTTGACAGAAGACTTAGTGCAATAGGAGATGGTCCCTGACCAGAAGCTCCCGTCCAAGACTTCTGCCAAGACCTACAGGAGGCCCCACTAGGCCAAGTGACTGTTTCCTGCCAATGTTGCTCACCCAGTGTACACCCTGGAGGATTCTATTGTGAACCACAGAACCAAACCATGACTACCTTAACCTGGAACATCAACCATTCCCCACTGATGGTGGTGGAGAAATGATGTGTTTACTTTGTGAACTGATAACAGCAGCTGGACTGAAATCTGCTGGGAAGACTGGGTCTTCTCTAGTTTATTTGGCATCCTGAGAGCTGCCCAGGAATTTGATCTTGCCCAATTCAAAAGCAATGTGATCAAGACAATGAAGAGTTGAATATATCTTGACCAAGCTGCAAGGTGAGGCACCTTCCAAAACCCTTGTTGAGACATCCAAGGAAGCCAGGAAGGCAGAGGAGATGGCAATGGCAGTAAAGACAAGGCCAAGGATCTTGCCAGCAAGGCAGCCACCAAACAGCGATAGCAGCAGCAGCCGCTGGTGTAGCCAGTCCAAGCCCCGGGGCAGCAACACACCAGACCAGTTGGCTCCACTCCCTCTGCCCTCATCACTTGTACTTTATTATTAAAGGTCAACTTCCAGCCCAATCTACTGTACAGGTGGTGGGTTGGGGGTGGTGTCTTGTTTGACATCTGCAGTGCACCAGACACATTACCCACATCAGGGCTGCGCCTGCCTCTTCCTGCGTCGAGTTGCTGAGGACACAGGCACAGAGAGGTGCTGTGACTTGTCCAGGGTCATAGATATCATGCAGTCAAAGTGATCATAAACACTAGACTGCAAGCTCCACAAGGGCAGGGACCTTTGTTTTGTTCTCTGATGTGTCCCAAGTACATGAAACAATATCTAGCACATAATATGCACTCAGTAAATATTTGCTGAATTCAATCAGTACCCTCACCCCCCAAAAAATATGTAGCACTAACAAGTAAAAGAGAATTTAGATTTACTCTACATAGCTCAGGAATTATAACAAGTTTTAGAGGCTCTGTGCTCACCTCAGAATGAGATCTAAGAATAAGAGCTGTTTTAAAAATGCAACAGGCTGCTTTGTGAGGCATAAGCTTCCCATCTCTGGAAGTGACCATGTAGGAGAGAGCTCACTATCCATCAGGAATTGTATAAAGGAGGCTCCTGTACTTCTTCCAGCTGAGATCATATGACTCTAGATTTTCTACATTAATGGTTTCATAGAGCAACAAAAACAGTTTACATGCTTACCAGATTCTTTTCAATATCTTGATCTGTGTTTACCTCTGAATCAGCGGTCTTAAAGTCAGTCTATAAAGAAAGAAACAATATATTCAGAACCGTTCTGTGACATTTTAAAAGGAAGAATTACTGCAGTACTTTCACCTAGAAATCTGCCGTAAGTAACGAAGAAACTAACCTACTGGCTTCACAGCAAGAGAAGCACTGCAGTTCTGGCAAATGGACACTGATATCCATGCTGAAGTAAGCACTTATCCCACAAAATAACCTGAACAAAACCCAACAACTAATGGAGAGACAGCCTCAAGCCTGAGATTAGAGTTTTGTCCCCTACAACCTATGGTACCCATCCTTCCTCCTACAATAAAGCACACCAGTCACTACAAGGCAGGATACACCACTGTACTTCTTAAGATGCAGGTCTGAGAATTAACAAGGATTCTTCCTGCAAGGACAAAGATGGGAAATATGAATGCAAATGAGCTACACTCATCAATTACTCAGTGAAAGAGATGATACGTAGATCATAAAGTTCCTAGTCACCAAAATTAGACAATGGCTCCTGGCTTTATTATTTACCGAACACCGGAATGAAGTCATCGCATAGCACCAAATGGAAATAGTATGAAAGTTGCCAGTAAAAAAACAATAAAGAGTAGTTCTCCACCAACCATGAAGAAAAAAAAAAAGCCCAAATTCCATTTTAATAATAGAAACTTGATACTTGACCTGTACAGCAATGTTTTGAGAAAGCTTCAGGGAAGAGCTATCCTGATCATCATCCTGATCCACTCTGACTCCTTCAACCCCATTTGCTGGAGGTACTACAGGTCGGAAATCCAAGCCTGTGTCCCTGCTACCTTCCTTTAGGATGGAGGCTTGTGGGTATTTCTCTTCAGAACAATTCCCGGAGGCAAGCTGCTTTGTATGACACCCTGCCTTAAGAGACCAAGTGACAGGGTGCAGGCTCTCCCGGAGGCATGTGTCCCCCTCCTCTCCTGCTGTGTCGGCCAAGTCCTTCAAATCAGACTGAGACCCACTGCCAGAAAGACAAAGGGCTGTGGCTACCAAGTTTTCTCCTAAAACCGCCTGATGCGCTGCTGAAGTGTCACCTGCTGACGAACCAGGATTCTGCTCTGGCTGTTCCAAATGGACATTTCTGTTATTCTCCTTGGTTATCGTTTGGCTACTTACACTTGACAGAGGCGAATTCTTGTGCTTCTGTGCAGGGTCTTTGGGGCTACCAAAACATAAGATAAAAAGTTTCTCTCTTCACCCAATCTTAAAAAGGATTAAATACATAATACTTTTCATGTAACCTTTAAAAGAACAAGACTAGACTACATAAATCCCTCAAATGATCAAAATGAAAAGGAACTTAGTTTCTATCCAGTGATTTTATCTCATACAGGGAATATAGTTTGGTGGTTAAGAACCTGGATTCTGGAGACAGTCTACAGTAAATGACTACAATAAGTAACTACAGTAACTGACTCTGAAGATTAAAAAACTTTTTGAGGGTCAATGTGAGTAACTTTTAGGAATACAAATGAAATAGCCTAATGTTAGAATATTTCATTAGGTTACATGTATTGATTTAGTTACACATACTTTAATAAATAAAATATTAATTTACAAATGTTTTTATTCCACTCTCATGTTTCATAAAAATAATTTTCACTCTAACTTATTATACAGATCAATGACCAGAACCACTTTTTAGGTTCTTCAACAATTTTCCAGAGCGTAGTATCTTCACTTCAAGCTATCTGAAGTACAAACAATTTTGAATAAAAAATTGAAGCTGTAAGTAGAAATTTTACCCCAATTACATACATGTACAACACTGGGACAGCTATTTTACTGTTTATCACAGTGACTTCACATATTGGTTTTTAAGAGATCTTTAAAACCTATTTACAATGACATTCAACATTCACAACTGTTAAGTTTTTCACAAGAGAATAACGATTAAATCTGTGTTAAATTTCTCTTCTTTTTTTTAACCCCAAACTAGCACTGACTGAGGCTTCAGTCACTATGCCTTTCTTTCCTCAGTAGCACTTGCTGCTCAAAATAAAACAACTGAGAGAACATCTTGTAATATGAAAATATTTATAAACACTCCAAGCTGATTCCTTGCTGGGAGTTAACTGAGGAGTTGGAAGGGGCATTTAATTACAAATTTGGGCATATATAGTACCCGGATATGAATCCTAACTCTACTATTTACTAGTTGTTTGACACTGGGCAAATTACTTAACTTCATTTGTAAAATAGAAATAATACTACCTACCACCTACCTAACATGATTATTGCAGGAATAACATGAAATAATGCATCTTAAGTATTTAGTACAGTGCCTGGCACATAGTATACACCCAATAAGCCTTAACTGGTATTATTACTAGTCATATGTGGCTGATTTTATTTATAAAATGAAGATCCAAGTTTATGGTTAGGCTAACTTAACATTTTTCCCCATTACCCATTCACTAACAAACTTCTCTTCATTTAAACAAATATTTATTGAGTACTCTGGAGTCAGACAAGCCTGGGTTCAAACCCTGACTCCCAACATAGCTTGGTAACCTGGGGCAAGTTACTAACCTCTCTGTGTCTCAGTTTCCTCACCTGTAAATGGGAATAATAATATTAGCACCTACCTCCCGGGACTGTTGGGAGGATTAAATGTGTTCATACATATAAAGTGTTAGTACAGTATTATCTATTACATTAGGTCCTAGGTACTCTAGAAAAGAGCTGAGATAGAATATATAGACAATTTAGTACAACCTTGTACATACAATGTGTCAAGCACTGTAAGATACAAGGTTGGGTAATCATAATTCCTGCCCTCAGGAGTTTAGGTGGCAGGCAAAATATATACATAAAGCAGTAAAACCATATTACCAAAGTTATCTATCTATAGATAGATACAGCTATATAAATATAAACACACATACATGTGTGTATACATGTATCTATGTGTATATATATTATAGGTGTATGTGTGTATGTGTAATATATAAACATGTAGTTAAATGAACATATAATCCATGTAGGACAGAATGAGGAAATATCTGCATTTTTGGATGAGTCTGATCCCCTGTACTCTAATCTATTTATTCAAGAAACATTTAGCATATCCGCTGAGTGTCAGGCACTGTGTTATGTACCAGAAATAAAAATACAGGTCAGACAGCCCCTACTTTTAAAAAGTTTAACCTAGGGCAGTGCAGTGCTCCTAAAGCAAAAGGAGAAAAGACCAGCTACAGTTCTGTAAGAGGCCCAGCTCAAAAGCCCTTTACCCAAAAAACATCTTCCCAGTCAAGAATCACACATTACCTTTGAGCACCTAGGAGACCTTCATCTGACTTGGAAGCACATACACTAGAAGAGGACTCTGGAGGATTGGGGGCATTGTCCACACCAGCCACCTCAGGCGCAGCCATCATGCTCTGCACATTCAGAAACAAATTACAGGCCACAAGTTTCAAATTTTTAAAACAAATGTACCTTTCCCTTTCAGAATGTTCACACAACAGTTAGCTGTTCCACAAAAGAAACAAAGTTGGGCTCCAGAAGAAAACATTTAAGAGCATTTATTCTACAGTAGGGTATTGACAGAGCCAGCGCACGCAGTAGGTCCCAGGGCACATCAATCCTCAGGAACCACCATATTTATATAAACATCTGAGAGTCTATGCAAAGCCTTCTTCACTTTTGGCAGAAATGCGGAGTTTGTGATGCTTTCAAATGGTCGGTATACTTACCGTACCTGATATCATTTACAAAAGATGATTTTTTTTCGCCTAATATCAACAATATCACATGTATTTAAATCGTTTTATTGCTGTTACATTAAAAGCATTCTCCATTAATTTAAGAGAAGTTTTAGGGAGGTGGTTTATGTGTGAAAGAAAAGCAATATTATATTGGTCAACCTAAGTATCTTTTCCTTGTCAGCACTTCCCCACCAATGGGAAAAGTCTGATAACGACCAAGTACAGACCGTTCACAGTTACTATAAGGGTGCAAGAGTATGAGATTCTAGGTTATGCTAGCACGAAAATGAGCTGGAAAGAGGGCAGATGACTTTATAAGATCAAACGGTCATCTTATCTTTTACGTTGCAGGACAAACTCATGGCCCTCTCTGGGAAAAAACATACATGGGGGGACGGTGTAACATAGGGTTAATCTAATTTTTTTTAAAAATAGGACCACAGGTACACCCTTGACCCTTTAAGATCCAGTAAGACAAGTATTAAGACAACTGTGTCAACACTTCACTCACAAGCCAGCGTCCCCGTGCCTCAGTTTCCCCCATTATACAAAGCTCCTAAGAGAAAATGGGTCCCAAAATCGCCGTTCCTGCTCCGTCAGGTGCAAACACCCTGCCGCAAAACAGCCCGGGGACCGGGGGTCCTTGGTGCCCGGTGAAGCGAAACCACAGGGCACGGGTCACAGATGCAACTCCGTGCTAGGGAGCCCAAGAGTAGGGGGTAGGGACAGTGGACTGCGACGTAGAATGGGAAGTTGAAGGTATCGAGGGAAATCTCCGCGCCGCAACACGGCGGCGACCACCAGCGAGGCGGCGATGGCGGGAGCGACGGGTCCTCAGGGGAGAACGGGAGCCCGGCGCGGAGGGGACCATGAGTGGAGGGGACCATGAGTGGAAGCAGCGCCGGGTGGCCAGGGCTGCCCTCCAACTAGGTGAGCCGACCGATACCTCCGGCCGAAGCCCCTCCGCACACTCCCAGCGGCCCAGCATCTCGAGGTCAGCCCAGTGCCACTTCTAGGCCAGGACCCCGCCCGCATTCTCACGACACCCTCCACGCCCCCCACCTCAGCTCCCGCCCCCGGGCGTCGTAGCCCCCCCAGCCTGCGCGCGCCCGCCCCGCACACCCCTCGGGTTCCTAGCCCCGGGGAGGAAATGGGGGAGGGACAGGACGCACCTGAGCTGGTGAAACTGGGGGAGGGGGCGGCCGGGCTTCGGGGGGAGGGGTCGGGCGCTGGTCCGCGCGCTACACCGCCCACTTCCGGCGGCACGAGTCGGAGGGGGCGAGGCTCGGCCGGATAGGAGAGGCTGCGGTGGAACTGGCCGCCCCCGACGGCGCCCCCTGGCGGCCAGAGAAGGCACCGTCGAGAGGACGTGGGCGCACGGTAGCACCTCCCCCTGAGATACAAGTGGACTCTCCAAGGACTGGAGGAAGAAAGAAGAAGCGATCGGGAGAAGGAAGGAGACCCAGTGAAGGCAGAAGCCTTTCTAGGAAGGTTTCAGGGAGAGTAGGGACCATGGCAAACAGAGAGAGAAAAGAAACGAGGTGCTTTTAAAGGTCGCAACAGAGGTGCCCTTTCCAGAGAACACCATGAAGAAGACGGTGGTTCTGGGGGATGCCCCTCTTGAAGATGCCCGAGAACTCGAGACGGTGGGGTCCCGCGAGGAAAGCCCACCACACCCGCACGCTCCTCTCCCGGCTAAGGATCCCCGAAAAAGCAGTCTCTTAGTGCAAGTCGCTCCCAGTCGGCCAGGGCCGGCCGTGTGACCGCCTTTGATTGGCTGCGCCGCCGGGCGGAAGTGATGCTGCTGTCACTAGCTCTTCGGACTCCCGGGAAGTCGCGAGTTTCCGCAAGGAGGCGACGGCTGGAGAGGCGGCCTGGCCGGTGAGTTGAAAACTCGGTGAGGGTGGAGCATTGGAAGTCCTGGTAGTCGAGAACTGGGGGTAGCCGGTATCTGATGGGAGAGCTGCGCAGAATACTCCTCAGTCCACGTGTGAAATAGCCCAGGAACACGGGACACCCGAGTCCCGGGTTCCAGGACAGTCTAGATCCCCCTGAGGAGGTGTACACTGCACGGGTTAGTCGAAGCCAGGGAGGGGGAAGTCAGTGAAACTGACCCCTGTACGCAGCCTGGTTTCTAGGAGCAGGGAGTAGACGGTGTGAGGAGGAAAATCTCATGGGAGTAGAATCTTGGACTCTGAGCTTCCCAAATTACTCCTGTTCTCGCTTGGCACCTAAGAGCTGTAAAGATATGTCCAGCAGTTGAAGGAGATTAAGACCTGCTTTGAGAGGTGTTTAAGGTTCTTTTCCGGGAAGCCTGGGGTGGGATGCGTGGGGTAAAGAACAGAGGGTAAGAAGGAAGTGGAGGTCAAGTTTGTGTTTTCTTCCGGAATCGGAATCTGCTGAGACTGAAGGAGCCAGCCTATATGTGTCATTGTCTTGTTAATAAACAAGACTGTGTTTTACTTTGTAAGGTATGAACACTGGCAAAGTCACCAGAATATCTGGGGACAATCAAGGCTGCTGGAGGGCAGGGAGGACTTTGAGAGGGAATGTGCCTGGAAACCTAAAAGGAAAAGGGAGGAGATATGGAATGCACAATCTTGGAGGGAAATATTAGATGGCTTAAGTTCCGTTCTCCCTTTTAAAAGAGGCTTCAGTAAAACACCCATTTTTCTGTAATGTTTTGAGTAAGGTCTATTTGGGTATCCGTGTGAGTACTAAGCCACACCAGTAGGGAGCAGATGCTTCTAAAGGAGCCCAGCCACCAGTAGGAACACAGACGTTCTGCCACTAATTCACTTGTTTCTGTCCCCATGGTTGCCCACCAGTTAGTTCTAATTTGGCGCTTCTATCAAAACATGGGTGGCGTTCCCAGGTTTGAAACCTGAGCCCTCACTTCCAAACCAACCTGCTGGGTTAGCGACTAAGGGTAGCCCTTTAGTGCTGCTTCCCAGTCACTGCCCTTGCCGGTTCAGTTTCATTTGCATTCTCAAATTTCCCCTATTTCCCCTGCCTCCTGCCTACTCTTACTTTCCCTGGCATCCTTCAGACACAGAGATCAGGAAGTTAGCTACCACCTAGACCTCTAGGAAACATTACTACCTACTTTGTCAAGAGCCCTCTTTTAGGAGATCAGAGGGTTGTTTGATGGTTAGGACAAGAAATAGATTTTTTGGGTTTTGTATTAATTTAGACTTACTATACCAGTTCTGTTCCAGTCTATGACCTGTTTGAGGTCCCTGGAAATGATACTTGATGATTGGCCATTTTCTTTGGATATAGGTCCTGGGGTTCATGGCAAGCATCTGTTTGCTCCACTGGGTTTGGGAGGACACCATTTCTTCTTTTCTTGGGGTCCACAGGTCTGCAATCTGTGCTCAGAGTCAACACAACTCATAGTGAAAGTGATGTCCTTTCTCCACTTGCACGAAATGAACAGGAGGTGGTTAGCCAGACCAGGAGCTCAACCTCACATACAGTCCAGGTGGGAATGGGGCCCCATTGGGGAGAGCTGGCCCTGAAGCAGCTGGGGAGAGATTTTTGTCCCCTCTAAATAAGGGAGGAGGGTCTCTTTTAAAGAACAATCATGATTCTGCCAGTAATTTGTGGGAGTGATAGGATTTTTTAGCCCTTTTCCTGGCAGCAGTGGGAAAGAGCAGCAGCGTGGTGCCTGTTAGCAACTGGACATGCTGCTTGACTATCTAGTGAGATTAAGTGCCTCCGCCTGGGGCTTATCCCTGTTGGTCAGAGAGAAAGTTGAATGAAAACAGAGGATCACATGTTTCCTAATTTAAAAGGAGCTGATTGGGGGTTTCCAGTTGTGAATTGATGGCTCGGTCCCCCTCTCAGATTACTGCAGTTATCAGCTCTTTTATAGCTCATGTCCTTTCTCTTTGTCTACAGCCTACTGCTCTGATGCTGAAGGGGAGGCAGAAAGTGCCACACTTGGATGCCCCCCTGGGCCTGCCCACCTGCCTCTGGCTAGAATTAGCCGGGCTCCTCTTATTGGTTCCCTGGGTCATGGGCCTGGCAGGGACAGGTGGGCCTGAGGCCCAGGGTCCAAGGGGGCTAAGCTGGGCTGTGCATCTGGACAGCCGGGAAGGCAGTGGGAAAGAAGACACTCTGGAGCAAGAGGCAGATGCCTTGGCCCACGCCGCAGGACTGGTGAATGCTGGACGCATCGGGGAGCTCCAGGGCCACTACCTCTTTGTCCAGCCAGCTGGGCACCAGCTGGACCAGCAGGTGGAGGCCGTCCGGCAGCAGGCAGAGGCCGTGCTAGCCAGGCATGATGCTGTGCGCTGGCACTCAGAGCAGAAGCTGCTAAAGCGAGCCAAGCGCAGTGTCCACTTCAATGACCCCAAGTTCCCACAGCAGTGGCACCTGGTAAGTCCAGCCCTGCAGTGTTCACCTTCAGGTGGATCAGTTCTGGGTATCCAGTTCTTTAGTGAAGTAGTGACTGTATTAGTTTTCAGTTTGCCTGAAGAGACATTTCTGTGGGCTTCGGTTGCATGTTTCTTCCTCAGGCTCCATCTTCCCTGTACTCACTTCGCGAGAGTCAGTGGGCTGCAGTGCTTAGGGAGTGGCTGCTGGGGCCAGGCTGCCTGGGTTCACATCCCAGCTCTGCCACTTACTAGCACGTGCCTTTGGGCAAGCTGTTAACCTCTCTGTGCCTCAGTTTCCTTCTTTGTAAAACAGAGATTGTAATAGTACCTAACTTGTAGAGGTAGTAAGGATAAATGAATTACCTTGTGTGCCTGACACATGATACAGCACTTTATAGTGTTAACTACTGACATTATATTATATGGCATAGTAATTGTACTTACCAACCGTAAGCCTACCCATCATTT
The DNA here is from genome assembly GCF_987537825.1 of Furipterus horrens. Taxonomy (NCBI): domain Eukaryota; kingdom Metazoa; phylum Chordata; class Mammalia; order Chiroptera; family Furipteridae; genus Furipterus; species Furipterus horrens. The sequence continues at coordinate 87,656,290 of NW_028327172.1, read as the reverse complement.
TATCTTTATTGCCCACGAATGCTGCCAAGCTTTCCTGGAGACCTAGGTTGTGGCAAAGCTCTCACTTGTCCCTCCTTGATTGTGTCCCCACCGTGACCTATTAGTCCACCACCTCTATCTGGCTCTTTGATGGAAGCTATGAGTGAAGAGAGGTTGCTAACCATAGCTTGAATCTCTGTGGATTATGCTGTGTGTCACTGGATTACCAAGGCTTCGAGACAGTTCCTGACCCTGTCTCTCCTGCAGAATAACCGGCAGAGCCCCGGCAGGGACATCAACGTGACAGGTGTATGGGAACGCAATGTAACTGGGCGAGGGGTGACTGTGGTAGTAGTGGATGATGGAGTGGAACACACCATCCAGGATATTGCACCGAACTATGTGAGTGGCCCTGGAATGACTCCTCCCACCCCTATGTTTCACTTCCTTTTTGATAGTGCCTCAGGCTTGTCCCCTTTCTTAGAGGTCTTTGGGCCAAGCAAAAGGGGCTGGGGACTGGGATAGTGTTCTTCATATTGTCCTTCTCCCCAGCCAGTGTTCCAGACTGACAGTTAAGAAATGGAAAGGATCCCAGGTGGTTCCTTACTGGTTCCTGTTGCAGCTCCTTGCCCTGAGGAGTAAGGAGTGGAGCCTGTAGGCAACTTCCCCCTCCACACAAGTTTTGCGCACCTTCCTCTCTAAAGCCTGGCCTTTAGGTAGCCCTAGATCTTTTTTATCCCGGGTTTCCCAAGTCATGGAGCAGTTTTCTGGACACATTTCTATAATGGATAAGAGTGAAGTTTCCTAAGAACTGTGCCACTTCTCAGTTTTGCCCGGATGTGTCTTGCCCTCATATCTTGTAGCCCATGTGGTTTTCAGAGAGAGATGGGCCTACTGCCCTGGCTCAGAGCCCCGAACTCCCAGTACCCCTCTCTCCCTGAGTTGAGACCTGACCTCTTATAACCAGTGAGTGACCACGTGCCGCCCCCACCCAATGTTTCAGAGCCCTGAAGGCAGCTATGACCTCAACTCTAATGACCCTGACCCGATGCCCCACCCGGATGTGGAGAATGGCAACCACCACGGCACTCGGTGTGCAGGAGAGATTGCTGCAGTGCCTAACAACAGCTTCTGTGCAGTGGGAGTGGCATACGGGAGCCGCATAGCAGGTATTTTCCAGGCTCGCCTCAGTGGGTTTCCCCTGTGATGGCAGTCTTCATTCCCTGCCCCACCCCCTGAATTGTATACCGTCTTATCCTATCCTCAACACACACAGCACAGAATAAAGGGTAAGCTTATAATAAATGTTTATAGGACAAATCCGTTCACTGACATTTTTTTCAGTGCAGTGGTGTTTTAGACATGCTTTTAGCAGCAAACTCTGCCATATAAAACAGACTGAAGTGGGAATGCTCTTGATGCAGGATGGAGGACTCAAGTCCCACCTGCTCAGTCTCTTTTTCTGATCTTGGTTATGTCCCATCAATGACCCAACTCATTGCAATGATACCTCCTTTACTTTGCTGTTTTCAGTTTACCAAACTTGTCCTCTGCCCTTCTTCCTTGACGGAACATGTCTTGAGGCTCCTCTCCCATCTCAACTCTCCAGCTCCCAGCCCTTCTGATGGTCACTGTTCGTTCTCCATCCTTTCAAGAGATCTGAGAAGCCCTGGCCTCCTCTGGGGGTTGTTCTATGGCTGGCTTCTTCACCTCTCAGTCTTTGTCCATCGAGGCAGAAGGTGAAGAAAATGAATAGGGAAGCTCTCCAGTGATTCCTCATAAACGCTTGGAACCCGAATTGAATAAATTGGCTGTATTCCTCCTACATTCCAGCAGAGGGCAGCAACCCTCTCTGTAAATGAGGCTACGGAAGAAACCTTAAACTTAGGGTCCAAATCCCTTCTGAAAGCTCCATTTGTCCCTTTGTAGTCACCAGAATGTGACCCACCCCATTTTAGAGGGTGAAATTAGGCGTGCATAGCAGTAATTAATGGTAATGAGTATTATTTATTGAGCACCATCTATGTGTGAAGCACCATACCAGTGTTTTATGTGATTAAGGATGCAAACAAGAAGGGAAACTTGGCTAGGTACCTACATTCTAGCCTATGTCTCTTCCCACCAGACCCCATGATCCTTAAAGTCTAAGATTTAGCATTATATTAAAAAGTATTTCTGCTGTGGTTGGAATGGCTCAGTGGATTGAGCACCAGCCTGCAAATCGAAAGATCTCTGGTTCAACTCCCAGTCAGGGCACATGCCTGGGCTGCAGGCCAGGTCCCCAGGTGGAGGCATGTGAGAGGCAATCACACTTTGATGTTTCTCTCACATGTTGATGTTTCTCTCCCTCTTTCTCCCTCCCTTCCGCTATCTCTAAAAATAAATAACAATAAAATCTTTAAAAAGTAAAGTAAAAAATATATATCTGAACGGGTACATACACATGGTATAAAAAAACAGAAAAGCACTTAGAGGGAAAGTAAATCTCTACATACAACTTCCCACCACCCAGTTCCCTGTCTAGGGGTCGAGTATTACTGAGGAGCTGATGTGGCCTTTGCTGCCTAGGTATCCGGTTACTAGATGGACCCCTCACAGATAGCATGGAGGCCGTGGCGTTCAACAAGCACTATCAGATCAATGACATCTACAGTTGCAGGTGAGACAGAGCCAGGAACAGGTGAGAGGGCGAGAGGCTCAGACACCTGGAACTAACTCTGCAACAAAAGAACAGCAAAATGAGCTGACTCAGGCAGGTTCCAGCAGGGGTCTTCCAGTTGGGTTCAGCCTATCAGCCCACTGCCCTCATTTCGCAGATCTCCAGCCAATGGGTTCTCAGTCTTACGCTTCATGTCACCCCAGTAATCAGGTACACCAGCTATTTAACAAACTCATAAGGCCTCTGGGAGAAAGTGGGTTTTTCTTTCTACTCAGAGCTAAGCTGAATGCCCAGCACCAGTCCCCTCTACCCTACACCCATAAGTGCACCTGCAGCTTCAGGTTGTGCCTATGGCAGGGGGTGGGGGTAGGATTAAAGAGAAACAGGTTGGGCTACCCCCATGGCACTGATGGAACCTGTTCTTCCCCATAACTGGTATCTCCCTTAAATCCATGATGGCCACAATGTACATTTCCTCTTAGAGAAGGAACAGAGAACTCCTCAGACCCGAGAGTTCACACAGATTGGATACTTCCTTCTGTCAAGCCTAGTAATAGATCTCTAGATCAGGTGAGGGTGGGCCCCCTGTCCCTGTCTAACACTAGGTCCTGTCTCCTGCTTCTTGAGACCTCAGAAAGGATTTTTAGGAGCAGATTAAAATAGTGCTAAATTGGGAAAGTTTCCAAGGGAAAGAACTCTTAGCATGTACTTCTCTTTTCCACTTTGGAGTGGGGGTGAACCTTTGAACCTTCTGTCCTTTAATTATGGAGATCCTGAACTGGAACCCTTGGAAGAAGAGTAAGAGCCCAGGCAGAGGGGTGGTCAGCTGAGACTGTGGGGCCTGGGAGGGCTGTCACAGCCTGGCTCTGGCTCTTTTCCCTCTGGGTATTTCTCAACAGCTGGGGACCAGATGATGATGGGAAGACAGTGGATGGCCCCCATCAGCTTGGAAAGGTAACCAAACTGTGTGAAGACATTAGGAGACCTAGTGCACCCTCTTTTATTTCGTTCCTAGAAAAATCCTGCAGGTCAGACTCTCCCCTGCCCCACCTCCAGTTGCCAGGCCTATGTCATCTAACCCTGTAACCTCCTTTCAGAAAGGACACTCCTAATTGGAGGCATCAGGGCGGGGGGTGGGGGGTGTCACAGGTTCCGAGAGAGAGAAATGGAATAGTGCTTTGAGATGGTTTCCCTTTGACTTTATGCTTGGCTCCCCTTTTCTGACCCCACCTTCTCTAATAAGCAGAGAACATCCATCAACAGTTGCTTAACTAACAGCTTCCTCCCCTGGTGACTGCCTTCCAATCTCTTCCTGCCTTGCTTAGTGCCTTTGGGCTTTGTTCTTCCTAGAAGGGGAGGAAAGGGCAACTTACATGGAAGGTAGAGGTCTTTCTTTGAGTTTCTCAACTGATTCCTGGGTGTTTTTGCTCCTCAGGCTGCCTTGCAACATGGGGTGATTGCTGGTCGCCAGGGCTTTGGGAGCATCTTTGTGGTTGCCAGTGGCAATGGGGGCCACCACAATGACAACTGCAACTACGATGGCTACGCCAACTCAATCTACACCGTCACCATAGGTACTACCTTGTGGTCCGAGTGTGTGACTGCGTGGTGAGGGAACTGTATTTTGGGGTGGGAGGTGTGACTTAGTCATGAAGGGACTGTGTACCTTGGTGTGTGTGTCACTCTGTGGTGAGGGGACTATGTACCTTGGTGTGTGTGTCACTCTGTGGTGAGGGGACTGTGTACCTTGGTGTGTGTGTCACTCTGTGGTGAGGGGACTGTGTACCTTGGTGTGCCCCAGCTCTTGTGTGTCTGTGCATGAACATGATCTTCTCTTCAAGTTCAGATAGTTAGGAGGGACAAGCCCTGCTCTCTGAAGATTTCCAGACTTCTTCATAAGTTACCATTCCCTGAAAGTCCTTTCAGCCCAGCATCTGGAGATACCCCACCACACCTCCACCTCCACTCACCACAGCTGGTGGGGCTCTTTTCCGGCTTTTCTACTGGTGGGCCCCCTGTCCCTTAGCTGTGCTCCCTACCATAGCATTTGTTATCCCTGTTACACTTCTTTACTTACCTGACTTCCTCCCTGACTCCATGTATCTTGAGATGAGGACTGTCCTTCCCCATATGGCCTGAGTGCCTCGCACGGTGTGTGACTCACATAGATAATAAATGCTGAGGAAAATGAAGGCATGAATGAATGAGTAGGTGTAGAGGTGGAATGCCCCCAGTTATACCCTGGAGCAAATCTCTTAAGAGAATGGTGTTTAGGGCACCGAATACCCTCTGACACTTGAGGTTGCCTGCTCGGGTGAGGAGAGTGGGCACTCTGAGGCACTTGGGCCACTGAATTTTTTTTTTTTTTAACTCAGGCAACCTCCCAGATGATAACTCTTAAGACAACTCTGATATTATCAAGCTTTTATCTCAGCACCCATTTCCCCTCCTCGGTCCCCAGGTGCAGTGGATGAGAAGGGACGGATGCCTTTCTATGCAGAGGAGTGTGCCTCCATGCTGGCGGTCACCTTCAGCGGTGGGGACAAAATGCTCCGGAGCATCGTAAGTACCTCCTGGGCCCTCCATTTTCTGCCCCTGTCGCATAACACTTCTCTCAGGCACCACAGCCATACTTCATTTTGTCCCCTGCTTTCCCGACATGTCCCTCAGGTCCCTCCTCCCTAGCAGATCTGTATTAAGGATGTTACCCTGCTGGAATGATAGGGCTGAGGTCTCCAAATAATCTGTGAAAGTGATTTTTATCTTTAAGTTTTTTGCTTACAAATTTCTGTATTGTTACAGGAACTACTAAGCATCACATTGATTCAATAACTTCTTTGAAATGGTTTTATTTAGTAGAATTTGGGCTTTGGATCATTTCTGTGGGCTTAAAAAAATCATTCCATTGCTATTCAGCCCTTATATAAATACTGTGAGTTCTGCTCATGGCCATTATCAAGAGTAAAGCTAATGGTTTTGTTTATGGGGTGGGAGGGATAAGGAGTGCAGGGAATATCTCTTGTCAGCCCAAGAGAGAGCTCTTTCCTTGGAGCTGGAATTGAGGCTATAGCAAACAGGAGATTGGGTACAGCAAGGGAGTGGAGCTCCTCAAAATATGAGAACCTTTAAAAGAATTCAGGGTCTAGTGCCTGCACTCGGCTGGCTCAGCTCCATTCCAGCATCTTCAAGCCAAGTCTCAGAGCTCCCTGCCCATCCCTGCTGCTGCCCATAATAGAATAAAGTGAGGACTGGGATCCAGACGAGAGCTGGGCTGGGGCCAGGTGTGTGAGATTTCTCCAGTGCCCAGGCTCAGGAGATCTCTCTGGGGCCACTGGGAAGTAGGCTGCTCTGTCTTCTGCTGGGCCAAATTCACTTTCCAAAACTGAAATTTTGTTTTGCCAGTAAATGACTTCTGGTTAACACAGTGTTCCAAGGCTCTGGGCCAGTTGACCCCAGCCTACCTCCCTTCCACCCTGGGGAGAAAAGAAAAGGGAGTGGACTGAAGTAAAACAGCAGGAAAGGCTTTGCTTAGCAGGCGGGGGTCTGGGTGCACAGGGCACCTCCACCCCCACCAGGCCAGACTGAGCTAGGAACAAGAGCAGGAACATGCTATGCTCTTAATGCCCCACCCTGGCTCATCCAGGCCCCACCTAGAAACCAACAGGGCTCCCCAGGCATAACTGTCAGTCTTGCCCTGAAGGGTCTGGTTTTTGTTCTCTTAACTCAATTCCACTGCTTAGCCCCACCCCCACCTTCCATCAGAACTGTAACTTGTCCAGAAATGAACAGCGTTTGTTTTGCCAAGTTTCCATCTTTGGGATGTCTGCCTTGGAAAGCTCCTGTTGCCAGTCTGTGGTCGGTGAGCAGCTTGGTGAAGCAGTCTTCCGAGGGCATGGTGTACAGACACATACTGCACACCGCTGGGCTGCCAGCGGCACTTCCCTGGACTTCCCTGTGCCGGCCAGGGGCTCCTGCCACCACAGGCAAGCTCCTAGGCCTCCTAGCTACACACCAGACTCTCACTGTGAGGCTGTTTCCTTAACTGGAAACAATCAGTCTGCTTCCTGGCACAGACCAGGCCTCTCACTCCCATGGAGATGACAGCTTGGAAGAGTTTCCTCATTTCCTTCTGGAAGTGCATGCTTCTGAGTGAGAACTGCTGCTGCAGCCACTGCCATAGCAGGGTGGGAGGCAGTGAGCACAGTGGGGAAAAGGCAGCTCTGGGCACAAGTTAGGACCCTGGTAGCTGACCCAGAAGAGAAGGTTGGAAAAATTAAAAATGGAACTACCTTTTGACCCAGCAATCCCACTTCTGGAAATATATCCTAAGAATATATCCTAAGAATCCAGAAAGAATATATGCACCCCTATGTTCATACCAGCATTATTTACAATAGCCAAGATTTGGAAGCAGCCCAGTGCTTGTGAGTAGATGAGTGCAAAAATAGAAAGCGTGAAATACTACACAGCCTTAAAAAAGAAGGAATTCTTACCTTTTACGACAGCAGGGATGGACCTGGAGATTGTGCTAAGTGAAATAAACCAGAGAAAGACAAATACTATATGATCTCATTTATATGTGGGATCTAATGAACAAAATAAACTGATCAACACAACAGAAACAGAGGCATGGACACATGGAGCAGACTGACAGCTGTCAGAGAGGAAAGGGGAGTGGAGGTTAAATGAAAGAAGGGGAAGGGATTAGCCAAAGAACACATAGGCATAGCCCATAGACATAGACAATAGTGTGATGATGGCCAGAGGGAATGGGGGGCGGAGGCTGGGAAGAGGAGGACAAAGGGGAGGAAAATGGGGGCATCTGTAATAGTGTCAACAATACATATAAAGTTGAAAAAAAATTTTTTTTTCTGATCTTAGCATTGGCACTGTGTGCTAGAGCCAAAGTGCCACATAGTGGAGCAAATTTAGGCAGGGCCCTCCTCAGCTAAAGCCTTTGTGGCTCCCGGCTTGTTTATAGCAGAAGAAGAATTTGATGAGGGACATATGACCTCTCTCCCCCGCAGGTCGCTCTTCTCCCTGCACCCACTCTCACCTCCCTCTCAGAACTGGAGAAGGGAGGACTCATGGAAACCATACTGAGGGACCAGGTCCGGAGCAGTGAGGCAGCTCATCTTGTCAGTTGCCAAAGCCTATACCAAGTGCATGGGGTGGGCGAGAGGACAGTCCCCTCTGCCTGGGAACACATGCCTTTTGTTCACACTGGTGTCATTACATCTCCTTATTGCTGAGCTGCCAAATTCGATTTCCTTGAATGGTGCCATCACTGTTTTCCAAGCTCCAGCTGGGGCCCAGGAGCTTCCTGACCACTTTCTGTGTCTAGCATGGTTGTGGGGTCTGGAGGGTTGGGAGTCGGGGGTTGGGGTGGAGAATCTGGAAATGGATTATTAGAGCAGCAGAAGTCAGGATACTGTCCTCTGCACTTAGGCCTCTCCCATGCCTCCATCTCTTTTCACACACAGCCAGACCCTCAAAAGTAACTCTTCAATTTGTATTCTCCTTTCTCAGCTTTCCAGAGATTCTCTTTTGAAGCCTAGAAGGTTTAAGGATCTCCTTTGTGCTGACCTGCTAGTGGGCCTCCCTCTGGTCAAAGACTCAGCTCTCACAGAGGAAGGTCCCACCTGAAATGCTTGTTCTGGGAACCAGTCTGTACCCCATTCTCCACAGCACCTGTGAATGCAATGCCTAACCCAGTCCTCCTCCCCTACATTTCACTTCCCAGGTGACCACTGACTGGGACCTGCAGAAGGGCACCGGCTGCACTGAGGGCCACACAGGGACCTCAGCCGCAGCCCCTCTGGCAGCTGGCATGATAGCCCTCATGCTGCAGGTGCGACCCTGCCTCACATGGCGTGATGTCCAGCACATCATTGTCTTCACAGCCACCCAGGTGAGATGCTACCAGGTAGACATGTGACCTGGCCCAGCCTACCCTAGAGTTCTGGTTCCAAAGAGTTACAGGCATCAGGAGGCTCAAATTCTAAATGCTTCAGACCTTAGATGCCAAATCTTGTTTAGTGTTGCATGTGTATAGAACAGGGGTGGGGACCCCGTCAAGACTAGAGACCTAAATTCATTTGTACCTATTCTGATGATACCATTATACCTGCAAAGGAGAGCTCTGACTGGGCTTCCTCTCTGGAGCCTGTGACTCCTGGCTCCCTCTCTAGATGCAGGCCACAGTGGTAGTGACATCACGGGGCTTTCACTTTTCATCTTTGGTGACATCATGGGGCTCTGATCTTTTGTCCTTGGAGAATCCATTCCCAGTGGTCTTAGTGGGAGAATCTGGATTTGCTCAGCCAGCAGGGTGAGCAGGAAAGCCAGAATTATGTTGCTGAGATACTTTGAAAATCCAAGAGACTAAACAGGACCTCTGTCCTCTCAGTATGAGGATCGCCGCGCAGACTGGGTCACCAATGAGGCAGGCTTCAGCCACAGCCACCAGCATGGATTCGGCCTGCTCAATGCTTGGAGACTCGTTAATGCAGCCAAGGTGAACAGGTGTTGGCCAGACAGGGTGCCTATGGGGAGAGACCAAGGGAGGGGACTATATGCCTAACCCATTGCCTGGCATGTTGTAAGTGCTAATAAATGTTTATTCATTCATTTACCCTCATCCCAGCTGATACCCATTTTAACTTTAATTGAAGCTCCCAAACCATTTGTAGGGAGTAAATGGGACCTAAGTATACCTTGGAACTCTCAGGGTGCTCTGGTTCTCATCTTCCACCTTGGACAGAGCCATTTCCCCTGGCTCCTTGATTTGGTACCATAGAGAGTGCTCCATGGAGTCAGCAGGAGCCTCAGAAATGAAAGAAGGTGATGAGGAGAGGAAAAATAAAGAGAACTGGGCCCTAAAGGTCAAGTTGATGAAAAGAGAGAGAGAGAGAGAAGTGGGTAGGAGAGAATGAGAGAGAGTTCAGTCTCATTGTTTCATCCACCATTCCCCCCTTTCCTTTAACAGATCTGGACATCTGTCCCTTACTTTGCTTCCTACGTCAGCCCTGTGTTAAAAGAGAACAAGGCTATCCCGCTGTCCCCTGACTCACTAGAGGTACTGTGGAATGGTAAGTAATCTGCAGAAAGGGGGTTAATATCGGGCGTGAGATTTGGGGTGGGTGATGGGAAAATCATCCTCCCTGGGTTCTACCCTGCTCCTTTAGGAGCTGAGCTTCAGCCAAACCTGTGGAGTTTTCTATGACCATTTTAGGACATGTTACTGCTTCTGAGTTGGCTGGCCCCCGGGCTGCATAAACAAGACCTTTCTCATGAGTTACTAGTAGTAGAAAGGAGCTGCTGAGCAACTGACTAGAAAGGCTGATGGGGGGGAGGATAGGGTTGGGACTTGGGGATACTAGACACGAATTGAATGATGTTCCTTTGAATTCCATGCTGAGAACTTGCCAGACAATTCTCTTCATCCCAGTGGCCTTTGAATGAAGTGAGAGTTGGGAATTTCTTTTTTTTTTTCTTTTCTTTTTTTTAGATTCTCAACCTTGTCTAACACAGAGAGTAACATAGGGTCTGTCGGGGGTGGGACAGAGGAAAACATGGATGTCTCCCTAGACTGTAGTTGCCCATCTGACCCCGCCTTTGTCTCCCCCAGGGTCACCGGGGTTGTCTGACGTCTGTAAAGCAGAGATGTGGTTTTGTGTTGAGAACAGAGGTTGGGCACCTTCCCAAAAAAAGAGGGAGCAGGACTGGGAAATTTGTGCTAGCGGTTCATCTGTCTGCAGTTTTCCCACAGTTCCCATGTGAGGGTTTCACTACCTCCTGCTCCTTGGGGGACTTTCTTTGCCCTTCAAAAACTTTGACAGAGTTATCTGCTGTTTTTTGTGAAGATTGAAGCATGTCATGTTTTGTGCCCAAACTAAAACTCCGTCCTCACTTTACCGGTCCTCATAGAAAGTGATCAAACCAGAGCAATTATAAGAGGAGGAAAGGCCCAAAATGAGAGTTCGGAAAGAAGGGTCAGAGGCAGCTTCTCTTTGGTGGAGGTGTCACTGGGAAGAATCCCTTGTCTCTCTTCCTAATCATGTCCACTGCTTGCTCAGTTACCCTCTACTGGAAGGAAATCCATGGGTGTAGTTCATTGCATGTTTTGTAAAACAAATGCTATCTTGGAAAGGGCACAAAGCATCAGCCAAGGCAGAGAAGTTCAGAAACAACCCCAGGAATGCAGATCAGTTGGAACCCCTAGGCTTTGTCTTGGAAACTTGTGTGTCTTGGAGATAGTGTGCCTTTTAACTTTTACCTCCCCACCATGACTGCTTCCTGTCATCTAAGTAACCCAAAACCACATTTGTCAAATGAGGGGCTGACTTAGAGGAGGGTTAGGGTCCTTTCCAGCTTTGTCCTTCTCTGCTTCCCACAAACCAGGGATGTTGCCCCAGCATGTCTGACAAACCTCCCTAGTTATAGAAGCATCTGACAACTGCTTGTTTGTTGCTAGGAAGCACAAGCAAGAACAAATTGTCCTGGGCAGAGGAGACTGGGAGGTGGGATAGTGGAGAGAGAGGATGAAGCCAAGGGAGGTAGAGACCCTGGAAGTTTTGCTAGTAGAGCCTCTCATCAGTTTAGAGGGACGCAAGCAGGACTCTGCTTATTTCTGAGGTCAGCGATGGTGTCTTCTGCTCTGTTGGGACTCGCCTAACTGTGAGTAGACAGAACCGGAGGCACAAGCTTGTGTGTGTGCTTGGAGGTTGAAGGAAGTGTGTCCAGTTAATACAGCATTGAGCAACTCTGTCCTAAGACAGTTAGGAAACCTCTTCCACTGTAGCCAGGCTGTAGTCTTTTCCACCAAGACCAGGGTGATTCAGTGTCTGAGGGCTGAAAAGTGGACTTTTTATAAGGTGGAGGGGAGCTGAACATGGCTAAGATAGAAGAGGAGGAGAAATACCAGTAAGACTCTAGAGCAGTGGTGTCCAATAGAACTTCCTACAGTGATGGAAATGTTCTCTACCATTGCTGCTGAGTTCGGTGGCCATTGGCCATATGAGGCTATTAAACACTTGAAATGTGGCTAGTGTGACTGAAGCACTAAAATTTTACTTTATTATAATTAAATGTAAATAGCCACAAGTGGCTAGTAACTACAATCTTGGGCAGTGCAGCTTTAGAGCAAGACAGGTTTTTATTTCTTCCCTTTGGCAGGAGGATATGGGGGAAAGGGTTTGGGACCCCTGGGTTCCTTTAGATCTGACTCTGGGTCTGAACTCTCCACCAGAGAGTAGGAGGAAGAGTGGGGTTTGGGAGGATTGTCTCAAACACAAGAGAGTCTGTGTGTGTTTATAGAAGATTCCTGAACACTACTTGCACTTATCCTTTTATCCTTCACATTCAGCATGGCTAACCCTCTGCCTAGGCAGGAAATCCTTGTTCCTTTGCTCCTTTACATCTTTTCCCTCTCCAATCCAATCTTGCCCTCTGCCCTGCTTCCTCCTGCCTTCAGATGTCCTTGGCTTACCAATGAGGAAAAAGACAGAAGTCCCTGCTACTACCCTTCAACCTGTAACTTTTTCAAACGGATTATCTATAACAATTGCTCACTTTCATCACATACTCTCTTGACCACTGAAGCTTTCCTTCATTACTCATGGTACCTCTTCTTCTGGTCAGGTCCAGGGGCTAGTTCAGAATTCATTCTCCTGACCTTCTTGTTGCTTTGACCCTGTTAACAAGGCCTTTGTAGCAGCCCCTCTCCTCCTCCAGTGTCCGTGACCTCCTTGCTCCATAGCCTCTTGCAGCAGCCCTGTCTGAGGTACTTGTTTTCTTCTTTGCTCATCCCACTGCTCCCAGCCAGGAGTGCCTTCTGGGCTCACCCCATGGTTCTTTATTCTCCCTTGACATTTTCTTCCTTGACAGCGCAACAGGTTTTAGGACTCAGCTACCACCTCTCAGCAAATGATTCCTAGATGGGAATCTCTTATTCTGATCCCTTACCAAGGAGGAGGATAGAGATTTTTATAGCTTCCTCAAGGTGATGGGCAAATAAAGCCCTGGGATCTTCTGGTCAGAGGGTAAGAGTTGAAAAAGATCCTAACTTACCAAAGGCCAAATAATAATAATAAGATAGTGATCATCAACTAAGACTTCAGTGCTTTTTATGTGCCAAACCCTGTTATAAGTATTAACTTGTTTAATGTATTACCTCATTCAATTCTAGTAAAATATGGTAATTATAGTGTTCTCACGTACATGACCACCTAGTTGCTGTATAGACCAATAAGAAAATGCCACTGTGTACACATGCTAACACAGACAAGCACTCATAGGGCTCTTCTGGATCCCATTTCATTCCATAATGTTCTGTCATTTATTTTCCATAAGCTAATGCTCTCCTCAAACTGAGCCATGAACATTTTCCTTCATCTTTCTATTCCTAAATCACTGTGCTGTTGGATATTCCACCAATACATTACAGTAACATGTACAAAATCTTAGATTTCATTATCACCTCTCAAAAGCCAGGTTGCTTTTCAAGTATCTCCCACTTCTCTCGGTGCCATTACCATTCCCTAGGCCCCCAGACTGAAACTCTGGAGTTTTTGATCCCCAGGTCTTCCCCTATCCTGTCCCCTGTGATTTAGTCTGTCATTTATTTCCCTGAAATGTCCATTCATTCATTCACTTACTCTACAAATATGTGAGACCTATCTCTCATCCAAGGCACTGTATTAAGTTTTAGTGATTCAGAGATAAGACCTGATCTCTGCTCTCAGAGAGCTCACAGTGTGGTAGGGGAGACAGTCCACTCCGCAGATAGAGGGCGGTGTTATCAGCACTGCAGTAGACATGACAAAAGCATCCAAGGAGAGGTGCCTCCTGCCACCACATATGCTAGCTAGGAGAAGAGGTGACGAAAGGGACATCCAGGCAGCAGGGCATCATGTGCAAAGTCAATGGACTCTTCATGGAACGGGCCAGTCACGTGGTATGGCTGGAGCGTGGGGCTGAGGGCAGAGGAAGGCCCGAAGCTGCGGCAGCAGTACCAGCAGCACTTGTGTGCCACGGTAAGGAGCCTGGACTTGTTCTTGAAGTCTGTGGCAGCCTTCAAGATAAATTGTTACCAATTGATGTTAGCAGTAACGGAGAAGGAGAGCAGTCAAAGAGACTTCCAAGATCTATCTTTTAGAGATACATACTAACTCTTTAGTGATGAAGTGATATGAGGCCTGGGCAGTCTGTTAAAAGAATCTGGGGAAGGGAAGAAGTGGGAATTATTGATGAAATAAGATTGGCCATATATTCATAATACAGTTAAATGTCGAGAACATCTATTCTCTCTACTTTTATATATGTTTAAAACTTCCTATAATAAAAAAATTCATATATAAATAAATATATATTTATATTTTTAATATATAAAAAGACTTCTAAGTGTTTATCTTGGGCAACTGGTTAGATGGTGATACCAGCAAATGAGATTAAGAATCCAGGAGGAAGAACAGATTTGGGCAAGGGTTGCCAAGCGTGAAAAGCAGGAAGAGAATTTTGGCTGTGCTGTGTTTTAGGCTTCTGTGTATCATCTAAAGGTTATATCTAGAAAGCAGTTGAATAAATAAGTTTGAAGGTTTAGACTGGAGGTAATGATTTGGGAGTCACTAGCATAAAAATGGTAGAAAAATCTGGGAAAGAATGAAATTACCAGGGTCGGTGGGTAGATAAAAGATGAAAGAGGACCCAGGACATAGCCAACATTAAAGGAATGGACAGAGGAAAGGGGCCTTTGAAGAAAACAACTGAAATGAGATGTCCTGAGAGTAGGAGAAAGGTCAGGAGGACAGTATTACAGGTATCTGGGACAGGGACAATGAGAGAGGGCAAACAGACAGGGATGAAGGCTGTCCCTGGGTTTATCAAAGAGGCCATTGATGACATTGAGAACTACTGTTTCAGTGCATTCATAGGGGCAGAAGCTAGATTGCAATTGGTTGAATAATTATTGGAGACAGGAGAAGATTTCTGGTTAAAGATGGCAAATTGAACACATGCCTTTATCTCTGCTTTCTCCCAAAACTTCACCAAAATAAGAATAAAGGAATCAAAATGGTATAAGCACAAGGACAAAGAGAATGAGAGAGGAGACCACAGCAAATGACATATTTCATCACATTTCTGGAAGATGAAAATGAATGGAGAAGTGAGCAGGGCTAAGAAAATTATATAGCAAATACCTGCAAGAGTGATGCTAAGAAACAAGCCCATTCACACCACAGAACTCCAGGGGCACAGGACTTGGAGGCCTCATGTACTACAGAGGTCAGAGATGAGGTATGAGACTAAGAATGGATCAGTTAAGAGGTAGAACTTTCAAGGACCTTCTCCCATCCTTAGAAGCCAAAAGCTGGCCCCTCCCTTATCTGGGAAGTAGTTGGGAAGTTTATTCTCCAGAGCAAGGGACCCGAGGTACAGCAGAAAGTGAAAGACAGGGAGTATACAGAGAGAGGGAAACCCTTCCTACTAAGCAGCCACTCAGATCCCAAGGCACTGGCAGCCAGGATATTGGAAGATTCCTCTCTGGAGAAGTGGAATGATCTCTCATCAAAGACTGATAGATACTGATACATGGGCCCCTCCATGAAACAGTCCTGTTCCAGTCCAGTTAACTTTAGGGAAGCCCATCAACTGAAAAGCTCCACCAATGATTAGAGCTTCCAATTGGCTTTTGAAGATAATAGGGATCACTGACCATTTGAAAAAATGCTCCAAATACCTCCCAAATTCTGAGGAAAATTATTTTCAGTTGATAAAACCCCACTTAACTAATAATCATATGGGAAGGTAGAATAAGGATATTTTCAGATGTGCAAGTATTTCTTATGCTCCATTTCTCTGAAAACTTCTAAAAATGTGCTCCTCTACAATGAAGAGGAAACCAAGAGAAGAAAAGGATAGAAAGAAGGAAAAGCAAGGGAGGAAAGGGGACAGAGAGAAAGGGAGAGGATAGAGAGGAAGTGAAACCTAAGTGTAAGGTAAAAGAAGGTCCCAACCCAATAGCAGTGCAGCAGATAGAAATGGGACAGAAGGTTCCAGAGAGAGACTCTCCAGTGGAAATCTGGCATTGAGGGAGCCCCTGACTTGTTTGTTCATTTGAAAAATAGTATCCAGAGAAGTTAAGTGGTCCTTTGTGCAGTTTGGCAAGAAGCAGTGGTAGGAGCATAAATTTAAGTAGACCAAAAAAGAGGGCAGTTATTAACTCTAGAGGGAAAAACAATTTGTTCAGGAAATGAAACAATTGTACACTACTTGACTAAATTTCATATATTTATAAGATCATTGTATGGTAAACAAAATATTGATCTAACCAAAAGTTGTGATGTAATTATTTTGAGAGGACAGAGGAGAGGGCAAGGTAGGGGAAAGACGTCAGCTTGGTGTTAAACCCTTATCTGCTGTAACCAAAAGTTGATAAATGATGCCTTTATTGACAAACCATGAAATAGCCATACATGCTTATTACTCAGAAATATTAAAGTAGATGCCAGAAAAAAACAACTAAAAGCAATAAAAAGTGTTTGCGTCTGGGGAGTGGATGACAAAGGTGATTAGGAACGGGTAGGGAACTGCTCTTTTACATTATAAGCACTCCAGAGCCAGTTTACTTTTTTTTCCTTAGTGGTTGCTCTAGGTTTAATATATGCATCACAAGAGCAGAATCAGCTTCAGATTTGTACCAGCTTAATTCCAGAGGTACAGAAATATTACTCCTCTATAGCTCTGCTTTCTTCACCTGCTTCTTTGGTGTGTTGTTATAAATATTATGTCTGTTGTTACAAACCCAGTAATGCATTGTCATGACTATTTTACCATCTGTAGCCATTTTCTTAGCTCAATACAGCCTTGCTCCCACTCATTTGGAAATGAAACAATTGTACACTAGCAAGGCTCCAAGTGAACCAAATGGAAGTTCTATAGTTGAAAAGTATGACTAAAATAAAACATTCACTAGAGGGGCTCAACAGTAGATATGAGTTGACAGAATAAGAAAAAGCGAACTTGAAGATAGATCAATAGATA
Organism: Furipterus horrens; assembly: GCF_987537825.1. Lineage (NCBI taxonomy): Eukaryota > Metazoa > Chordata > Mammalia > Chiroptera > Furipteridae > Furipterus > Furipterus horrens. The sequence goes on along the minus strand of NW_028327172.1, from coordinate 87,639,609 downwards.
GGCAAGCTAAAGAACAGAGGCAAAGAAATGAACAAAATGAAGAGAGTCTTAGGGAAATGTTGGATACCAGTAAATGAACCAATATGCATGTAATGGGAGTACCAGGAAGAAAGGACAGAGAGGAGTAGAAAGACAGTCAAAGAGACTTCCATTCCAGCCAAGACGGAGGCTTAGATAGACACACTGTGTTTCCCTCCACAACTAAGAAGGAATACAACTACCTCAAAACTGGAGACAACCAGAAGTTCCAGAAAATCAAGCTGCATGGAAGTCCAACAAATAAAGATATAAAGAAGAAATATTCATCCAGACAGGTAGGAGGGGCAGAGCCGGGGCAGAGAGGACGCAGTGTGGTGGTAGCAGTAGTGGTGGCAGCAGCAGGCTGACAGAAAGTGCAGTCACATGTTTTAAAAAGTCAGGAGCGCTCCCAGCACCAGACCAGACCTCACAGCTCATGGTCCCAGCACCAGGGAAAATCAAGCCTCATTGCTTCTGACTGTGAAAGCCAGTGGGGGTTGGGGCGGAGGAAGAAATTGCTGGTCTCTCAGTAGAGTCCATTTGTTTAAAGGGCCCTTACGGTCCTAGAACAGCTACAGACCCGCCTACTCTGGGAACAATGGCCAGGGCAACAGCTAGAGAGGCGCCAGTCTCATACGCAAGTGGGAGAAGTGCCTGGAAAAGGAGCGAGTGCTGAGCAAGTGGCATTGTTCCCTCTCAGACCCCTCCCCCATATACAGTGCCACAATGTGGTGAAACAGGTCACCCCATACTGACAAATACCTAAGACTCCACCCCTTACAACATAACAGGTGCAACAGCTCTACCTAAGACACAGAGGCAAACAAACACAGAAGCCTGTCAGGATGAGGAGACAGAGAAGTATGGCCCAAAAGAGGGAACGAATGAAGGTTTCAGTGGGAGAACTAAGCGACGAGGAAATAGTCAACCTAACAGATGAGGAGAGAGTCAACCTAACAGAAGTAGAGTTCAAAACACTGGTGATAAAGATGCTCACAGGCTTGTCAGATATGCCTAAGTACAGCAAACGCATCAGGGAAGAAGTGAAGGTTATGCTAAATGAAATGAAGGAAAATCCACACAAAACCAATAGTGAAGGGAATGAAACCAGGGTTAAAAACAAATATTTGGAACATAAGGAAGAAATAAACAGTCAACCAGTACAAAATGAGGAAACAAGAATTGAAAAAAAATGAGGAGAGGCTTAGGAACCTCTGGGACAACTTTAAACGTGCCAACATCTGAATCATAGGGGTGCCAGAAGAAGAGGAAGAGCAAGAAATCGAAAGCTTATGTGAAAAAATAATGAAGGAAAACTCCCCAAATTTGGTGAAGGAAATAGACATAGAAGTCCAGGAAGCACAGAGAGTCCCAAACAGCTAGACCCAAAGAGGACCACACCAAGGCACATAATCATTAAAATGCCAAAGGTTCAAAATAAAGAGAAAATCTTAAAAGCGGCAAGAGAAAAGCAGAGAGTTACCTACAAAGGGTTGCCTATTAGACTATCAGCTGATTTCTCAAAAGAAACTTTGCAGGCAAGAAGGGACTGGCAAGAAGTAGTCAATCTGATGAAAAGCAAGGACCTACAACCAAGATTACTCTATCCAGCAAAGCTATCATTTAGAATGGAAGGTCAGATAAAGTGCTTCCCAGATAAGGTAAAGCTAAAGGAGTTCATCATCACCAAACCATTATTATATGAAATGTTAAAGGGACTTACTTAAGAAAAAGATCAGAACTACGAACATTAAAATGACAACAAACTCACAACTATCAACAACTGAACCTAAAAAATAAAAAAATCTAAGCAAGCCAGAATAGGAACAGAATCATAGGTATGGGGATCATTTGGAGAGTTATCAGCTGGGAGGGGGGAGGGGGAGAAATGGGGAAATGGTGCAGGGATTAAGAAGCATAATTGGTTGGTACAAAATAAGATGAAATTTAGAATAATGCAGGAAAGGGTGAAGCCAAAGAGCTTATATGCACAATCCATGGACATGAACTAAGGGGGGTGGGATTGCTGGAGGGAAGAAGGTACTGGGTGTATGGGAGCAAAGGGAAAAAATAATCAGCTCTACTGTAACAACATAATCAATAAAATATACTGATAAAAAAAAAAGATAGTCAAAGGAATAATGGCTCAAAACGCCCCAGATTTACTGAAGAACACCACCTACACATCTAGGAATCTCAAAGAACTGTATTCCAAGTAGGATAAATATAAAGAGATACGTAGACACATCATTGTAAAAATGCTGAAAGTCAAAGACAAGAAGAAGATTTTTTTAAGCAGCAAGAAGAAAATGACTCCTTTCTTATAAGGGAAGCCCAATAAATAACCCTCTGACTTATTATCAGAAACACTGGAAGCCAGACCACAGTGTGTATATTCAAAGTTCTCAAAGAACCAGTTTACTTTTTTTTTTTTTAATATTTTATTCATTTATTTTAGAGACAGGGGAACGGAAGAAGAAAGAGAGGGAGAGAAACATCAATGTGTGGTTGCTTCTCTTGCGTGCTCCCACTGGGAACCTGACCCGCAACCCAGGCATGTGCCCTGATTGGGTATCAAACCAGCGACCCTTTGGTTCACAGGCTGTCTCTCAATCCACTGAGCCACATCAGTCAGGGCAGAACCAGTTTACTTTTAAAAACCATGTATGTTAACTGTTTTGATAGAAAAAAAAAAAAGTTGTAAGGATGAGTGAGAGTGTAAAAAGTAGTAATAGTGAATATAGATGTTTTTTCAAGAAGTTTTAACAGCAAAGAAAAGGAATAATACCTGATAGTTATATAATCTTAACATTTACTGGGTACTGTTCTAATTACTTTATGATTATTAACTAATTTATCAACTCTGTGAAGTAAGTACTGTTACTACCCACATTTTACAGCTAAGGAACCTAATCCAATTCTTATAGTTAGTAAATGGCAGAGCTGGGATTTGAGCCCAGGCTCCAGAGTCCAAGCTCTTAACACTAGGTGGAAGAAAGTGAAGAGTTAAGAAGGGGTTTATTTGTTTTTGTATTTTGTTTTTCATTTGTAGTAGCAAAGATGTAAGCAAGAAGATCTAGCCAAGAAAATGGGTAACCGGGATGATCCAGCTTTCGACTTCTGCCAGATAGTTACTGTGAGAGGAAAAGAAAGCAAAGGGAGTTTGAGAGTGTACATAAGAGGATGCTGGAGAGATGAGGTGTGGAGTCTTAGCTGGTTAGTAAAGAGAGGAGCTTGATGGATTTCTTGAAGAGCAAGACAATGAAGGGATCAAGGAGGGAGTAAGGAAGGTAGAAGGACAGGATGTTGCTTTCACAGAAAGTGGAACATTGACTTTGAAGAATTTAGAGATGGAATTAAAGAAAATACACCCATGCACACATACATACACAGAGAGGTCTAGATGGATATTTACCAACATGTTATCAAGAGTTGTGAGAGCTCTTTTGTTGTCATTTTTGCTCAACTGCTTTTCTAATTTGTCTTCAATTAATTTGTGTTGCATATGTAATAAAAGTCACACTGAAAGTTACTGAAGTATTCAGAAGTGAGGGAGTCCCAGATAATGACAAGGACTAGGGTCTGCTCATGGAAGTCAGTGCTGACATGGGACAGAGAAAGGTCTTTGGAGCTGAAGAGGTAAAGAAATGTGAAGTTATGACATTAAATAAGTAGTCCCCATAAACACTGGTGTCATGATGGATAATGGAGGTGGGACTCCTCTGTGAATATAGCGAGAGGAGGACTTAGCAGCAGGTCAGTATGCATGGAGTCTGGGGAGGACAGAAAGTAGTGTCAGAGAAAGGCTCATGCCTTTCCTATCCTCCTCCTCCTTCAGTCTTAGTTAATCCATGCTCACACCACCTCCACCGTAGAATAAGGTGGTAGCATTTTAGCTGGCCTCCTGTCACCTGTTCCTTCCTACTCCAGTTCTTCCTACCCAGAGCTGTTAAGAGTAACATTCCTTAAGCACTTAAAAAAACAAACAAACAAACCACATTCTTGCTCAGTAATCTATAATAGTTCTTGCTTGCTTGTTTAAAGTAAATTTGAGAAGCTCTTCTCATCTTAGGTCCCCTGCCTCAACTTTCAGTTCATCTCTGAGCTTCTTTATCTGTAAAATAGACATGCTGCTCTCTGCCTTCCTTGTTATAATGAATGAATGGGGAAACGGGTGCTTTAGAAAGAATTATTTCCCATTGCAACCAGATTTCTTAATATTCCTCAATTGAGTCTTCTACCTCAGTAGCCTTTTTTAAACTTTTTATTTTGAAATAATTTTAAATTTACAAGAGGTTGCAAAGAAATGTTCAGGGAAGTTCCATGTACCCTTCTCTTTATGTTAATGTCCTAAGTAATTATAGTACAATATCAAAACCAAGAAAATGACATTGGTACAATCCAGGGAGCTTTTAGCTTATTTGGGTTTCACCAATTAGACCTGCACTTGTGTGTGTGCGTGTGTGCAGTTTTACCGTGTGTTTCCTTGTATAACCACTACCACAGCCAAGATTCAGAACAGTCGAAACCCCACAACACACTTCTGTGTCACCCTTGATGGCCACACCCATCCCCTCTGACCCATCCCTAAGCCTGGTCTCCACTTCTGCAGTTATGTTGTATGTGACTATTACATAAATGAAGTCATGCACTATGTATCCTTTTGATTTTGGCTTTTTATATTCAGCATAATTTCCTTGAAGTTTATTTACTGCAGCATTTTAAAAATTCTCTATTAAACTTGTTCATTTCTAACTCTGCCTTTGCACATGCCATTTCCCCTTCTGAATATCCTCTACCACCCTCTCTACCAATCAGCACTCATTTTCTTCAGTGTGCCTAAACCCATCCAACTCATCTCTGTTTTAGTATTAGTTGCATATGCCTCATGCCATATCATTTTGTGCTTGCATATAGAAGGCGGAGACCATGTCCAACTTAGCTTTATAGTCCCAGCATCTAGTACAGTGCCTGAAATGTAGGAGGTACTCAGTTAATTATTTTTTGGATGAATGAACTAAAGTTCTCAATTTGGTTCTTATTGTGTCTTCAGTATCTGTTGTCTTCCCAACGAGACTCTAAAATAGATTGTAAACTGCTTGAAAGCAGCCACTGCACTCCACTTATTTGTTGCCATGGGTATTCCTATGTGGCTTCAGTGAGCATGTGCCTTGTGTATGTTGGGATGAGGTAAGGGTGTAAGTGTTTATGGGGCTGGTTTCCCAGCTGTCCAGCCTGACCTCCTACAGTCAGCAGGATGGACCTGGAGATGTCGGGACTGAAGACCCTGGAGCACGTGGCAGTGACAGTCTCCATCACTCATCCACGACGTGGCAACTTGGAAGTAAAGCTCTTTTGCCCCAGCGGCATGATGTCCCTCATCGGCACCCCCCGCAGCATGGACTCGTACGTATGCCTGCCCATACCTTCTGAGCTCTTTGCAACGAAGGCCTTGTCAAGGGAAAGAGAATTGGACACTGGTGCTGTCCTAAGTTACTATGGCACTGGCTGACCTTGGCCACTGGAAGACATTTATTACAGGTTCTGTGTGAGTACTTACAATGTACTTAAAGCATAGCACTTTACATATATTTTCTCTAATCCTTGTAAGAACCATGCAGAGTAGCCTTTGTAACTGCCTTTTACAGATGAGGAAGTAAGTCACAGAGCTAGTGAGTATCTCAGAAAGTAACAATAAACCTATCTATCAGACTCCCCAGGCTGCGCCCATCCTGCATTTGCTTTTTCCATTATAACACATTGACATAAGTCCGTCATCCCATGAGATTCTGGAACAGCATGTGAGGACCCTTCGTGGCATCCTCCCAGATGGCTGTAGCTCAGGCAACAGCTGCTACATTTTCATGGCTACTACAGTAAGAAAAGGATGTTTCTGGGCAACAGGGTCAGTTCCCTGCCCCATACCTTCCAGGTCTTCTACTCTGTTCTTTCCCCCAGGGATCCCAATGGCTTCGAGGATTGGACCTTCTCCACTGTGCGATGCTGGGGGGAAAGGGCAAGAGGGTCTTACAGACTCATTGTCAAGGATGTAGGTGAGCCTGCCTACCCTTCTGTCAGGGCCCTGCCTTTCACGATTGTCATCTGGTCGCTCTGGATCTGAGTCCCCACAGAAACTGTCCCATGTGGAATACATAGGGTTGCCTCTGGGCCAGCTGGGTAGATACCAAAAAGTGAGCCCCATTAAAAAAATGGGCACTGATATCTAAAATTGTTCATTTATACTACTCACATCCTTGGAGAAGTGACTGATCCATTTTTCCTCAAGATAGCAACAAAAATTCCTTTTTGCAACCATATTTCAAGTCCTTTCCCATATAACCATCCTTTGTCCAGCCCTGGTAGGCAGGTAAGGGCAGGACTTATATTTTCACCATTATTTTGGAAAAACAGGCCCACCTAGAGGTTTGAAGTGATTTGTGTAAAGTGACACAGTATTTCAGTAAGGAGACTGGAAATTGAACCTAACCCTTCCAAATTCCCATCATATTAGGTATCCAGTAGACTGGTGGTTTTCAAACCTTTAATTTAGAAGGAGGACTTTTTTATTTCCAAGCAAAATCCCAGCTGAAACCCCAAAATATGAAAGAGATAAAGGCAAAACTTTTCTTGCTTTGGAGTATCACCTTTCGACCTTCCCCATTCCATGCCTGAGGGGGGCCGCGTGAGGCAGACTGCAGAACCTAGGCTCAGTGGGAAAGAGCCCCTGCAGCAGACCATGTGGTCAGGTCCCCTTAGGGGGCGGGCAGTCGGGGCCCCTGCTGTTTGCATGGCCAGCAGAGGGCATGGTTCAGGCACTGCGTCACTTCTGCCTAGGAGATGAGCCGCTCCCGGCTGGCACCCTCCGGCAGTGGCAGCTGACCCTGTATGGCTCTGTGTGGAGTGCAGTAGACATCAGAGAGAGACGAAGGTAGGTGTAGACACGTGTCGGAGGGAAGGCAACTCATGGGCATGGGGAAAAAGGCCATTTAGGGTGCTCCACCTCTCTGGGAACCCACAGTGCACCTTCCCCTCTGTGGGGCTTCCCTCTCTTCAGCTATAAGTGGGGAGGAAGGGTGAGAGCAGATGGTACCAAGTTCACTAGGGCCACCCTGTCTCTTTTCTTCTCCACAGACTACTAGAAGGTGCCATGAGTGGACAATACCTGCATGATGGCTTCACTGTGCCCTGCACTCCGGGGCTAAAAATTCCTGAGGAAGATGGTTATACCATTAACCCTAACACCCTCAAGGTACTAGAGCTAAGACTCACACTAGAGGCAGGAGGAGTGTCCTCGGGGAGTAGGTTGTTGGCAGGATACTGAAGGTGATGGGGAAAGAGGTGGTGTGAAGACTGGGGTCGCCCCTCTGCTAGCTAACCCTCAGAGGGTATTTCTTGGGTATGCAGGTGAGTGGTTTGGGGTGGGAGAGGCAATCCCTAGTAGGAGAGAGACTATGAGCTCATTGTTCAGGGCTGAGAAAGGCTACAGGCTTTGGGGAGCTGTCACTAACTTAGGTGGCGGACTTTCCCTCCAGACCCTGGTGCTGATCGGCTGTTTTACCATCTTCTGGACTGTTTACTATATGCTGGAAGTATACCTGAGCCAGAGGAATGTGGCCTCTCACCCCGTTTGTAGGAGTGAACTCTGCCGCTGGCCCCAAAGAAGCCGAAAAGCCAGGGAGGAGGGGACAGAACTAGAATCAGTGCCACTTTGCAACAGCAAGGATCCAGATGGAGTGGAGACAGAGCATGAGGGCCCTCCCCCCACCTCTGATCAAGGGGACCGGAGCCAGTCCCAGCACCGGAGTACCCTGGACTGCCCTCAGCAGCACCTGTCTCCAGACCTGTTGCAGGAGAAGGAGGAGCAGGTTTGCTGACCCAGGGCCTGATAGACTCAACCAGGCTCTTCCTTCACCAGTTTGGGGAAGCTTGGAAAGCTACTCCGAAATACCAGGAGCCCCAGGGAGAAGGCGTTCCTGATGCTTATATCCGAAACCCAAAGGCTAAAGAGCACCCTCTGACTGCTCAGGGAGGGCCAGGGCTTTCTGAAGGTACACGTGGTACAGGAGAAAAATGGTGCCAGAGAACAATGTGGCAAGAGCCACAGGATCTTCCTCCAACCAAATAGGGGCTTTGGGTGAGAAGTCCTTAGACAATGGATTGGTCCCCATCCCCTGTTGGGGAGGCCTCTATCCTCATTTCTCCTGGGCAAGTCAGTGGTATGGGCCATAGGGACCCTCTCCCATGCTGAGAAGGTGCCTGCCACAGCCAGAAGAGCATCTCAGCAGAAACGTTGCTGGAGTCACTTGAGAAGGCTCAGAGGTGAAGGCTGGGAAGAGCCCCCGGACATGCCTGTCCTTCTAATGACCCAGAACCTGGAAACAGCAGACTCTTCCTCTCCCTCTCCTTCCTGCCTAAGCCTTGGACCTTGGACATACTGGTGTGGCAGTTGGCCCTCAGCCCAGCACACTGCCCTAAGAGCAGCTGCCTCCATTATTCCTCCTCAGAAGCCAACCATGAACATGCCCCTGACTCCTTCACCATCACCCTCACCCTTCATCCTGAAGGATCAGTACAATATACCTGGCAAAACTGGGGGTGGGCATGGCCCCCAGTGATGTGCAGCTTCCCTAGGGGAGTCTGCACAGGACTCTTGACAGGTGCCAGCCGCTGCCACCCCCAGCCCTGTGACCACCCTATCTTCCTTTGGAAAGTGCTCAGGGAAATGGCCTTACCCACCAGAGGCCAGCTGTCTGCCTGACAGGATGGGACTCTTCTTTCCATCCTTGGCCCCCTCCCCTTTCTGAGCTGCTTGGTTGATTTGAATTTGTTCTTAACACTTAAGGTTTGGTTTTCTTTTTTTATAGCAACTTTTGTTGAATTTTTTTCTGCACAGCTTTTCCAAAATAAAAACCTCCCACACAATTCTGCTGCTCCCCATTTCCTTTTCTCTGCTAAGGCAAGTTGCCAAATCACTCCTCCTTTCCGGCAACCCCTGAGGTTCACTCTTTTCCACTGCCTGGTCCTCTGAAAGAATCTGACACCCCCCTACCACCACCACCGATCCTGGAATATGAGGGCTTCTCCAGAGGACATTGGCCAGGACCAGGCAGATGGTCCTGTCCCCTGCTCCTGTTTCCCAGAACCACACAGAAACGATTAGGGCAAATCGAACTCTGTCAGCCAGGCCTGAGAAAAGATTAATGTATATATTTTTTCCTTTTCGAATTTCAACTCCCAAAATATTCCAGCAAAAAATAGGGGGGAGGTTGCGCTGGGTTTCCTTCAATGGGCATGTGCTGCCAAGGACGACAGTGGACTTGGACCCACACCCAGGCCACCCCCAGGCCAACCACCCCCCTACCCTGCTCAGCCCAGGATGGGGAGAGACCGTAGAAATGGCGGGGGAGATAGGAGGAGGCCCAGGGAGCAGTGTGTGGGGTCAGAAGTTGGGCTGAGGGGGGGGGGGGAGTTGCCCAAGCGCAGTCCCCTTTGGTCAGTGATGGAGCCTCGGAACCTGGAAGCTTGGCTGGGGCTGAAGGACTACGCAGTTGTGGATGAGGTGGGCTATAGGCGGAATGGCTGCAGCCAATGAGCTGGGGAAGGGCAGGGCTGGGGGCTGGCCCTTGTCTTCTAACTGATGATCTGCCGAGGTCTTCCGTAGCCAGTCATGCCAGCCTGGGAGGCTCCTCTGTTGCTGCCCATTTGTAGGCCAATGACGTGCTTTCCCTCCTGCAGCTGGCTCTCTGTGAATTCCCTCTTATGCTCCTGGGCTTTCCTAGAAGAGGAGGAACCAGAATAAAAACTTGCCAGGACTGTGTGTTTTCCACCTGTTTTCTGCCTGCTGTTACTTCATAGCTTGATCCCTGTCACTTCTCTTATTCAAGACTCTACTTTGCCCCTCAGGTGAGGGAGACTGGATGAGCACAGGAGGGTAGAAAGGGAGGAGTCAAGAAGTATTAGGGACCCATTTCCCCATCATAGACCTTCAGTCACAATAACGGGTTACATTTAGCCAAGGCCACCTCCCTTCTCAGGCAGAGACCCAAGCATAGAGTAGCCACATACTTCATAAACCAGCTGGGATCTCCACGGTAGCGCCCATCATTCTTGGTCACTGCCAAGCTACCCAGGGCCATCAGGGTCCTCTGAACTGCAGCCATGTCTTTGCCTGTGAGAAGAAAGGGAGGGCAGGCAACTTCAGGACTGTATAAACAAGACTCCCAAGGCAGAACCTGATCCCACCTCAGAAAAATGGCCAGCTCAGAGGCAAAGGCTATCCCAAAATCAAAGGAGGCTTCAGGAGGCCCCATGGTTTGCCCTTGTGAGTGCAGTGTGGTCTTCCCTTGGCATAGCCCCTTCCTGTTATGCATACCCAACATTGGGGCAGGATCTGGTCATTCCTTTTACCTGCCTTAGCCACCTGTCCTTCACCTCTCCCCTCCACTCCTTTTCTCTGTACCTTCAAAGAGGTCAACAGTCTGGAACATGTCAGTCTTGGTGACCCCATAGTCCTCAGCTGCCTTCAGGAACTGAGCCACCTGCTCCATCTGCTTAAAGACCATGGAGGGTGGGTTCTCGGGCACCTTCACTGGCTTGGAGCCATCAGGATACAGGCTGTTCACCAGCTTGCTCAGAATCTGCCGGGCATAGAACGCAGCTTGGCACTTGGCTCGTGGTGCCTGCCCCACACTCTGGCAGGACGGCACAGCTGCACCCCCACTCCCAGGGTGCCACTTACCACACCGTTCTTCAGCCAGACCTGGAAGCCCAGGCGTCCACGGTCTGGGCGACCCACGTCAGAGCCGCACTGTACTATGATCCATTCCACCAGCCGTTCCTCCAGCTCCTCATCATACTTCTTCTCAATTTTGGATTGTACTTCACGGCTCATGCCATAGGAAGGTCCCTTGTTGGCCATGTTTGGGGAGAGCTTAAGCAGTGCCAGCCAGAGAAAGCAGAGATCAGGGGGTCAGAAAACAGCTCTGCTTTCCCTTGTGTCAGGGTGATCTAGCTCTGTGGGTGTCCAGTCACCCTAGACGTTTATCTGTCTCCCCTGGCTCCCTGATTTTGTTTTGACAGCCCTGCTCTTCTGGGCCAGGCTCATCCCCTCAGGTCTAGGGGCCTCTCCAAGCTTGGGAAACCAGAGGAAGAGGAGACCAGATCTTTGGCAGTCTAGAGCAGGGGTCAGTGACTTCTCTGTAAATGACCAGACAGTATTTTAAGCTTTGCAAGCCATATAGTCTCTGCCTTGTCCCACAAAGCAGCTTTAGACAACACGTGAACAAATGAGCATGGCTTTGTTCCAATAAAATGTTATTTACACAGACAATAGGCTGCATTTAGCCCATGGGCCGTAGTTTGACAACCCATGACCCAGAGCATTCTTTTTTTGCCAAGAGTGGCCACAGAGGTACTGGAGAGGCCTTCTGGAGGAGGTCACATTGCTCCCCGTCCCAATAAACCAGCAGTTGTCTTTGTCCAGCTAGGCATGAGGTGGTTTATTGGTTGTGCCTTGAGTTAAGGAGTTCCCTCCAACTCTTATTTCTCTCCTACCCCACCCTCCGCCCACTTTTTTCTCTAGACCAGAAGCTGAAACTCCAAAACTCTAGTGCTTTGCCATGTCAGCTCAGCCTCTGGCCCGCAGCTGAAGAGGCTCAACACCCCCCACCCACCCACCCCACCCCCGCCGCAAGGTCTAGAAAGACACCGAATCCCAGGAACTTTTGGCCAAGAAGTTTGCATTTCCTCAGGGGAGCCAGATGAGAGATAGAGAGAGAAAGAGAGAGAGAGAGAGAGAGAGAGAGATGCACTGGTATACCCGTGGACTCCCCCTCATGCCCAGTAACATGAGAAACCAAGAAGCCAGAGTCCCTAGGGAAATCCCAGAGCCAAGAATCTGCCTGTCCAGACAAACAGCAGCTGCTGCCCTGAGGGCCTGGGGCTGATCCTGCTCAGGAGAACTCCATTAATGGAAGGGGGAGGCTGCACGAGTAGGGCCAGAGAGATAGGACGCTGGGCACATGTGGGTATGGTCGCTCAAGAGGAACCTAACCTGGCCACAGGTATCGCCGGGGGTGGTGCCCAGAGTTCATCTGAAGAGGTACCAAATGAGGCCAAACACATCCCTGGCCTCAGAGCTCAGAAGTTGAGAAGGAGAGGGTGGTCTGAGGATGAAGGCAGTCAGCCCGTTCCCCAACTCCCTCCCCTGTCAGAGCTGAGACCCTCTCCACACCCACCACTGTGGGAAGCAGAGTGAACATCAGCACTTCACATCATCCCAGGGCAGCTGCCAAACTCGGTTTGCCCTTTCCTTTTCTGAGCTCGAGTCCCCCACCCTGCACAGTGAGGATAATGGTGTCTATCTCAGAGGACGGTGAACATTCCATGAGACAATGTCTGTGACTACCTACAATGCTGCCTGTCCCTCAGCAGAGCTCCTCAGAAGGTCAGTCTTTTGCCTCCCAGCTCGTCTCCTGGAAGTGACCAGGGGGAGTCAGACCCCAACTGAGGGGTAAAACACAGTAAGTGCTCCTCCCACTCCAGCCCCCACCCCTTCTCAAAATCATGCCCTGAGAAGACAACAAAGTTGGAGAGAAAGAACGCGAGATGGGTTCAGCTAATTTCTAGCGTCTGGGCAACTCGCTTCTCTCCCAGTCTGTTTCCTTATATGTAAAATGAGGGCTGCATCACCTCTGAGGACAGGGTTCTCTGAGCATCCCCCCTCCCCCTCCCGGTGATGCCAAAGAAACCAAAGACGGAGCTCTCTGCTCTGTTTGGCTACAAACAGCAAGCGCCTCCCCCCACTCCACTTTGTACCTCACCCATGCTCCCCCATCACCCAGGGGCTCCTGGGCAAAGCACAGTAGTCAAAACCTACCAGTCAGCAGAAACAAGTGATTTCAGCATCCCTGCCTCCCTCCTCCCCACCTCGGCTTCACCCTCCATCCCGGGCAGGTGGCACGTCTCCCTGTGGTCCAGCACCCAGACCGAAGCAGTGCCCCCACCCCTAGCTTTCAGTCTCAGGAGATTCAGAACAGACAGCCCATGTGGCAAGGCTCACAGTGGCAAGGACACCACATTGCAGCCTCTAGATCTAGAGACAATATTTGGATTTTGATCCAATTTTGGATTTTGATGAAATGCACACACCTCCACCCTCCTGTAGAAGAGCTTGACAGTGCAGAGTTCCAAGAAATCCCTCCAAGCCCTCTGATAAAGGCCTCCTCAGCCTCCGCTTGGAGCTGCTGTGGAGAAGCGGGGAGCTGCTGCAAATGGTCAAGGGGCACCTCCTACTAGCTGGAGCCTGGGAAAACTAGAAGAACCAGGGGCCTCTCCAGGACTGCTGTGCCCCCTCTCTCTTCAAAATAAAACACAGCACGTAGGAGCGAGGCCCTGTGGATGGCAGGAACAGAGAAGAGCTGTCCTCCTCTCTGCTCCCCTTTGCATAACAACCACTGAGGGGAACCAGCCGGACCCTTCTGGAAGGACCCCATGTCCCAGGCCAGTGCCCACTTCTCACTCCTCTGCCTGCAGTGAGGTGACCTCCCATTCTCAGTGTTTGAAGGGACCTGCGTACCCCAAAAATCAGCTCTCTCACCTATCCCTGCACCCTGCCACCTGTTTCAGAATACAAGGGTTTTGTGGTCCTTTCCACTGCCTCAGGGGCTGCCCAGGGGCTCTGCCATGCCTCTTAGGCTTTGGGGACCCGCCAGGGGGATACTGCTCTCCATCACTGGTGTTCTCACACACCTCTTCCCCTTCTTGGACATCCTCCTAGACAGACAATAGACAATAGAGCCCGAGTCTAACCCCACAACACTCTGAGCCTATCACATACCCTCCCAACCCAGTACTCAGGTTTCTGCCATCAGTCCCTCTTCACTAACCAAGTCATCTTGGGCATTTCAATGGGCCCAAGCTGCCCAGTCTGAGCAATATAAGATTTTACCAATCCCATGCCACCCATCTGCTAGGACCACCTCCCCATCTGAAGATTAGGAATGCACACTGACTGAGAGGGTGAGCGCTCCCAGCCAGGACCCAGACCCATCCCCCAGTCCTGCCGGCAATACACACTGCTTATGTCAAGTTCCAGCCCAGCTTCCCGCCAACCCTGGAGCAGATGTACTTACAGGGACTCCTCAGAGCTCACAGGAAGGAGTCAGTGCTGTCTGGACTTGGACAGGACTCGGCGCTGTCTGGGTGAGGGGTTTAAAGGCCTGCTGCTGTGGTGATGTCAGCTCACCACCACCCTGCCCCGCCTCCCCCTCAACCCAAGGCCCCCTCCCTGCTAGAGGAAATGGGCTCCGTTCCCCACCCCCAGGCCCCCCAGCGACTCCATACAGGCTCCATATTTGGGGAAAGACACCAAGTTGGAGCAGTCTGCCAGAGCCGCCTGAAACATTCTCTGCGTGCTTTGGGGATGCAGCGGATAGGGCGGGGCTGCGCCGCCAGGGAGAAACACTGGGGAAAGCCTTTTATGGACAGGACCACGAAGGCTTTCCCTGCTGTCTGGACTTAGGGCTGCTCCTTCTTCATTGTTCCCTGCCCCCACCCCCTGAGTTTGAGGAGAGGGGAAGATTTAAGAGGGTCTGGCCAGAGACAGAGGAAAGGGGCTGGGGGTGGGGTGGGAAGGGAAGGCCCATCCCTCAGGTTTACAGGGGACAAAGCAGCCACCCTCTCCTCCATGGCTTTCAGCTCTAGTTGGAGATGGAAACTAACTTTTACTGAGGACTGACTACGTGCCAGACACTGCAAATGCTCTCATTTAATATTCACAGCTGCGTTGTGAGAGCTTAATTACCACCCCCATTTTACAGATGAGAAAACTGAGGCTCAGAGTGCATCTTACTCAAGGCCACAAGGTGAGTCGTGAATGGCAGAACCTGGTCATCCCTGCTGACCCATGTGGGAGCTGGAGAGGCTGTCAGACCCACCCTGATCGGGTTGAGAAGTTTCAGTTGGGGTGGGTCTTGAGTTACAATTAGTTGGGGGTGAGATATGTGTTCAGCAGCAGCTCAGTTGACCCCAGTTCTCATCTAGAGGATCTCTAAGGCCTGGCAGGGCCTGAGACACCCACACGGGCGTAGGAGGTTCAGATGCTGCAATCATCCTTCCTTCCCTTTAGGAACAGTCCCTACCTATCCTGAAAACTGATCAAGTCCCTCACTCCAGGAAGCAAACTCACTTGTATCTCACTTGTACCTGGCTCAGGGGTCTCAGAAAGGGATAAAAGGAGGTAATGAAGGTGAGAGACTTCCAGAGGGGTCTCTGGGCTGCCCTCTGAGGCACACTGGCCCGCCACCCCTATCATCCTAGGACAGCCTGGCAGGAAGGAGCTAACACTCTCCACCATGCACTCAACAGAGACACACCCAGCCCCACCAGGAGAGGGCTGGCCCACCAGTCAGCCTCTTAACTCCAGTGCTCAGCCCTTGGCCCCTTCCCTGCTAGAGGAACTGGTTGCGTGGTCCCCCCAGTTATTCCACACAGGTTAGTGGCGCCTGGAGCTGTAGTGCCCTCTAGTGGCGTCTGCTCAGAGGACAGGAAAAGGAGCTGGGGATCAGCTAGAGAGTAGCCCGCGGAAAATTGCGTCCTGAATTCACCAGCTCCCTTGTCCTTAGTCTGTTGTAATATAAATCAACCTTCCAGGGTCCTTTCAAAACTCCCTCTTCTTGGAGCCTGCCTGTCACCCACGCACCCACTTACCCACTAGCCACCACCGTGTGTTTCCAGAGCACCACCCACCCTTGACCTCCATGTTCCTGTCCTTTAAAGCCATGTCAGGGAGCACTGTGCCTGCAGCCTGATGAGCTGGGAGGGGCTCAGGTCAGAAGTGAAGCCTCCTGACTGATAAGTGGAGACCAGGTGGGTAGATGTCCCTGCCATTTGCCAGAAAGGAGTGGGGCATCAGGTGAGATGGCATGGCTAAGGCTTTCACTCCCCTCTGTGCCCAACAGTCCCTGTCATGGAGCAGGCCTCTCATAAACATTTACTGAATTGATGCCACTACTCAAAGGAGAGGAAAAACATTGGAGAATCAAGGAACTATTGTTCCCAATGAGCCTGGGACTCGGAAAAAGACAAAGGTAGACCAGAAGAACTGGAAAATGGAAGACCCCTGCCCTACCCCACATTCCCAATATCTACACCCAGAAAAGAGGAGCAAACAGGGTTCAAGAACTGTGTCTGTTATCTCTTTAATTGAATGCAGACTCATTAATAGAAAACAGAAATGCAACCATAGCATGGAAGCAGACATTAAACGGAGTTCTGAAGAAAGATCCAGATGCACCTCCTCTCCCCAGCCCAAGGGGGAACTATAAAAACAAGCTGAGAATAAAACACAATCCCATCTGCAAGGCAGAGGCCTGACCCGACCCTCCCAACCCTGGCATCTGGAATGGACCAGGTAGGGCAAAGGAACCCCAGGACCAGAGTCACTAGGGGTCCCCAAGCTGGGGCCACTCAATGTAAACTCCAAGGTTTCATATATACGCATGTGTGTGACCAACACAGAACTGGGTTGAAAACTGGATGGAACTCAGGAACCAGCCCTGGGTCCTAGAGTGAGGCTGGGATGAGGGACAGAGAGGGAAATGTCCTGTCCCTTTCTTGAGCCTCTTTCTATGATAGGCACTGGGGCTCCTATGGTGGTGGTGGTGGAGGCAGGAAGGGCTGGGCTCTTTGTATCCTCCCTCCTTTGCCCCTGGACATTCTTGGGCAATGTCAATGGCACTGAAAGACCCCTCAGCTGGGGCTTGGCAGGACTAAGGGCCTAGAAAGAAAAAGGAAGGAAGAGGGTGAGTTGCTTTTTCTTTCCAATCCTGGGGCTAGCATCAGTCTGGGGACTGATGGAATAGGACGGTGACCTCTGAATTCAGCCCGTAAGATTAAAGGCAGTTCTCATGTATGAGCTGACCCTCATTGCCAAAGAGCCAGCCAGGGTCCTTTGCAGGTCTTAGCACCATAAGCCTGGCCAGTCCCCCAAATCCTACACCCCATCTATCCTGGCTGACCAGAGTGGGCAGTGATGGCAGGCAGGTACAACCCTAAAGAGAAGTGGGGTCCTACTATAGGCCAAAGAATCAGGCCCCACGCTGAGGAATGAAGGGCTTTGGGCCCCAGGCCGGGGGAGATGGGAAGGACAGGTAGAATTCAAGGCATGAGATGGGCAGGGAAATACTTCCCCCCTTTCTCCTGCAGAGGGACAAATGGAGAGCCAAGGACAGGGACCTTGGAAGGCCCCAACTGATAGGAAAGCAGCAATTTGGCCAACAGCTGGGGTTTCAGAAGAGCAGGCCTTCCCCTCCAGCAGAGGGCAGCTACAAGGCTCAAGGCCACCCTGTGACTGTCCAGGCCAAGCCTGGACTAGGTCTTGGTGTCCGGCCGCCACCCAGCACTGGGCAGCAGGGCTGGGACTCACACCCCTGGTGCTACAGACTCCAGCAGTGAGGCAGAGGAGCTCAGGGCCCCGAGAGTGAAGTAAGTGGCCCAGCTTCCTCTAGAAGACATAGATCTTGTCCCGCTGCACAGTGTCCAGGTCATCGTCCAGTGTCAGCAACACCTGGTGGGTGGGTGTCAAGTCAAGCACAAGAAGGGGGGCAGCCTGTCTCTCTACTCCACCCTCCCTGCTTGTCCAGCAGAGTTTCACGTACCAGGAATGACCCAAACATAGCGATGGAGGAAAGGAAGTGCCAGATGTCATGGTCGTCAAAGAAGTCAAGGAGGATGCAGTCCCGGTTGTGCTCCCTTGACTCAGCAGGAGTTTTCTGGGCGGAAACAGGGAAAGTTGCCTGCTGATACCACCCTGGCACCCCCTCTACCTCGAGGGCTCTCCCTGTTCCCAGCCCCAAGCAGGAGAGCACTTTCTTTCTGCCTTGCCCCTTGCCCTCATCTCCCTCATCTAAGAATTGGCTTTCGTTACAAATTTCTTCAGGCTCTGCCCTCTCCTTTCTTTCACTCAGATCCTACTCTCCTCAGATGCTTCTTTTCTTGTAAGAACAGAGGGTTGTCATGACCTTGAGTCACTAGAAGGCCACAAAGCCTCCTAACTCAGTCCCTTCCTTGGGCTCTGCCCTCTGTTCTAATCGGGCCTCCACGGCTCCTTCAGGTTCATTTTCTTTCCAAAGTAAACGGTCACCCAGCCCTGCCCAAGCCCGAAAGCAGCCATGACCTGTGGTACTCCAGGTCCATGACTTCTATACAACAAACACTGGTTGGACCTCACTCTGTATCTAGGGATGGTCTGTGCCACACACCAAGGTCACAGAGAGGACCAAAAAAGACCTTCCCTGTCCTCAAGGAGTTCACAGTCTTCACCTGGCTCCTAAATTAGTACATTCACTGAGTCCCAAGTCTTCCCTATCTAGTTCTGCCTCTGTATCATTACACAGGTCACTGTGTCTCTGGGCCACAGGGCCTTCCCCATCACCCAAGGCCTTTAAGGCCAAGAGCAAGACCTGCTTCTTTCAGGAACTCTTCCTGAACCTCCTAACTCTCAGAGGCCTCTGTCCACTGCCTTTCTGGGCATTCCCCTGCCCGTCTTGCCTATATCTTCATCTCGTGTATCATATTGTAAACAGAGAGCCAGGAAATAACAGTCCCTCTCTTGAACTAGATTATAAGTGCCTCAAAGGCAGAGCCCATACCAGACTCAGTCTGGATGCCAGGACTGAGACCTGATCCATGGCAGGTGCCCTATGAGGCAAAAGACAGAGCCTGACAGCTCTGGCTTCAAACCCCAGCAATGCCACTCCTGCTGTGTATCCTTGGGCAGGTACCTTAGCCTCTCTGAGCCTCAGCTGCCTCATAAGTACAAGGGGGGCCCTCCATGCATATTGAATAGTAGGAGGATTAAACAAGACAGCTGCCGTGGAAGTGCTGGCCATGGGAGTGCTCACAGATAGTGCTGGCAAAGAAAACTGGCCCTGTGTTGACTCAAGATGAGCATGTAGGTGATGCCCCCACCTTCTCAGCAGGCAGACTGCTCACCTGCCAGGTGCTGAGGCCCTGGAAGAAGAAGAAGAGTGCAAAGCCCCAGACCACTGAAGTACAGATGATGCAGAGCAGTGGGATGAGCTTGATCCTTTCCCCGCTCCGGAGCTGGGAGTGGGGGCAAGGAAAGAAAGAGCAGCCTGAGGGCCAGGCCTCACCCCACCCCATTTCCTGGCCTGCCCTAGACTCTGCTTTCCTGGTTCCTTCTCAAGCTTTCAGAAAGCCTTCCTGAATTCATACTATCACCTCATATAGTTAGTTACACAGCTCAACTTGTCCCCATACTAGCAGCCTGGTGTCCTTACTGCTGATGTCCACCCTGGCTGGGCTTCCATGTGCCCAGAACCTTGTGCAGGCAGAGTGTACTGGCCAGGGGGCTCTTCCTGTGCAGGGGGTTCCTCTCATATTGTATGACATGAGGGTCCCTTGGGAAACACCTGGCCCCCAGAGACTGAAGCCTGCCACAGATCAGTGAGTCTCACCTTCTCAACCCCTTCTGCACGGAAGGGGCTCTTACCAACTATGGCCTGAAGTGCAACCAGTTTCATGGGCCATTCTTAAAATCTGAAGGTGCACAGTAAGTGGGTCGTAGGATACAGTTGGTTCCCAGGGGATACATGCAAGAGACATCAGCCTCTCCCCTCCTCAAACCTCACTGGCATAGGCAGAGGGACAGGAAAATTCTCCATCTCAGTGCTACCCCAGGCAGGTTGTGCCCATCTCCCTCCCCAAAAGGCAGAGAGCAGGCTCAGCCATCCCCACTCACTTTCATAATGATGTAGAAGGCAAAGTAAAGAAGCAGGTTGCAGATGCCAATGGCCAACAGGTAGGAGGCGAAATCATTGGGGCGCATGATGAGTCCATAGGCAGCCCTGGCGAGGGGGAGGGAGGCTGGTGAAGCAGGGGAGGGCAAGGACAAGAAGGGCCTGCCCTTGCCCCAACCCTATGTTTTATTATGATATGCGGCTGGTTCAGAGATCTGTAGGAGATTCTAGAACCCCAGGTGCCAACACCTCTCCTGTCAGCCAGCCCCTCATTTCTCATGCCCAAAGTTTGGAATGTGTGGCCCCCCAATGCAGCCAGTGGCTGTCCAAGTTCCCAGCTTTCCACCCAGCAGCCAGACTCACAGTGACCAGTTGATAATGTTGCCCATGACGAGCAGCACCATGCGGTCCTAGAAGGAAGTAGAGACACAAGGACCAAGAGAAGAAAGACAGGGAGCGAAGTGTGAAGCCTCAAGTCAGTTGGTCACCCCCACCGTGGGCTCTCAGCTTCACCCCTCCCCCCCTCCAGAGGGAAGAGAGCCGGTAGGGGAGCTGGCAGGTACCGTGTAGAGGGGCCCACTGCACTGCCGGATGCAGTCTGTGTAGAGCACATGGAGGATCCGACGGCCAACTCCTGAGTCTGCAAAAAGAGAAGGTACGCTCCTTTCCCAGCCCCGGCCTGCACTAGCCAAGAGGAGCCAGGACCTGTGGAGGCCACAGCCAAGGCCTCATCTAATTCCTCACCCATGACTCCTCCAGGCCCCAGTGAGAGGGCAGAACCTGAGTCTACTGTGACCGGGGCCCCCAAGGCCACACTCCCCTCATTCCAAGAGGCCCAGCGGGCCCCAGCCCCATGCCCTCACCCAGCTTCCAGCGGCCCATGTAGTAGAGCTGTATGCTGAGCAGCAGCGTGGCAATGATGTGAATGACGGAGAAGACAATCCAGAACACCGTGTTGCCCTTGCCGAACACCTGCCAGGGGCCGCCAAGGGCAGGGCTGAGGAGGTGCCAAAGAAAGCTGCTCCCCCAGCCCACCCTTCCTCCGGAGGAGCCAGGCTGTTGCTCAGCCGGGCCAGGGCTCTCTGAGAGGCCAGGGAAGGCACCTCAGGGAAGGAGCAGGGGTCTCTCCTGCAGAAGGCGGAGAAGGGGTGTGTGCGCGTGCACATGTGTGAACGCGCCCGTGCGCCTTTCCCCCAGGGTGACCAGAGCAGGGCAAGGCCTCACCACACCCAGCACAGAGAAGAAGATGACAATGGCCAAGCAGGCATAGGCGCTATAGGCACTGGCATTGATGTCCGGGTGCCGCTTCTGGTAGAGCTTCAGCATACAGAGCCCGGCGATCATGTACATGAATGATGTGTCTAGGGTGGGGGACATGGCCATGAGCTATAGCAACACCCACCGAGTCTCAGCATGCAACTCCCAGTCCCAACAATCGGAGTGGAAGAGAGCCCCCACACCACCTCAAGGCCACAGAGCGAGCTAGTGGTGGGCTGGCAGTTGACCTCCAGTCCCTTAATTGTCCCTGCCATACCACACTGTCACCCACTGGCTGTCACCCACAGTCTGAGTTCCCCTGACAAGACAGCATAGTCGGAACATCCTGAGATCAAGGACCATATCTTAATTATCTTGTTTTTCTCAGTGCTTGCTTATGCCTTTCCACAAAAAAGGCTCACAGGTAAATGAAATAGCATCCAGATGCCTATTCTCTACAAGCTAGGGAGTATGCGCACAAGGCACAGCAGCCCCGGCATCTCCTTCGCAGCTGAGTCCTGGGGATCCCTACAGGGGACTTGGGGATGGTGGAAGACTCGGACAGGTCCTTGTTCCAGGTTCAGCAGGAAAGAGGGGGGCCCTGCTTACCAAACTGGAAGTTGGTGTAGTTGGGGCAGACATGATAGCAAGCACTCAGCAGGCCCTCCATCATTAGGGCTGTGCCCATGGCATAGAACAGGCCAAAGTGTTTGGGGATCCCACACTCCTGTTGGGGAGAAGGGAATGGAAGGGGAGTGGAGGGGAGAGGAAAGGAGGGAGAGAAGAGGTGAGGCAGGAAGGGAATGAGGAAGGGACCTGAAAGAGGGAGTTCATGAGAGAGGAGTAGGCTTGGGCAGAGAGGGCGTGTAGGGAAGGCAGGGCATGGCAGGGCTGGGCTGACCAGGGACTGGGCAGGGCAGGGATGGGCTATGTCTGACAGAAAGGGTCTGGAACAGAGTCCTTGGTGGGCGGCAGGCAGGGCAGGGCAGGGGCTCCGCACCAGGGCATAGAGGTCGTTGCGCAGCAGGGCCCGGTTGTGGTTGATCTCCCGCTGTAGGATGATTAGCAAGAAAAGCAGCCCCAGCAGGACGTACCCCAGGTTGCTGAGGATGTTGTTGAAAGCGCTAGAATGGGCCGACACAGGGCTCATCGCCTCAGGCTCACGCCCCAGCCTATTCCCCACCGAGGCAGGCATTCCCAGAGCCCCTACGCCCTTCCCGGGTCCTCCATTCGCCTGAGGAAGGGGCCTCCCAAGAAGATCCCCACCTGAGATTGCCCAATGGGTGGGCACAGAGGAAGTTATAGTAGCAGATGTCCTGATTCCCTGTGACATTCACCACCTGCAGCAGGGAATGGGAGCAGGAGGGGGTCTGCTGAAGCATCCGACTCAGCCCACTGTCCTGCTACAGAAGGGCCAGGCCACAGCCCAGGCCACACCACCCCACCCCATTCTGCCACAGACAGGAAGTCTGTGCGCATGTACACCAGGCAAGTCCTCCTTTGGGCACAGTCACTGTCACAGCTCTCCGGGTGTGGCTGAAAACCCTGGGGCATGACCGTGACTGCAGTTCTTGCCCCAATACAGAGAAAAGGGAAGGGAAACCAAGATTTACAAAGCCCCAGGACTTTCATTTCAGTGAATCCCCATAACAACTTGGGGAAGGTGCCATCACTGGTACTGTGCTGTCCCTACTCTGTAGATAAATATACTGATTGATGCTCAGGGACTGAGCATGCTTAAGTAATTTGCTCAAGGTCACCCAGCTGGTAAAAGTTGGGATTTGAACCCAGTTCCAGTGACCTAAGACCTGTGCTCACTCCAGAGCCCTAGGCTGGGAGGCTCTGCACTTGAGGCGGAGACCCAGGCTGTGGAGAAGCGGAGTCTGCAGCTGCAGGCCCAGGGGAGCCATCCCCACCTTCTCACCGTCTGGTAAGTAATCACCAGCTGCACCACAGGAAGCGCATAAAAGACAGCAATGGTGGCAATGTTCCTGAGGAGTGGGAAGACAGTGGTGAGGTGGCAGGACCACCCCGCCCCACATAACAGGAAGTCCCATTCACCCCATCCACTCACCAGAAGTAGATCTGGTACTTTTTCCGCAGAATACGTTTGTCCTTCCGTGCCAGGTCAGCCACATAGAGGTATTGCTGGGGAGAAGCTAGAGTGAGCCCCCTTTCCCACCAGCTGGGAGAAGGCCAAGAGGGGCCAGTCATTGCAGGGCAGGGATCTCAGCCATCCCATTGCTGCTGGCCAAGCAGCCCAGAAGAGCTGGGAGACAAGTCAGTTTCCCCTGGAGCTCTTTCCAACCCTAGGGGGAGATACACTGGGGCCTGAACATAGAATCTCCCTTCCTTGTGGAACCCTGACCAGGGCCGGCCCCATGGCATCAGACCTTCGTGCGAATGACGTTCTTGTCCGATTCGATGTCAGTCAATGTGTCATAATCATCCTCCTCCACAGAGCTCATGGAGTCCAGTCGTGGCCGCGTGCCCACAGGGTCAAGAGAGCGGTCTGGAGTGAGCGGGGAGAAGGGTTTCCCAGTGGGCACAGAGCTTGAGGTCTGTCTCCACCCACCTGGGGCAACTGTCAAAATTACTAGGCAGTGGAAAGAGGCAAATTGTAGACTCAGAGCAGGGGTGGAGGTGGGCTCAGGCCCTGGGGGGAGGTACCGAATCCTCCTAAGTCCTTGAGGGGAACAGGGTGGACTCTGCAAAGAGGCCACTAAGTAGGGACTGCTCTAGCCCTGTCCCCCTCACTGAGCTAAGAGTTCCAGGTCAGGACACTGAGCAGACCCCAGACCCCAGACCCAAGCAGCAGGACTGAATTTGGCAGAAGTCATGCTGATTAGAAGGTGCCCAGCTGTGTGGGTTCTGAGAAGACACTGGGTAAAGACCCAGTGGGCCTTAGGATTCAGGCAAGGGTCAGAGGCTGCCTCTAGGAAGAGTACATGCTGCTTTAGCCTGTTCTTTTCTTGTGCCTTTCGAAGCTTCCTCCTGTGACCCTGCCTGACCAAAGCCCCAGAAGCCAGGACATGATGCCCCTGTCCACAGACCTAACCTGGAAGGCCAGGGAGTGAGGGTGCTAGCAAACATGACAGCAGACCAGACTATCTGGCCCAGGGGTAGCTGGGGTACCAGCCCACCAGTGCCTGCTCATCTCAAAAGACACAAGAGCTAGCGATCATTGGCATTAGGTGGGGAAGCCATGCACAAAGCATCTTTCTGGCCCAGGAGCCTACCAACTCCAGTCAACCACCCTGGCAGGAGCTGATTGGCAGAGCAGCTCCCCCCCGCCTCCCCACATCTACCCATGGCAATGCACAGCTGCCGCATCTGGCCAAAGGGAAGGCGCCGCTTGAACTGGTCGTGTCCTTCAAAGGAAAGGGAAAGTTACCAGGGAAGTGGAGCCAAGGAGTAAAGGCCGAGGGAGAAGAAGGGTGGGATACAGCAGACCCTTCCCTGTCCCAGCGTCTGGCACAAGAGGTGACTGCCCACCATCAGGTTTCACCCCGCCAGCACCAGCCCTGCGCCACACTGCTGGGTTCTGCCTGGCCCACTCACCCTGGTAACTGCAGGAGAGGTCCCCGGTATCCATGCTGTCAACCAGACCCTCGGTGGATCCAGAGCAGTTCTCTGCAGAAGAAAACTGGGTGAGGACAGACCTCAGGGCAGGGGAGGCTGGCCCCATCCCCAAGGAGGCCGGCTATCAGTTTGCACTTCGGTGGTGGCAACCTCAAGAGACTAGATTGTGAGTGGACCAGCACAATCTCTGGCATTGACACATACCAAAGGAACCATAGTTGTAACCCTCATAAGGGGAGCCACCAGGGAAGGAGTTGGCCAGGACCCGGGGGTGACCTGCAAAAAGACATCAAGGCCCCCTTAGCCCTAGAAGCGGAGACAGGCAGAAAGCCAGAGAAGAGACACAGAATGGCCAAGGCAGCAGCAACAAATAAGCACTGATCCCAGCAAACACAGCTCCCACCACTACCCACCCTGGCCTCCTGCCCACGTGTGTTCCCAACGGAAACACTCGCCACCCTGTGTCCTCCATCAAGAGAGAGAAATCTCAAGGAATTGATGGATCTAAGTTACCAGCAGCAAGGACAGACAGCAGTTGCTTGCCCAGGTCCCACCCAGACACCCCTTGTGCTTCTCTCTCCCCAACTCTGGACTCCAGCTCTTCTGCCCACAGAACCTGGAGCTTACCAAGGAGAGAAGCTGAGAGGGAAGGTCCAAGCAGGAGGAAGGATAAAAAAGAGAAAGGTATGGAAGAAAAGAAGAAAGAATGAAAGGTCAATAATCCCAGAAACTGTGAGCCCCATTGTCTGAGGCAGACAAACAGTATAGCTAGACCCAGACAATGAATCAAGCGGCAGCCTTTCAGACGAGCACGCTAGGGACAGTATCCCAGCTTCATGTCTCTCTATAGTGTTACTCCCAACTTGAATATCCAGAAGCCCCTAGATAGCCCCCTCTAGCCCCCAAGGGAACTATCCATCACTATCCCCTCCAAAACACAAAGCACACTCTGCCCTCCCGCTCAGGCCCTCTGCAGGTACCGCTTTCTGGGCAGGCTCGGTCCACAGCCACCAGAAGGGTCTTCTTCCTCTGCCTGCAGGGACAGAATCCAGAGGCAAACCAGAGAAGCAGGACAAGGGCCCCTTCTATGCAGGGCTGGCCTGCCTTCTACCTTCTCCACCCCATAACCCTGTCCTTCATTCATGATCCTATGGTTCTTCCCAGGCTGGGAAGCCAGGTGGGGTCTCCCTGCTTGGAATGGTTGAACGAAGGAGATGCTTTCCAGAGGACAGGCACCAGACAATAGACCCTAACAAGTGCCTGCTTTCCTCTGCCCTGTGTACAGTGTGGAAGATTACCCTGGGCTGGTTCAGATCCTGCCAGGCCATCTCCCCTACATCCCCTGCCCAACGCACCCCAGAACAGGGGAGAGCCCAGCAGTTCCACTTTACCTCCAGTTCTCCCAGCAGGCCAGGAGAATGGTCAGAAGGTAGAAGGAGAGAAATATGCCCAGGCAAAAGAGCATCCCACCCACGTAGGCCTCAGCTGTTGGGAAAGAAGCAGGAAGCTGAATACACCAATCATGGCACACAGGGCCCATCCGAATGTCTCACCACTTCTCCCCTCAAATGCAGTGATCCAGCCAGTGTGAACAATTGGCTGTTCCCCAAACCCGCCACACTCTGACATGATTCCTGTCTGTGCTCATGTTGCTCCCTCTGCAAGACCTTTCTTCTATACTTCTTTCTCAAAAACTCCATCTTGACTTGACTTTCAAAACACAGTTCAAGGACTTTGTCCCCTAGGAAACTTTCTCTGTCCTGTGTTCCCACAGTGATCTGTCCTTTGCTCATCACAGCTCTCAGCTCCCTGTGCAGCCACAGGCTCCTGTCCCTCTGAGCAGGCGATCCCTGAGGGTTGCCGCTGCGGCACAACACCAGGCACATAGAAGGTGCTTGGCAAATATTTGCTGAATAAAGAATCCGTATAAGAGAGGCAGCTTCTTTCCCCTCCCATCACAACCTCCTATTTTATCCTATACTTTCCTGTTTACAAAGGGCCCCATTCAAGCACTCAGTAAATATTTACTGAGCATGACTAAGGAGCCTGGTACTTTCCTACTAATTTTGTGCTAAACCTCACAACTTAGTGAGACTAATGGGAAAAATCCTATCACCTCTGTTATAAAGATGGGGTAACTGAGGCTCAGTGAGATTACACTGCTCTGAAGTGGCACAGAGAGAACTAGAATTTATGGCTTTACTCTTCAGTCATGTATTCTGCATCAGGTTATATTGGGACTCCCCTCCTGGCCCTCCCATCGTGAAGCCTACCGAGAACACTGCCCTATTCCTAATCCATCAGCCTGGTTGGGCAGATCCTCATCACCCTTCCTACCCCAGGTCTAAGAAGAAGAGCCAGAGGCCAGTCTCACACTCACACGTGACTGCTTGAGATATCAGCACTGACAGGGTTTTCTGGCGGTGCCCTTGATCAACCGGTTCATCTGGAAGTAAAATGTCAAATTGGCAAACAAAGGGCTGCCTGGAACTTAGCTAGAGTTGGTAGGACCAGCCTGGGAGAGTCTGGAGCCAAAAACATGTGTCCCACCATGTCCACCAATCAGTCACGAAGGCTTTTCTACCTCCCAGGAAGTGACCAAGACCTCTCCATCCCCAGCTGGGCCTGGGACACAAAATTACCTTCTACAAAGGGATAGAAAGGCAAGGAACCCCCACAGGCCTGGTCTTCTGTCTTCACCACCACTACCACGTAGAAGCTGTTGCTTGGGAAGTCTTTGCGCTGCATGACAATGATGATGACGATGACGATGATATCATTATCATTGTCATCATTGTATCAACTGTCATCACCATCAGCGTCCTTCTTTGAGTCAGAAATTATGCCCCTCTTTATATATTATTTTACTTATTCCTCCCAAAGATCCTTATGAGATAATACTATCATTATCCTTGTTGGATAGGCTCAGAAGTTAGCTTAGGGTCACACTACCAGTAAGTGGTAGAGCCAAGATTATCTGACTCCAGAGCCCAAAGCCTGAACCCATACTATGGCCAGGTGAGCAAACGTGTGTGTACCTCACCATCACGGGACCCATGGGTGCCCTATTACCGGCTGTGCATCGGCCAGGAGAGAAAGTGGAGGGGCCACATTGCCTCTCTCACCTGCATGACTGAACGTTGTGAGGTGAACATACGGCCACCTTCTCCCTGTCTGCAACATAGGTTTCAGCCTTCACCAAGTATAGGCACAGAGCCTCAGCTAGGGCCCCTTTCCTCTCCTTTCTATCATTACAGTGAATGAAGTATATAGGACAACAAGGAAAGACACATTGCTCTTTCCTGTCCCTAAAGGTAACTGAGATTATGATTCAATTCTCACATATATCAGCGGACAGAAAGTCTCAGGGACTAATGGGCCAAGACTCAGTCTTGTGGGTAGGGGAGGAATGGGGCAAGGGAAGAGAGCAGGGATTTGGAAAGCTAATCACCAGCCACATCTCCCACAGGCCCCTGTGCGTTTCCTACCTGCACAGTGATGGCTGCCTTCTTGGTCATAGTCTGGTACATGCCGATGAAGGCTACATTGTTGTCTAGGTCATAGACAGGGCACTACAGAGGAGGAGGGGAAAACCAGATGCAGGGACCTGGGATCTGTCGCCTTTTGTTAGTAGCCCTGCTATCCACTGGTGGAGTATAAAAGGGCAGGCCACTTACCAGGACATCCTGGATAGAGATGACTGAGCAAGGGAAGGCGCTGTTGGAGGTCACCTTGACAATCACCGAGTCCACTCCTTCCGGGAACTCATACTTGAAGTACTGAGGGCAGAGGGAAGGTGGCAGGGAGAGCCCTGTCTCATGGGGATGCCCTTTCTGTTCCTCTAGAAGGGAACAGTGTGAATTCTCTCAGGGTTGGGCACTGGAGGCTGGGGAGAAAAGCCTTCACTATAAGCAGCCCCACCTTCTGTATACCACTCCTTTTGACCTCAGCTGGTCACTCAGGGCAGTGCCGCAAGGCAAGTAGGAAAGATGGCAGCCAGGCCCCATGTCTCTGCACCCATGCTATTTGCCCCTTACCACCTTGGGGTCACAGCCTCTGTTTCCAGTCTCTCTAGGGAGAGTCCAGCCAACTTGAAATTCCCAACAAAGACCACCAACCACTCCCACTCCCACATTTAAGCTTCCCCATTTCTTCTCTTGAGGGGCAGTCAACAGAGGATCTTACCTGAGGCTGAGCTGCTGTGGTATTGAAGCTAAAGTACTCCCCAGTCCTGTAGGACAGAGAAGAGCCCCCAAGGTCACTCCCAGAGCTTAAGAAGGAGGTCAGTCCCGTGGTCCCCTCACTCTCTCCTGCAGACCTGAGCACGAAGTTGTCCATTCGGCTGACCTGAAGCTGGTACGTGGTATTGACTGGTGACAGGGTGGACACATCCACATAGAAAAACTGGACCTCAGACTCATTCTTGGTTGGGGGCTGACACAGCGTTCGTTCCACCTTTTGATAAAGGTACTTGCGCTGAAACCTATGGCCCGAAGCAGAGTGTGGACGTGACTACTGTCCTAAGGACGATGTCATTCCAGAGGAGCAAGGCCCCCGACCCCTACCCCTACCCCTGCCCTCACTAGGCTGACAGACTCTAGGCCAGCTGGCTTGGCCGTCATGCCATTGACCAGCCTCCTGGGCCTGGGGATGGGGAAGAGAAACAGGGGGGCTCCTGGGTGGTCTGAGGCCCCAGGTAAGGACCTGGGTGAGGCTCTGGGCAAGGCCTAACCTAGACCTACTCCCTCCCTGATCCCCAGGTGCTACTCACAGCCCTCGCAGGATTAGGGGCACCTGGAAGGATACCACAGCCTCCTTCTGGCGGACCACAAACAGCAAAGGAGCCCCCTTCTGTTTGTTCAGGACATTCACAGACACACGCACGCCTTCTGTCTACAGAATGAGATGGAGATGCCCCTCAGTTAAGCCCGTGGTGACTCTACCTCTGCCACCCGGGACACATTGCTTCAGAGACTGTGAGCCCTTCCCTCAATCATGTCAACGACTTTGTTATTTCCCCATCCTGGTTAGGCTGGGAATCTATCTATGCCCCTCCTTCTGCCAGGGCAGCCCCAAGTCTATAGGAGGGACTGGTGCTGACTTAAAGAGAGGCTTATGGAAGACATAAACTCCTGATGGCAGGGAAACAAGACCCAAGCAACTCAGGGCCTCACTCCCAACAGGAAGCACAAAGGAGATCTTGGGCATCTCCAGGTTATCCCATTCCTATCCATGTTCATGGGATGCACATACTTGCACACATGTGCACATAAACACATGGACACGGGAGCAAAAACTCCTCCTCCACTTTTTTCCTTATGAGCCAGAAGCTCCTATTCAACAACTAATCTGGGGGTTTGAGGAGGGGTGGACACACAGGGACTGCTGAGAGCCAAGAAAGCTAAATTCTATCTCTAGCTCTGGCCGAGGGATAAGGCTGTGCAGAAGTTACTTCACATTTCTGAGCTTCAATTTCCTCCTCTATAAAATTGACACACACTCACACTTGGTGCTATATAGGAAAGTGTATAGGGCAGCAGGAGTTTAAGGAATAAATAAAATTAAATTAATTCTGTAAATCTTGTCATTGGGCTGCTGAAGCCCAAGTGCTAGGGCAGCATTTCTGAGGGACAGAGGCCACAGCTCTCAGGGTAACCCCAGATACTGGGTAAAAAGAAGAAAGGACTCTGAACAATTGGAGATCAAGCTTTACAGAACCAGGCACTGAACGCAGATTCTGCCTTGTCACAAAAACCAAATCCTTCCCCATCCTGAAAAAAATCAGATTCCCATTCTCAGCTTCACTGCTTCTCAGTAAACGCAGTCATGGAGAGAACTGGGCAGGAGACGATACAGCCAAGCTGCAAGTCTTCTCCAAATTTTAGTTCTAGACTTTCCAGACCTAGCTATGCCCATCATCAACTCACAGCCGGGGAAGAAACGAAAGTGAAGTCAGGGTGAAGTACATTCCACGGCAGACAAACTCCCTCTCTCCTCCCACCCAACTTGGAGCCGGCCTCATCTACACCACCTGCATTTCACAGGGCTTTCCAAGACTGGAAGAGGGCTGGGACAGCCAGATGAGTCCTGCATTGATCTTCCCCAGGCAGCTCAGCTATAAACTCTTGCCTGGGCAGAGCCTTGCAGGTAGAGCCTGTCTCATCCCCCTGGGGGTTTCTGGGCAAGCCCAGTAGCAAGCCTGCTTCCTCTTTCACAGTGATCTTAGAGAGCCATCAGACTCTGGTTGCTGGGCAGGGAGCAGGTCAGTCCTGCTCAGACACATCTGGTGGAAGGAGACTGTGGCTGAGAAGATGGGAAAGAGACACCTTCAGAGCTGTCCAGCGGGAGCTTCGGAGAAACAATGGTGGCAAAGGAAGGAGGATTGGTCAAGAGGATCCTGCATGGTTCAGGGAAACGGAAGGAACCCAGTGGGGCAGCTCGTCCCTGGGGAACGGACAGAACCGTCTGCTCACTCACTCACCACCAGCACCAGCCCAGCCCCAGCCCTCACCCGGTTGCGGGTCACAGTATGGTTGAAGGTGTAGATGTTGACCAGCTCGCTGTTGACCTCATCCACGTAGGTGCGCTCAAACTCAGCGTCTTTCTGCGAGACGTTCTTGGGCCCCAGAAGCCCCGGATGGCTGTCGACTGAAGCCACCAAAAGCGCCAAGAAGGGCAAGCCCATAACGAACATGGCCCCAGCAGGGCGGCAGTGGCGGCGGCAGCGGTGGTGGCGGGGGCAGCGACAGGCGACAGGACACCTCCGGGACAGGTTGCGGCTCTGGCCGCAGCTTCCACCATTTCACCAGGACCAGAACTTTAACCCCAGCCTGAGATTAGGAATCGTCTCCTCCCTGGAACCGCAGAGACGCTCCCGGGGGCACCGGGGGGGAGGGGCGGCAAGGAGAGGGAGAGGAAGGCGTGGGGTCCGGGTCACGGGAGGGGGCCCCAGATTGCTAGGGGCTGAGCACGGCTCGGAGACCCTGCGGCCGCCCGCATGGGCCTTGAGAGAGAGGGCTCTGGTTGCTGGGAGCCTGGAGACACCGGGAAAGGGGAGAGAGAAATGGAGGGGAAGCCGGCCGCTGGGCCGGCCGCAAGGGAGGAAAGTCTCTGGGTGAGGGGCGTGATAGCTGGCAGTCACCCGATGCCTCGCGACCAGGAGAGTTGTCTGGAGTGCGGGCCCTTTAAGGGCAGGCAGGCTCCGCGGCACCGGCGCTAGGGACTGGGGAGTGTGCAGAGCCTCGAAGCGGTAAACAGCCGGGCGGCGGGACCTCCGGCTGACGTCAGGGGAAACTGACACAGATTTAAAG
Organism: Furipterus horrens; assembly: GCF_987537825.1. Classification (NCBI taxonomy): domain Eukaryota; kingdom Metazoa; phylum Chordata; class Mammalia; order Chiroptera; family Furipteridae; genus Furipterus; species Furipterus horrens. The sequence continues at coordinate 87,607,682 of NW_028327172.1, read as the reverse complement.
GGGCCAGGTTCCGGACTGGGAGTTAAAGGGACCGTAGCACTCAGGCTGGATGGCTTCGATTACTTTCCCGTTACTGCCTCCTCTTTATCCTGCCCCTCTTTAGAAGCTCACTTTGGAATAGAAGGATGTTTCCGTGAAGGCTCTCGAAGTACTGGATTCTTGCTAACAAATTCTCTTTGCTCAAATTTAGGAATGGTATTCTCTTACTCCCACGCCCACTACAATTACCACTAACATTCTCCACGCCCGGCCATTTTTCTTCTCCTGGAATCTTAAAGAATGAAGAACTCAAAGAATTAAGAAACAAACAGGACGGTCGGCCCTGACGGCGGTGTAATTGAAGCAGAAACTGCAGGTGGAATCCCTGTGCAATCTGACCTCCCCCCGCAGCCTCCGCACAGCTTCAGGGATGCATTAGGGTCTTTCTCTTTATAGAGGGAGGTACAAAGCTCATTGTAAGATAGTGACTTTCAGTGTAAATTGGTGAAAACTTTTCTACAAAATATCTTGACACTGTTTCAAGAAGCTTCAAGAGCTTTATACTCTTTGACCCAGTAATTCCATTTCTGAGACTCTGTCTTAAGGATATACAGATAATGTGTGGGCAGCTATCCTTATCACTCTGATATTTATAATATAAAGCATAAAGCTTAAATGTCCATAATGAGGGAGTGGTTAAATGCACGATTATCATGAAGCCATTAAAAAAGGATGCTTAAGACTTTAAGGGACATGTAAGCAGAGGAAATTCACAATATGACCCTATATAAACAGTATGGTTTCCAAATATGTAGACATGCATAAAAAATTTTGAAAAGAACTGCATAAAAATTTAGCAATTATTATCTTTTAATAGAAAAGTATCTACCCCCCCTTCCCAAATCACTGTGTTGTGGGTGGTTTTAATTTTTAATACCTTTTATACATTTATATATTTTCTACAATGTACATGAATTTCTTTTAGAAGATGAATTATATATGCTTAAAGGATAAGAAATGTACTGTGGCTACCTCTAAAGTTGACACATATCCTGATGAAGCCACTTGGGCTTATCAAGAGTTCTTATGATTCCAGCAGCCTCAGCCCCTGCCCCTGCCTTACTACCAGGACATTGTTCCAATAAGGAAGGACTATTTTACCTTATGACCAGTCATAAATATTCATTTCTGCACTAAATATTTAATGGACACCTACAATGTGCCACGTACTAATTATACTGGGCAAATGGCGAGTGGGAGACTTAGACCTGGCCCTGCCCAAGTATTCATACTTGAGGATGAAGAGCAGAAGCAAGCTGCAGGGGCTGGAGAGCCTTCGAAAGTCATATCAAAGAGAACCTTAGCAGACTCTGGGCCTACCCAGAAAAGGTCAGCTCATGAGTAGCTCACTAGAAGTGTCCTGAGCCTTGGCCCAGTACTCTTTCCATACAAACCTGAACTGGAGGAGCCTTAGAATAAATAGCAAGAGGTGTCATAATGAACCCGCCATGTACTCAGCAGCCCAGTTTGGAGAGTCAATGTAGGATTTTCATATTCCAACTGGACAGCTCCCTTTCTCCCTCACTGTAACGCCCGCCCCTTGCCAGTAAATCTGGAACTATAAGAAACACTCACACCTTACGCCTGAGCATACCACTTCGCTGGATAGAATCTAACTGGTCTGTGATGTGCCAGGAATATTCCTGGAAACTGTGAGAACCACAAGTTGAGGATCATAGTCTCTGTTATAGGCTGGCTGCTGCTGGGACCATACTGAATAAGCCCAGGCTAGGGTATGGGGAGCCTAGGGAGAAGTATTCCAAGTCTATCTCTTAGGATTTGGAGCAAAATGTGCCTATCCAGACACTACTTAGCAGTTACTGAATCATAGTTTCTGGGGTGAAGCCCAGGAATCCACATGTTAGCAAGCACTTCAGAAGTTTGCTATGCATCATGAATTTTGAGAATCACTGCTTTGGGGCCAAACAATTGTGAACTATCAATATTTCTGTGTGCTCCTTTTCCTGGAAATATCTTGGAAGAAACCTATTCAAATAAACCCAGAGGGGATCTGTCCCTTTTGCAACATCTCAAGGGCTTCACCTTTGAATTCTCAACACCATGAGTATCCAGACAGAATAGGACGGCAGCAGCCTTTGATTTACTTGCTGTTCTCAGGTAGGCAGACCTTCCTCAGCCTTGCAGTCCCACCCTCCCAGGCAGGGAACAACACAACCCAGTTGTGAAGGCCTTTTCTGAGGTCTGGCAGAGAAAGCCTTTTTGTAGTCTGCAGCAGTCAGAATAAAGGGGCAGCAATCCATCTCAAAGCTAGGCTGGTAAGCACAGAGATGCCAAGGCCTCAGGGAAGCCCCCTGGCCCTCTGCACTGGTCCAAGCTACTTGCATTCACCCATATTATATAAAAAGGCCAACTCAAGCCCTGGTGATGAAAGGAGCAAGGTGGGTCACAAAGCTTAGGTGACTTCTATTTCCCATAGGCCACCCTTCCCAGCCTGAGTATAGGAAATGACCTAGGAAATGGGACCATTCACCAGGCAGCTGACAAGGTTCCCAGCTTTGTATGGATCTAGCATCATTTTAAGCCACAGGATTTCAAGGTTTGGAGTAAGAGGACAGGAAGAAAGCTTCACCTGGGTCAGGGGTATTGTTAAAATAACTTTAAGACTGCATTAAGAGCAGGATACAGTAAGAATCACAGTAAATGGATTAGCTGAGTCCCATCAAGTAACTCGGAAACCTGGGGGTCAGGAAGTGGCCATGCCTGAGGGTGGGGTTAGAATCAAACCAGACTTTAGAATTAAGTATTGATTTAACTTTAACCCAGAAAAAAAAAAAAGGTTGCAAAACCAACTCCTCTAAGAAAAATGGACTTGAATTTCCCTGTTTTCATCATGATCATAAAAAAGGCTCAGTGTCTACCTGAGGCTCAAACAGAAATATCCTGGACATAGGCAGCCCTTGGCAGCAAGAGAACAGCACTTCTTTCCATCATGCAAGGTCTATTTTTTCCTAGGATTGCCCTTGTATCTGGTTATCTTTCCTTCAAGGACTGTGAATACTAGATGCATACAGATTGGGAATTAGCTAAAGAGTAAACTGTCATTCTGGGGATAAAGTCTCAAATATGTCACATGGTTTAATGGTATTATAGAAAAAGCGAGGGCTTTGATATCAGAAAGGTGTAGGTTTAAAGCCCTGCATTGTGCATCTTAGGCAAATTAAACTTTCTGAACCTTTAGGAGCCCTGTCTCATCTCCATTGTCCTCCTAAATGTCACACAGCAGAGCTAGACTGGTTGCATATATACCATCCTGAACTGTTGTCTAAAGAGTAGGTGAGTCACGAGAAAGCAGCTTTAACTAAATACACAGGACTTTCTGCCAGATATCTGCCACTTTCCATTTCCTAAAACTGGGCTTTCACCATTTCCACTGGGAAATACATTCTGGCCACATGATGGAACCAACATCAGAGCTTTCCAGGAAATAGGGCTGGTCATCAGGTTGTGAAAACAAGCAGATAAATAATTGATCAACTCAAGCTGTGTTTCCAAAGATCACTGATAAAAATGAGCCAGCCATCCTCCTGTTTCAAGCAAGCTTGGGTCTCTGGCTAAGAAATCAAAAGATGCGACTGAAGAGCCTTTTAGATACAACTCCTCTCTGGTTGTATCTAGAGATCATGTGCAGCTACCCAGTTTATTCAAAATTGTCCTTGATAATAGAAAGGATCCCCCACCTCTTCACTCTCTGGCTCAAATACAGGGCGCATCCCATAGCTTCTTATTACTTCATTGGTCCTTGGAAGCTTTATAAAGTTATTTTCTCATTCACAGTATCTTTGTTCCTCTGAACCAGTCTAGCCTGTTTTACTTCTAGCTTCGCCTTTTCTATAAAAACTGTATTAATTCTAACTCTATACTAAAAAAAGTCTAGAAAATGTTTAAAAAATTTTTGTAATAGGTATATACTGGTTTTGTTTGTTTGTTTTTTGTTTTTGGTCTTAGAGAATTTTGTTTGCCCTTATTTATCACTAGCAAGAATAATGTTCATTGTTTCTCACAAGCCAAAGCATGGTACCATTGAAAGAAAGAGCAGGAATTGTAGTCGAAAGATTTGTATTCCAGTTTAAATTCTGACAGTTACTGGCTGGAAGACCATGAACAAATCAATCTCCTATTCCTTCCTTCATTTATTCAGTGCCTAGTTTGTACTAGTTACTAAGCTAGATGCTGGGAACACAAAGATGCTTAAAACACATTCTCTACTCTTAAGGAATTCATTATCTAGCAGTATAAACAAATAGGTAAGCATATAATAGTGATAAGTACAATGATAAAAGATTTACAATAGCTATTATGGGAACCTCAGAGATGAGAAACCTAATACAAACCAGACCTGGAAATAGAAATCAAAACACTCTAGGTGTTCCTGAGGGTTTCTTAAAAGATGAGTAGGAATACGAGTATATTCCAAACAGGGGGTCTCAACCTGGAGCAAAGGCATGGCTCAAAGTTCAATACTATTGGCATGAAAGTTCAAGGTAAGCAGTATGAGGATTTGAATTAAAGAGGGCCAGGTCATGGAGAGGATGTTATATTTAATACCTTGGACTATCACTGGTTATCAATGAGCATGCTGCTATATTGTGTCATGAATTCTTTACAGGTGTGCTGTCAAAGCTTAATCAGTGTATAAAATATATTTTTATAGTTTTTTAATATATACAGGGTGGGGAAAATGTAATTTACAGTTGTGAGTACACAAAAGTTTATTCTTGTTCTATTATCTATTATTATATTATTTTCAATAAGAACTGTAAACCTACTTTCCCTCCCAACCCTATATTTTGATGTGATGAGTTAAGCCAAAATAAGCCAGCAAATAAGCAAAAGGCAACTGTTATAAAATCAGGCTAACAACAACAAAAGGGCGATGTGTTTACCAAAACATGTTAAGACCTTTGCTTCATGGTTAAGTAAAACTACGCAATTGAGTTAGGATTTCACCCCTGCCATGGCTGGAGAAAAGTAGATGGACTCTCCTGCTGGCTTTGTCAGGTTTTCTTAAAGCAGATGCAGTGAAGGAACTTTCCCTTCTACCACACTACTGTCTTCTACTTCTGGGCCACGGAGGAGGTTCACATGGAATAGTTTGCGCACAGTTGACAAAGCCTCAGGACCCAGGCTGCTTTCACGACTGCTCTGTGACCTAAGGGGAAACTGCAAGTAGCTCACAAAGGCAAGGCCTCTGGAGGTGGGGAGGAACTTTGTGTGATAAGATATGGGGGGAGGACAAATAGGAAAACAAAAACACCTGAGTTTAATATCTCCAATTTTTATCCTCTCCTAGAATTAAGCCAATGTAATCATATAGCATCACTGCAGCAAAGTGATAAAAGTGAATGTTCATAGCAATTTGCTGTAATTATTGCTGGAGTAGTTATGGTGTTAGTCATCAGGATAGGCCCTGATGGTCAGTTGAGTAACTGAACCTTGTTCTAGTCATAAAGCTCTAATGAGGCACTTTTAGGGCAGGTTGTTTTAGCTGGGGGAGGTGAGGAAGGTAAATGAGAACTGTGTCCACGTTCAAGGTTCCTGTCCTGGACTCCATAGTCACATTTTGTTATACTGAGACTGACGTCATTCACCCAGTTCCAATGAGGTGGTCCACGGCTTTACATCTAGGCTAACTTATTGCAAAACTGTTCTCAACCCATTATGAGATCAAGGGAGGTAGTTGTATTCTGCTCTGCTATAAACCCTCATTCAATGTTTTCATTTGGAATTGTGGATCCCATCCCCACATCTCAGCATGTGGAAACTGGTAACTCCTATTTTAAAGTTTTTTGGCCATTTATTTTGACTGCACATATACTTTCCTGTTTCCTTTTAGACCTTTTAACTCTTATTTACTCAAGTAGTGTCAATCTGAACTTACTGACATGTTAATACAGTAGCCACGCAGTCTTTGAACACCTTCATGTATACCACCAAAAAGGTTTTGCTCCCTAATATCACAATGCAATTCTTACTGCTGGTTTTAAGGTGGGAAACAGGTTGGCTAGGTAATAATTCTGTGGCCATGTGGAGGATGGAAATGAAAAGGAATGTACTAGCTGTAAAACAAAACAAAACAAAACAAAAACCTGAAGGAAACTGTTGCCTTGGTCCAGGTGAGAAGGTCACCATGTCATTCCCACGACTTTCTAATAGGAGCAAATTAGGGATGTATCTGTCATCAACTTTGTGAATCATACTCTAGAGCTAAAGTACCCCAGGTTGAATGAGTAGTAGTGAGGGCAAGGACTTTGAAGTCAGGTAAAGCTGGGATCAAATCCCAGCACACCCATTTAAACTACATGGCTCGCCTTGGACAAGACACAAAACCTCCCTGGGCCTCTCAGCCAACACTAAAATGGGGGATGCACTTACAAAAAGTTCTTGGGTGGTTAAGAGATGGAAAATATCCTGAGGCTTTTCTTCCCAGATGGCACAGGAACTCAGAATAATCCAATTAATTTGAAGTACTGAAGTGCAAGATGGGAGCAATATTAGAGATATTCCAAAGTGTAAAAAAAGAAAACTGGTGATTATTAGTGTGAAAAATGGAGAAACAGTGGAAACTGGGACATTTAATGTGAATAAATTCTAAATATTGAAATTAGAAAAAAAAGAGTCAATTTAATGGTTTAAGAATTAATTCTGTTTTTAACTGCCAGATATTCTTAACCGATCTGAAACATTTTCTTTGACAATTTTCCCATATATCTACTTAGGATTCCTTGTATCTGTTCATCCTACCCTACCATCCTACACCCCCGCAAGGAGATTAAGTAACGAGGGCCAACTTGGCACATTCTGTTCCAAGAAAAGAAGCAGAACGATCTAAGTATCTGATTTGCTAAGGTAAGAAACTCACCCCCTTTCTCCACTGGAATTCAAACTATGATAAAGGAGGCAGAAAGACAGCAAGTTTAAGTGAAATGTTTACATTTATATTGAACTATGTACACTAAAACAGAGTTCTACTAGTCAATGAAACTTTGCGAAAGCAGAATCACATACTTCCATTGGGGAGATCCAGTCAACTAGCAGCAGTGATCCCCAAGAAGGAACACCAAGGAGAAGCCTGGGAGACCCCCCCAAAAAAAGCCTCCTTTCAAGAGAACCCCCCAACTCACTTCTCCCACATGCACCCACATTTCCATATATTTTTAGTTTCTTCACTGCAATAAATATAAAGTTGGCAGTGCCCATATACCACAGCACAGACAATACTTCAGGTTTTAGCATACAACTGTAAACAGTGACTAGGTATAAAAGAAAAAGTTGGAATTTACAATGAGACAGAATACTTAACAGCAGGGCATAAACTATTCCAGATATTTTTTTGGTGGGTTCAGGTTTTTGACAAAAGATATAGTCCAAATAGGCCCATGACAGCCTAGAATATTATGGACAGCAAAACAACAGGCCCTAGATCATGCCTGGCAGTGCATTTTTCACCTGCCACATGCAAGATGGGACCACAGAAATCTTTATAGTGCCATCACCAGCTGCTACGTAATATATCAGAAATGGGTGAGCAAACAAATTAAACTTTGCTGGGAGAGGAACAGAATAATACCTCTGCTACCTGCCTGGAAAATTGGCCCCTTAATCACAATGACAACTAGGACATTTCACTTGGCAGTGCATTAAATTTATATATATAAATAAATTTTAGAAAGCGAGAGATTGAGATTGAAAAATCGAAAGATTAAGCATTAAGTTCTGTCACTGTAGCAAAATGGGATGTCAATGAATGAAAAATAGATGAATACTTTTTGCCTAAAGTAGTGCAAAGAAAGCTGGCAAGAAATGAAAGCGGACTCAATATCTGCACATTAGCAATGGGGCAGACTTTTATTTCAAAGACTAGTGTGGTTCAAATACTATAGCTTGAATAGCTCTGGTAGATAGAAAATGTAGTATCATCTCCGGTTTTTACACATAAGCAAAGGGCCTGAAAGCCAGCTCACAAAGGGATGTTTAACCCTTAGTCAAGAGAAGCTGAGAGCCTATGCTGCTGGAGCGACCTATGGGTTTGCTTGGACCATACTCCCACCCTGACATACCGAAGACCCGGATAGAAAACTGTCTTTTCACACACAAAAATGAGGGTTAATTAATTATTCTCTCTAGAACTATAACCCCAGCTAAGGGGGGGAAAAGTTGTCTTGAAAGATTCAAGAACCTGGGCTAATAAAAATAAAATTTTAATATAGTAAACAAGTTTAGTAAACACCATGTGTATTTTCTTTTGTTAATGAAGACATGATTCATTAAGTATGTATTTTTTTAAAAAGACAAAAAACAAAAACAGTAAAATTCCTAGAAAGAGGCTTGACAAGAAAAAAAGTCCGCCCAAGTTCTGTCCCACTCAATCCTAAGTGGCTCTTAGCACAAATCAGGAACACCCCTCCAAACACACAAAAGCACAGCTATTTGCCTTGCAAGCAGAACATAAAACCTTATTGAACTCGAATGTTAAGCAGAATCACTGCAGAGCACATCTGGATGGGTTACTTCAATATCGATCTGGTCCAGTCTAAAATGTTTGTTTGTAGATCCAGTTTGTATATATTTAATAAGTACCCTGAACAATATACCAACTATTGTCCCATTATTTTTAAAATAGCAGTTCTTGTAACTCAAACAAACCATTAAGATTATAACGAGCTCTCTTGAAAGAAATTCTCAGATGATGATATATTAAGGAGAAATCCTGAAAGTTAAACAAACCTAGCTTTTTACTAAAATGGTGGGCTCAAGTAGAATGTCTATTCTGAAGAACAGTTTCACTTTTTTCCCATGAGAAAATGCCAAATTTTTCTGGACTGACATAATTAAAAAACTAAGACAATAAAAAAATAAAATATACACCTTAAGGTACTATAAAAATTGAAATAATGTCAGGCTTATGGAATGGAAAATAAAGAGTTCTGATTTTCCCCACCAAAGGGAAACTGTAACAGGTTCTAAGGGAAAAACAAACAAAACAAACCAGAACTCTGAGTAAGGACAGCAGTACACAGACTCTATAGCACAGAACACCACACAAGAATGGGTCACACATCAGAAACATCATGACAGTAACTGGCTGGGGTCTTAATACTTCCAGCAACAGAGACCCTCGATGAAAAATGTTAAAAGCTTATGTCAACAAGGACCAAAAAAAATAGGGAGGAAAGGCTGCATGCATGGGTCTATTACAGACATGATATTATTCAGCAGCAAAAAAATAATACCCTCCATTGAGTCCCCCAAATGGGGCAAAACATCTTTTTCACTGCTAAGTCTGGAAAAGACTGAGTGGAACAAATTCAATTGTAAGTATAGCATCTCCTATATTTCAACGACAAGTATGTCCAATCTGATGCTATATGTGAAGACATTAAGAATACATATGAGTAAAGAGAAATAAAAACAAAAGGCTAAATTATGATCCTTAAAAACTGAGAAAAAAATGTTTTAAAGCCAAGTAGGTGTGATTCTGATCATTATTATGCATAACATAATCCAAAGAAAAAAAGGCCAAGAAAGAAATCTTCCTTTTGTTCAGTACTTAGGCTTGATGTCATCCTAGAAAAACAATGATAATTCAATGACTATGTCACACATGTAACTAAAAAGTCCCCTACTGGTTTCAAATGAATTTAAACAACAACCTTCCTTAACTAGTTTTTCTCCCATGTCAAACAAACCTATGTATGTATAGGACGAGTTTAAACCCCTCCTCCCTTTCAAACACTAGATATGAATACCCAGGAACATTCTACAATGCAAAGTGCCTTACGAAACAGAAGGGTTCTGTAGTGCCAGTGACAGAACTGATCTGAGGAAGCTGGGATACAAGTAACACTGACAGGAGGCAGTCAGGCGATGGTGGTTTGTTTCTCCTCAGGTGTTTCCTCCAACAATTGCATGATCAGTTCATGGAGGGGTTTGCAGATCTTTGCATAGCCCCCTCCTGTGAGATGCAGAAAATCAAACATGTCGTGGCAGGAGATGGCACCATCCGAGTGCACGAAGCCCCCATCTATATCCAGGAGCTGAACGTTGGCAAGCTTTGGCAGAGAAACCTTGAGGAGCTGGTTCACCTTGGCATTTTTTTGCCTCAAAGGGTTGGGCTTCTCACCTCGAGGTAACAAACCCTGGGGTAGAGCAGAGAAGAACATAAGATAAGAGTCACTTGCTTTTCTCTACTTATTTGGCACTTGCTACACCTTTGATTTCTAAAATATTGGACTAGATTGGTTTTAATAAGTTCTTTGACTATTCCTTCTCAATTTATTCATGAGTTCCTCTTCCTCCTCCTGTCCCTGAATTGGTGTTCTTCAGAGTCTTCTCCTTGGCTCACTGTTCTTCCTACTCTAAACACGTTGGCCCAGATCTCATCCTAGAGCTTCAGAACTATAGAAGCAAACTCGAATGTTCCTCATGAGGCACTCCCAACTTAACATGTCCAAAAGCAATTCATCATCTTCCCCAAGCGATATTCATTCCTTCTACAGTCTCTATATCACCTGGTCATTCTAACATCCAGAGTCTCTCATTCCACATACACCACCTATTTATCATTATATTACTCAGCTTTTGCATCCTAAACACTTTTTCCAATCCATTCATTTTTTTCTCCATTCTGATTATATACACTGCACTGGCTAGGGAACTTATCACACTATTCACACCTCAATTAATGTAAAATTTCCTGACTGGTCTTTCTATGTCCAGTCTTGTCTTTCCTCCACATAATTCTCAATATAGTCACTAGAATAATCTAGCTCAAATACACATCTGTTTATTAATGCCACATGGAACCTACACTACTACACATAAGAAACAGAGTTGGAAAAAATGCTGTCTTGATGAATCAGAGACATAGCATATTTCATATCTGGTAGGGTTAAAACACAGATGTGCTTTGTTTTTAACTTATATGTTAATGATCTAATATGATTTTCAGATAAATCGGGTATCTATCTTTCTATATTAAATAAATCCTGGTCTTATATGGTAAAAGCAAGGTTTTATCATTACAATCTAGAAATGGCCTTTACAGATAATCAAACCTATTATAAAATTATTGTCAGACATCCACTTCTACTACAGAGTACGGTAGGAGGTCTTATTTTACAAAAATAATTTTCTGTGGATATTCTATTAAAAGAAAATAAAATTTTTTATGCCCAAAGTACTTGTTCATGTATGTTTAAAATTTTTTCAACAAAATGTTGGGGCATTTATTACCAATTTATTGTGTGACTGTATAGTTCCAAAAGAGAATTATGACTGCTACACCAGTCCATCTCCTTATATCCTTGTTAAGCACCTCAAAATGTCACAGATGAGGTCATCTTAAACTCTAATTTATATGTCTGTTACAACTATAAGGCTGTACATCTAATAGTTAACAAAGAAAAGCTGCTATCAATGCTGACATATCAAAGTATGATTAAGATATAATGAGCAAGCAGGAAGTATGGACAATGAACAATAAATACATGCTTTATTCTAACTTTCATATAATACCACAGCAGTCAAAGCCATAAAGAATGATTAAGTCTCAAGAACAGGGCACCATACCTATTGGAATTTTCAAGAATGAGAAAAGTAGCTTATGTACTTATATATATTTTCCTTAATATATGAATTTCAAGGGTATACCATGGGATTTTCCCCCTAAGATAATTAGTAACTGCTAAAATATTATGCTAAAAGAAACAAAGAAAAATATCATGCTCCTAATCCCTTTACCATGTAACTATTTTAAGCGTTGCCTTTTCCAATTGCATACGAACTTTTAAATAATTCTAAATAAAATACACATATTGTTTAGTAGTCCAATGTTTCGCTTAAATACATTATAAATTGTTTTCAGTCGTAATTGTCACATGATTAATGCTATTATATAAATGACTTGTGTAGTCATGCCCCCATGGGGTTGACTGGTTAGATTACTGCCAAAGTTTTCGTATTCTAGATAGAACCATTGTATATCAAATAGTCTAATTGAAATAAAGAATAATCATTGGAGGATTTACTCAGCAACTTTCATGCTACAAATATGTCCTAAGCAACTGATATGTACCAAGCACTGTACTTCAGAGGTGAACTCTTAACCACAATGTAATCCTTTCTGGAATAAGGCAAGACAAGTGAGCAAATTAAATTAATGAAAATATCACATATACATATTTTTAAAAGAAAAGAAAAAAAGGTCTGGCTCCCCAGCACCTGTAATGTAAAATGCAAACTCCTAACATGGCCTACAAATTCCTACATGACCTGGCTGTGGCCTCTTTCACCTGGTCAGCCCAATCTCAAACTTTATTCCATTCTTCTAGCACTCTTATTCACTCACCCAACAAACACATATGCATAAGCCTTTGATCATTTTCTTTTTTTCCTCTGTAATGACTTCTTTCCTATCCTCATTTGTCTGAAGACCAATTAATTCTTTAAAACTAAACATAGACATTAATTTCTATGTCTAAAATACACCCTGTTATCTCCTTACTCCTATTAGCATACTGTAATAGTTCTCTCTTTATACTTCTGGGCCCATCTACTAAAATGTGAGCTCCTTGAGAGGGACTATGTCTTTTCATTTTCATGTCTGCAGGACCTAAGATAGTTCTTCATACACAGTAATCCTTACATGTTGAGGAAATGACTATCTTCTTATATTACATTACTATTCTACTATTACATTAAAGAACTGAACACATATAAGATTTTGCTAAAACATGCATTTTAAGTGGGGCTAAGGATATCTGCAGGTAGACAGCTGTTTATCCAAGACCATGAAGATTTACTGCTTTAACTCTACAAAGAGTAGCACTTTCTGTTAGGGTTAAGGCTATAAAGTACCTATGGTATTAGAGATGGAATCTCCACTGTTAAAGAATTCAGAGATTCAGTGAATACACTACCTTTAACATATTAACAGTGGAACAGAAGACCATATCTAAGCCAATCCAAACTCAGGTCTAATAAAAAAAAAAAGAATCAGGATGCAGTTTTAAAAATTATCAGAAGACAGTAAAAAATAAAAATTAAAAAAAAGTAAGGCTACCTGAGACAACAAAGAGGATTTCCACTTCTAAACAAGGATGAGCAGATAAAAGGTGACCCCACAGCTGGTCTGGGAAATGATGAGACCGGTAAGACAATGGAATATATCAGAAAAAAGTTTCTCAGGAGTATCATAAACTGCTTCCACCTAAAGATTCTTTATATTCATGAATGATCACATTTCTAAGAGTCTTCACCTGACCTAATGACATCAAGGTCTCCACCCACCGAAAGACTACATACCAATACAATGATTTTGGCTTGTGGCTGCCTAGTGTTGATAAGTTGTACGATGGCCTCAATTCCACCTGCCACTTCTTCTGCTGTATTTTCATGGTTGTTTGTTCCTACCCAGACAACAATGACCTATAATTTAGGGGAAAAAGAAAAAAAAAGGTAAGATAAATACCCAAGAATAAAGGAACTTCTCAAATCATATTAAATAACTTCAACTGAGCAACTATCTTAAAACAGATTCATATCTTTTATATATTAGGATAAATTCCCAGGAGGTTAATACTTAAGTGGTAAAATTTTACTAGAATATGAGAATTCTTTCATCATCATGGTATTGAAAGCTAATCTTTTAAAATTCAGAAACTATTAAAAAAATAATAAATTCAATGTCTAAAAATAAAACATACACATGTCAAAAAATAAAATAAAGTAAAATCTAAGAAACCAGGGGGAAAATATTTGCTACCTATGTCATGAAGTCCCCCTGACTAGAAGTACCTTCTACAAAAAAAATAAAAGTACCCAAAACTGTGTAACAGGTACTCAAGGAAGAGTCACTGGTGTGGAGGCTGGATGTAGTTTTAATAGGTTTTCTCTTTAAAAAAATAATTGTACGTGTTTGTCACCTAGAGACCTGCATCTTACAATGACTCGATAAAGTAATTTTCCATCCGGTCACAAAAGAGAGGAATAAGGATGAGTTTTTCTATTAGAAAGGCAAAGAGTAAAATAACACTAAAGCAGCTGTTATCAGTGGTTCACTTTTGTCTTTGAGTTTGGGATTGAAAAAAATACATGAATGTTTATAATGTGATAAGGTACTGGGTACATGTTTATGGTGAACCTTTGTTCACATCTCCTCCAAATTTTCTTCAGAAGACTTGGAGACTTCGATTACCAATTTGTCTATATGGTTAAACAGATCCAAAAGTACTTCCTGAAGGGAGTCTTGGTCCTGCTCCCATGGCCCACCTCTGAGCAGATTACCCCTCATATGGCCTCAGGTTCATAGAATTGTGTACCTCATTAACAACAAATCTCTTCCTACAGCTGAAGAAGATAATTATAACAATTACAAATACCATTCATTCAATCAAGCAATACACTAATTTATTAATTAAATGTGTATTTAGGATACTCTTAAGCAATGACAATATCATTTATCTTAATGGGGCAAGAACCAAAGAACAGTGAAATAATGCTTTAAAGAAGCACCTTTTTTTACTATAAGTTTCAGATAATTTAACTATCAGAAAAAGACTAAAGATTAATGATATTCTTTAAAAAATACATTTATTGGGGTGAGGGGAGATATTAAACAAAATATATGCATATAAATAATTTACTTCACCTTGGGTTTAATATTCTCCAGTTCTCCATTCTTTAGCCTCCACAAAACATGTCTCGTTGTATCTCCCCCAATTCCAAAATTCAGTGCATGGAGCGGGGAAAAAAGCTCTCGCCATATCTAAAGAAAGAGAAAAAATCTATTTATTTAAGCTAAAATTAGTGGTAAATAAAATCTCTCAATTGCCATGTGTTTCTTGTGAGCATTTGAAGTAACAATTTCTATTTTCTGTGTTCAAACATAACACTGCAAATAGTGTGCTACTCAGTTTGAAGGACTGTGAAGATGTCATTATATAACTCAGCTCATGCAGCATTATGTGGACTCAAAAACTGAGTCACGTCACGAAAACTGAGTCACAACTCAGCATGTTGCCCCATAAGAAGTAGCAACATTTAAAATTAAGTTACCAACTCAATAAACTCTCCCTTCCTTTTTTCAACCACTTAAAGGAACAGAAGATGAAGATTTTTAAGAGTGCCTGGAGCCAAAAAGAAATAAAGCTATCTTTTACACTTACTTTGGAAAAAAAGCCTAACTTTAAAAAAAAAAAAAAAAAAAAAAAATTTGATTTTGGACCAGTCCACTACAAAAATACATAAAATAAGAAAATGGTAAAACATAAATAGTAAAAACTGAGAATCACAAATCACAACTAGAACAAACATAAATAAGCAAATACAAATAAAATAGTAAAATACAAATAAGAACTGAAAAATCATGACTAGGGAAAAATATAATAAATGTGATGTGAAGCTTCTTGGAAGCCAAGTCAAAAAACGTTTAGTTATAAACAATGCTAACATTTTCTGTTTCATTATGTTTAGTGGCACAAAGAATTCCATCAGGTATGTCTGATTTCCCTTTTGCTCTGAACTAGAGCTTTTCTACAGTGTCATGCCTAAGTCTGTAGGTCCAGCTCAAAATGAAAGTGTGGTAGTGATGAATGGATTTACATTAGTAGCTAAGAGCCACCCCACTTTACCTCATATTGCTGCATTAACTGCACCATGGAGTCCCCCACAAACAGCACATCAGGCTCTTTGTCTTTACAGTCCAGGACAAATCTGTTGTGCTGGTTTGAAGAAGAAAGAAAAATCAGAAATTGCATTCTTTCCCCATAAGATTTCTTGGCCTAGACAGAACAGTTGTCCAACCAGTTACTCTACGGTTCAACATCCTATTTGGTTTGTCCTTAAAGCTGATCCCACATGATCGGCAATAAACTGCTGGAACCTTCTTCCCACCCTTACTGTACTGATCATTCTAACATGCTCAAGAAAACCACAATTTTACTGAAACCTAAGTAGAAAAATATATGTTAACAAGTTTTTAAAAAACTTATCTTTTTCTCCAGCTGTTAAAATTTCAGATACACATGCTGAAAAGTTAAATAATACAGCAAACACCTGTACATGTTCCATAATCAACAATAACATTTTCCCATATTTGTTTCATCTGTTTTTGCTGAACCATTTGAAGAAAAGCTGCGAACATTGTGATTCTTCACCCTTAAATATTTCAGCATACATCTCCTAAGGGCAGTCTCCTATAAAACCACAAAACTATCATCACATCTAAGAAAATGAACAATAATCCAATAATATCTAACATGTTAGTCCATAGTCAATCTTTCCAATTGTTCCAAGAGTTGGATTTTTATCTATCCAATCAAGAGGCACTTAATTTACTTGGATGTTTTTAATGTCTTTGAAAATGCCTGTTAACCCCAACTCTTAGACACTGGCAAACTAGGACTCAAGTCTTTGACTAATCCAAGTTTACAAGCAGTGGTGACTTAGTACTGGAACTCTTCTCTTCACTCTAAAGGCTCAAGACACTTTTTAAAATGGATTTTACCCATCAATGCTTCAAATTTTTGTTCATCCCTGAAACTTACATGATGCTTTAGGGCAACAATTCTCTAACTCAGTTCTAGGGAAAGGTCTGAATACTGTTCTTTTTTTCAAACTACTCAAAAGTATATACCCCCTAGGAATTAAGATAGAGGTACCCTTTAAGTACGTCTGCTGATAACACCAGTAGCAGATGACACTGTGATGAAACTGAGACATTCATTTGCAATAGGCGAAAATACAAAACTACTTCTGGAAATAATTCGACAATTTACTAAAACGGCTTCTCTCTCAGGGTGACAGAATCTGAGATAGCTTTTTCTTTTTTCTCATGTCCATATCTTGTGTAGTTTTTTTGGAAAAATTACTACATATTGTTTCAGTAAGTATTTTTAAACTGAAGAGATAAACGAGCAAGAATAGAACTTTGGCTAGTGAGAAGGTACACTTTCACATCATGTCAATTTTCTACTGCATGTACTATGGATAGTACCAACTACCTTTCAGTACCAATAAAATAGCTCATTTATAGCATGTCATAGAATTTAGGCTTTGCTGTTGTAAAAGTTCTAGTATTCCACAATTTCTTTTAACATATAAAAGTAGTTGCAGTAAGTTTTGAAAAATATAAAAGATCAAACAAAACACCTATAATTCTACCATCTCAACCCAATGGTAACTGACCATTTTTGGGTATTTCCTTCTCACCATTTTTTCACACCCCTCCCCACCTAAGTGCCCCATATTTGAATCATTATGTATAGATCCTTCCGGCACAACAGGTTGAGAACAGGAAAACCTATGTTCAAATTTTATCTTCTTGCCCAGTGGCTTTAAGCAAATACATGATCTGAGTCTAATTTTTCACATCTGATGACAAGTCTGTTTTGAGTTGTTAAAATGAGAGTTCTAGAAAGTGACCCAGCTTTTGGCTGCCACCCTGTAGGCACTCAAATAGCAGCCATTATAACTGCACTTAACATTATACTAGAAGTATTTTTCTATGTAGCTACATGATTTTCAAAACCATAATTTTTAACAACCACATAATACCCTACTGAATGCACCTACTGACACACCATCTTTAGGCTTTTTCCTATTGATAGACTTCCCAATGTCCTTTTATTTACTATGCTGAAGAAAGGTACACATTTTATTTTTTACATTGTGAGAATTCCTAAATCAAAGAGGGTTAACATTTTCACAGACCTTGGATATATTTCCAAATTCTTAACATAAAAGCTGTATCTACACTGACTCCAGCAATGTATCAAAACTGGTTTTACCATACTTGCTCCTGCATTGGATATTAATATTTTTCTCTCCCTCTCCTTCCTTTCTTTTCCCATTGTTTTAATCTGTACTTTTTGGAAACAAAAGGTTAAACACTTCCTGTCATGTTTATTGAAATACTTACCTAGTGGTGCCTTAAGAATATTGAGATACCAATCCTTCATCTTTAATATTTACTGCAGTTTCCTCAGTCTGCTGCTGAATCTTTTTTATTTTTATTTTTTGGTTAATGTTTTGATATGGTTTGTATTAAATTTACCTACAGTCAAGTCTTTCAATATCACCCTTAAAAAACCATTTATTATGGAAAATTAGACAAATACACAAAAGGAGAGAGAACACAAAGAACCTCTATGCCTATGCATCCATCACCAGCTACAGCAATCATTGAACTTATTGCCAGTATTATTTCATTATTCTCCAAATTACAACCTCACACCCCACTCCCAGATTATTTTGAAGCAAACTGAGGATACAATATTTCATGATAAATATTTCTGACTGTACCTCTTAAATTTGAAAAACATATAACCTCAATATCAATTTTACTCCCCTCCAAATTAACAGTAATTCTCTAATATTAACAAATAATGTATTCAAATTCAGTGTCACACAATTTTTTGTTTTAGTCTTTTTAAAATCAGGACCCAATTTGGCTCTTAAAGCCTTTTTAATCTACCCCCCCACCCCCGGCACCATCTCCCAAACTTCTTTCTTTTCCCCAAAGTTACTTTTTCAGGAACAGGACTGACCTATATATAGTCTGGATTTCATTGTTTGCATTCTTGTGGTGGTGGTGAACCTGTTCATCTGTCCCAGGTATTTTCTGATGTGTTAGTTAACTCTAGATAGGGTTTCATACTTTGACAATATTTCAAGGTTCAACGGTAGTGTTGTCACTTGAATATTATGTCCTTCACTCAGCTTCTTCCAACATCTTACCTAAGTATGGTACATTTGTAAAAACTAAAAAATCAACACCGGTAAATACCACCAACTAAAATAGTTTATTAATCTTACCAAATTTTCCATTAATGTTTTTTCTGTTCCCAGAGCCAGTCCAGGATAGCGTGTTGCACTTAGGACAGTTTCTTGGTCTTTCCTTAGTTTCATGACATTGGCATATTGTTAGTCAGGTGTTCTGCAGAATGTCCCTCAACGTAGGTATGTTTGATGTTTTCTCATGAATAGACTGAGGTTATAGATTCTTTTTTAAAGACTACCAGAGAGGTGATGTGCCCTTGTTTTATGAGGAGGCACATGATAGCAATATAACTTATTACTAGTAATGTTAACATCAATCACTTGGTTAAGGTGGTATTTGCTATGGTTCTCTACTATAAAGTTATTTTCTTTACATATTCTAGTTGTTAGAAGACAGACACTAAAGGTGTGGGGAATTAAGCTCCAACTCTTGGAAAGAAGCACATCAAAAGATCTTGTTGTATATTAAAACCACCAAAACAATTTACAGGGAAATAACTTGAGGCTAGGCAAATATACTGTTCCTCTTTAAAAGTGTCCACTAATTTCAGTATTTATCAATTGATCTTGCCTACAGTAATTATTATATAGTGTTCTAATCATAATTTTCTCTTTTAAAAATTATTTATTTATTTTTAGAGAGAGGGGAAGGGAGGGAGAGAAGCAATGATGTGAGAGAGAAACATCAATGGTTGCCTCTCATACGCACCCCGACCAGGAATCAAACCGGTGAACTTTTGATTTGCGGAAATGTTGCCTGACTATCTGAGCCACACCAGTCAGGGCTAATCATAATTTTCTTTTCCTGTATTAAAATTATTCTGTAAGAAAGATTTGTCCCTCCTCCCCTACTTATTTATTCATCCATCGCAGAATGGGGTTCATAAATATTTATTTTATTTCTTGAGTTATAAACCAGTATCATCATTTATTATGTTGCTCAAATTTTCCAACTTTGTACTTCGGGTGCTATATCAAATTGGCCTCAAACAGTCAAAATTACTATCATCAGTGAGACAAACCAGTATCACACTGAAGACACATCACTTCAGTGATATTCCTGCCATCCATTTTGTTCCTTTCCTTTTTTAAAGCACCTCTTTGCTTTCTTGCACTACAAGATGCACCAGGCTCATCTTTTTATTTTTTTATTCCAATTGTTTACTCAATCATTTCTCCAAGCTCCAGTTCCTTTCACTAGAGAACTAGATTTAAAAATCAAATTATGTTTGTATATTTTAATATTTGGTAAAGTTAGTCCTTCCATATTATTCAAGTTTTTAAAAAATGTTAATATTCATATCTGTTTTTCTTTCATGACTAATTTTTTTCCAGTTACTACTAATTATTTAAAGCCTGCTAGTTCGTGCCAGGGGGAAAAAAAGCATTTATTTTTAGTTACTACTTTTAATAAAGTTATATTATTACCTAAATGTGCATCAATTAAGAAAAGGACAAATCCATTGTGGTATTTTCATTCAGGGCAATGGAATACTATTTAAAGAGAGAAAATAAACTACAGCTACACTTTAACATGTATGATATACTATAGAAAAACACATTCAGAAAAATACTATTTAATGAAGTTTTAAAACATGCAAGAAATACTATATATTATTTTAAAAAATTTTTATTGATGTAACATTGGTTTAATAACAGTATATAATATATAAGTTCCAGGTATACATTATAATCTGACAGCTGCATATACTATAATGCATTTACCACAAAAAGATTACATATATGTAGTATGTAAATACATTTAAAAAATTTTAGGATACCGGTTTGGGGGATGGAGATAGGAAAGAGAAAGAAATATGATAAGGGAGGGGTATACAAGGAACAGCAATTCTATTTTCAATGTTTTATTATTTTTTTAGGGCATGTGACAAATACATCAATGCTCAAAATATTTCATAATATTTCTTTAAAGATATAAACAAAAGAGTAAGATTAAGTAAGAATAATCAAGTAGTTAATCCATATGAGAACAGCTAGAAAAAATCTAACTAAGACTCAGAATAAGCTGGTTCCAAGACTGATTTTAAAGCCTGGGAAGACAAAGAACAGAAAGAGAATACTATACAACTACAAAGAGTATAAATAGAATCACTAAATACTAAAACATGAAACTTTGTGAACCTGAAATCATAGCAACTTGTTACTTCAAAAAGGTAATTGGTTGGAAACAGATAAAGGTTAAATATAGCTACTGCTAAGTGATAACAGTTTATTAAAAGGAAGCTGAGAACACTGAATAAAGTTCTAAAAAAATAATGGGATACATCAAGAAGACAAAGGGGCCAGCTAAAAGGATTTCCACTTGCTAAACCTATGACAATTTGAACTTCAAAATCATAATGATTTATAACCCACTGAATAAAATCAGAACCTGTGGGTCCATACTATAAGAAATAAGAATTGGCTTAGGTCAATATCATCTTAACCAAGTGATCCAAGTTAATACAGTAGATCCTCAAATAATGTCATTTAATTCAGTGCTGTTTCATTATAATGTTGATGAGATGCTGTAGGAACTTAACTCTTGTTTATATCAATTAGCCTATAGTAAAACTGGTTTCATTATACATCATTTTGTTAAAGTCACAGAACCTATTGACGATAGTGAGGACTTACTGTATCACCAATGAGACAAACCAGTGCCTTCTACGTGATGCACTGAAGACATCACTTCACTGATATTCCTGCCAAAAACACATATTCTGAATCTTGACTATGAGGAAAAAGAAAACTCAAAATTGAGGGACTCTACAAAATGAATGTCCTATACTATTTCAAACTGTCAATGTAATAAAGAAACAAAGTCTAAGAAATGTTTCAGATTAAAGAATAAAAAGATATGACAAATAAATGCAATGTATGATTCCAGACTTGGAAGAAAATTGATATAAATAACATTACTGGGACAACTGGAGAAGTCACAATATTGTTTTGAGATTAGGTAATAGTATAATATCAATATTAAATTTCCTGGCTTTAATAACTATACTATAGTTATATAAGAAAAAAATGTCACTGTTCTTAGAAAACACTGAAATATTTAGGGGTAAAGGGGCATGATGACTGCAATTTATTCTCAAATAGTTGAGAAAGCAGTATATATACAAAAAAATGCAGACACAACAATAAGGCAGATGTGACAAAATGTTAATTAGCAAGTGCAGATGAAGGATATAGAATTCTTTTAAAAATTTTTTGTAGTACTGTATTTGTATAACTTTAAAGGTACTTCAAAATTTTTAAAAAGCTTACAAAAACAATACTGTAGAGACGTTGGTATGTCTTAAAATTAACAGAGCACAATTTCCATGCTTTTGAAATGTTCCTCAGTTCCAACATCAGATAGTGATTAGGTACGAAATTTCTAATGCTAGATTTGTATGTACAGTAATAAATTCTTGCTGACCATTAAAAACACCCCTTTGCAGCTTTGGTCAAAAGACTCTCAAAAACTGAAGAGACTCATCTCATGTGAATAATGCACGTGCACCTCCTTTTACCTGAGACATCCATCTGTCATCTCCTTGAATATCTTCTGCTGCATGTGGAATGGCCGCTGGGTTTGAATCTCCCTGGCTCATTCTGCACCGAAAGAAAAAAATGTGATGTTTCATTCATTAACAGTAATATTTATGTTACTGCTTACTTAAATACCACATGCCAGGTTTTAAATAATAAAATTTAAGTTTTGTTGTGATTTTTCATAAAAACAAAACAACTGGACTTTATTTTTAGCAGAGATGAATTCCAGGACACAACTGCTTAAGTCCCATGAATATCTAGCAACACTAAACTTCCAGGCAGGTTTGAATATCATTTAGGAACAATGCATTACATTTAAAAAATCTGCTCCAAGTATGTACTTTACATCTATATTAATGTTTCATGATTACATTTTACTGTTACTACAAGAAATTAGATACTTAATAGTTCAATGAAATCTACATTACTATGGTGATGACCAGAATCCACCAGTTACTAGCATCACACAAATAACTATACTATATATTATGACAAAATTGACTACAGGCTTTGGCTGTGGTTTTTGACAAACATTTACTAGGTATTTTTACTTTTGACAGGTTTCCACTAAGAAAAGTTTATTGATAATGAACCCAGATATGGCATCTGCTAGTGGAGAAGAAATAAGCAAAATTCAGAAAAAATCAGAAATTCTGATCTTCCAGAAAGACAAGAAACCAGACTGTTTTCAGCCAACAACGGAGAATACATACTACAGACATTAGGCTCAAGAGGTCACTCGGCAAATGCAACAGATGATAAAAAAGAAAAATCTAGGGTTTTGTGGTTTATAAAAAAGAAGGCTTTTTCCTTCTTTTGCCATTCTCAAATATAGTTAAGCTTTCTTGGAAAGAGGATTGCATTTTAACACTAATCATACAAACAAATTAGCTCAATTCTAAATTGATACTAGGTCTTGAAAATATTAGGCTCAGGTTTAGGCCCATATCTGAATAAAGATGTAAAATACCATCCACACCCTATGTATATATTTCTTTAGACTACTAAAATCTGTGACTATCAGAAAATAATAGCTATCTATGACGGACTATACGTGTTATGCTTTATACCCACCACCTCCAATCCTTACAAAAAGTGCTGCAAAATGAGAAAACCGAGGATCAGACAATTCACGTAATTTGCACAGCAAGTGACTGAAATTAGGTTTGTCTGACTCACTAATGTCACACCTGGCCCACTGATCACAAAAAAGTTTATGGTGACTCCCTAAAGGGGGTCTTCTATCTAACCATTTCATTCAAAAGACATATAAATACTACATTGAGTTAAAAACATCAATGTAAAAATACAAGAATCAGGAAGAACTGCAAGGTGAATTTCTATAGCTCCAGTCAGACTATTTGTATGGTATCTGTTTGAGGTTTCACTGTCTAAAAAAGGTATGGAAAATTAAAAGATGCATCAAGGAAAAAAAAAATGATTAAAGGGACTATAACAAATAGTCACATAGAACTGTTTAATCTTGGGTTTCTGCTTTTGTTTTTAAGCCCATAAAACATCTATATGTTCTATATAAAAGTGCCTTTGGGTCTAAGTTCAATTTTAGATTTAAGCCTGGCTAGTCAGGTTAAATATGACATGATGTTTAATAGTTTTAACTTAAACAGTAACTTTCTTCCCTGTTGATCAAAAGTCTACTGGCCCAAAACAAACAAAGGGCAACCAACTTTTCCCATCTTATGGATTTCAAAATTCGACATACAATGTAAAGACATAGAACAACAGGTCCATTTTCCACTCACTAATTGAAAAAGTTTATCTCCTAACTTTTAAAATAGATTTAAGAAACCCAATCATTTCGTTAGGCTGTTCTTACTTATTTTACCACCCGGGGAAACACTTAATTAACATGGTAGGTATTTTGAAGCAAAAATTAACTTACACAAAGTTAACTGAGAGTATAATTGAAAGAGCAATTCTGTCCTATTCTCTCAATTATATAATTGAAACTATTTTTTACTGGAGACTGTTAAAGAACAGGAGTGACAAATAGTCAATATGAGGTACCTTCACAATAATAGTTCCCTCACCACTTAAAGACAAAATGAAGGTCCTTAAGCTCATTTTCAGTTCTTGGGATACCATGTTCAGATATTGTTGAAAAACTTACGAAGAATTTTGACAACTGGAGTCTTTAGAGGAAAGGAGCCAATATGGTAAGAAATTAAAAAACCTGTCATATTACAATAGTTAAAAAAAAATAGATATGTATAAACTGGATATCTACAGAAAAACTGGTTGGGGAAGAGAAAGACACAGAACATATATAGCTGCAAAAGTATTCAAAGCTTACTAGGAAGGGATATTAGGCTTATTTACATGTCCCCAAAGATGAAGACAGGGCCATGAATAGTCAAATCTCCAACAAATATAACTACAAAAATGGCATGGCCTGTTTCTCAAGGTAGATTCCTCTCACAGAGATCCAAAGAGAAGCTAAGTGAACACCTAATAAGAAAACATAAAGTGAAATAAAGCACATGAGTAAAAATGGCTTCAGGTTAGTAGGGTCCAAACAGTTTTTTTAAATCTTTTAAAAATACACCTCAATATGTATAATTATTTCTAAATTAAATATGCTAATTAATGTTAATTTGTATATACTGTTAATTATATTGTTAACCTATGTAACATATAATGTATATATTAGTAAGGTTTATTTTTTTCTTTTTATACATAAAAAATTCTAAATTTTCTCCTGTATTACAATGTATCATCTTATGCATCCCAGGGGGAGTACATACTCTACTTTAAAGACCAATTGTTTATATAAACTCAAATATCTCCTTAGGTCTATGATTCATTTTATAGACATGGATTTTCAGAGTTCCTGCAACAGGTAAACAACTGATCTAAAATAATAATTGTAAATAAGAATTACTAAGAACTTACTAATATACAACATACTGTGCTAGGAGCCATTCCACATGCAGTGGAAGATATTCAAAGAGATGACAGATGGATGTCTCAGGTAAAAATAAAATGAAACCTTACAATTTTAGGGAACTCCATGATAGGGAGAGCTGGGCCTTAAACTCTGGATGTCAGAAAAGAATATGGAACAATGACAAAGTCTAATTTACTAAGTCAATATACTTAAATCTTCTATTACTACCACCCAAATTTAATGGCATTCTGATACCCTGAGCAAAATACTTTTCCTTTGGTCCTACATTTTTTTCATGGGCAAATGAAAAGCTGTATGAACAGCGAAACTTAAGAAACAAAATGTCACTTATTTGAGACGACCAGGTATGTAGAACTGGAAGATCACATAACATTCTTAATTAGCTAGTCCTTTTTCTTTTTAAATTATGAATACAAGGTCATCCTTCTTCCTCTACAAGGGCAAAGTACCTGAGCAAAATACTTGTTTCTTTGTACCTTCAGACACTTGGATTTTGTATTATTTTGACAAATCAAAATCTCACAGTACAAAGTAGCTTTCAGTTTTACATATGCTGATGGCTTGGTAACATTTTAAAATAGCAGATAAAGAAAAACAGCCACAAACCCATGCAACCTCCTCTTTTAAGAGCCAGACTGGAAAGGTACAACCTAAGAGACCACGCATTTAGAAGAATCAAATAATTTGGGAGTTGTATTCTTTGCAATAAAAATGAAGGATGAGGAGCTATCTGGAGAACAATGTGTGGCAGGTCACAAAAATCTGAGTGATTTTAGGGTTTGTCCCTAGGTAGAGAGCAATAATGTAACATAGTGGTATTCAAAATGGTGAAGCTATAATCCGCAACACACCAAAAAAGTACCAACAGGGAGGAATTTTACTCCCATCTCCCCTTACTGATTCATAATACTCTCCCCTGTGCAGCTTTAACTTCTGAGATCACGAACAGCAGGTTCAATTAGAAAAACCCAGCGTAATGGAGATAAAGGCCCAAAGAACACAAGTTTTGTTAACTGACAAGAAAGACTATTTCAGGGAAGCTTTAACTGTTCATTACAATGCGTTCTCTAGGAAGATGAGGAGTAGGAGACTTGCACAGCATTACCCAGTTTTCCTGCATGTTTGATCTTCTCTCCTTAACTCAGGCTATGACGGCACACACAATCTCCAAATGCTTATACCCTCACAGTGGCTGGGTCTAATCAGAAACCAGTTCCAACAACAAAGAATCATAAATTCTCAAGCTGAGCTGGATGTTTCTTTAGTTTAACCAGGAAACAGGTGGAGGGGGAAAGTTGCACTAAGAATGAAAAGATTCAGAATGCTTGCACTCTGACCTAAGACTTCATTTTGTTCCAGAGGCAGTTGGCAGGGTATTTTGAAGGGGAAGGCAGGCCTCATCCTGAATGCCCTGCCTCTGCAGCTGCTGGGGTGGCTCGCGGGGCTCCTGTACATCCATAATTTATTATCAAATGCCCCAGCCAATAAATTAAAGCACAATGATTTCCTACTCCTCCCCTGCTCTCCCACAAGGAGGCAACCTTTATATGAGAACAATGTACCAGAAGAATTTAAGACACGGGCATATCCAAGGCAAAGGCTACTTAAAAGTTCAGGGAAGATAATCCTCTGTATTTTCTCCTTTCTCTTTCTACACACCTTTACTTCCCCTCCGCAATTTAAAGTTGTTCAAACTGAGGTCCTAGGGCGGGGTCCAGGTGGTCTTCCCTTTCTCCATACGTAAGCTCTAAAAAGAGGCCAAATTTCAAGAGTTTGGTTTTCTTAGGGTTTGTATCGAAATGTATGTTATGAAAAGCAACTCTGCGGGGGTGGCGGTAGCTATGGAAAGCACAACAGTGAGTAACCACGCAACGGGTCTATCACAAACCTGATCTGTAAGCGGACATGGATCAGGTGGGAAAAAATCCTACGAAAACCTGCTGACCTTGGGCATATAAACCTCTAAAATGAGGTTCTACACTGGAGAGGCCTCTAAGAAACAATCCCTTCTGAGTCGTAACAGTCTATGCACTTAAAAAATATATATTATAGGAGGAAAAGGAGAAGTTTCGAAAGAGTTCAGCTTTTTAAACGAAAGGAGTAACTAACTGGTTTGGGCCGCGTTAAAGGCCTCTCAGGCAGGAGGAAAGGGGAGAGGATTGTCAGAAGCGCAAAGTGCCCCGGGGATGGAGGCAAAAGGAAACAGCTGAGACTGGAGGCATCAAAGTTGCTACAAATGGTGCTAGCCCTGGCGAACCACCGGCCAAAGGGAGCTGGGGCTGCAGGGAGGCCTCCCCAGGGGTGGGCGCAGGCGGAGGGCGCTCCGCCCCGCTCCGGTATTTATCCACGCGGAAAGGCGGGGTGGACGGAGAGGCCGGCTGCAGAGGATAATCGGTAGGTTTGGGGGTGGAGTGCTGGGGAAAGCCTCTAAGGGGCCCGGCTAGTGGCCCGCAGGTCCGGGGACTGCGAGGGCGGCTGGGGAACCAACACCCGGCTAGAGCAGAGGGCACGCACCCAAGGCACCACACGGGGCTGCTGGGGCTGGGTCGGGGTAGGAGATGGCCCCAAGAGGGTGGGGGAGGGGAGGTCGCGGGCCTCTCACAACGACACATCGCAGCCCCTTCCAACCCCCACCTCTAAGCCACAGGCTCTTGGCGACCCTGGATGCACTTACTTAGGCAGAGGGTCCGTGCGGGCCCCAAGCGGCTGCGGCGTGGGCGGGGGGGTGGGGGGGTGAGTCTGTCGCTCGCTCAGTCCCAGCGGCCCCACTCCGTGCGTCCCTCCTCGTCCGAGCAGCAGCAGCAGCAGCACCAGCGCCCCCACTTCCGGTTCCCCTGCCACTCAGGAAAATTGCTTCCGGATGTCCCGCCCCACCCTGCGCTGCTGGGAGTCTCCGGGCTGGCTGCGTTCTCTGCTGGCGCTCGCTGCTGGTGCACAGGTCGCCTCCTTCGCCTCACGAGGTTTCCCACTTTGTTCTGTGTCCTGCCCTCTTTTTGCTTGTAGACTGAGGAACTTGGGCCTCTATCTTTCTTCCAGCCGCACCCCTCAATTCTGCGTTAATGTCACCGCAGGGCGGAGATGACATTCGGGACAATGTAGCGTTTCCTCACACTGAGGCCATTCCCTTACCATCCAGCCAACCTGGCTTCCTTCTCCACCCCACGGACTAAACCAGATTGCTGAAAGTGGGAAGGAAGTAGGGCCCCAAGGTTAATGAGAATGCTCTACATAATAAGTGGAATTTCTCTTTCTATGATGAATGTACGGATTTGGGGGGACCGCCTCTTAAGGTAATACCATAGGGGAATGGCGAGTCAGTCTTTTCCTTAATGATCCATCCAGTTTAGAGTGTCAACATAAGAAATGTCCAAACCTGTAAGAATATTTATGAGTTTATTTGGGCCAAACTGACAACTGCCAGGGAGCAAAATCTCAACGGATTGAGAAAACGCCCCGGAAAATGGCAGTTTTGCACCTTATTTTATACATTACAATCAAAGGAGGAGGCCTAAGAGGGTTACATGAAATCCATTGGTGATGGACTAGGAAGACAGGAGAAAGCAATGTGGGGAAAATATCTGGAATTGGGTAAAAAGTAAAAAGAATAGACTCATAATTCTTTTACATTTGTGCAGATAGGATAGTTAACAGTCAACAATGAACAGTAACAATGAGGTTTGTGGTCTGTGGTGAGGTGGCTGTGCTTTGAGGGGGTGGGGGGGATTACTTGGATATTTCAAAGGAATATTATCCTAGACGCAAAAAGACAACACGCTCAGGTAAGGTGAAGATTGACCTTTGTTAGGGAAAAATACTGCCTTAGGACATGATTACCTGCCCTGAACTGCTTTTAGTTAGTTTTGATTTTAGACCATCCTGTGTGGTTATTTTGGTCTTTGAGTTTGTAAGGCTGCCACGCAGGCCTCCTCTGAGTTTGTCAGGTTTAATATGTGACCCCCTGATGCTGGAAATCATGCCTCTTGGTCCAGGTGTTCTATGACCCAAGCTGGCGAGCTGGACTCGCTAGCCGACAGTCTTTGACTGATCAGGCCTCAGGGTTTCAAGACATTCTGTGACTTAAAAGGAATCTTGCTGAGTACTTCATCTTCCCTGATGTTGATAAGGAAACCAAAGAAAGTCAAGCACAGGTAGTGCTTAACCCTGCGTGCTTTCTGTTAATGTTTAAGGAACAGTGTATCTGTTCCCATAGTCTTAAAAGAATAGATGATTGAATTCCTGTTTTTTGTTTTTGATAGGAATCATTCTTTATAGTTTATATATTAACCTCCTTTTGTTTTAATCCCAAGTAATTGTATATTGTAATCAATATTGGAATGTGCCTGTGAGCTCATTCCTTACCCTCCCTATTGATTTCTATACTTGTAAAACTCAATAAAAGGAGAGGTCTTTGCACCGCTCACTCGCTGCTGACCTGCCAGAGCGTGCGGCAGCCCTCCAACCGACTCATTCTCCTTGCTGGAATTGCTTCCGCGCCCTCGACCACATTTAATACAACACCCCCTTTTCGTCCACAAGGGGAAAACATACACATATAAAGTCAATATTGAAAAGAATTTGTTACAGTACAATGAGTAGCAGAGGGGAAATAAAGGCAGGACCCTCTATTGAAATTAACAAAAAACTTAATAGAGGAGGCTAGTAGATGGAGACATATCTCACCCTCTAACTCAGCGGTCCTGGGCTTGGACTGATAACATTGCCAGGTGTTCCAACGTCACAGGAACCACTGTTAGCACTGGAAGAGGGCAGTCCTTGAAATTCTATGTTTCAATCTCCACTATCTGGGAAAGAAAGCCTTTGAAATTGCTTTCATCCCAAGGCCTGAAAGGCAGGAGAGCCCAAAGAAGAAGCCCATGAAACAACTTTGGTTAATTGCCTACCTCTGGTCGCTCTCTGTTGCTTTTTCTTTTGCAGAGGCCCTAATGCTTACAGAAAGAGCCCATAAATGACTTTGAGTAACTGCCCCAACTTTAATTAACTGCCTCCCTTCACTTACGTGTTTTACAACAAGATGAACAAATGGAGTCTGGATTCAGGCTAACAGACCCTCACACATACCTAAGTTTGGGTAGTCACGTTCCCCTGAGAAAAGCTGGCACTAACTTTATCTGTCAATCAATATGTAACTTCTTCACCCCCTTCTCACCAACTACGTAAGTCCTCAGAAAAAAAGGACTCTCTCTTGGCGCTTTTGGGTCTCTGGCCACACTAGGGTGAGCTTGCCACCCCGACTTTGGCCACCCTTGCTTTTGCTCTCCTATTCACTAATAAATTTTGCATGCATTCTAATAGGCTTGCTGATCTGTAATCCTTTGCTGCATCATTGAGAAGGATCAGGGTTTCTCCAGTAAGAAATATATGCTAATTGCTGTATAAATGCATGGTTTGTTAAAGGTAGAGAGGGGAGGGGCTATAAGAAATGTTTGTATAGTGCCTTGTGCTGGCCTGGATCCATTCAGCCCTGTGCCTGGAAACCAGAAGAGCCTGCCAGCACTTGGAAAATGATTAAGGGTTTTGATTTTGCTGACAAAATCTATTAAGAATACTATAAAAACCTGGGAGCCTAAAGTTTCAAGATATATCAAATTATTTTTTCAGATAACCTCTGCTTATCAAGTGGTACTAAATTTATCAGGCATGCGTGAGGTCTGTCCAGAAGAAGTCCAGCCATTGTTAATATAACAAACAATTTGCTTGACATCAATGTAACCTGGCAGTCAAGGAGAATGGACTAGAATGCGCATGCATGAACAATGACAACTTCCCTGAGAAGTGGGGGCAGTGTACGCCATTGAGTGAGCATGTGTACTGTGTGGCCATTGCACTAAAAATGACTGAGCAATGAACCTGCATCAAATATTGCATTAAGTTTGAACATTCCTCCAGGGAAACTATTTGGATGATTCAGAAGGCTGTAGCTGTGGGCAGCTAGTGATTGGCAGCTTCATCAGACATTGCTTCCGCTCGTGCTTCATGTCTTATGCAGAGTTTTTTGGCGAAACATAAAATCTCCAAGGTGACTCAGCCCCGCTACAGCCCAGGTTTGGTGCCCTGGGCCTTCTGGCTTTTCCCAAAACTAAAATCATCTTTGAAAGGGAAGAGATTTCAGACTGTTGATGAGATTCAGGAAAATACAACAAGGCAGCTAATGGCGATTTGAAGAACTGTGTGAGGTGCCTACATTGAAGGGGACTGAGGCATCGTTATATGTACAATGTATCTTGTATCTTCTTCAATAAATGTTTTTATTTTTCATATTACACGGCTGGATACCTTCTAGACAAACCTCATATAATCCAAAATAATTTTGTCCTCATATAAAATGTTTTTACTTTGCTAGTTTACCTCAGCATTCTCTTGCAGAAGTTCATATCATATATGGCATAACAGTAGATACTCAGGAAATGTTTGTTGTTTTAAGTGTTTTATTGAAAAGAATTTGTATTTGGGAAACTCAGGTGATGGTATAAAGAGGCATCCCAGAAATAGATTAATAACAGAAGAAAAACAGTATTTCCCCAATTTTAGTATTCAGCACACTTTAATATCATTACTTTTTTAACACACTGTCTTCCCTTAAAAGTTCTGAGCTATCAGGGACCTTGTCCTGTGGATTCCTAGTACCTGGCATGGTGCCTAATCCATAGTAGACACTTATTAAATACCGTTGAAGGATCAAGTGTTGAATGTGTGCTGAGCGGAACCCATAGCATACTTACTTTGTTTTTTTCAACTTTTTAATTGAGAAACAAATAAGGAAAGTACACCCCTAGGAAATACTACACCTACTTAAACTAGCCTCTGCAAATATTTAAAAGATTTTATTTATTTTCAGAGAGAGGGGAAGGGAGGGAGAAAGAGAGAAACAGTGATGTGTGTCAGTTGGTTGCCCTGGTCCACAACCAGACATGTGCCCTGATGGGGAATCAAACCAGCAACCCTTTGGTTCACAGGCCAGCACTCAATCCACTGAGCCACACCAGCCAGGGCTAAGCTTATTCTTAAGTGTATATAATATATACTTTACATTCATGAGAACATTTCTTGAGGTCTTTGAGAACTGACTACTTTTGAGAACCCCACAATAGCATATAATTTTCTGATAAAAATATATCTGAAAAATTTAAGCAATCACTTGATATCTGTAATAAGTATAACAATATGTTCGAGGAAGAGTAACGAACCCCGATGCCAGGCCAGAGTACACACCCTATCTAGGCATCTGGCCTCACTTACTGGCTAAGTGCTTTACTTTCATTGCCCACGAGCCTTAAAGGTGACTTCATTCAAATTTCCATCCCACTAAAATAAAAAATCCTGATATCATGGACTTTCAGGGTCTCTCTCAATATATAACCCTGGATTCTGAATGTCAAGAGTTCATGGGTGTTTTTACTGTAGTGTCTCTGTGTCTCTTGTAACCATTTGTTTACATGTCTCTTTTCCTGACTAAATATAAGTTCTAGGGCAGGAAACTTTTCTTATAACCACAATGCCACAATGGACCTGACATAATAAATATTTTTTTGGTGAATATTTGATGGATGAATAAAGTCAAGGTCAATTTTCAGGCTTCAAGAAAGAAGACCGGGAAAACTGAAGGGAGCAGATGCTGGAATCAAAGTCAAGAACAGAAATCTGCAATGTAGTGGGAAGTTGGAACTCAGGAGATCACCTGGCATACATAGTCCAATTTAATTCTGGCAAATGGCTTGCCCCCGACTTTTTGCCCACCTCCACCTGGGCCCCACCCCCTTCCCTCTGGCCATCACCACACTGTTGTCTGCTTCTTTGTGTCATGAAAACACGTTCATTGCTAACCCCTTCACCTTCTTTCATCCAGTTCCCCACTCCACTCTCCCCTCTGAAGGCTGTTCCATGCCTCCTTTCCTATTTTGCTTGTCAGTTTATTTTGTTCATTAGATTCCACAT
The DNA here is from genome assembly GCF_987537825.1 of Furipterus horrens. NCBI lineage: Eukaryota > Metazoa > Chordata > Mammalia > Chiroptera > Furipteridae > Furipterus > Furipterus horrens. The sequence goes on along the minus strand of NW_028327172.1, from coordinate 87,574,420 downwards.
ATAAGTGAGAGTATATGGTATTTTTCTTTCTCTGACTGGCTTATTTCACTTAGCATAATGATCTTCAGGCCCACCATGCTATAGCAAAGGGTAAGAATTCCTTCTTTTTTTACAGCCAACTAGCATTCCATTGTGTAAATGTACCACAGTTTATTAATCCACTCAACTACTGAGGACATTTGGGCTGTTTCTAAATCTTGGCTGTTGTAAACAACCTGCAATGAACATAGGGGTGCATATATTCTTTCAAATTAGTGTTTGAGATTGTTAGGATATATTCCCAAAAGTAGGATCATTGGGTCAAAAGGCCATTCCATTTTTAATTTTTTGAAGAAACTCCATACTTTTTTCCAAAGCTGAATATTCTTAAAGGCAATGTCCAAGTAATTGACAAAATGAAGTTAGGCCCATTAAATGTCTTTTCATTTCAGTAGATATTTATTGAATTATTACTCTATGCCAGGCACTCTACTAAAGCATGAGGGGGAAAGATGATTAAGGTAACATTCCTTTCCTCAAGTAACTCACAATTTAGTGATGGATACACCCACAAAAACAAATGTTTCTAATATAATATGTAATGATAGAGGTGAGCCTTGAATACAGTACTCTGAAAAATGAAAGGAGTTTTTAACTCGGCTTAGAGGAGGGTGGTCAGAAAAGGCTCTTAAAAGAAAATGATGCCTGGATTTAATCTTTTCTTTAAAAAGACTTTATTTTTTCAGAGCAGTTTTAGTTTCACGGCAAAATGAGAGGAGAGTACAGAGATTTCCTATATACCTCCCTCTCACACATGCATAGCCTCCCCCGTTATTAGCAACCCACCAGAGTGGTACATTTGTTAAAACTGATGAATCTGCATTTACACCTCATAATTACTCAAAGTCTATAAAATATATATTAGGGCTCACTTTTGACATTGTGCACTCTATGGGTTTGGACAGATATCATTGGCAGCCGTCCGTCTCGAGAGACGATGGCGTAGCTTCCTGAGAGTCTATCTGCACCGCCGAGAATGGCTGTGCAGTCCGACTCGGGAGTGACAATCCCTGCCGCACTTGTTACAGGTGAAGGCAGATGGCTGTTGTTGCTGCTGTTGACGCTGCTTCCGCCTCGATCTTTTCTGGACCGCCTCCTCGTTGCGCGCAGCCTCTGCGCGTAACATTCCTTGTCTGACCGCGAGCCTCCAGGCTAGGCGGTCGTCTGCTTGAACTTCCCATGTGTTGAGATTGATGGAGCATTGTGTCATATCCTTTTTGCAGATGTCTTTGAACCACAGTTTTGGGCGCCCTGTCATCCTCTGGCCTTCTGCTAGCTCGCCGTAGAGGAGGTCTTTGGGAATACGGCCTGCATCCATTCTTTTGACATGGCCGAGCCACCTGAGGCGTCTCTCACTAAGAACTGCATGCAAACTGCTCATGTTGGCTCGCTTCAGCACCTCGGTGTTGGGAACCTTATCCTGCCAGGCGACATGCAGGACGCGTCGCAGGCACCTCATGTGGAAGCTGTTGAGTTTCCTTTCGTGCCTTGCGTAGGTGGTCCACGTCTCGCTGCCATAGAGGAGAGTGCTGAGTACGCAGGCTTGGTAGATGCGCAGTCTGGTTTTCTCAGTGAGGCTGGAATTGTTCCACACTCGCCGGTTCAGTTTGGCCATAACTGTGGCTGCCCTGGCGATTCTCCGGTTGACCTCCAAGTCAGCTAACAGAGAGCTCGAGATGGTGGACCCGAGGTAAGTGAAGTCGTTGACAACCTCCAGGGTGTATCCGTCGATGGTGATGCATGGGGGAGTCCCCGTGCCTTGAGCCATAACGTTCGTCTTTGTCAGGCTGATGGCTAGTCCGAACTCCTTGCATGCGTGGGAAAGGCAAGTGACTAGCTGCTGGAGTCCCTCTTCGGAGTGTGATGTCAAGGCTGCGTCATCGGCGAAGAGCATCTCACGGATGAGCACCTCTTTGACTTTGGTCTTGGCTCGTAGACGGGCCAGGTTGTAGAGCTTGCCATCGGATCTGGTGTGAATGAAGACACCCTCGCTGCAGTCCTTAAAGGCGTATTGGAGGAGCATGGAGAAGAAGATTCCGAACAGCGTAGGCGCGAGGACGCAGCCCTGCTTTACTCCGCTGCTGACTGGGAAGGCCTCAGAGGTTGCGCCGTTGTAGGACACCGTGCTGTGCATGTTGTCGTGAAAGGACATGACCACAGCAAGCAGATGTGGTGGACAGCCAATCTTCCGTAGCAAGCTGAAGAGTCCGCTTCGACTGACCAGATCAAACGCCTTCGTGAGGTCGATAAAGGCGAGGTAGAGTGGTTTATGCTGCTCGTGACACTTCTCCTGCAGCTGGCGTAGGGAGAAGATCATGTCCACTGTTGATCGGCCAGCTCTGAAGCCACACTGGGACTCTGGGTAGACGCGGGAAGCAAGGGTCTGCAGGCGGGCAAGAGCGACCCGGGCGAATACTTTGCCGACGACGCTGAGGAGAGAGATGCCCCAGTAGTTGTTGCAGTCGCTGCGGTCTCCTTTGTTCTTGTACATGGTGATAATGTTGGCGTCTCTCATATCCTGGGGGATGTAACCCTCCTTCCAGCAGAGACAGAGTAGATGGTGGAGCGGCTGTAGCAGGACTGGTTTCCCGCTCTTTAGGATTTCTGGAGGGATTCCGTCGCTTCCTGGTGCTTTCCCGCAAGCGAGGTGGTCGATGGCTTTGCCGAGCTCTGCCGCAGTAGGTGGGGTGTCTAGCTCCTCCATGACTGGTAGGTCTGGGATGGCGTTAAGAGCAGTGTCTGTTACGGTGTTCCTCGTTGCGTACAGCTCGAGGTAGTGCTCGGTCCACCATCGCTGGTTCGATCTTCCAGTCAGGGCACATCAGAGAAGGAAAACTCTGATTCCAAAAAACCTCCGCTGCCTTGCGGCATACCTCTTCGGGGAAAGGCTAAGGGAGTAAACCCCGACAGAAAATCCGGAGCCGGAGTCCCTAAGGCGGTTTGACGTTGTAGTCAACACCGGCAACTCCTGCGGCGCACCTGAAGCCAAGCTGTATTGACTCTGTCTTTCCCCTTGGACCCTTCAGCTGCGAAGAGAGGGGGGGGTCTGCTGCATGGGCAACAGCTGGCCCTCCATATCACCCTGCCCAGGCTTTGTAGCTTCACTGGAGAGGACACTCCAGCGTCATCGCAAGATGTCGACTTAACACGGGAGGAGACAGTTACCGGTTATAAGCTCATCCGATTGGCGAAGGAAACGAGCGCCAGGGGTCTCCTCTGACGGTGGGAGAGGTCATCGCACCTCACTGGACAGCTACCGCCCGCCTCAAGCTGGGCAGCCCCCAGCCAATTAGGTGCCGTCTCGCCATGGCTCACCTGCCCCACTGGGTGCGTGGGGATCAGAGAGGCGTCTCTCGAAAAGTGGGCCACAAAACACTCGCACCAGGCAATTCCAAGCAAACAACAAGAAAGAAGCCTCCAGCTCTTCGCCTCGCTAGCTGGAACATCAGGACCATGTGTCCCGGACTTACTGCAGACCTTCCGTGGATCAATGGTGCCAGGAAAACCGCCGTCATCGACAGGGAACTGGCACGACTAAACATCGACATTGCGGCTCTACAGGAGACCCGGTTGGCCGACAACGGAACTATCAGAGAAACCAACTACAACTTCTACTGGCAAGGGAAGTCTCCGGACCAACCAAGACAGCACGGTGTTGGGTTCGCTGTGAAGAACACGCTTGTTAACTCCATAGAGCCACCCACAGGAGGCACAGAGAGATTACTTACCCTCCGATTGTCAACAACTTTTGGCCCAGTCAGCATTCTTAGCGCGTATGCCCCAACCCTCTGCGCCACCACTGAAGAGAAAGAACAGTTCTACCATGCCCTGGACGAAGCGTTATCCAAGATCCCCAGAAGTAACGCTCTTTATCTCCTTGGAGACTTCAACGCAAGAGTAGGAGCCGACCACATGGCCTGGCCCACCTGCCTCGGAAACTTTGGGAGAGGAAAGATCAATGAGAATGGTCAGCGACTGCTTGAGCTTTTGTGTCACCACGGCCTGTGCGTGACAAACACATTCTTCAAGTGCAAAGAGATCCACCAGGTGTCATGGAGGCACCCCCGCTCCCGCCACTGGCACCAGCTTGACCTCGTCATCACCAGAAGAACAGATATTGGCAGCACCCTCCTCACCCGCAGCTACCACAGTGCAGACTGCGACACGGACCATGCCCTCATGGTAAGCAAGGTGCGCATAATGCCGAAGAGGTTGCACCACTCCAAGATGAAGGGTCGCCCACGCATCAACACCAGTTGTGCCAGCAACCCAGTTAAGACCCAGCAATTCATCAACAGGATGGAAGATGCACTCGGCGAGGAAATGGCGGCAGATGACATTATCGAATCCAATTGGCCACGTCTCCGCGATGCCATATACAACTCCGCCATTATTGCTTACGGGAAGAAAGAGCGGAAGAACGCTGACTGGTACGAGGCTCACTGGGAAGAAATGGAACCCGTGATCGAGGCTAAAAGGAAGGCCCTACTGGCTTACAAGGCCACGCCCACTCCCAGTACACTTCAAGCTCTACGGGCTGCCAGGAACAAAGTCCAGAAGACCGCCCGCCACTGTGCCAACACCTATTGGCTAAACCTGCGCAGAACCATCCAGGAAGCCGCCGATACAGGCAACGCACGAGGAATGTATGAGGGTATCAAGAAGGCAACAGGCCCAATCCCCTCCAAGATCGCCCCCCTTAAGTCCAAGACAGGTGAGGTCATCATTGGACAGATATATTATGATATGTATCCATCATTATAGTATCACACAGATTATTTTTACTGCCCTAAAAATCCTCTGTGCTCTGCCTATTAATCCTGTCCTCTCTCCACAAACCTAGGCAAGAACTAATAAATAATAATTGCCTAGTGACATGGGACCTCTCTTCTTCCAGAGAATCACCCTGGGCAAGCATAAGTTGGGCCTGGGGTCACATAAACCCAATCTTAGCCTCACATTAGTGAATAAATTAGAACTGCTTCAAATCATGGTTGGTCATATTACTGCTCTTCTCATCAGTACTATATAATGTATAATATATATTATATATATTAGTAGTAGCTGGTCTACATTTTCTGATTACCTTTACCTCATAGCCTTTTGTATTTGGTTTTATTCTTGAAGAGTGAGTCTCCCCAACAGTGTTCCCCATGACCTCTCTCTGTCTTTATCAAAGGCTCTAGAATATATATTCATGCTATACATATATGGTATACATATAGTTGTGGTTATATCTACACACATAATAATAACTTCAAAATTTTAAATTACTTTCCTATACATTATTCTAGTTGATCCTGATAAAATACTATTACACTGTGAATTGCTACTGCCAATAGAGAATAGAGAAATTATAATAAAAAGATTTTAGACATTCAATTACCAAATAGTTATTAAACATCAATACACATCAGACTGTGCTAGCCACCTCAGGCATACAAAAGGCTTGTTGAAAGAATAGTATTTGCAGCTAGAATAATTTTTTGGTAGAGTTCTCTCATTTCATAGGCGAGCATTAGTTAAGAGTCTAAACTTTTTGGCCCCTGCCTACACTCCATTATTCCATAACAATCTAGTAGTAAAGACAAAATGAAAATATGTGATACAGTTCAAAAGCAGCTGGTCACTAAATTGCATGGTCCTGACAGAAGGGGAAAAGAGCCATATAGAAGAAAGGTGACAGGACTTAGTATTAGACACAATCCTGGGAACGTCCATATGATATTTGTTAATTTTCAAACACACACAAACCTTTTCCTCTTTCTCTTTCTCCTCCTCCTGTGCCTTCTCCAGCATCATCATAATCTTCATTTAATGAAAAAAACTAAAACTGAAAGAAGTTAGTTAACTTCCAAAAGCCACACAGCAAGTGATGGGTCTGGAATTCAGAGCCAGTTCTTTCTGAATCTAAAACTTAGGTTATTTAAACTTCAGACCACTGAAGTAGAATAGTCATTGTTTTTGTGTGGGATGAGAAAAGCTTTTCAAAAGTACTAGGGAAAAACAGAAGGGGATCAAAATAAACAGGACTTTAAAAAAAAGGAAAGTGAGTTACTTAGGCAGGCAACAGAAAGCCTAAGTCTTTAAGTGGAAAACAGTAACAAAACCCTTATCAGGAAACTTTAAAGTTTGAGGGAATCTCAGATTAGAAATCATGTAGAAATCTATTTATAGCATTGGTTACAGATATTTACTCAAATTCTGATTTAAGTAATCACTCCATAGGAAACATTTCTTCCATTACTGGTTAGCCCTAGTTGGCCAATAGTTCTTTCATAAATATACTTTGTATTTCTTTAATAATAAAAAAACAGGCCCTGGATAGGTGGCTCAGGGGGTTGGAGCTTCTTCCTATATACCAAAATGTTGCAGGTTCGATTCTCGATCAGGATACAGGCACCCCCGTATAACACAGTACTTCTATAACACAGTTTCTGCTCTAACACGGTTAGAGAATTAGGGAAAACTCCTGTATAACATGAAATTAGGGAAATCCCTGTATAATACTGAACGTGATAAAAGCTTTTAAGAGCAAAAGATAACTCATTTAAATTTTTTCATTCGAGTGCATACATTGTATCAGTTTACTCTAAAAAGCGTAAAGAAAGACCTAGACTTAGCCAAACAGTTAGAGTCGTATTTCTTAAATGAAGATCCTTGCACTGCAAGGAGCACAAAGTTTAAGAGAGAACTTCAGAAGTGCTTATCACTGTATAACAAAATTTATAAAGCTCTCTCAGCTAAAAGCAAGCAATCTAAAAAAACAGATTTTTTGCAAAAAGTAGAGCATAGAAATCAAGATAATGCTGAAGAAAGTTCAGAGGATAAGGATATCTTGTCAAAAAGAAAACGCATTTGGTTAATGGAGCTTAGTAGTGATGATGAAAAAAATTCATATTAATATGTAATACTTCTGATGAAAATTGCTTTAATAAAGATATTTCTCTTATAAAAATATAATAGTATGTATTTTTAATTTTTGGAACCTAACTCCCTCTTTGTACTAGTTCTTTTTTTCGTATAACACAGATTCATATAACACAGTATTTGTGAGGAACCTAACAACAGTGTTTTGCGGGCGTTACCTGTACATACCTAGGTTGTGGGTTTGATCCCCCATCAGGGTGTGTACAGAAGGCTGCCAATTGCTGTTACTGTCTCACATGTCTCTCTCTCTCTCTCTTTAAGATAAATAAACTTTAAACATTTTTTAAAAGCATCTATACATTTTCATCCATTCATTGTTTCACAAATACTGAATGCTTCCTTGTGCTAGTCACTTTTTAGGGGTTTGGACTACAAAGATTCTGCCCTTCTGGCGCATACATTCTAGTGTGAAGAGATAATAAACATTAAACATCATAATAATAAAACATCAGACAAGTATCTAGTATGTTAAAAGGTAAGTACATATTACAACCCCTGGCTGGTTTGGCTCAGTGGATTGAGCGTCGGCCTGTGAGCTAAGTGTCGCTGGTTCGATCTTCCAGTCGGGGCACATCAGAGAAAGAAAACTCTGATTCCAAAAAACCTCCGCTGCCTTGCGGCATACCTCTTCAGGGGAAAGGCTAAGGGAGTAAACCCCGACAGAAAATCCGGAGCCGGAGTCCCTAAGGCGGTTTGACGTTGTAGTCAACACCGGCAACTCCTGCGGCGCACCTGAAGCCAAGCTGTATTGACTCCGTCTTTCCCTTGGACCCTTCAGCTGCAAAGAGAGGGGGGGGTCTGCTGCATGGGCAACAGCAGACCCTCCATATCACCCTGCCCAGGCTCTGTAGCTTCAGCTTCACTGGAGAGGACACTCCAGCGTCATCGCAAGATGTCAATTCAACATGGGAGGAGACAGATACTGTGTCACTCCCGAGTCGGACTGCACAACCATTTTCGGCGGTGCAGATAGACTCTTAAGAAGCTACACCATCGTCTCTCGAGACGGACGGCTGCCGACGACGACGACGACATATTACAGAAATAAAAAATAGCCATAATGCAGTAGGGAGTGCTGGGAGTGGCAGGGCAGTGGAGGTGGTATGAGTTATATTTTTAAATAGGGTGCGCAGGAGAAGCCTCATTTGACAAGAAGGCAGCATTGAGAGAAGACTTGAAAGAAGTGAGAAAGTTATTTGTGCACATAACTTAATTGTAGTCTTCCAAGCAGAGGAAATAGCAACTGAAATGGCCCTGGTATATTTGAGGAGAAACAAAGGGACTGGGTGGCTAGTGTAGAGTGAATATGGGAGGCGTGGTAGAAAACAAGAATGGAGAAGTGACAAGGGTCTTGTAGACCAGAGGCTGGACTTGACTGTTATCTTGAAAATAATGGGGGCCCATTGTGGAATTTTGAGAAGTATGATCCCACTTTAATTTTAAAAGGATTCCTTGAGTGTCTGGGATAAGAATTGACTGTAGGGCAAGAGAGACTAGTTGGGGTGTTATTGAAGTGGTCCAGGCAAAATTTAATGGTGGCTCAGACCAGGCTGGTAGCGATTGGAGGTTGGTTGTGTTTTGTTGCAATATAAACCTCCCTGCATCAAACCAAGTTAAACACTTTCTACGAAGTGTTTTTTATCATGTGGATCTTTAACTATCACCACTCACTCCCTCCTTGTGGTTTTTCGTTCTCCCCTGACTCTAGTGGTAGATACAGAGATGCCGAGCTTCCTTCCCAGTCTCTTTCCTACACAAGCCTACAAGTCCTTTCCACTTTTTGGCTTTTCTTGCAAAACCATTAAAAGCAAACTGAGAAGGATAACAAAACTAACATGGATGAGGAGGTTTCAGAGGTTAATTTCATGATTTATGTAATAGTAGTGCCTGGTCTACATTTTCTGACTACCTTTACAGCGGTCTTGGGAGCCTCATAGCCCTTTTGTATTTGGTTTTATTCTTGAAGAGTAAGTCTCCCTAACAGTGTTCCCCCAACCTCTCTCTGCCTTTATCAAAGACCTCTAGAATCCCCCTCTTTTACTTTATATAATTATGATCTCTTGATTTCAGGTAGAAACTACATGCTTTACAGTTCACTGAACAATATAATTGCTTAATATCCACCTCTGGTCCCTCTTCTTAGCTTTCTTGTCTGCACATAGGCCAGGAAGAGACCTTTTTCTTTCCCAATTTTCTCTCTTCCCTTCCTTACTCCCTAAGTTTCCAGGCCCAGGGCCCAAGATCACTGCCGTTTCCCTTTCTCTCTACAATAAACTCTGGGGATCCTTAGTTCTGTTTCTTTCTTTCCTTTTTAAAGTATATTTTATTGATTATGCTATTACAGTTCTCCCAATTTTTTCCCTTTCCCCCCTCCTCCCAGTACCCCTGTTTCTTCCAGCAATCCCTCCCCGCTTAGGTCATGCATGAGTCATGCATGTAAGTTCTTTGGCTTCTCCCTTTCCTATAATATTCTTAACATCCCCCTGTCTATTTTGTTCCTACCAGTTATGCTTCTTGATCTCTGCACCATTTTCCCCCTTTTCCCCCTTCCCCCTCCCAGCTGATAACCCTCCAGATGATCTCCATACCTATGATTCTGTTCCTATTCTGGTTGTTTGGTTAGTTTGTTTTTGTTTTTTAGATTCAGTTTTTGATAGTTGTGAGTTTGTTATAATTTTTGATCTGTTAATAATTTTGATCTTCTTCTTTTTCTTAAATAAGTCCCTTTAACATTTCATATAATAATGGTTTGGTGATGATAAACTCCTTTACCTTTACCTTATCTGGGAAGCACTTTATCTGACCTTCCATTCTAAATAATAGCTTTGCTGGATAGAGTAATCTTGGTTGTAGGTCCTTTCTTTTCATCACTTGGAATACTTCTTGCCAGCCCTTTCTTGCCTGCAAAGTTTCTTTTGAGAAATCAGCTGATGGTCTTAGGGGAATTCCTTTGCAGGTGACTCTCTTATTTTCTCTTGCTGCTTTTGAGATTCTCTCTTTATCTTTAACCTTTACCATTTTAATTATAATGTGTCTTGGTGTGGTCCTCTTTGGTCCTGACTTGTTTGGGATTCTCTCTGCTTCAGGACTTGTATATCTATTTCATTCACCAAATAAGGGAAGTTTTCTTTCATTATTTTTTCAAATGAGCTTTCAATTTCTTGCTTTTCCTCTTCTCCTTCCAGCACCCCTATGATTTGTACGTTGGTAGATTTAAAGTTGTCCTGGAGGTTCCTAATCCTCTTCTTGTTTCTTCAATTCTTGTTTCTTCTTTCTGTTCTGGGTGAATGTTTATTTCTTATGTTCCAAATTGTTGATATGAAACCCGGCTTCCTTCTCATCACTGTTGGTTCCCTGTATATTCTTCTTTATTTCACTTTGTATAACCTTCACTTCTTCCTTTATTTTGTGGGTACTCAATCATTTTTCTGAGCATTCTGATCACCAGCGTTTTGAACTCTGCATCTGATAGGTTGACTATCTCCATTTTCTTTAGTTCTTTTCTGGAGTTTTGTCCTGTTCTTTCATTTGGGCCATATTTTTTTGAATTCTCAATTTGGAAACCTCCCTGTGTTTATTTCTATGTATTAAGTAGAGCTGCTCTGACTCACTGTAAAAGGCACCTGTAAATTGTGGGGTGGAGTCAAAGGTAATCATCAGGATGGGGCAATCTGCTTTGTGGCTCTGTGAGTGCGGAGGTCTCAGGGAGGGGACTGTGCCACTGCATGGCTTCTAGGGGTTTTCCCAGCACTTGCCCAGTTTAGTCACTTAATCCACTCCCTGTATGTGACTGCCACCTTTCCAGCTGTTGCACTGGTGTTGAATCCCACAGTGGGTGGGTTTGCATACATTTTAAGACCATGCAGGGCCTTTAAGTGAACTCTCCTGAAAATCTAGCAGTTTCTCCTGCTGCTCCAGCTGCCATTAGTTTTTACAGCCAGAAGTTATAGGGATTTATCTTCCCCAGAAGTCCAAAGTTTTTACAAAGATTATATTTAGAATTTGGTGAGTAAGGTGACAATCTCATATAATGAAAATTATTCCTGATTAATGCAGGACTTCCAGTCAGGATGGAGGCATGAGTAGACATGCTTTGCCTCCTCATGGAACTACAAAAAGAATTACAATTAAATCTCAAAACAAATCACTCCCAGAACTGTCAGAAAATCAAACTGTCTGGAAGTCTGACAACCAAGGACTTAAAGAAGCCACATGAGACTTCCAGCCAAGATGGAGGCATAGGTAGACACACTGCATCTCCCTCCACAACTACCTCAAAACTGAAGACAAACAAAAGTTCCAGAAAATAAAGCTGCATCGAAGTCCAACAAATATAAAGAAGAAACACTCACCAGACATGTAGGAAGAGCGGAGCCAGGGCAGAGAGGACATGGTGTGATGGCAGTGGTGACAGTGGCTGTCACTACCAGAAGAGAGTGCAGTTACACATTAAAAAAAGTAGTGAGGGACACCTGGGAGTCCTTCCAACACTAGACCATACTGTGCAGCTTACAATTCCAACACCGGGGAAAATAGAGCCTCATTGCTTCTGACTGTGAAAACCAGTAGTGGTTGGGGTGGCAGAAGAAACTGCCCGTCTCTCAGTGGAGTCCATTTGTTTGCAGGACCTCCATGGTCCTAGATTGTCTGCAAACCTATCCACCCTGGGAACCACAACCAGGGTAATAGCTAGAGAGGTGCCAGTCCCATACAGGAAGTGGGAGAAGTGCCTGAAAAAGGGGCAAGTGCTGGGCAAACCCTTCTTGAGGAAATCTGGTTCATTGGTAACAGTTTGAATCAACTAATTAGCAACTGCAGCATGATGTTCCTTCTGCTCTGGTAGCAGAAGCTGGGAAACAAATTTTGCCATGACGTGTTTCATGCCAAGATCCTACATCAAAATCTCGGACACAGTAGTTTTTGGAATCCCCAGGTCAGCCTCTAGTTCTTGCACTGTCAGTTGCTGATCTTTGTTCATTGCAGCCCATACAGGTTCAACATTCTCAGGTGCTTGTTGCAGGCTTTCCAAAGCATAGATCACTTTCAACAGATTTTTGACCATCATTGAAGCATTTGTGCTACACTTTTATTCATGCCGCAGTCATTGCATTGTTCCTGAAAGCCTTCTGAATCATCTGAACAGGTTCCAGGGAGAAATGTTCATGCTTAACACAAAATTTGATGCAGATTCATTGCTCTATTTGCTCAGTCATTTTGAATACAATGGCCACACAATACACATGCTCACTCAATGGTATCTACTGTCCCCACTGACTAGTACAGTGAAGTTGTCATTGTTCATGCATGTGTATTGCAGTCCGCTCTTCTTAGCTGCCAGGTTACATCAATGTCATGCAAACCGTTTTCGTTATATTAACAATGGCTGGACTTTTTCCAGACAGACCTTTATATACTTCTCCACTCCACTTCAGAAAGTCTGTAACAAACTTTTAATTACCCTCATACCTGAAACTAGCATTTTAAAAGGTTCTTTTTAAGTTGTACGTAAACTCAAAATTACCAAAAAGAACTTAATCATCTGTTCCTCAAATATTTTTTACTTGAACTAAATTTTTTTCTTAAAGTATTTCATAACAAATTTTTAAATTAAATTACCATATGACTAGATTATTTTAAGTTGGAACTGGATGAGCTAAATTGGAATTTACTAAAGCAAACAGGTTTAAAATAGGTCAGTTAATAGTAATTACTTCATTAGCTAAAAAGTATACTGCCTAAAAGAAGTTTTTACATTGAATACGCATTTTCAGTTATTATCATTTCTTTTCCCAGGAAGAGAAGTCCATGCAAGAGGAAAACATAGGCAGTAAAATCTCAGATATCCCACGCAGCAATATTTTTGTCAATATATCTCCCAGGGCAAGGGAAGTAAAGGAAAGAATAAACCAATGAGACTACATCAAACTAAAAAGTTTCTGCTCTGCTAAAGAAAACATCACCAAGATGAAAAGGGAACCAAATGTTTGGGAAAACATATTTGTCAATAATACCTCGGAAAAGGGTTTGAGCTCCAAAATATATAAAGAACTTACATGATTCAGCACCAAGAAGACTCACAATCCAATTAAAAAATGGACAAAGGACCTGAACAGACGCTTCTCCAAAGAGGACATACATAGGCATATGAAAGAATGCTCAACGTCACTAGCCATCAGAGAGATGCAAACTAAAACCACAATGAGATACCACCTCGCGTGGGTCAGAATGGCCATCATTAACAAATCAACAATTAGTGTTGGCAAGGGTGTGGAGAAAAGGGAACCCTAGTGAACTGTTGGTGGGAATGCAGACTGGTGCAGCCACTGTGGAAAACGGTATGGAATTTCCTCAAAAAACTAAAAATGGAACTGCCTTTTGATCCTGTGATTCCACTGCTAGGATTGTACCTGCAGAATTCTGAAACACCAAGAACCTATGCACTCCTATGTTAATAGAAGTACTATTTACAATAGCCAAGTGTTAGAAACAGCCTAAGTGCCCATCAGTGGATGAGTGGATCAAAAAGCTCTGGTACATTTACATGATGGAATTCTATGCAGCAGAAAGAAAGAACTCCTGCCTTTTGTGACAACATGGATGGAATTGGAGAGTATGATGCTTAGTGAAATAAGCCAGGTGGTGAAAGAAAAATACATATGATCTCACCTAATACAGGAACCTAATGAACAAAACAAATGAGCAAAATAGAATCAGAGGCATGGAAACAAGGAAGAGACTGACAGTGACCAGAGGGGAGTGGGGAAGGGGAGAAGAGGGGAAAGAAGGGGAAGGGTCTAGTCAATGAACTAATATAAATGACCCATGGACATGAACTACAGGGTGGGTATTAACTGTGGGAGAGGAGGCAGGGGAGAGCAATGGGCGAAAGATGAGACAACTGTAATAGAACAACAATAAAAAAATGAAAAAAAAAAAAGCTTTCAAGCGAGTTCACTGCTCTATATGAAAAACACCTTATAGATGAGTGAGTTTTCATGCTATTTTTAAAATCCAAATCATTATATATTTTTAACTACTAGGAAGGAACTGGCATTTAGGGGTGCAGCTGCATTACCCAAACTCTTATTTTCACACATTAGAACTCTGTTGCTAGTGTGATAACTTTATTCCAATTACAAGCAAGTGGGATAACAAGTTGCAGATCTGTAGATCTGAAAAATTCACTTTTTAGTAATTAAGTAGTACACAGGCTTGTATTTTCTCCTTTCTCCTATGTGAAAAAATTAAAAATACATATTTTATTATCATACTTTAAAAACAGCAACTAGAGTCACTGGCCAGGGCTCCCCGGTGCGCCAGTCTGGTCAATAAGTTTCATCCTACCCAAAGTCAGAGTTAAAGCAAAGGTTCAGTTGGCTACAGCTGCTCATCATTCCCTGATAAAAGGAAAACTGAGTGTCAACACTCCCAACTGCCACTCCTCCCAGTTTCCCTATCCTTGGCAACTACTGCTTCAGCTTACTTGACAATATATTACTTGGTAACTAGTCGTTCAAGGTGTAAAGTTGTTCTTTTTGAGGATGCAAAATACCACTATCCCTTACTGGGACAGATCAGAGATCAACATACTATAACCCGCCACCTGTTTGTGTACCACCCACAAAATAAAAATGGTTTTTACGTATTTTTTAAATATCAAAAAATTAAATTTGATTACACATGATAATTATATAAAATTCAAATATCAGTGTCAAAAATAAAGTTTTATTATAATGCAGCCATACTCACTTATTTATATATTTTCTATGGCTGCTCTCATGGCAAAGCTAAATGTGTGACAGAGACCTTGTGGTCTGCAAAGACTAAAATATTTATTATCTGGTCTATTACAGAAAGGTTTGTCAACCTCTGTCCTGAAACATAAACCAGATCAAATCTTTCAATTGCTCAAGATTACCAATGACTTGCTTAAAATTATCAGTGGCTTTCTATTTCACTCAAATGGTGTACAAGGTCCTAAATGATGAGCCTGTGACATAATCCTCCACACTCTCCAGTCAGTCGTTAAACTTTAGCAATCACTCTGGATTTTTTTTTCCTGCCCCTCGAAATCAAGGTGAAAGCCGACTCAGGGCCCTGTTACTTAAAATCTGTTTTGCTGAGGACACTCTTCCCTTAAATGTTATGTATGTACAACTCATTCAGAACTCACTTCAAAGGTCACTAATCCAAGCAGGTATTCCTTGCTACTCTATTTTAATACAGTCCTCTATTCCACCCCCATCACTACTTTAGTATTATTTTTCTTAGGCATAAGACCTGGGTTCTGGGAATTCAGCTCTAATTTTAGCAAGCCCCAATTAACCTGTTGCCCCTACAGTAACGGCTGTTGCCAGTGACTGTCTGTGTCCTTCAAAGATATCTTAGTCTGCTGGCAAGAATTTAGTAACTTTTCTGTTTTAGGAACTCCTCTGTTTTCAAGGCCATCTTCAAAGTCACTTCAACTTCCTCTCCCCTTACCCCCTTTAAAAACCCTTGCCTTGCTATTGTTCGGGGCTGACACCACCTTGGTCTCAGCCCACCTGTTTGCGGCTGGCCAAATAAATTTTTTAAACTTATTACCTGTTCTCCTGTCATTTCTCCTCTCATTCTGCTAAACCTAATATTTTTGGTGCTAAAACCCAGGAGAGTGAGAAAGAGTGGCTGAGGAGATGGCACCTGCCTTCCTTTGCCTGACCTTCACATCAACACTGGCCAAAATTACTGGGTAAGGAGTTTGCCTTTTCCCCGCAGCACTCTCCTGTTCTGTTCTGTTTGCCTGTCTCGGGACACCTCCATCTGAAAATCCCAGTGCTGGGTGAGAGTTGCTGCTAGGTCCTGGACTCTTGGGAACTGAGGTTGGTGGGACACCTCCCTTCTCTACTTCTCAAATCCTTATCTGACACAGCCTAAGGACCTCTTGGGTGGGACAACCCCAATGAGTCTCCATTGGCTGGGAGAGTATCTCCTGACTCCCTGACTCCCTGTTAATCATGGGAAGCGATCTGTCTAAGCTTTTGATTCTTCTATAATACGGTTTGGGTCCAGTACAAATCCTGACTGACCCTGACAATTAGTTGCCATCTGGGCAAATGAAGTGAGGTTCCATATGTGCAGGCCTTTTTATTTTTGAGCTGCACAGGCATCCCCCTCTCTCTATCAATCCTCCTCTGCTTATTGCCTCTTCCTAAGCCCCCTAACTTGTTTTTAACTGCTTCCCCTCTGACTCTTGAGATCTATTCAGATCCTGTGGAGGACTGCCTCCTTTCTGTCCCCCTCTCCAGCAGACCCGGGACTGGCTGCAGCTGCCCCTGTACCTGAGGGGCATCTCCCTCCCTCTCCTGATTCAACATCTCAGGCACCTCTCCCTCTGCCAAACCTGTTCTGATTACCAAATTCTTCTTCTCTGCTCTCCCCTTCCACAGTCTCCTCAACCTGTCCTGTGTGCTCCACCTGAGAATCCCTTTGATCCCTCTAACTCTCTCCCCACTCCCTACGCTCCTCCACCTCTGCCTGGCACAGCAGGGGCAGCTGCTGCCAGTGATAAGACCCCTATTACACCAGACTCTACCTATGAATCAGAGCTACTTTGTCCCCCCTCGTCTCTCAGCTTCAGCCCCGACCGCAACCTATCCTTCCCCTCTGGGAGGCCATGAGACCCCAGGGACCCCTTCACACTCTCTTACCTCTTCCAGGTTGAGAGTCATCTCAGTTCATAGTCCTGTGATCCCACTTGCTTCATCAAGGAATTCCAATATCTCATTGTTTCTTATGATCTAACCAGGTGGGATCTCTATGTCATTCTCTCCACCTGTCTGTCTGCTAAGGAAAGGGAATGTGTTTGGCTGGCAGCCCAGATGTTTGCCAACACCCTAAACAGGCAAGACCCTAACAATGGCTCCATAGCACCACAGCAGGGAATCAATGGAAACCCTGCTGCCTTTCTAGCCAGACAGAGAGAAGCCCACTAGCGTTTCACTAACCTTAATACTGATTCCCAGAAGCATCCTTCTTCTTCTCCATATGCATTTAATTTCCCAGTCAGATCCCAACATACGCAGCAAACTCCAAAAACCAGAGGCAGGCCCTCAAACCAGTCAGACAGAATTAGTTAATCTGGCCCTCAAGGTCTTCAATGATCGAGATGGGGAGCATTCCCAACCATGAACTCAGGCTTTCCAATTCTGTTCTAAAAGAGTCCTGCAAACCTAACCTGTCAAGAGGTAAAAGTTAGACCCCTCTAGCGGAGTGCTTCAAATGCAGCAAGCCTGGACATTGGGCTAAGCGGTGCCCAGATCCCGGCCTCTCACAATGCCCTGCCTGCTGTGTAAATAGCTGGGGCATTGGAAGTCCAACAGCCCCTGAGCCTCTCAAGGCCAGGGGATATTGGTTGCCCAATCAGAGTAAGCCTCGGGCTTTGACCTCCCTGAACTTCTGAAACTTGCCACAGAGGACTGAAGATGCCCACGGACTGCGGCTCCCGTGCCTATTTCCAGGACAAAAGCTTGGGTAACTCTTTTAGTAGCAGGTAAGCCAATATCTTTTCTCATTGATACACCAGAAACTTACTAATTCCGCAATCTCAATTGTTGGGGTTGATGGCATAGTCTTGTTACAGAAACAAGGGAGTCCAAAAATCCCCAGAGCTTGCAGCTGGGGGATGGGGAGAAGTAAGCAGCTTTTCAAATGCTTCCACATGCCTGAGGCTGGTGGCTACTGTCTTTCTTATGCAAATGGATTTAATACATCCAAAGCCTCAGGAAGATGGGAGGAGTCTTTAACCAGGGGACGGTATGGAAAGCACACAGAGCCTACGTAAGGTTCTGTGAATGGTCAAAACTGTTTGCAACACCCACTGCGTCAGATGACGCAGTCAGGGATATATAAGCAGCTGCAGACATTTTAGCTGAGACTCTCTCAAACTCTCATTTGGGCTCTGGCTCTCACTGGCGCTCTGGCTCTTGCTCTGGCACTCTGGGACTCTCTCTGGCTCTCGCTCGTGCACTCTGAGACTCTCGCTCTCTGACTCGGGCTCTCACTCGCGCTCTGGCTCTGGCGCTCTATCTCTGGCACGCTCGCGCGCTCGCTCTCGCTCTCTTGCTCTCTCGTGTGCTCCCTCCACGTGGCTTGGTGAAGGGGCCTTCTCCATGTGGCTTGGAGAAGGGGTCTCCAGGCTGCTTTAAGAGGCTCTCGCCATGCAGTTTTGAGAAGGAGAGAAGATCCACGCGGTTTGCAGAAAGAAGGCAGTTTGCAAGGAGGCTGAGAATCCAGGTGGTTCTGCATTGAGAGCTGGAGGGCACCACAGCACAGAAAGGACCTCCCCAATCAGATTGAATGATTGGCAGCTGCTGGTAAAGCTGAACTGTGCCTAGGAAGTAGGGAAACGGTTTCTCTGACTTCCCTAAAACTAGCCTGGTTTGGAAGGGGGGAGGCAAGGATATGTGTTTGTGGGTATTTTA
This sequence comes from Furipterus horrens, assembly GCF_987537825.1. Lineage (NCBI taxonomy): Eukaryota > Metazoa > Chordata > Mammalia > Chiroptera > Furipteridae > Furipterus > Furipterus horrens. Next base: position 87,555,992 of record NW_028327172.1, on the reverse strand, counting down.
AAGACCATAAGACTTAACAACAGAAATCCGCAAATAACTAAATCTATATAACTGTTAAATAAACAATTCTTTTTCTTTTCACCAAACTCTGGTATTGAGAGTTATAATTTTGGCGGCGGGCAATCGGGCCCCTAACTAAAGAGCCCGTGGGTTTGTTTTCAATTGGAGCAGCCCAGGGGTTCTGTAACAGTCTTGCAACCATCCACTACTCCCCTCCTTCCATGCTCCTTAGAAGAACATGTTTTTGCCAATTCATTTCTAGTCCTCTCTCGTTATCCAATGTCAATACTTGAATGAGATATTCTAGTTAAAGCTCAGATACTCCTTCCCTCTCCTCAGAGCTCGCATGGCATTTTTCTCCTCATTCTGTCTCAACTACCTACCACTCCCCACTTTCTTCCCTCCATTATTTAACATAAACGGTGCCATGACTCAGATTCCACTCTTTGTCTCCAGCCATTATGAACGCAGTGAATACAGTTTCTCACCCTGGGGTAAAGGAGTTGCTGAGCTGTGGGAGTGGGGCATTCAAACATGCTAGGCTCATCTTTGGAGGTAGGAACAATGAAACCTCTGAAGACAAAAAAGTCACTTCCTCCCTCTGACCCGAGTTCTCAAATGTCCCTACATGAGTGGGGGCCTCCTAAAGGTAGCTAGGGCCAATCCCTAAGATATGGAGGGACCTCATAGGGAACTCCCAGCGCTGTAATGTAACTGTGGTTCATCTGAGGACATGCAAAATAAGGGCTGGTCACCCAGCACTCTGAGCCCCCTTGGCTGTTTTAGACAGGGGAGAAACAGACACATAAGAGAGTTGGGGATGACCAAAGGTGTGGGTGCCCCTCTCACAAAATAGCACATTTTGACCCACCACATTGATTCCTCAGCCTTTTCTGTCAGGAGAAAAGTCAGTTTTAATCATTGGAAGCTTGCAGCATCTTTATACCCCAGGTGACTTCTAGCAACTAAATTTATATCTGAATACTTCTTGCAAGAGCTGCAAGGAGGGGCAATGTTACGTTTGCCAGGTGAATATCTTGCTCCCTCTCTCAAGAAATTGCCACACCCCGCAGGCATGGGTCGAGCATTTAAAAGCCACTAGGGCTCTTGCTGCAAAGAAAGACATCTGTGAGAGGATCAGCTGGGACATGGGCCAGGACAGAATGCTAGGTTTCCTTCCTGCTGCAAGCATAAGTCCACACCAGGAGAGGCACATTTTAAAAGCAATACCACTGCCCCATTTCTGTGGTGCATTCCTCCTCTTAGGTTTAGTTATCAAGAGGAGAAGCAAGATTTTAGCCTGTAGTGGAATGTCCTGGCTTTTTGAGGTCCTGTTCTCCTAACTAGGCATTTTCGTTCAAATTGCCTCTCTTATAAGTCTTTTTCCCCTCTCTCTGACTGCTCCATTTACATCTTTATCCCCATTTCTATATGCTTTACAAAGAAATTGCTGTATTTGTTTTCCAGCCAAGTGTCCATCTAATCCCCTAAGGCCATGCTTTGGATCACTGTCCCTTAGCAGGAGGTGACACTATTCCTTACTTGCCTGACCCAAGCTTTACTCCAGCTTCAAATTGGACTTGGACCCACTACAACCACATTAACTAGGAATAAGGGTACAAAGAGAGAAAAATCTCACCTCTCCCTAAATATACAAAAGAAAAAATCTGGTACTTTCAAAACTGAAGCAGTTGGAAGTTGCTAAAGCCTGATCTCTCTCCTTTTTCTCCAGCCTCCTTTCAGTTGTCAAGGTTATGAGATAACAAAGGGGCTCACTTCTGAATACTGTGTATGTCTGCCAACGGGATAAAGTTGTTTGTTTTTTTTTTTCTTTCTATATCTGTAAACACTGTAACTTTTGGACCTAGAAACTACTAGGTCCTGGGAACAATAGGGTAATTAACACACTACTCAAGTGTGCCTCCCCACTGCTGGTATTTTTACAGAGATAGCCTTGACTCTCCTTAGCTGCTGTGATAGGTGGAACATGCACTCTGTTAAATGAGACGTGCTGTTTTTATGTCAACAGTAGTGGGCAGGTCATAGAAAATTTTAAAGTTTAAAAGACAGCATTGACATCATAAAATGTACAAAAATAAATGCTGCCAGTGACCCCTCCTGGCTCGAGACCCTCTTATCCTATTTCTCTTCCCTCCTCCAAGCCATGCTAATACCCTTAATAACCCCAACAATAATAATCTGCTTTTTTCTCTTAGTAGGTCCCTGTTTCCCATACCTTCTATTAAGTTTTGTCCTCAGGAGAGGGCAGGCTGCCACAAATCAAGCTGTTGGTGACATGCCCTTACTCCATACCCTTCCATATCAACCAATATCTCAAGAAGAAATAAAGGGAGAGCTCTATATCCTAATTTCATCATTGAAGAAGTTTCAGAAAACAGATGCTTGATCCAACTCCCCAGAACCAATAAAACAAAGGCAGGAATCTTAGGCATAAGACCTGGGTTCTGGGAATTCAGGTCTAATTTTAGCAAGCCTCAATAATATCTGTTGCCCCTACAGTAACGGTTGATGCCAGTGACTGCCTGTGTCCTTCAAAGGTATCTTCGTCTGCTGGCAAGAATTTAGTGACTTTTCTGCATTAGTAACTTCTCTGTTCTCAGAGCAAACTCCCCCAGAGCCATCTGCAGAGTTTGTTCAACTCCCTCTTCCCTTATTTCCTTAAAAAACCCTTGCCTTGCTATTGTTCGGGGCTGACACAACCTTGGTCCCAGGCCACCTGTTTGCAGCTGGCCAAATATATCCTGTAAGCTCATTGCCCCTTCTCCTGGTTGTTTGCTTGGTTTGTTTTTATTTTTATTATTTTAGACTTAGTTGTTGATAGTTGTGAATTTGTTGTCATTTTACTGTTCATAGTTTTGATCTTCTTTCTCTTAAATAAGTGCCTTTGACATTTCATATAATAATGGCTTGGTGATGATGAACTCCTTTAGCTTTACCATGTCTGGGCAGCACTTTATCTGCCCTTCCATTCTAAATGATAGCTTTGGTGGATAGAGTAATCTTGCTTTTAAGTCCTTACTTTCATCGCTTTGAAACTTCTTACCAGTCCCTTCTTGCCTGCAAATTTTCTTTGGAGGAAATAGCTAATAGTTTTATGGGAACTCCTTTGTTGGTACTCTCTGCTTTTCTCTTCCTGCTTTTAATATTCTCTGTTTTAAGATGGAGGCCTAGACAGACACGCTGCATCTCCCTCCACAACTAAGAAGAAATACAACTATCTCAAAACTAGAGACAACCAGAAGTTCCAGAAAATCAAGCTGCATTGAAGTCCAAAAAACAAAGATATAAAGAAGAAATACTCATCCAGACAAGTAGGAGGGGCGAACCCGGGACAGAGAGGATGCGGTTCAGTGGTGGCAGCAGTGATGGCAGTGGCAGGCTGCCAGAAAGCACAGTCACACATTTTAAAAAGTCAGGAGGGACAACTGGAGAATGCCCCCAGCACCAGACCAGACCACGCAGCTCACGGTCGCAGCGCAGGGGAAAATAAAGCCTCATTGCTTCTGATTATGAAAACCAGTGGGGGTTGTGGGGGTTGTGGCGGAGGAAGAACCTGCCAGCCTCTCAGCAGAGTCCGCTTGTTTAAAGGGCCCCCACGGTCCTAGAATGTCCACAGACCCACCCACTCTCGGAACGACAGAGCAACAACTAGAGAGGCGCCAGTCCCATAGAAAGTGGGAGAAGTGCCTGAAAAAGGGGTGAGTGCTGAGTAAATGACAGAGTTCCCTCTCAGACCCCACCCCACATACAGTGCCACAACGTGGTAAAACAGGTCGACCTCTACTGTTACAATATAACAGGAGTAACAGTTTACCTAAGACACAGAGACAAACAAACATAGGAACCAGTCAAGATGAGGAGACAGAGAAGTATGGCCCAAAAAGGCGGACGGATCAAGTCAAGGTTCCAGTGGGAGAACTGAGCGATGAGGATAGCCAACTTAACAAATGAGGAGAGAGCCAAATTAACAGACACAGAGTTCAAAACACTGGTGATAAAGATGCTTACATGCTTGACAGATATACTTAAGTATGGCAAATGCATAAGGGAAAAAATATAGGCTATGCTAAATGAAATGAAGGAAAATCCACACAAAAACAATGACGAAGGGAAGAAAACTGGGGTTCAAACCAATGATTTGAAACATAAGGCAGAAAACAACAGTCAACAAGTACAGAATGAGGAACCAAGAATTGAAAAAAATTAGGAGAGGGTTAGGAACCTCTGGGACAACTTTAAACATGCCAATGTCCAAACCATAGGGTGCCAGAAGGACAAGAGGAAGAGCAAGAAATTGAAAACTTATATGAGAAAATAATGAAGGGAAACTTCCCAAACTGGTGAAGGAAACAAATATAGAAGTCCAGGAAGCACAGAAAGTCCCAAACAAGCTAGACCCAAAGAGGACCACACCAAGACACATCATAGTTAAAATGCCAAAGGTTAAAGATAAAGAGAGAATCTTAAAAGTAGCAAGACAAAATAAGAGAGTTACCTACAAAGGGGTGCCTATAAGACTATCAGTTGATTTCTCAAAAGAAACTTTGCAGGCAAGAAGGGACTGGCAAGAAGTATTCAAGGTGGTGAAAAGCAAAAACTGACAACCAAGATTAGTTTATCTAGCAAAGCTATCATTTAGAATTGAAGGGGAGATAAAGTGCTTCGCAGACAAGGTAAAGCTAAAAGAGTTCATCATCACCAAGTTATTATATGAAATGTCAAAAAGACTTACTTAAGACCAAGGAGATCCAGCCAAGATGGTTGCGTAAACAGTCATGCTGCGTCTCCCACCACGACTAAGAAGGAATACAACTACCTCAAAACTAGAAACAACCAGAAGTTCCAGAAAATCAAAATGCATGGAAGTCCAGCAGACAAAGATATAAGGAAGAAATACTCAACCAGACAGGTAGAAGGGGCGCAGCCAGGGTGGAGAGAATGGGGTGTGGTGGGGGCAGCGGCGGCGGCGGCAACAGCGGGCCAGCAAAAAGCACAGTCACATATTTTAAAAAGTCAGGAGGGACACCTGGGGAGTGTTCACAGCTACTCACCAGACCTCGAAGCCCACGGTCCCAGCACCAGAGAAAATCAAACCTCATTGCTTTTGACTGTGCAAACCAGTGGGGGTTGGGGTGGAGGCAGAAACTGCTGGTCTCAGCAGAGTCCGCTTGTTTAAAGGGCCCCCATTATCCTACAATGTCCACAGACCCACCCACTCTGGGAACATCAGCTAGAGGGGCACCAGTCCTGTGCGGAAGTGGGAGAGCTGCCTGGAAAGGGGGCGAGTGCTGGGCTGGCGGCATTGTTCCCTCTTGAACCCCTCCCCCACATACAGCGCTGCAACATGGTGAAACAGGCTGCCCCGTACTGATGAATCACTAAGGCTCCGCCCCTTACAACGTAACAGGAGCGACAACTCTACCCGGGACTCGGAGGCAAACAAACACAGGAGCCTGTCAAAATGAGGAGACAGGGAAGTATGGCCCAAAGGGGGAATGGATCAAGGTTCCAGTGGGTGAACTAAGTGACAAGGAGATAGCCAACCTAACAGATGCAGAATTCAAAACACTGGTGATAAAGATGCTCACAGGCTTGACAGATATGCCTGAGTATGGCAAATGCATAAAAGAAGAAGTGAAGGCTATGCTAAGTGAAACGAAGGAAAAAATCGCACAAAACCAATGGTGAAGGGAAGGAAACTTGGGTTCAGGTCAATGATTTAGAACATAAGGAAGAAAAAAAACAGTCAACCAGTGCAAAATGAGGAAGCAAAAATTGAAAAAAAGAGGAAATTTCCCAAATTTTGTGAAGAAACTGGACAGGTCCAGGAAGCACAGAGGGTCCTGGGTGAGCTAGACCCAGAGGAGACCACACCAAGACGCATCATAACTGAGATACCAAAGGTGAAAAATAAAGACAGAGTCCTGGGGATAGCAAGAGAGAGGCGGAGAGTTGTCTACAGGAGGGTGTCTATAAGACTATCAGCTGAATTCTCAGAGTACATTGCAGGCAGGAAGAGACTGGCAAGCAGTATTCAATGTGATGAAAGGCAACCTGCAACCAGGATTGCTCTATCCAGCAAAGCTATCATTTGGAATAGAAGAGCAGATGAAGTGCTTTCCAGACAAGATGGAGCTAAAGGAGTTCATCATCACCAAGCCATTATTATATGAAATGTCAAAGGGACTTACTTAAGGAAAAGAAGATCAAAACTATGAACACTAAAATGACAACAAACTCACAACTATCAATAACTGAATCTAAAAAATAAAAACAAAATCCAACTAAGCAAACCAGAATAGGAACAGAATCATAGGTGTGGGGATCATTTGGAGGGTTATCAGCTGGGAGGGGGGAAGGAGAAAAATGGAGAAATGGTGCAGGAATTAAGAAGCATAATCAGTTGGTACAAAATAGACAGGGGGATGTTAAGAATAATATAGGAATTGGTGAAACCAAAAAACTTATATGCACAACCCATGGACATAAACTAAGTGGGGTGGGATTGCTGGAGGGGAGGGGTTACTGGGCAGAGGGAGCAAAGGAGAAAAAAACTGAAACTACTGTAACAACATAATCAATAAAATATACTTTAAAAAAAGATTCTCTTTTTATCTTGAACCTTTGGCATTTTAATTATGATGTGTCTTGGTTTGGTCCTCTTTGCTTCCAGACTTGTATGTCTATTTCCTTCACCAAATTAGAGAAACTTTCTTTCATTAGTTTTTTGTCAGTTTGTTTGTTTTAATTAATTTTTTAATCCTTTAAAAAATCTTTTATTGATTATGCTGTTACAGTTGTCCCAATTTCTTTCCCTCTGCTCCCCTCAACCCAGTGACCCCCCTCCAGTTGTCCACCCCCCTTAGTCCATGCCCATTGGTTGTGCATATAGTTCTTCTCAACGCCTTCCTATCTGCTTTACTCCCTCCTACTACGCTTCTTAATTCCTGCACCATCTCCTTCCCTTTCCCCCTTCCCCCTCCCGCTGACCTCTCCCCAATATGTTCCTCATAACTATAATTCTTTTTCCACTCTCATTGCCTACTTAGTTTGCCTTTGTTTCAATTCCCTAGCTTCTGTTGTTGGTTGTTGTGATACAGTTTTCATTTTAATCTTCATAGTTTTGATCCTCCTTCTCCTAAACAAGTCCCTTTAACATTTCATGTAACAGTGGTTTGGATCTGATGAAGTCCTTCAGTTTTACTTTGTCCTGGAAGCACTTTCTCTGCCCTTCTATTCTGAAAGACAGCTTCACCAGATAGAGTAATCTTGGCTGTAGGTTTTTGCTTTTCATTACTTTGAAGATTTCTCACCAGTCCCTTCTTGCCTGCAGAGTCTCCTTTGATAAATCAGCTAATAGTCTAATTGGGACCCCTTTGTACATAATTCTCTTCTTCTCTCTTGCTGCTTTTAAGATTCTCTCTTTATCCTTAATTTTTGACATTTTGATTATAATGTGTCTTGGTGTGGTTCTCCCTGGGTCCAGTTTATTTGGAACTCTCTGTGCTTCCTGGACCTGTAAGTCTATTTTCTCCCCCAAGTCGGGGAAGTTCTGCTTCATTATTTTTTCACATAATTTTTCAATTTCTAGTTCTTCTTCTTCACCTTCTGGCAAACCTATAATTCAGATGTTGGCCCGCTTATACCTGTCCCATAGGTGTCTGAGCCTCTCCTCATTTTCCTCAGTTCTCATTTCCTCTTTCTGGGCTGGTTGACTGTTTGTTCCTTCCCTATGTTCTTATTTGTTGATTTGATTCCTGATTTTCCTTCCTTCACCACTTGTTTTGTATGTGTTTTTGTTCATTTCAGCAGGACTAGCCTTCATTCCTTCCCCCTCTTGATTAAGATCCGCTGTTAGTTCTGTAAGCTGTCTTATTACTATAGCTCTGAACTGAGCCTCAGAAAGATTATCTATCTGCTGGTCCGATAAATCATGTATTTGCTGTCTGGTCAGCTGCGTGATTGGGATCTCTATCATGGTCCCTTCCATTTTGACAGTTTTTATTGACTTTTCCTTCTTGGAAGGGGGCTGTCACACCTCCTATGCTGTAAAGGGCGGAGCCCCGTGCACTCCTCACTACCCAGTGACCCTTCTCACCACATTGGCACTTTGTGTGGGGGCGGGGGCCCAAGATGGATTCCTGCTGTTCACTCTCCGCTGAGAGACCGGGAGCCTCCTCCTCCATCCCCACGCCTTCTGGGCCTCACAGTCCAAGGCAATGGGGGTCTGCCTTCCCTGGCGTTGTAATTGAGAGTCAACAGGTTTGGTCTGCAGCTAGGGGTACTCCCAGGCTCTTCTCACCTCCTCTTAAATATGGGCGTCTGTGCTTACCGCAGTCCTGCCGCCCGTCGCTGCAGCTGCCGCTGCCAGCACAGCTTGACCTCTCCTCCCTGGCTTCACGCCTCCTACCTGTCTGGACAAGCACCACTTGTTTATGACGTCATACGCTGGCCTTCCATGTAGCTTTATTTTCTGAAACTTCTGGTTATTTCTGGTTTTGCGGTAGCTATAGTTCTTCTTAGTTGTGGAGGGAGATGGAGCCTGTCAGTCTAGGCCTCCAACTTGGCTGGAAGTCTCTCTTTCATTAGTTTTTCAAATACATTTTTAACTTCTTGCTCTTCCTCTTCTCCTTCTGAAACGCTATGATTTGGATGTTGACATATTGGAGATGCCCCAGAGTCTTCTTCTTTTCTTTTCTTTTTTTAATTCTTGTTTCTTCATTCTCTACTGGTTAACTGTTTATTTCTTCCTTATGTTCCAATTTATGGATTTGAACCCTGGCTTCCTTTCCTTCACTATTGGTTCCCCGTGGATTTTTCTTTTACTTTTTGAAGTATGTTTTATTGATTATGTTGTTATAGTTGTCCCAAAATTTTTTCCCTTTGATGCCTTCTGTCCAGTACCCCACTTCCCTCCAGCAGTCCCATCCCCCTTAGTTCATGTCCATGGGTCATGCATGTAAGTTCTTTGGCTTCTTTCTTATACTGTTAACATCCCCCTGTCTATTTTGTACCAATGAATTATGCTTCTTAGTCCCTGCATCATTTCCCCATTCCTCTCCCATTTCCCACTTGGCTGATAACCCACCCATATCTATGATTCTGTTCCTATTCTGGTTGTTTGCTTAGTTAAAAAAGAATTTTAGATTATGTTTTTGATAATTATGAGTTTGTTGTCATTTTAATGTTCATAATTTTGACCTTTTCCTTAAGTAAGTCCCTCTGACATTTCATATAATAATGGCTTGATGATAAAGAACTCTTTTAGCTTTACCTTATTTGGGAAGCGCTTCTTCTGCCCTTTTATTTCAAATGATAGCTTTGCTGGATAGAGTAATCTTGGTTGTAGGTCCTTGCTTTTCATCACTTGGAATACTTCTTGCCAGTCCCTTCTTGCCTGCAAAGTTTCTTTTGAGAAATCAACTGGTGGTCTTTTGGGAATTCCTTTGTAGGTGACTGTTCTGTTCTCTTGATGCTTTTAAGATTCTCTCTTTATCTTTGACTGTTGACATTTTAATTATGATGTGTCTTGGTGTGGTCCTCTTTGGGTCTAGCTTGTTTGGGACTCTCTGTGCTCCCTGAACTTGTATGTCTATTTTCTTCACCAAATTAGGGAAGTTTTCCTTTGTTATTTTTTTATAGAAGTTTTCAACTTCTCGCTCTTCCTGTCTTTCTTCTGGCGCCCCTATGATTTGGATATTGATACGTTTAAAGTTGTCCTAGAAGTTCCTAAGCCTCTCTTGTTTTCTTTTCTTTTTCTTTTAATTCTTATATCTTCATTCTGTACTGGTTGACTCTTTATTTCTTCCTTATGTTCTAAATCATTGATTTGAACCCTGGCTTCCTTCCCTTCATTATTGGTTTTGTGTGGATTTTTCTTCATTTCACTTAGAATAGACTTCAGTTTTTCCCTTAGGCATTTGTTATATTTCATCTTATCTGTCAAGTCTATGAGCATTGTTATCACCAGTGTTTTAAACTCTGCATCTGCTAGGTTGGCTATCACCTCGTCATTTAATTCTCTCACTGGAACCTTGAATTGGTCCCTCTTTTGGACCATGCTTCTCTGTCTCCTCAACCTTACCACCTGCTGTGTTTGCCTTTGTCTTAGGTAGAGCTGTTGCATCTGTTACATTGTAAGGGGTGGACCCTTTGGTATTTGTCAGTGCAGGGGGACTCATTTCACTGCATTTTAGTGCTATATGTGGGGGAGGGGTCTGAGAGGGAACAATGCCACTTGCTCAGCACTTGCCCCTTTTCCAGGCACAACTCCCACTTCCCATATGGGACCTGTGCCCCTGTAGCTGTTGCCCTTGTTGTAGTTCCTGGAGTGGGTATATTTTCGGATGTTCTAGGACCATAAGGGCCCTCTAAACAAACAGACTCTGCTGAGAGACTGTGGCAGTTTCTTCCATCACCTCAACCCTCACTGGTTTTCACAGTCAGAAGCAATGAGACTATTTTCTCTGGGGCTGGAGCTGTGTACTGCACAGTCTGGTCTTAGGCTGGGATTGCTCCCCAGGTATCCCTCCAACTTTTATAATGTATAGCTGCTCTTTCTGCTGGCCAGCCACAGCCAGTGCCTTGCTGCTACCACCGCTGCCACATTGCATATTCTTTATGACATCACTGCCCTGCTACATGTCTGGATGAGTATTGCTTCTTCATAGCTTTGTTTGTTGCATTTCCGTGCAGTTCAATTTTTTTGTAATTCTGGTTGTTTTTAGTTTTGAGGTCGTTTTATTTCTTCTTATTGTTGTGGAGAGTAGCAAAGCATATTTTCGTAAGCCTCCATCTTGGCCAGGAGTTGTATTATTCTTTATTTCACTTACTGTAGCCTTCATTTTTTCGCCTATGCATTTTCCATACTCGATGAGTTCTCTGAGCTTCCTCATCACCAGCGTTTTGAACTCTGCATCTGATAGGTTTCACTTAGTTGTTTTTCTTGAGGTTGAACCGGTTCTTTCATCTTGGCCATATTTTTTTGTCTCCTCAATTTGGTAGCTTCCCTGTGTTTGTTTCTGTGCATTTAGGTAGGGCTGCTTTGACTTCCTGTTTCAGTGCACTTGTTACATTGTAAGGGGAGGACCCTTAGGTATTCGTCAGAATGGGCTGAACCATGTTACCACTTTGTGGTGCTGTATGTGGGAGAGGGATCAGAGAAGGAATAATGCTGCTTTCTTGGCACTCAGGCACTCGCTCCTTTTTCAGTCACCTTACCCTTCTCATATGTGACTGGCACCCTTCTAGCTCTTGTCCTGGTGATGGTTTCCTGAGTGGGTAAGTTTGCATACATCTAGGACTGTGGGGCCCTATAAATGGACTCTCCTGAGAGATGGGCCATTTCTTCCACCACCTCAACAGACACTGGTTTTCAGAGCCAGAACCTATGAGGCTTTATTTTCCTAGCGCTGGAACTATGAGCTACGCAGTCTGGCCTGGGACTGGAATCACTCCCAGGTGTCTCTTTCTGCTGGCAGCCACCGCTCTCTTATTACCACCACACTGCATCTTATCTGCCCCAGCTCTCTGTCTCCACATCTCCTACCCATCTGGATTAATGTTTCTTCTTTAAAGCCTTGGTTGTTGGACTTCCAGGTAGTTTGATTTTCTGGCAGTTCTGATTTTTGGTGGGGTTTTTTTTTATGTTAGTTGTGATCATTTTATGGTTGTGCGAGGAGGCAAAGCGTGTCTAACTATGCCTCTCTCTTGGCTGGAAGTCGCAAATAGTCAGAATTTTTAAAGGTTTGCATGATTTGGAGGAGAAAGGAAGGATTGACCTAAGGAATGTCAAAAATTATATAAATAGATACATTGGATTATAGATTTTTTTGTCTTCAATCATTTTCTTCTCATGGAATTTTAAAAATATATTAAGGTTCTTCAGTTGTTAAGAAGTATGGTAGAATATAAGTTAACTTTAGACTTGTCAAATCAATTATGAAAATGAGGAGATTGAGCAAAACCACTGTGAAAATAAAACATGATACTCATGTCAACAAATAGGAAAATTGAAATTGAAGTAGAACTAAAGAAAGACAAAAACATTGATCAATCTAGTAGAAGACAAGAAAGGAGTAAATAAAAAAAGCAAATGAAAAATATAATGAACATAAAACATAACAAAAAATGATACCCATAAAAGCAAACTCAATATTTACAATAAATTGCTTAAACTTACTGTTACTGAACCCAACCAATAAGGGGGGGCATAGAGTCCTACCTCTCTCCACCTATCAGGCAAATCTCCAAAGACAGATTTTGATGGAAAGGAAAGGAATCTTTTCAACAATCATTAACAAAGGTAAAGGGGGAAAAATAGCTATTGAAATATTTGTAAAAATCATATAATTTGAAATAATGACAAGTTACTGCCTCAAAGTCCATTTCCTCTAAGATATCCAAAGAAAAGTCACCTGTCACCCTGCCAGCTCAGTTCAAGGTTGAGCCAAGAACCTCTTCTCCCACCCAAAAGTATCTTAAAGATAGGTGGCTTAGCTAGTCTCCAGTTGCTGTCTAGCTTCAGACAACTTTTGGAGTCTGTGCATCTAGGCCTTTTACCCACAGGGTGCTGTGCTTTTCCTACCTCCACACACAAGCCTGCACTAGTGCACTAGTGATCATTGACATGCCCTCAACTAGGGGAGGGACGCCAGGGCCTGTAGTAGTTGACAGGTCTGCACTGCATTGTAAATTTTGAAGACAGGACCTGCCATTAATGGGCCCAAGCCTCCTCCTCTCCCATCTTATGGTCCCTAATGTCCAGGGCAAGGACCTCCAGCCTCAGCCAGGAAAAGGAGGAGTTCAAAAGGAGGAGCCTGAGATTTTGCTCGCTCCATTATTTTTAATGAATCATTCCACTCCTGTCTGTTGTCTCAGCTGCCAGGGTGATGCATGAGTGAGCAACTCAAGCCCCTCCCCCTTTTCAAGGGGTATGTGTCTCCGTTATACCATTTAAGGAGTTTGATTATATTCTGGTGACTCTTAGGGAGAGGTGGGAAGTGTCTATCCTTAGATCTCTGAATAGTCACTTGTGATTACATCGCATGTGCTAATTTTATATTTCTGCCTCTAGGCATCAGTACAGATGCTTTTAAGTCTAAATTCCATGGACGTTATTACTTGTGTTAATGATTTCACTATCCTTTGTAGAATTTCTCAATAGTAGCTAGCCTTTTAAATACAAAGGAAACTGTAAAGAATAGATTTCTGTAAATTAATGTCACTTAAGATACTAGTTGGTTGCATTCTTTTTCTTCTAAAATAAACTGATACATACAATATCTATAATTCCAGGTATGATTTTTTATTGTGAGTCAGTCTGTGAAAGATGGAACTGTCACTCCAACTCATTATAATGTCATCCATGATAGTTCTCTTGAGCCCAAATATAGTACAATGTCTAACTTACAGACTGTGCCACGCATATTATAGTTTTCCAATGAATATTTTTGTATTGATTTTCCTTCAGTTCTTTTAAATTGTTCAAAATAGAATCTTTACTTTTTTAGCCTTTGTATGCATATCTATGAAAATTTAAATTTAGGGAAAGTAGATACAATGTTAAAAAACTTTTTTGTTCTTTCTCCTAAAGGGTGTTTTTGGGAGAAAGCCCCAGAAGTCTAAATTCATGATTTATTCCAAATAATTGACATGTAGCTTTATTCAATTCATAAGAGCTTTAATAAGAGAAACTTACATACACAGGCAAGGCATCTCCTTTCGGGAAGAATCCACACCCCTCCCAGAACAGGGTCTCTTATTTATAGGGGTTTAATAGAAAAGTCTTATGGTTGGCAGTCACTTAGACCACCAGAAAGAATACTGCATCAGGCAGTTACCACACTCTATACATTCCTTAACTTCCCTCATGGGGGCATGATGTTTATCTTTGGGGGCATCTGGCTTTCTGCATAGTCAGCCAAGCCTGAAGCTGCAGAGAGTTAAGAGTCCAACATTTCCCAGGTACCTTTGTTGCTGGAGCCATGTTGCATTTCAGTGAGTTCACCTACAGTTGTCATCCAAGATTCTGGTCCTTGTCACTATGCCAGTAAACTGGCTTACCTTATGGACCAGAGTGTTCAACCACATAGTCCTTGTCAAACTGCCTTTTTTACATTTGACCTACAGAAGAAAGTCTGATGTAATATTGAAAAATTACAATTTGTAAATTTAGTATTTCCCCTTTTGAGGCTGTACATCTGAAGTATTTTTCTAGATACATAATTTTAAGTTTTTAATCATTGTTAATTGGGCATGGAGAAGATTCTAAGGGATAAATGCAATTTTCAATACCACCACTGAATTAACATAAGACTTCTGTTACCCAGACAGGGGCACTGACAGTGAGAATTTTGTCTTGCAATTTACCTTTCAAATATGTTATGATGACTTATCATTAAATGTGCCCAAACACTTTGCACTCTTAGCTATACTACTCTGGTAATTGTAAAGGGTGGGCATTAGTAATATGGTGAATATATCTATGAAGAGGTAAATTCAATTTGGAAAGTGATATCTACTTTATTTTTTAAACATTTTAATTTTAAAGGATAGTGAAATAAAAACAAAAAAACAAAATTAAGTGGGAGTTTGTGTCTAGTATTTTCTATGAAAGAAATAACCTGTATACATAAAATATTGTTTATTCTTTGTACTGCGGTGGAATTCATGTTTTTGGTAGAGCTGTAATAAGGAGAAAATTGTTATTTAAAAGTTGGCAGTTTAAGAACACTTTTTTCAAAAAAAATAAACAAGGAAATTAAAAGTTCTATTAGCATTTCTGTTTAATTCATTCTCTTGTGCATGTTCCAAGTGCAATGTTAATTATGTTAGCTGTACTACAATCAGAAGAGTTTTGAATGAGTTGTTTAAATGAAACTATTACATTTTTCCTGAAAGCAAACACATACACATTTTTTTCTTTGTAGTTAAACTGTCTTTAAATATACTCAGGAAATAATATGTAAAACTTTGTTTTCTGATACTCCTATAGTAGTATTTGGAGGCAAGAGGAAAGGGAAAAAAGAGAAAACTACCTTCAAATATACCAAAAAGAGTATGTTTAAAAATAATATAATTACTTTGATTATAAGTTAAGGAACTTAGGTTTGCAATTTAAACCAGTCTTATAATAAATAAAATTAAAACAGAAGTCATTTAAAAAACATATTGTAATCCAGGTAACATCCTACTAGCAATACTGCCAATAATGATAAATGTAATAATAGAAGAGATGGGTCTATAATTAAAAACAAGTTAATGCAACATATTCTTTTCTGAAGCTAGAATTTGATTTTTGATAATATATTTCTAGAGATCAAAAAAATAATTTGGAAGGAACAAATTCAAAGTAGTTATTAAAACTTTGTGAATATTTCTTACAATTGCAATACAAATGTCATTTATTCATAACACTATATGATATCTTCTAGATTTGTCTACTTAAAATTCAATAAAGGTATGCATGCTAAAATCATTAAACTTGGGTCTCCTTAAATAATTTTAAAGTATGCTGGTGTTAGATTTCTTATTCTACTCATTAGAAAAAAATTGCTTTTCTAAGACAAATGGAAATATTGTCAGTTGGGCACCGATTTTATTAGCTTTCTAGCACTCTATAAATTAGGTGTAGGAAACTAAATATTCAATATTATTAGGAAAAATCCTCACTTTCCCAAAGCCTATTGATAATGTATAATGGTACCTTAGTGTTATATTACTGAGTAGATGTTGGGGGTACTAATTAAGTATTTCAGGAATAGATTTCACCTAGGTAGCAATACAATATATAACTTAAGAAAAAATGAAGTTCCTGACTCTTAATGAATAAATAATATGTATCAAACCTCCCACTGAGTACAGCTTAGAAAGTTGAAAAAAATATTAAAAAAGAATGTTGAATAACACTGAAGAGATGGCAAGGCACACAGAAAATACCACCAGTATCTGGCAAAAAGAAATCTATAGAGAAATGGACTTGTATCTGGGACTGATTTTGGTGCCACCCCTTCCAGAAGAAGCAACCGAGTGAGAAGTTTAGGATGTATTCTGACAAATTTGTGGGCCTATGTTGAGGAAAAACCGGCGTCTCGTACAGCATGTAGGGTTGTTGTTGGCTTGAGTCCCTGAAAGATACAGCCTAGAGGGAGTTTGGAGAAGCTGAGACAAAACCTCCAGGAACAGAGATCCATCTGGAGTGTTCATGCTCTTACTGTTATCAGCCAGAAGCAAACATAAAGCCTCTCCTCAGGATACCATTTTTTGACATAAATCTCATTAAAGATTTAAAATATGCAATATACAGCATTCAGATAAACAAATATTTGCCAATGATACATCAGACACAGGTTTGATCTCCAAAATATATAAAGAACTCATAACTCAACACCAGGAAAACAAAAAATCCAATTAAAAAATGGGCCAGCAACTGGAATAGACATTTCTCCAAGGAGGACATACAGAGGGCTCATAGACATAGGAAGGAATGCTCAACATCACTAGCCATCAGAGAGATGCAAATTAAAACCACAATGAGATACCACCTCACACTAGTCAGAACGGCTCTCATTAATAAATCAACAAGCAAGTACTGGCAAGGATGTGGAGAAAAGGGAACCCTAGTGTACTGTTGGTGGGAATGCAGACTGCTGCAGCCACTGTGGAAAACATTATGGAATTTCCTAAAAAAACTAAAAATAGAACTGCCTTTTGACTCAGTGATTTCATTGCTGGGACTATACCCTAAGAATCCCAATCAACAATTCAAAAGAACTTAAGCATCCCTATGTTCATAGCGGCACTATTTACAATAGCCAAGTGCTGGAAACAGCCTAGGTGCCCACCAGTAAATGAATGAATCAAAAAACTGTGGTACAGGGGCCTGGAGGTGGGGTGGGGGAGAGGGAGCAATGGGGAAAAAGTGGGACAACTGTAATAGAAAAACAAGAAATAAATTTTTTAAAAAACTGGTACATTTACACAATGGAATACTACACAGTAGGAAGAAAGAAGGAACTCAACCTTTTGTTGACAGCATGGATGAAACTGGAAAATATTGTGCTAAGTGAAATAAGCCACCCAGTGAAAGACAAATATCATATGATCTCACCTGTAAAAGGAATCTAATGAGCAAAATAAACTAACGAAAAAAATAGAACCACAGGCATGGAAACATGGAACAGACTGACAGTGACCAGAGGAGATGGGGGAGGGGGATAATGATGGAAATAAGGAGAAGGTGTTACAGTAGAATGAGCAGCAGAGGGAGACATGTCTCACCCACTAACTCAGCATTCCTGGGCCTGGTCTGACAATACTGCAAGGTGTTCCAACATCACAACACCATGTTAGCACGGGAGGGGGAAAGTCCTTGGAATTCTGTGTCCTTCCCACTATCTGGTAAGGAAAGCCTTTGACACTGTGCTTTCATCCCAAGGCCAGAAAGGTGGGAGAGGGTCCACGGTGCCCAAAGAAAAACCACCTAAAACTTTGATTAACTGCCTGCCTCCCATCGTGCATGCAAAATGAACAAATAGAGTCTAGAGTAAGATAAGGATTTGGGCTAACAGGCCCCCACACATACCTAAGTTTGGGTTAGTCATGTCCGCCCGAGAAAAGCTGGTACCACCTTTAACCATCAATCAGTATGTAACTTCTTCACCCCCATCCCGCCAACTATGTAAGTCCTCAGAACAAAGCACTCATTCTCTGGTGCTCTTGGCCCTCTTGGACCTTTTGGCCCTCTGTCACTGGACTCTTGCCACCCTGGCCTTTGACCACCCTTCTTTTACTCTCCCATTCACCAATAAACGTTGCATGCATGCTAGTAGGCTAACTGATCTGTAACTCTTTATTGCATCAATAAGAAGAAAGAGACTAGTCAAAAAACATGTATGAATGACCCACGGACATGGACAACAGTGTGGGAATTGACTGTGGGAGCAGGGGTGGGATGGACAGAGGAGGGCAAAGGGGGAAATATTGGTACAACTGTAATAGAATATATATATATATATATATATATATATATATATATATATATATATATATCTCCAAATATAAGAAGTCCAGGCTGAGGGAAATGAGACAATAGAGCTAAAACCACAGAGTGTCACATTATGTGAGTTATCAGTACACAGTATAAAATAGCTGACCTCCTATATTCCAAGAGGTAAAAATTTTTTTAAATTTAGAAAATTATGGAAGAGAACTAATTTGAAAATTCTGAAAGTGAAAAACAGCATCTGAATTAGTTTAGAGGATGTGTATAGGGCACATTTGACAAAGCTTGAGAGAATCAATGAAATGGAATATAGCTTAGAAGAAAATATCTGGCATGAAACAGTGAGATACAAAAAAATGGGAAATATAGACTACAGACTAAGAGACAGAGGGAGTCTCTTATATTGGTTAGTTTCTAGAAAGTTTCTGGAGACTCCTGCCCCCACTGCAACAAAGAGAGTATAACAAGAGGCTACAAAACCATATGCACAAATCTTCAATATACAAATAAACAAAGTTTATATAATTATACCTATTAAGCCACCTTACAGATCAGTTGTACAAAATCTCCAACATTTCAGAAGGTACGTTTGGCTCTTTTTCATTCAATATCTATTCCTTGAAGTAACTTATAATTTTTACTTCTAGATTACTTTGCCTGTTATTAATGGATTAATAAGGTATACAATCCTTTTTTTTAAAAAAACTAATCTGTAATTTTTTTACTGAAATTTTTTAAAACAATTTTATTTCTTTGTTTGTTTGTTTGTTTTTAGAGAGAGGGGAAAGGAGAAAGAGAGGGAGAGAGACATCACTGTGTGGTTGCCTCTCACCCAACTGGGGACCTGATTTGCAACCTAGTCATGTGCCCTGACTGGGAATCGAAACAGTGACACTTGGTAGGATATACAATCTTTGGGGCTGGTTTCATCTTGTATTTAGATAAGACAGAGCTTGTTGGGCTTGTAGATATTAGGAGCTTTCTCCTTGTGATATCTGGGGTACCAGGGAAGAAAGCTGCATCCAGTCTTAAACTCACTTAAGAGACGGAAACTTCCACAAAAATGTTACTGAATGCCTAAAATCACAATATTTTCTCAACCTTCTGTTCTGGGTATAAATCAGGAAGACGATAGCTTCTGGAAGTACTGGATCCAACAGATAAATCAAGGACGTAGAAGGTGAACATGCAAAGTCATGCATAAAATACAAATGGACCACATTGGTCATAACTTAATCACAAAGCCACACCCCAGTGCAGGGAAATGGGGAAATGTAGTCCTCAGACTTTGGCAATATGCCAAACTAAAAATTTTATTGTTATAGAGGGAAAGGAGAAAAAGTATGGTGGTGTGGGAGAGGGGCAGATAGCAATTCCTGCTACAACATTTATTCCCTCTTTTTGTCATTTTGGCCCCAGCATAGGGCTAGGAGTGAGGGACCTGCCATGACCAGAGAGGATACAGCTCTTTAGAAATGCCCCTACCTTTACTCTAAGATATGAAAAGAGAACTTAGAAGGAGCAGGGGAATCAGCTAATAACAACTGGTAGCTGATACATTGAGCATTTATTGTGTGCCACATACTGGTTGAACATTTTCATCATTTCAGTTCTCATTCAAGACTTTATTTATATTTACTGATTGATTTTTAGAGGGGGTAGGGGGGCGGAGAGAGAGAAATATTGATTTGTTGTTCCACTTATTTATACATTCATTGGTTGATGGAGATTGAACCTGCAAAGTTGGAGTATCAGGACAAGGCTCTAACTAACTAAGCTACCCAGCCAAGACTATATTTAACCCCTACTAGATTCATCCAATCATATAACACACATATAAAGAGCATCTATTATGTGTCAGCTCCTACGCTAATCACTGGGAAGAGTGGTGCAATGACAGAGTCCTCCATTCTTTATTTTATTTTATTTATTGTTTTTCTATTACAGTTGTCCCATTTTCCCCCCATTGCTCCCCCACACCTAGGCACCCCTTCTCCCACAGTCATTCCCCACCTCGTTGTCCATGCCCATGGGTTATTTATACTAGTTCCTTTACTAGACCCTTCCCCTGTTTACCCCTACTCTCCACCCCGACCCCCGATAACTGTTATTCTGTTCCTTGTTCAATTTTGTTCATTTGTTGTGTTGTTCATTAGTCTCCTGTATTAGGTGATATGAGTCCTCCATTCTTGATGAAATCACAACATAACTAAGTGGGCGCAAGTACAGCTTTGGAGCCAGTGTTCCCGGGTTCAAATCTTAACTTCTTAGTCATGTGAATGTGCAAGACACTGTAACTATCTGTGCCTCAGTTTCTCCATCTGTAAAACAGGGATTAAAACAATACCTACATTCTAGGACTACTATGATACTCCAGTGAAATGATGGATGCAAGACACTCACTCCAGTGTCTGATACATAGTTGGTGTCCAATACATGTGAGCTATTATTTTAATGGGGGAGAACTACCTCAAATCATAATCGCTAATGAGTGTGAATAGCAAGAAATGCAGAGTACACCATCCACCAGAAGGGGCTAAAAATCTGAGTGCCATTCTTTTTCCTTGGTTATTCTATTGAGATATAACTTATACACCAAAAAGTACAGACTGGAGTGCAGTAGTCCAGTCAGCTGGGTGACGAGGTCATCCCTGGTTCAATCAGCTGTGGTTAACATGGGCAATATTATTGAAGGAGTTTAGGCAGTGTGCCAGTGGGCGAGACCCAGAGAAGCTGAGAAAGGCCTTTTTCTAAATGATCTATGAGAGCTCCAGAATGTCCCTGCTGAGGTTGTTCTGGTTCCTCTTCCATAGAAGTTGTACTCTGAATGTCAGACCTTGTCCTCTAAACCTCGGTGTTCTCATCTGTAAAAGGGGGAGAGGGTGTGAACTCAATTGGTTCATCTAACTTTCGGAGCAGCTGTGAGGAAAAGAATCAAATGACATCATTTCTATGGAGAATCTTGGTGCAACTGCTATGTGGATGCATAAAATTACTAATTTACTGAGGGCTAGAAAATAAGAATTTTATTGAGCTGCTGAAGCTGATCTTAGCTGAAGCTCTTGAGGCAGGAAGAATGCCCAACACATCCCGATTCATTCATTGAGTGACTACTTTCATTTTAGATTGATGAAAGCTTACAGAGTATGACAGAAAAAAGGGCAGGCTTAACACCATTTTGCAGCTTCTCTCCCTCAGGCTGTGTGAGGGCTTTTGATTCTGTCTCTTGCTTATGTGCGGCTCTATTGTCTGTGCAGAGGGTCTCACTTTGCTAATATACTGATTTGGGTGGGGCTGAGTCTTGGGCTACTCTGTTCTGACTGCATTTCTGCTTAGACATTCACTCATCATTTAACTGTACCATGAGCTCCCTCCCTGTGCCTGGTTCCAAGCCCCAGGACTCAAAATCTGACTGGGTAAGTATAAGCAAGGGATGATTGTTACCTTGGATCAGCTGATCAATTTTGATCCAATTGGATTTGGACAGAGGAGTGAATGTATTGGGTATGAGCTTCTGCCACTACACAAGCATGGGGCTTGTGTATGTGAACGTGAACATTTTCAAAGAATGAGAAATAGCCTGGGTGAGGGCAACCCATAGCGGACTCCAAAATGGTATTGAACTGAAACTCTCATGAAAACAATAGTGAAGAATTTAGTCATTCTTTGGTTTGTGTATTCAACAAGCATGTGCTAAGCATTTGTGGTAAGCAGACATTCTTGATCATGGGAACACAGGAATAAGACACAATTCTTGTAAAGTCTCATTAGATCAGGAGAAGAGGTGATTCAACAAAGGAACAAAATGGGGGTCCAAAGTGCTTTCACAGAAGTCTTGTTATAGAGTGAATCTGTTTACAGGTTCTGTTAGTCCCATCTGGAACCACCAAAACTGTTACAGAGCGAAAGGGGGTTCTTTCACGTGGCGCCTTGGTGTAAAACCCAACAACTAGTGTTGAGGAAAACAGGTCTTTATTTACAATATTCCAACCTGGGGAAGAAAGTGATCACTTCAGCTCAGAGTCCTGTTCTCCCATGGGACCCAGCACTTCCCTTGCTCCCCAAAAGGCTAGAAGCCAAAGACATGCCCAGAAGTTCCCCATCCCTTATCTGTCAGCTGTCTCCTTCAGGATCTGGGGTACGATGTCATCAGCCTCTGTATAACGGTCCGGGAAAACATGTGCCGTGTTGCACTGGATCACACACGGTTATCTCTGCCCTTTCAAAGCCGCGTGGAGATCTCCTCTGCCCTCCTTTCAAACAGTGTGGATCTCCTTTCCTCCTCTCAAAGCTGCATGGAGCTCTCCTCTTCTCAAAACCACATGGAGAACCTCACTAAAAATGTCTGCCGCCTATTTTTAAACCCCTGACTGTGTCCTCTGATGCAGTGGGTGTGGTAACTAGTTCTGACCATTCACAGAACCTTGCGCAGGCTCTGTGTGTTCTTTTCATACCATTCCATGGTCAAAACCCCTCCCATATTCTTGGGACTTTGGAAGAATCAAAGCCACTTGCATAACTGAGACACTAAGCTTCTAGCCATAGTCATGCAAAGGCATCTTAAAAGCTGTTCCCTTTTCCCCATCCCCCAACGCACAGGCTCTGGGGATTTTTGGAAACCTCCATTCTGTAACAATCTGACCTGGATTTAGGATTAGGTAGGGTCAGAAGATGTCTTGGTCGGTTGTATCAGGTTTATAGCGATGCTTCTCAAACTGAGTGCACATCAGAATTACTTAAAAGTCTCGATAAGATGCAGATTGCTGAGTCTGAGTCTGAACCAGAGAACCAGACTCAGGTTCATCTGCCAATACATGCTGAGAATTTTCATTGTTAAGAAGTTCCCAGATGATGCTGATTTCTGCTGGTTTAGGGTCCACACTTTGTGAGAATTGATAACCCAGAGGTTTGAGTATTGAAAGATGAAAACATAGGAGAGGGGGAAGAAGAGTTGACTTAGAGTCATGGAGTTATGACCTGGCATTTGATGTTCTGTAATTACATGTGTTTAGGCACATACTTTGTGTTTTCAGAGTGGCAGGGTTATATGTGTTTAGGTACATCTGCTGTGTTTTCAGAGTGGCAAAGAAATTAAGGTGGTAAGTAAGGGGTAAATTGTCAAAGACCCTGAATGCCAAGTACAGGAACATGAACTTTATTCTTTAGGTAAAGAAGTCATTGGCGGATTTTTAGCAGGGGAGGGGTACATTCCTATTTATGATTCAGAAGAATACAGTGGTCTTGTTACAGAACCCCTGGGCTGCTCCAGTTGAAAACAAACCCACGGGCTCTTTAGTTAGGGGCCCGATTGCCCGCCGCCAAAATTATAACTCTTAATACCAGAGCTTGGTGAAAAGAAAAAGAATTGTTTATTTAACAGTTATACAGATTTAGTTATTTGCGGATTTCTGTTATTAAGTCTTATGCTCTTTAAAACACCCACAAATACATATCCTTGCCTCCCCCCTTCCAAACCAGGCTAGTTTTAGGAAAGCTAGAGAAACCGTTTCCCTACTTTCCAAACACAGTTCAGCTTTACCAGCAGCTGCCAATCATTCAATCTGATTGGGGAGGTCCTTTCTGTGCTGTGGTGCCCTCCAGCTCTCAATGCAGAACCGCCTGGATTCTAAGCCTCCTTGCAAACTGCCTTCTTCCTGCAAACCACGCAGATCTCCTCTCCTCAAAACCGCATGGCGAGAGCCTCTTAAAGCAGCCTGGAGACCCCTTCTCCAAGCCACATGGAGAAGGCCCCTTCACCAAGCCACGTGGAGGGAGCACACAAGAGAGCGAGAGAGCGAGAGCCTGAGAGCGAGCGTGCGAGAGAGCGCGCGAGCCAGAGCGCGAGTGAGAGCCCGAGTCAGAGAGCGAGAGAGTCTCAAGAGTGAGAGCACGAGCGAGAGCCAGAGAGAGTCTGAGCTAAAATGTCTGCAGCTGCTTATATATCCCTGACTGCATCATCTGACGCAGTGGGCGTTGCAAACAGTTCTGACCATTCACAGAACCTTACGTAGGCTCTGTGTGCTTTCCATACCGTCCCCTGGTTCAAGACTCCTCCCATCTGCCTGAGGCTTTGGATTCATTAAAGCCATTTGCATAAGAAAAACAGTAGCCACCAGCCTCAGGCATGTGGAAGCATTTGAAAAGCTGCTTACTTCTCCCCATCCCCCAGCAGCAAACTCTGGGGATTTTTGGACTCCCCTGTTTCTGTAACAGTTTCCCCCCTTTCAGACTAAGACCCTTTATAGTCTTATAAAGGACAATGGGCGAAGGTCTCATGCTCCTCTAACTGCTTCCTGCTGAACTTGGTCGTCGTCCTACCTACCCTTGGGTCTAGAAATCCCTAATAAGAGTGGGGATGTAGGGGAGGGTGCCCTTCCCACATGGGGAAGAATCTTGCCGAATCCAGGTCAGTTGGCTATTCCTGGGTAGCAGCATGCTTGGTTTCCAAGGGCTGGTACTGCTGGACAAGCTGGCATTCTTGTCGTATTCTGAGGGCAACAGATTTGGCAACAGGGTTAAAAAACACAATTCAACCTACAACCACTATATACAAAAGGCAGGGATTAATTTTTCAATGTCCCACATTAGAAAAAAAGAAATGGCTTCTTTGGAGGAAGGTGTGCAGGGCATGTCACACCTGTCCAAAGCCCTTTTGCCCACTATACTTAGCTTGGGCTGAGGGGTATAAATTTTGGATTTCCCCCCTCTCAGACCTCTGGGCCCTTTCTGTCCAAGCCATTAGGACAGAAAAGAAACCAGTTTTAAAGTGAAGCCTGCAGACCACCCCATACTTCACCAACTCAACCACTTAGTTCAGCCAAACCGTTGAGTCTCAGGAGGTGGCAATGCAGATGGGCTTCTTAAGTGAGGCCTATATGTACAGATAATCACTCAGGTAGAGATCATAGGCTTACGCCCTATGAAAACAGAAAAAACATGCATGTTAAATCGCACAACACAATTGACAAACCAGTCTTCAAATCTGAGAGACTGTCTTATTGTTAAGACATCCAGTTGCAAGGCACTTGACATTCTTCTTGCCTGTAAATAAAGCATTCTTGATAATGTCATAGACCTGGTTTAACTTTTAAGTGACAACAAACTTTATAGACAGTTAGCTGCACTGAGCATTGTGATTTTCCTTGAGTCATGATTTTTCTCCTTAAGATCACCCTCCTTGTCAGTAAAGGGACTGCATTAAGTCCAGTTTTTAATTTAGCCTGTTCATTTGCATAAACACAACAAGAGCAGTGATTGATCACATATGATCTTTAAGTCTACTTTGCTGGAACTTACACAAGGAAACTTCATGTTGACTTTTAGTTTGCCCATTAGGGCACAGAAGCTGAGCCACATACCTGCCATTCAGCCTTGCCTGCAAACACCTGCTTTCCCAAAACCTTTGGGTTTTCCATTGTGCCTTGAGGTTCCTTTTATCCATCCTTCAGGAAAGCAACCTTCGTTCCTTCCCTGGAAAGACTGCCATGAACCGCACAACCAACCAAGGTGTCAGGCCTTTTCCCTTCTGGGCTTTCCTTAGCTTCAAAAGTAAAGTCCAGTTCCTCAGAGCTTTCTGGTAACAACCAGAGCCTAAGCATGCCTCCTTCAGGCATGTCATTCCAGTCAAAGTCTTGGTTAACAATACCTTCATTAACAACTGGTCTTTTTAGTTTTATGCAAAGAAACCTAACGTAATTACTTACTCCTTTAAATTGCCAAATTCTGGAGGGATCAGGTAGGAGAAAAATACACAGTGTGAAGGAAAATCCTTGTCCTTCTAATATTCCCAAAATTGCATTTCCATGCCTTATACTTTCTTTTGTTCACTTTCCTACATGTGAAGTTTTCTTAACTTTCTCTGGGAAACCTCAATTTTCCTTTCAGATTACATGGCCAGTACCAATACAGAGAATTCCAGACACTTCCTAGGTCTCAGAGAATTCTAGACCTTACATAGGTCTCCAGTGGCTAATGCCAAACCAATACAGGGAGGTCTCCAGTGGCTAATGCCAAACCAATACAGGGAATTCCAAATGACCTTTCATAGGTCCCAAGGCTAAATGCCAATCCAGGGAATTCCAGACGACCTTTCCTAGGTCACCAATGGCTAATGCCAAACCAAAGAATTCCAGACACTTCCTAGGTCTCAGAGAATTCTAGACCTTACATAGGTCTCCAGTGGCTAATGCCAAACCAATACAGGGAATTCCAAATGACCTTTCATAGGTCCCCAATGGCTAAATGCCAACACAGGGAATTCCAAATGACCTTTCATAGGTCCCCAATGGCTAAATGCCAACACAGGGAATTCCAAATGACCTTTCATAGGTCCCCAATGGCTAAATGCCAACACAGGGAATTCCAACTGACCTTTCATAGGTCCCCAATGGCTAAATGCCAATACAGAGGTACAGTAACCATACAATTAGATCACAAGTCCGGAGCCGGAGTCCCTAAGGCGGTTTGACGTTGTAGTCAACACCGGCAACTCCTGCGGCGCACCTGAAGCCAAGCTGTATTGACTCTGTCTTTCCCCTTGGACCCTTCAGCTGCGAAGAGAGGGGGGGTCTGCTGCATGGGCAACAGCTGGCCCTCCATATCACCTTGCCCAGGCTTTGTAGCTTCACTGGAGAGGACACTCCAGCGTCATCGCAAGATGTCGACTCAACACGGGAGGAGACAGATATCGGTTATAAACTCATCCGATTGGCGAAGGAAACGAGCGCCAGGGGTCTCCTCTGACGGTGGGAGAGGTCATCGCACCTCACTGGACAGCTACCGCCCGCCTCAAGCTGGGCAGCCCCCAGCCAATTAGGTGCCGTCTTGCCATGGCTCGTCTGCCCCACTGGGTGCGTGGGGATCAGAGAGGCGTCTCTCGAAAAGTGGGCCACAAAACACTCGCACCAGGCAATTCCAAGCAAACAACAAGAAAGAAGCCTCCAGCTCTTCGCCTCGCTAGCTGGAACATCAGGACCATGTGTCCCGGACTTACTGCAGACCTTCCGTGGATCAATGGTGCCAGGAAAACCGCCGTCATCGACAGGGAACTGGCACGACTAAACATCGACATTGCGGCTCTACAGGAGACCCGGTTGGCCGACAACGGAACTATCAGAGAAACCAACTACACCTTCTACTGGCAAGGGAAGTCTCCGGACCAACCAAGACAGCACGGTGTTGGGTTCTCTGTGAAGAACACGCTTGTTAACTCCATAGAGCCACCCACAGGAGGCACAGAGAGATTACTTACCCTCCGATGTCAACAACTTTCGGCCCAGTAAGTATTCTTAGTGCGTATGCCCCAACCCTCTGCGCCACCACTGAAGAGAAAGAACAGTTCTACCATGCCCTGGACGAAGCGTTATCCAAGATCCCCAGAAGTAACGCTCTCTATCTCCTTGGAGACTTCAACGCAAGAGTAGGAGCCGACCACATGGCCTGGCCCACCTGCCTCGGAAACTTTGGGAGAGGAAAGATCAATGAGAATGGTCAGCGACTGCTTGAGCTTTTGTGTCACCACGGCCTGTGCGTGACAAACACATTCTTCAAGTGCAAAGAGATCCACCAGGTGTCATGGAGGCACCCCCGCTCCCGCCATTGGCACCAGCTTGACCTCGTCATCACCAGAAGAACAGATATTGGCAGCACCCTCCTCACCCGCAGCTACCACAGTGCAGACTGCTACACGGACCATGCCCTCGTGGTAAGCAAGGTGCGCATAACGCCGAAGACGTTGCACCACTCCAAGATGAAGGGTCGCCCACGCATCAACACCAGTTGTGCCAGCAACCCAGTTAAGACCCAGCAATTCATCAACAGGATGGAAGATGCACTCGGCGAGGGAATGGCAGCAGATGACATTATCGAATCCAATTGGCCACGTCTCCGCGACGCCATATACAACTCCGCCATGATTGCTTACAGGAAGAAAGAGCAGAAGAACGCTGACTGGTACGAGGCTCACTGGGAAGAAATGGAACCCGTGATCGAGGCTAAGAGGAAGGCCCTACTGGCTTACAAGGCCACGCCCACTCCCAGTACACTTCAAGCTCTACGGGCTGCCAGGAACAAAGTCCAGAAGACCGCCCGCCACTGTGCCAACACCTATTGGCTAAACTTATGCAGAAGCATCCAGGAAGCCGCCGATATAGGCAACGCACGAGGAATGTATGAGGGTGTCAAGAAGGCAACAGGCCCAATCCCCTCCAAGATCGCCCCCCTTAAGTCCAAGACAGGTGAGGTCATCACTGACCAGGAACAGCAAATGCGGCGGTGGACCGAGCACTACCTCGAGCTGTACGCAACGAGGAACACCGTAACAGACACTGCTCTTAATGCCATCCCAGACCTACCAGTCATGGAGGAGCTAGACACCCCACCTACTGCGGCAGAGCTCGGCAAAGCCATCGACCGCCTTGCTTGCGGGAAAGCACCAGGAAGCGACGGAATCCCTCCAGAAATCCTAAAGAGCGGGAAACCAGTCCTGCTACAGCCGCTCCACCATCTACTCTGTCTCTGCTGGAAGGAGGGTTACATCCCCCAGGATATGAGAGACGCCAACATTATCACCATGTACAAGAACAAAGGAGACCACAGCGATTGCAACAACTACCGGGGCATCTCTCTCCTCAGCGTCGTCGGCAAAGTATTCGCCCGGGTCGCTCTTGCCCGCCTGCAGACCCTTGCTTCCCGCGTCTACCCAGAGTCCCAGTGTGGCTTCAGAGCTGGCCGATCAACAGTGGACATGATCTTCTCCCTACGCCAGCTGCAGGAGAAGTGTCACGAGCAGCATAAACCACTCTACCTCGCCTTTATCGACCTCACGAAGGCGTTTGATCTGGTCAGTCGAAGCGGACTCTTCAGCTTGCTACGGAAGATTGGCTGTCCACCACATCTGCTTGCTGTGGTCATGTCCTTTCACGACAACATGCACAGCACGGTGTCCTACAACGGTGCAACCTCTGAGGCCTTCCCAGTCAGCAGCGGAGTAAAGCAGGGCTGCGTCCTCGCGCCTACGCTGTTTGGAATCTTCTTCCCCATGCTCCTCCAATACGCCTTTAAGGACTGCAGCGAGGGTGTCTTCATTCACACCAGATCCGATGGCAAGCTCTACAACCTGGCCCGTCTACGAGCCAAGACCAAAGTCAAAGAGGTGCTCATCCGTGAGATGCTCTTCGCCGACGACGCAGCCTTGACATCACTCTCCGAAGAGGGACTCCAGCAGCTAGTCACTTGCCTTTCCCACGCATGCAAGGAGTTCGGACTAGCCATCAGCCTGACGAAGACGAACGTTATGGCTCAAGGCACGGGGACTCCCCCGTGCATCACCATCGACGGATACACCCTGGAGGTTGTCAACGACCTCACTTACCTCGGGTCCACCATCTCGAGCTTTCTGTCAGTCGACTTGGAGGTCAACCGGAGAATCGCCAGGGCAGCCACAGTTATGGCCAAACTGAACTGGCGAGCGTGGAACAATTCCAGCCTCACTGAGAAAACCAGACTGCGCATCTACCAAGCCTGCGTACTCAGCACTCTCCTCTATGGCAGCGAGACGTGGACCACCTACGCAAGGCACGAAAGGAAACTCAACAGCTTCCACATGAGGTGCCTGCGACGCGTCCTGCATGTCGCATGGCAGGATAAGGTCCCCAACACCGAGGTGCTGAAGCGAGCCAACATGA